>NC_140582.1:1102730033-1103355033 GCF_964204655.1 Triturus cristatus | reverse complement strand
CTAAATGGATGACCCTAAATACCTATAAAACACTTTTATCTCAAAAATATTTTATTGAGGGTTATCCCAAATCACTAAAGATGAAATTTCTTAGGCATCGTCTAGGCCTTATTACTTGTGCCCAGAACCTTCCATCCTGGCAGAGATTGTCGAGCCAAACTTCTTGCAACTTGTGCGGCACATAAACAGGTGATATTCTGCATATAATCTGTACTGCAAGAAAGGATACAGCTGTTATAGGCTTCCTTCAAACAGCTGGGAATTCGCTCTAGGAGGCAAGTGGTGCTGGCATGCATTGATCCGGTGGCCACACAATTGAACTGTAGACTTGCAAAATTTCTTATGTTAGCCGAACAGAAAATGGCACAAGTTTCTGACTGCAGAGGAGGCCAGGCTTCCAGTTGAAGACGCACTGGGAGTCTACTGAGTAGCGCACATAGGCAAAGAACTCGGCCATCTTGCCAAGATGGTTTTAAATGGAAATGCTGATCCTTTTAAATAACCTTGCACTAACAACAAAATGTGTCAAAATGTGTCATATTCTGGCTGCCACATGCCTGCTAGGTTGTACATTCAAGCACATATACATTGTACTGCATTTCATTGCAAGCGACAGGCTGAGTGCGAAAAAACTGGCTCATAATTTGACAATGCTGCTCCTGTTAATCACATCGTAGCAATAAAAAAAGGGCATTCTATGATGCACTATATTTTACGTGGTCTCCACATGCTAGATGCTATCACCAGACATGTATGCACTGCACTGCACTTTACTGTGTGTATTAATGGTTTTATAGCTGTGTTTCAATGGTTTTAATGAATGTTTTATTGTATTGCAATGGTTTTTAGTAACTATGCAAAAATAAATAAACTGAAACTATGCACTGTTTACTATGTTTGTTAAATATACGTCCTTTGAAGTAGACACCTGCCCCCTGCATTGGTGTGCAATATTAACACATTTTATATTTTATGCATGTAACTGGCTTTTGTGTGCTGTTCCAGACCAAACGGGGGGCGTCTCTGCACTTTCATCGTGGCACTTGAAGGTTGTTTTTCATCCCTAATTTATTCAGTGCACATGCTGCTGAAGACCCACTAGCGTTATTTGAGTTGAAACTAAGTGAAGACAGAAACAGGTCTAAATATACTGTGTTAGACAGGGAAGAGTCTTAAAGCAAGGGACTTTGTATCTGTTAGTTGTCAAACAAAGGTTCCTTCCAGAGAGCTGTACTAAGGCAGAACGTGCCTCACCCCAGGTATGTTTCTTTTTGAAGATAGGAACCACAAGAGGTTATTGAGTATAAGACATGTTGTGTCTTGTAGTGTTGTAATCTGTTTATTAGGTAAGCTGGCCCTAACCCATGATAAAAGCTGTGCACCAGGCATAAAATCTTGCATTCAATCCTTTGGGCTGTGTGGTACTAATGCAGTCTTTGTACACCTAAAAGTCCAGTTATGCAAACTTCAACAGCTTCATGGAACTCCCTATTGCTCAAGGAGATGCCTAGGGCGAACAACAACAGCTTACCTACAAGAGTTTTTACTCTTTATTGTTAAACATTACAAGGTACTCACACGTACCAAGGGGGAATTTGGGACAACAGAGCTAAGAATAGCAATGATAATTGAATGAATGTGTAGGTGCTTTGAAAGCGAGGATGCAATGTGTTAGGATCACTGCCAAACTGTTGAAATTAATGAGGGGTTGTTATAGTGTTGGTGGTGATGCCAAAGCCTTTAATGGTAGGTGGGGGTCTGTTAGCTTTCTGGAGGAGAGGAGATGGCAGGTGTTCCTGATATGGTCGGTCAGTGTGTTTCAGAGATGGGGGGCACCAGAGAAGGAAGGCTAGTCCTGGGGTTCCGCTGCATCAATGTTCTGTTGGTCCTTAATGGGAAAGTTCTTACAGAGTGGAATAGGTTGAATGTGCATTGTGCTTTGCAAGTCATGTGCTTGTGGGGTGCAGATGATGTAATATGGGTGAGATATGGGTGCTGAATCTGGAGCTAGCTATCAATGTGGGAGTACATTTCTGATGAAGCTGAAGAGGGGCATGTCTGCAGTTCGAAGACCCATCAATAGCAACTTGGGGTATTTTAAGCAGAGTGTTGAGACTTGTGTTCCACAGCAGCTTGTTCAAAGTAATAGGTAAGAGCTTTAGAGGACTGAGATCAATAGTGTCAAAACCCTACCAACACCAGATTGCTTTTCAAATGGCTGCTAAGGTGTCACATATTATCTCTTTGCTAAACTAACGAGCCGTGAGCCAGCTATTATATCTTTATTGACTGTTATTTGGCAATTCTCTCTGCTGCAATTGTCATCTATCATGATAGCATTTCAATTGAAGCTGTTTACCAAGATAGCTTTCTGCTAGCTAGTATATGTGGAGGAGGCATAAGTCACTGGCCTCCCATGGTGCAGGCCTAATTGTCAATGTCATCTGTGCACATCATCATATTGCTTTGCCTCGTCTTGACCAGTTGATGCTATTGTTGCCTGACTGTCACATATAGGAGCTTTCTACTCAAAATATAACCCAATAAATTGTCTAATTTACTAATTCTCCTAGCAAATGTCATTTTGTAGTATTGAAATACACAATGTTATCAGCAGAATACATTTTATTATTATTATTTTATACATTACATGGTTTAAGCAGAAAATACAGAGGCGATATCAACCTCACGCTGGCTGATAGTAAAGGAATTGATCCCACACTTCCTAAAATATTACACGCCATTAAAGACTAGAAATCACTTGAATTGTTGACTATTTTGCTTCTAGGAACCCTCTTGTCTGTTAGCGGTTTTTATGAGAGGGAACTATAAGGTCTTGTAAATGACCCCACAAGTGAAGATCTCACGGGACCTCAGCCACGCCGCTCTGTTGTCCATATCTGTTTTTTTCTGTCTGTTTTCCACGTCCTTGGGGATACCCATGCCATCTGCCGCTAAACTAATCAGTGCATCCTCGAAGTCTCTGATCGTGCACACTAGGGTGGGCGATCCAACCTTGAGCGGCTCCTGTAAGGGCAGAAAGATGGACCCAGAAGGCGCAGCATCCTCCCCTGTTAACACAAACAGGGACCTTTGATTAACTGGCATAGCACACAATGTAAATGCTTCTGGAAATTCAGAAGTCTTCAAGGTTTCTCATTAACGGAAACTACTGATTTTTCAATTTACATTTCTGTTATAATTGTCCCACTCTGCAAACATTGATTTCTATTTAGCATACATATGGCCGACTTTCCCCTGCCTTGATAGTTTCATTGTGCCATCGGTTATCATTGACCAACACCTTGTACTGTCACAGTAGGCAAGACAGCTCCCAGTGTAACGTCACAGAAGGGTGATAGGTGCTGGAAGATAAGTGGCTTTCTTGTAAATAATCAAGAATTCACAAGTTACAAAAACAAATTGTAATATAAAAGAAAAGTAAAGACATAACTATTGCACTCAGCTGAAAAGAGAAAAATCCTACTTGACGACTCCTTTAAGGTTTAGCTCCCATAACTGAGCTAATTAGGGGGCATATCAAGAACAACCGGCGATAATTATCGCTGAGCGCATTTAGCGCTCGGATAATTATCGCCGGCTAGCGCCGATTTTTATCTCTGAGATAGCTTGCTATTAGCAACCCTTATCTCATCAGCGATTAAAATCCTAGCGCTAACTGGCTAACGTGAGAACCCAGCGATAATCTCACATAAGCTAGTTGATAGGGATTCACAAACTTAGCCATGATATCCACCTTCCATCTTCTCAATGAACTGCAAAATTACGTCACAGAGGACAAATTAAAAAACAACTTTAGGAAAACAAGGACTATGACCATCAACAATAAAAGGTGTCGGCCGAGGAGATGGCAACTGGGCGGCAAACAATTAGATCCAGCAATCGACTACAACTACCTAGGTGTCATCATGGATAAGGAAGGGTCCTTTGCCCATCAGAAAGAAGAAATTAGGCGGAAAGGGGTGGGCATAGTAATAACAATGAAAACCTTACATCAAAACTGATGGGGCCCACTCTTGGTTCCCTCTTTAAGGCAGCACAGGCCAAACTACTCCCTACCATAACCTATGGCAGTAAAGCAATGTGAGACAGGGACATAATAACTACTAGACATCACATTAGTTAAAGCGTACAGAATCATGTTCAGTCTCCCAAACTATATCTCACCAGCAAAAATAAGGCTGGAGCTCGGCTTACTAAAACAATCTCTGTCCCGGAATAGCACTCACATCATCTGCTGGTACAAGAGCAGATCCTCCACCTCAAACACTTAAAACCAACTGCATGTCAAGAACTCCAGCAGATGGATACCTCTCCCACAAGAAGCTACCTACAGGAATCTCTGGAAACTGCCGGACTCTCTGACCTCTGGAATACACAGCTCCGTCATTTATCCTTCAAGATTCTGGTATAGAAGACCGTAAAACAACTCTGACTGGTGGACTACCTTCTCAGCCAGATCCCATGCCTGGATGACCCTAAATACCTATAAAACACTTTTATCTCAAAAATATTTTAATGAGGGTTATTCCAAAGCACTAAAGATTAAATTTCTTAGGCATCGTCTAGGCCTTATCACTTGTGCCCAGAACCTTCCACCCTGGCAGCGATTGTTGAGCCAAACTTCTTGCAACTTGTGCGGCACATAAACAGGTGATTTTCTGCATATAATCTGTACCTGCAAGGAGCTACTGCAAGAAAGGATACAGCTGTTATAGGCTTCCTTCAAACAGAGGGGAATTCGCTCTAGGAGGCAAGTGGTGCTGGCATGCATTGATCCGGTGGCCACACAATTGAACTGTAGACTTGCAAAATTTCTTATGTTAGCCGAACAGAAAATGGCACATGCTTCTGACTGCAGAGGAGGTCAGGCTTCCAGTTGAAGACGCACTGGGAGTCTACTGAGTAGCGCACATAGGCAAAGAACTCGGCCATCTTGCCAAGATGGTTTTAAATGGAAATGCTGATCCTTGTAAATAACCTTGCAGTAACAACAAAATGTGTCATATTCTGGCTGCCACATGCCTGCTAGGTTGTACATTCAAGCACGTATACATTGTCCTGCATTTCATTGCAAGCAACAGGCTAAGTGCGAAAAAACTGGCTCATAATTTGACAATGCTGCTCCTGTTAATCATATTTTAGCAATAAAAAAAGGGCATTCTATGATGCACTATATTTTACGTGCTCGCCACATGCTAGATGCTATCACCAGACATGTATGCACTGCACTGCACTTTACTGTGTGTATTAATGGTTTTATAGCTGTGTTTCAATGGTTTTAATGAATGTTTTATTGTATTGCAATGGTTTTTAGTAACTATGCAAAAATAAATAAACTGAAACTATGCACTGTTTAATATGTTTGTCAAATATAAGTCCTTTGAAGTAGACACCTGCCCCCTGCTTTGGTGTGCAATATTAACACATTTTATATTTTATGCATGTAACTTGTTCAATGGAGGAAAGACTGAGATATTGTATTACTCACCAGCAAGAGTACCTCTACTTTCACCGGTGGAGTTCAGGCTTGCCCCAGAGGAAGATTTGTTGACCCCGACTAAGACAATACGCAACCTGGGGGTCCTTATAGATAACAACCTCCAAATGGAATCTCAGGCAGGCAAGACAGCCAGTGTGTGCTTTGGGCTACTGCGTTTGCTGCGCCAGATCTTACCGACTCTACCGAATGAGATGCGCTCCCTGGTCGTGAGCAGCACAGTGTTGAGTAGGATGGACTACTGTAACTCCCTGTATTTGGGGGCCCCTCAATATATCATTCAGGGGCTGCAAAGAGTCCAATCAGCTGCAGCCAAATTAGTGTTAAACCGTAGACGTGCTTCATCCTCTACTCAGGCTCTGAGAGAGCTTAACTGGCTGCCAATCAAAGAACGGATCCAATTTAAATCCCTCTGTTTGGTATATAGAGCAACACATGGGATGGGCCCAATACCCCTCCGGGAAAAGTTCACCTGGTACCTCCCACAGAGACAGCTTCGCTCTTCCAGCGCTAACCTGTTGGTAGTTCCTAGATTCAAACGGTCTAGGATGGGCGGGAGGGCTTTCAGCGTGGCAGGAGCCTTGCTGTGGAATGAGCTACCACAGAAGATTAGACAACTTGACTCATTAACCGACTTCAGAAAGAGCCTAAAAACATGGCTGTTTCCGAAAGCCTAATCCCCCGTCTGTTTATTATCTCGAACCGGTAATAGTTGTGCTATATCAGAGCGCCAGGATACCCATAGGGTCACAGCAGCGCTATATAAGAATAAATACAATACAATACAATACAATAACTGGCTTCTGTGTGCTGTTCCAGACCAAACGGGGGGCGTCTCTGCAGTTTCATCGTGGCACTTGAAGGTTGTTTTTCATCCCTAATTTATTCAGTGCACATGCTGCTGAAGACACCCTAGTGTTATTTGAGTTGAAACTAAGTGAAGACAGAAACAGGTCTAAATATACTGTGTTAGACAGGGAAGAGTCTTAAAGCAAGTGACTTTGTATCTGTTAGTTGTCAAACAAAGGTTCCTTCCAGATGGCTGTACTAAGGCAGAACGTGCCTCACCCCAGGTATGTTTCTTTTTGAAGATAGGAACCACAAGAGTTTATTGAGTATAAGACATGTTGTGTCTTGTAGTGTTGTAATCTGTTTATTAGGTAAGCTGGCCCTAACCCATGATTAAAGCTGTGCACCAGGCATAAAATCTTGCATTCAATCCTTTGGGCAGTGTGGTACTAATGCAGTCTTTGTACACCTAAAAGTCCAGTTATGCAACCTTCAACAGCTTCATGGCACTCCCTATTGCTCAAGGAGATGCCTAGGGTGAACAACAACAGCTTACCTACAAGAGTTTTTACTCTTTATTGTTAACCATTACAAGGTAAACTGTTGAAATTAATGAGGGGTTGTTATAGTGTTGCTGGTGACGCCAAAGCCTTTAATGGTAGGTGGGGCTCTGTTAGCTTTCTGGAGGAGAGGAGATGGCAGGTGTTCCTGATATGGTCGGTCAGTGTGTTTCAGAGATGGGGGGCACCAGAGAAGGAAGGCTAGTCCTGGTGTTCCGCAGCATCAATGTTCTGTTGGTCCTTAATGGGAAAGTTCTTACAGAGTGGAATAGGTTGAATGTGCATTGTGCTTTGCAAGTCATGTGCTGGTGGGGTGCAGATGATGTAATATGGGTGAGATATGGATGCCGAATCTGGAGCTAGCTATCAATGTGGGAGTACATTTCTGATGAAGCTGAAGAGGGGCATGTCTGCAGTTCGAAGACCCATCAATAGCAACTTGGTGTATTTTAAGCAGAGTGTGGAGACTTGTGTTCCTCAGCAGCTTGTTCAAAGTAATAGGTAAGAGCTTTAGAGGACTGAGATCAATAGTGTCAAAACCCTACCAACACCAGATTGCTTTTCAAATGGCTGCTAAGGTGTCACATATTATCTCTTTGCTAAACTAACGAGCCGTGAGACAGCTATTATATGTTTATTGACTGTTATTTGGCAATTCTGCAATTGGCATCTATCATGATAGCATTTCAATAGAAACTGTTTACCAAGATATCTTTCTGCCAGCTAGTATATGTGGAGGAGGCATAAGTCACTGGCCTCCCATGGTGCATGTCTAATCGTCAATGTCATCTGTGAACATCATCATATTGCTTTGCCTCGTCTTGACCAGTTGAGGCTATTGTTGCCTGACTGTCACATATAGGAGCTTTCTACTCAAAATATAACCCAATAAATTGTCCAATTTACTAATTGTCCTAACAAATGTCATTTCATAGTATTGAAATACACAATGTTATCAGCAGAATACATTTTATTATTATTATTTTATACATTACATGGTATAAGCAGAAGATACAGAGGAGATATCAACCTCACGCTGGCTTATAGTGAAGGAATTGCTCCTACACTTCCTAAAATATTACACGCCATTAAAGACTAGAAATCACTTGCGTTGTTGACTATTTTGCTTCTAGGACCCCTCTTGTCTGTTAGCGGTTTTTATGAGAGGGGACTATAAGGTGTTGTGAATTGACCACACAAGTGACGGTCTGATGGGACTCCAGCCGCGCCGCACCGTTGTCCATATCTGGTATTTTCTGGCTGTTTCCCACGTCCTTGGGGATACCCATGCCATCTGCCTTCTCATTAATCAGTACAGCATTTAGCAATAAGCCACTGATCGTGCACACTACGGGGGGCAATCCAACAATGATCGGCAGAAAGATGGACCCTGAAGGCGCAGCATACTCCCCTGTTAACACAAACAGGGACCTTTGATTAACTGGCATAGCACACAATGTAAATGCTTCTGGAAATTCAGAAGTCTTCAAGGTTTCTCATTAACGTAAACTGCTGCTTTTTCAATTTACATTTCTGCTATAATTGTCCCACTCAGCAAACATTGAATTCTGTTTAGCATACATATGGCCGACTTTCCCCTGCCTTGATAGTTTCATTGCGCCATCGGTTATCATTGACCAACACGTTGTACGGTCACAGTAGGCAAGACAGCTCCCAGTGTGACGTCACAGAAGGGCGATAGGTGCTGGAAGATAAGTGGCTTTCTTGTAAATAATCAAGAATTCACAAGTTACAAAAACAAATTGTAATATAAAAGAAAAGTAAAGACATAACTATTGCACCCAGCTGAAAAGAGAAAAATCCTACTTGACAACTCCTTTAGGGTTTAGCTCCCATAACTGAGCTAATTAGGGGGCATATCAACAACAACCGGCGATAATTATCTCTGAGCGCACTTAGCGCTCGGATAATTATCGCCGGCTTGCGCCGATTTTTATCGCTGAGATAGCGTGCTATTAGCAACCCTTATATCATCAGCGATTAAAATCCTAGCGCTAACTGGCTAACGTGAGATTATCGCTGGAAACCCAGCGATAATCTCACGTTAGCTAGTTGATAGGGACTCACAAACTTAGTCATGATATCCACCTTCCATAGGATATCATGGCTAAGTCAGTCCTGAAGCAGGCGTAAGGAACGTAGCGATAACAGGGGTTATCGCTACTTTTCCTGATGCTATGCTTCATAGCGTTAGGCTTGCTGATAGGAGAAATGTCGCTTAGCGACATTTCTCCTTTCATGCCAGGTCAGGAAAGCCCACTTTGCATCTCATTAGAGATGCAAAGCTGGGCGTTAGGAATCCTGACGCTAAAGCAAGGTTTCACGCGTTAGCATGACCTTGCTGATTAGGCGATAAAATTATCGCCGCTTTTCGGCCGAAAACAGCCGCAAAAGCGGCGATAATTTTTTATCGCCTGCTTGTTGATATGCCCCTAAGTGAGACGTTTTGGACTGAGGTCATTCAGTCACCTTAGGAGCATTTGTATGTAATTTCAGCCACTCCCAATTCTGATCTCGTCCTTTATGGCATTCCATTTCTTAGAATGTACATTCCAAGGTCACCTTAACAGAGGGTGATGGTTGTGGTGGTGGAGCCTTCTAGTGGGTTGGGGACAGACATCTAAAAGACATTGTAGGGGGTATCACGGATCATTGTGCATTATTTCTATTGCCTTCTGCATTGAATGTAGCTCACAAAATGTGAATCCCAGACTCAGGCTTGTCACTGACACTGTTTTGTTGTTCTCCTGAGGGATTTCTATGGAAGGCCCAAATCTTATTGCCCATGGAACCCTTCAAAGAATCGACAGAAAATAGCAAGAATATGCAGAGAGGGACATGTAAGCGAAAGAGCAACCACAAATGTGGGAAGCAAGGTATGGAGATGAAGGACTCTTCCAGCATCTTGGTATGTTGGTTGTCAATGTAGTGTTTAGGCTAAATTTAGGGCACTTTGAAGCAAGGAGTTTAAAGTAAAGATGGATAAGGGGTGGGATGTAGAGTAGATGGCGGAAAGAGAAACAAAAGAAGGAAGTTATGGAGTTAGTGAAATAAGAGGACACACATGGAAAGTGGGATCCTTGATGGCTGGGGGTGATGTTGGAAAAAAGTGACAGAAGTGTCAGGAATAGCAATCAAGAAAGGTATTCTCTGGGAAGAACCCATTGAGAATATAACATCTCAATTAAAGAAGCTGACTCTCTTCATGTCAGGGGATGGGTGTGCTCTATTTAGGAAATTAGGGGCTGATTTATGAGCCCTTGCGTCACATATACACCGCTGTTGCGTCACTTATTGTGGTGTTGCAGCGGCATAAATAATGCGCCACGTTGTGCCATATTTATGAAGTGACCCATCTAAGCAGATGTGTCACTTCGTGAATTCCTGCGCTACATTATACCTGTGTCAGGTATAATGTATACAGTGTGGGCATCCCCCCGCAAGAAAGGGTCGCAGGAGTGGCGCAGTAAAATCTATGAGATTTCACTGCATCACTTCTAGGACGCTAATGCGTCAAAACCTTATGCCTGCCTCATGGCATGCGTAAGGGTGATGCCGGTCCTTTAACATGAGGCTTCCCTATGTGAAAGGACACATTGCTGTAGTTGAGTCTGTTTTCAAACACACCCCAGCAATGCATCACTTTTGCGCCTACAGATACGTGAGTAATACTGAGTAACTCTTTTTGTGTCATGATGCGCCATACTGGAAATACTGCGTGTTGGACTTTGCCCTTCTGGCAGGTTCACCCCTGAACTTTTTGCCTTAAGCTCTGACATAGTGGTAGTGCTTTTTGGCCTCTGCGCACTTTAGCTCTGTGGCCCAGTGTAAAGTGCGTGCGCTCTCTGAGTGCATGTGGTGAGATTGGCCTGCCCTCCCATAGGAATGCATGGGGGATATGTGTGTCTATGGTAATTCCTGGTATGAGAAAAGTGCAGGGTCGAGTTTAGTATGTGCGGACTCGTGAGAATAAATGCTGCGTAATGGTGTGCGCAGATTTATGGTGACTGGTGGAGAAGTGCCACTTCTTGAAGTTGGCATTTCTGTGTACTGTGTGCCTGACTGCCTGATGTGGAGTGCATATCTGGCTTGTGATTGACAGGTGCTGGATGGTGTGGGGGATTCCCGGAGCCAGGGTGAGTCTGCCCGGTGGTGAATGGAGAGATCTGCCTGTAGATGGGAGGGAGGAGTTGCACCTGGGACCTGAATAGGGCTGTGCCTTCCCTCCACAATGCCGGCTCCGCCCCCGGTGGTGTGTCTGAGTACCTAGTCCCCATCTGACAAAGGAGAGAGGAGCTGAGCACAACAAAGTGCTCCAAAGCTCCCCCAAACCAGTTGCATCTGGGTTTTCCCCCAGCCCTGTGCTGTGTTACAAAGGGAAAATGTTGTATAAATATAGGGGCTGTGTCCCCATAAAGTTGTTTAGTTCCTGTTCGGTGTTCCTGACGGTGGGAGGCTTGCTGCTGGTGGGGCCCAGGAGGGACTGCCATGGGGGCTGCCTCCCAGCTGGAGGGCCCTGTGTGCTGGCCCATACATTGCCCCCTTGATGCCTCCAGGACCTTTTGGACCCTACTGCCTTTTTCTTCCCAGCTTCCAGGACTTTGAAGAATCTGGTCCTGATCCTAGCGCACGGTGAGCACTTTATTCTAAATTACCCCAGAGAGAGGAGCTGGGGCTGTGCAGCGTCATGCTGCAGAGAGAGGGAGAGGGAATTCCCAGATTAGGGATTCCCCCGTGACGCTGGCAGCGCGGGTGCCCACCCCGCTTATTTTTATTTAATTAAGCAGGTGCCCACCCTGCGCCTTCGCTTTTCATTTTTATTAACTAGCGGGTGCCCACCCCACATTGTGGCCTTTTGTTTATTCCTTAGCGGGTCCCCACCCCGCTGTATATGCCGCCAAAAAAAGCCAGATCGCCTCCACCGTCTGCAGCCCGCCTGGTTGTGAGTGGGGCCTGGCGGACGGAAGCGGAAGAGGGGAGGAGAAGGCGGCACCTGGTCGCAAGGGGCTCCCGTGTGCAAAGGGAAGCCCCGAGCGCCGCACAGAAGGGATGTCGTCTGGAGCCTCGCGGGTTCCGTGAGTGAAGTAGAGTCCCGGGTCCCAGGAGGGGGCCCGGGTGAAGAGAGGCGGCTGGTGCAGGCAGCGCCTGTCCCTTGTCTCCTCCGGGGCTCCCGTGGTGAAGAGGGAGCACCGGTGCCGCGAGTAAAGTGCAGAGGTGTCGGCCCTCTACATCGAGGGGTCCGTAGCGGTGCTGCACGCATGCAGCCTGGACCGCTGAGAGCCTCGCAGCCTCCACGTCGAAGTCCCGGTCCCAGGAGAGGGACCGGGCGAAGAACAGAGCAGAGCGCCACGCGGCGTCTGGTGAGTGGAGCTGGTGGGGAGCGGGGTCCATATCAAGGCACGCTATTAATGCCTGGCCCCCTTTATTGTTTCCCCTGAGTGGCCCCACCAGAGAGCGGGCCGCTCCCACGTCGCTTGCCATAATTGTTTTCAGAGCCCCGTGTGCTCCAACGTTGGGGGCAAGTTCTTTTGGGGGCATATCTGTTTCAGAGCCCCGTGTGGCGCCAACGATGGCCATAATTGTCTTATGAAGGACCACCGGGGCCCCTGCTTTTATTGTATGGGCACATTTGTCTTCAGGGCACAGTCGGTGCCAGCGCCCCCCTCTTCCTGTTGACATTTGCAGTTGCTGCATTTCTGCCCATTTGTTTCAAGGGCACATCGAGTGCCCAGGCCCATTCAAGTTTCACAGCTGCCCAGCAAGTAGTGGGCGGCTGCTACATTTAGGCCGCAATTCTTTGGAGGCCTGTCTTTCTGAAGTTAGGAGTGAAGCGCACTCCTTTGCCCCATCCCTTCCCAGCTGCCCAGCAAATAGTGGGCAGCTGCTACGTTTAGGTTTGCGCAGTTGCACACCTGGATTCAGCTACTAGGCAGCACGCCCTGACTTTTGGGACTATTAGGTTAATAGGGCGCTAGGCCCTAATGTGAGTGTGGTGCTAGGAAATGTAATTCATGTAGTATGTTTTACGCACCCTGTTTGATACCTCTAAACTGTGGTTTATGATTATGAGTTTGTTCTGCACATTATGGTTGATGCTAGTGAGATTATTTTTCACTGTGTGATTTACGTCCCTAATGTGAGTTATACTTAGGAGGTTAGGGTCTAAGGTGTTTAGACTTGTGAGATGATTGCATAATGTGTTTATGCTGGTGAGGTTGGCGCAGAATGTAATTCGCGCCTGATGTGATGCTGTGCATAATGTAGTTTATGTTACAGGCCGATGCTAAGTACAGTGATTACCAGTAGTTACTGTTTGTGTTCTATGTTTATGATAAGTTCTACATTTACTAAGTTCACTTTGTGATGGTACTGACAGTGGTCCAGTTGGCCCTGTCAGGTGTAATTAATCCCTTGTAAATATGAACTAGTGCCAGGTGGCACCATGTATAATATGTGCCTACTATTCTAATGTGTTATGATAATACAAAGGCTATTTTTATATATGACCTTGTGTGGAGTTCCTTTTGTGGTGTGCCCGGGATGTTGTTGCTGTGAGCTTTACAAAAGACCTCCGGGATAAGCCTGACTGCTCGTGCCAAGCTACCAAGGGGGTGAGCAGGGGTTATCTTTGGCGTGTAACTCCCTTGCCCTGACTAGAGTGGTGGTTTCTGCCTGGCTTTGGCGCAAGCCTTAGCCAACCAGAAAACCCATTTCTAACACTGCGCATCTATGGTTTCGCAAGGAGGGCGCACTGAGAAGTGTTGAATCGCTGCTTTGTCACAGTGATGCAACACTTCTCATAAATAAGGCCCTTAGAGTTTGTGCACTCATGATCAATGGTTTTGGGGGCTCATTAAGACTCATATTGGCCACTAATGTGGTCTTACTTTAAAAAAAGTCTTTCACTTGCAATTAACTATATATGGTATTACCACAAACCTTTTAAAACGGAATACACCTTTATAGTAATTAATGTGTAAGAACTACGTTGTGTCTCACTGTAGCACACTGATTTATATATGAATGCATATTGAGGTCTTGCGGACCTTTTACAAACAATGTCACAAAATGCTATACAGTGTTGATATGATATTGAAAACTTGATTTTTACCCATTTAGCCCTGGGAGAAAATGGGGTTGAGGATAGCCTTTGAGCTCCAAGATTGTTCACCCCTCGGAAATGTGACAGGTAGAGAGGGGGAGACCCAGGGGAGAGACTGACCTGCTCTGCCAGGAACAAGGTTATTGGCACCCAGGTGCGCCAGACATCTATGGACAGTCCTTGGGCCTGACTGCTCATGTGCCCATATTGCTTGTTGGTCAGTGCCCCGGCCCAAAAAACAACGGTGGCCCGAGTGTGCAGTGGCAACGACTGGAGCAGTGGCTTGTCCCGGGGGCCTTGCCAATCCCCACTAAGACTTCACGAAGGACTGGACTGTGTTGTGGTCAGGTACTCAAAACCGACCTCCTATAAGGGACTGCAAGGGTAACCCCTAGGTACTGTATGTTGCGCCGAACCCCATCCCGGTCCCATGAAGGAACTGTTTGCCGACTGAGAGGTCCTAGGGCCTGGAGCCTGCCGGCCACTGCCTCAATACAGCAGGCAAAACTGCAGGGATTTGTCCAATACAGTGCCAGAGGAACCTTTGCTCTTCCTAGACCTTCAGACACACCTATTCGGGTCTGTGGTATACAGAGCCCGGTGGAGTCTCTTCCTTGAAAGATTGCCTCTGTTGTGTCACCCTGTGGGACAACCCCCAGAAGCTGTTGGGCGAAACAAACTGTGAACAAGCTCGCAGGGTGCCATCCCTGTGGAAACAAACCCACACAAATCTAGGTGGAAAGACCCTGTCCTCTGCCAGCCCACCATGGGGAGCGCCCCCACCAAGCGAAAGCATGAAAGACAAATGTACGGTACCCCTGCCAGCTATGCAAGCTTCCCGTATAAACGTAGAGACTAAAATCGGAGGCTTAGGGACTCTGGGCAATGGGACAAACTCTGAACATGCCCTCGTAAGTGCAACATACTCACACAGGAAGTGTGAGTGCTCTGGTAAGACCTTTGGACTCATCAGAGTCGGACACAGAACACTTGAGGCCAAAACGTTGAGCGGAAAATGCCTCAGGCAGTGCCAGAACAATAGAGAGACATAAATGAGCCACCTCACCTTAACCTGGAACACTGCAGCTAAAACCATAGTCTAGACAACAGACCTGGGCACTGAGTACGGTCAGGGAACCCTTTAGCCTACACACAGAAACTTTAGGTCTTTATTTACCATCAAACCTGATCCTGTTATAGTAGTGATCATGAAGTCAATGGGCAGCTGGATGACATCAAGTGCTGGGCTGTCTTGGGTCTACGTTGAAAGGCAGTGACCAGATCTCCTGCTGTTGCAAGGAACCCACCTCATGGGAACCAGATGCTCAATACTAGCGAGATATGGTTACGATAGGGTGTACCATGCAGGGTTTTCCCAGGGTTCCCGGGGAGGGGCCATTTTCAAACATAGACAGGTAGAAGACATGTTTCCGTGCAGCCAGTCCAAAGTTAGCATTTACCGTGAGGTTATAATGCACTTAAGAGTATATGGTCAGGCTGCACCACAAACAGCATCAGAGGAGGTACTCCGAACGCTGCAGAGAGGCTCTGCTCATGCAGGGGCACCCTCTCACATAAAAACCAAGCACTCTGTCTTCAGGATTGTCAAGGCCTGCCATAGGAGTGACTTATAGGTTTTATATATGTGTCCAATGGTAGTGATATAGGTAGCCTATACCACAGTAAGGGGTGCATGCACCACCTTACCCAGGCTTCAGTAGCAGACCTATGGTGTCATTTTGGAGTGCTTCCCAGGGGGGCATAATACGTGCTTCAGTCCCTGGTAGGCCTCTGAGGTACCTATGCCCTAGGTACATAGTATACCATATACCAGGGGCTTATAAGGCACTCCAGAATCCAATTAGAGATGTACCTAATGTACATGGAAAGCATTTTAGAGAGCAAGCTAAATGGTGCATGATAATCAGAGTGTCGACTTCAAAGCCCAAATCACTGTGAAAGGTATCATACAATTTAAAGAATCCTGATATCACTGGTAGCAACAAAGAAAATATTTTTACTCCTCCCAGAAACATTTCTTCTAAGAAGGGAGCTGTGAAAGGAGGTGGGCAGTGAGATAAAACTTAGACTGGGTAAAAGTGTGTTGCAAAGCAAAACCAGTATATCTCTGCCACAGAGGTTCCTCCAAACTATTTTCTGGTTATGAAACAGCCACTTTCCAAGTCATCCAAGAAAATATACAGTGGACAGCCATGACCTTTTTTTGCCTCTCCTGCTGCCAATATAGAACAAGCATTGGCAATGCAATAGGTCTTGCATTTGTTGGAGTCAGAGCTATTGGCGTTGTAAATGGCAATGTTTTTTACTATTGCAATAGGTCTTGTATTTGTAGGAGTTATTGGCATTGTAAATGGCAATGTCTTTACTGATGTGTTATGAAGTGTATGTGGTGTATGTAGGTTGGATTGGATTAGTTATTTGTGTAATTGTGTGGCATGGAAATGTGTGGTGTGGAGGGGATTTGTGTATCAGAATTGTGTGGCACGGTGTGCTGTGGAATTATGTGGATAGTGATTGTGTGGGATTGAGTGCCCTGGAATTATATGGAATAGGATTGTGTGTTGTGGAGTGGAATTATGTGGAATGGTATTTTGTGTTGTGCAGTGGTATGCAGTGGAGTTTAATGATGTGGTATGCTGGTGAGGGCTGCCTTCCATGGCACACAAATGCCTATCAATAATTATTTGTATAGGGCCCAAATTTTGCAAAGCTATGCACTGCTATAGCACTGTGGTGTGATCCCATCACATGGTAGAAGGTGGCGCTGCAGGTAGGGATAGCGGTGCTCTGGCAGAGTCTTGTGGACCTATTAGGGATTTGATTATAATAGAGGTGCATTGGTAGAGACGGTGGTCCTAGCAATTGGTAGCAAGGAGTGTTACGGCTACTGTCTTCCATGATCAAAGTTCACTTAATATCACAGGTTAAATCATTAGTTACATGCTGCTCACTGCTCCCAATTTTCATCACCTCATTGCTTCTAACCTATCGACAACCTCCAGACAAACCAATCTCCTGGACCCCATATCAGATATCACAACAGACCACCCCACTGATATATTGCAATATCTGGTTTGCAAGCGGAATATTCATTGAATTTCAAACAGACCATAGCCATGCCACATAACAAGCAATGCTCAACTATGACCAACTTGTCATTGGGACCATACATGAAGAAGGAGCCACTGATGATATACTGTGCATTTTTCTTTGTTTGTGCCTCTGCTGTGCAAGCAGAAGTACAAACAAAAACTAAACCCTTGATATCTTTATAAACACAGGAAGAATGAGGGAGACAGAGACATCTGGCAAACTAAAATAATTTTCTGTACGTTTTATAAAAATGTAAATCTACACGTTATGTGTATTGTTGTTGCGAAGCTGAATTTTAATATCAGCCTTAAACAGGATTTGTGAAAGTACACAAAATTATACACACACAGTTTTGCGTGTTGAAAAAATGTCTGGGCACAGGCAGTAAACAAAGAAATTGCCATGCAGTTTGAAAAAATGTAAATCTACACTTTATGCACATTGTGGTTGATAACCTGAATTTTCATATCGGCTTTCAACACGATGTGTGAAAGTACATAAAATGTTATCGATGTGTTTGTGAAAAATAAAACCAATAATATAAGATGTTTATGTTTATGGATTTGTAAAGCGCATAGCTGCCCTTGGGCTTCCCAGCACTAAGAGAAACATAACAACGGTGGACTAGGACAGGATGTCTGAGATCGGGAGTTTTTTAGGGAAAGAGCAGTGTCTTGAGTTGTTTCCTGAATGCTATGCCTGATGTGCTGGTAAAGTTATCATTACTTACACAGCTTTGCGAATATAAACTGGGATGCAACACTATAAACACTGTGGCAGATTTACAAGCCCCTTTCGCCACTTTTGCATAATTTTTGACATGGGAAAAGTGATGTAAAAAGTGGTGCAAGGGGCTTGTAAATCTGCCCCACTGTATTTTCACTGGTGTTGTGTAAACACATTGCTATGGACACCCAATAGAAACACAGGTAGGAGAGGTCATGACGAGTTGTAACAACAGGAAGCATGAACACCTTGAACACTGTGTGATGGGCGACAAAAATGTTTACTGGAGGGGACACATACCAAAATGCACCAATAAAATAAAAGCATTCAAGAAACATCAAATAGCAATAGACGGGCATGCCAAGAGCCCATAGAAGAGATTACAACTTGTCTTGCAGACAGCGCAAGCACTGTTTTAGGCTCAATCTAAATAGGTAGTGCTAAGGGAAGGAACCTTCCTCCTCTTCCTTTTAGAAAAAAGGTAGAAGCAAAAGATAAAAAGGTAAAAAAGTTTAGGATAGGGTTAAAAAGAAAAATAGGAAAACCAATCTGCAAGAAAATATTTTTCTCCAAGGAAGGCATTCACTTGGTATGTTTTGTGAGCCTGCCAAAAGCCATTGTTGGTGAAATTTAAGTGAAAACTATTAATCAGAACCAATTTCTTCAGCTTGGTTTTTCATTATAAAGAAATAAAAACCATACAACACAATTCAGATATTCCATATAGCTGGTTATCACTACTGCACAAACCACAAAAGTAAACAATCACAAACTCCAACACAAATATAAAGGA
The DNA here is from genome assembly GCF_964204655.1 of Triturus cristatus. Lineage (NCBI taxonomy): Eukaryota > Metazoa > Chordata > Amphibia > Caudata > Salamandridae > Triturus > Triturus cristatus. The sequence continues at coordinate 1,103,336,407 of NC_140582.1, read as the reverse complement.
GACTTGGGTGAAAAGTTATCCGTGCCCAACAGCACCATGAGGCCACTGGCAGGACAGCAATACACAAATCTCTTTCAAGCTTGTCTAACCTAACATGGGCAGGTTATAACTCGCTGTTTCATATAAAGAACCATATGGAAACTTCACATCTTTAGGTGGCCAAATTTAGCCTTAATACATACTCATATTATATGCCTGGGGTGTCCACCAGATGCCACTATTGGCTATCAAATGCCAGCAATACCCACTGGAATCCAGGGTACTCGAAATACTTGGGGGCGTGACAAGATGGTCCACAAACACAGACCAAGTGTACATTTTTTCTACATTACAGCTTCTTTGGCGTGGAAGTGCTTTGTGCCAGACTTTACCATTCTTATTTCGCTGGACACTGTGAAGCAATCATGAAGCGAGAGATCACAGGAAGGAAAAATTAAAGTAGTATTTTTGGGCCATATGTATCAAAAAAGAGTTTTGCGAATTTCAAATTGCGATTTTTAGCAAATCGCAATTAGAGAATAGCAAAATGCAATGTATGTAGTATTTGCAAAAAATTTGGTGAATCCTACATATTCCTTATTTGCGAATCGCAAATTGAGATTCGCAAATAAGGAATACCTTCCCATTCATTCCTATGGGCTAGGAGGACCATAGGAATGAATGGGAAGACATTCCCAATTTACGATTACAAATTAGAGAATCGCAAATTGAGAATGCAATTTCAAGGTTGCAAGGGTGCCAAAAGGACACCCTGTTGCACCCCTAAAATATGCATGTGTGCCCCTAAGGGCATGTATGTGTGACATATGGCACTTTAAAAAAATCAAAAACGTGCTTTTCTATGAACATCGCAAATTACCACCAACTTGAAGTTGGTGGTAATTTGCAATTCCTTAAGGCCAAATAGCGAATTTGTGGTACCCCCAGAATTGCATTTACGGAATCGCAGTTTGCAATTCCTTAATTGCATTTGTAAAATAAAGAATCGCAAATTTTGCGATTCTCTATTTTGCGATGGCCTTTTGGGATGATACATCCCAAATGGCTTTTTCCCATTCACAAAAGGGTAGATTCTGAGAATCTGCCCATTTGCAAACGGGAAAAAGGCTTGATACATGTGGCCCTTTGTCTGGTTGCAAACCACTCGCTTTATGCAGCCATTGAGTCTTAGGCCTCTGGTTGACTCCCTCTGTCCATAACATGAAGGTTTCCTCCCCAGTCCTGCTCCCAGTCATTTATATTTCAAATCCAACTGGTAGGTAGATTAATATGATGTGCAGATGGAGCTCTCCGCTGCTCTAGTGCATTTCTAGTTAAGTCAACAGATGCAGAGCTGTCATTTTTTCCATGTCAGGAGTGAGTAGTTGATCCACTTCAGATTATTTCTGGTAATTATAGTCATGCATTTACAGCAGTGAAAACATAACTGCGGGCACCAGAATGCAAAGTAGAAACCAGCAGTAGAGAGACTACTGACTTGTGCACCACAGCTTGATGTCACTGTCTCACTGCTGAGTAAAAGTTCTCTCACACTCTAAGGAGCTCAAATAGAAAGGATCCCGGGAAGTAAATATTACATAGGTTAAGTATGTATAGAAGGTTAACTTTTATCTGGAGGAGCAGAGTTCATCATGGTGATTACCCTGGCTCATGCCCTGTTACTACCTACACAGCCGGATCTCATCACTTCGGCAATGTATTAATCTACTCATTGTCAAAGGTTCCAATCCCAACAGGTTTAACTCAGCCTTTCATCTGCAGGAGGTTGAAAAAAATGAATAGCTCTGAGTTGAGTAACAATTCACATCTTTCATTCAATGCCAAACTGCCCCAGTAGGAGAACATACGCTTAGTAGATACACGCCGTACAAGCGCCGACACCATGCTTCATGTCTGTGTCCCTGCAAACAACTGCTACGTGTCTCCATCTCCATGAAATGAACGGTACCTGCTGCTAGGACTGGCTGTTCAAAAGCAGTACTTTGCATGGTGGGATTTCAGAGCCAATATTTACTATGGTAAAATTGAAAGAATGACTGCAATAAGGCCTTGCCTTAAAAAAAAAGTGCTATGGCAGGCTGAATGCATCACATGACGGAGTTCTTGGCAGCTAATCAGCAGACCTGCAAACTTCATTCACATATACAGAACACACACACCAAAGCCAGCAGCAAAGCTACCTTTCCATTACACTTCAAAACAGGTAGATTGTATACAGCTGCACTGCAAGATCCCTTGACACACAGAGAACAGCCACAGCTTAACAGTGGCGGCTGGCATCTACGAAGAGTGGTGTGGCAGGCAAATGGGTGGTAGATGGGTGAGTGCATGCACTTATCGTGCACAACATGTAATGTGTAAATATTTTTTTTTAAATTAAAATTCACTTACCTTACATGCTGCACAACACTTCCTCCTCGCTCCAGTCCGGTGTTCAGTGCTGGCCCCAGCCAACTCCAATAACCAATCCTGGCGCTGCTCTCATGCTATTAACCAGCATGAGAGAATTGCCAGGATTGGAGGGAGCAGCCTCTCTCTGCGCTCCCAAGGGCACTGGACACCTGTGCTTGCTCACAACCCAGCTGTCTAAGAGAGGTTTAAAGGGCACATGTCTGGCTGGCTGTTGCAAAACAGCCAATCAAAGGGACATGCACACTTTAAACTTAAGTACAAAGGCAGCCCACCGCTCTTCCCTGCTGCTGCCACTTAGTAGGCCTCGTACTGTCCTGACACTTGGTTTGGAACAGGCTGATGAAAAAGAAAATGGTAATACATTGTCTTTATTACCATTTTCTTTTTCTTTTTTGGGGGTATTTTTGTTGGTGGGGCCACGATCCTTCGCTCTAATGAAGGAGCCACCCCGGCAGCTTAGATAGGTAGTACAGCTAGCAGCACTGCAAGCTTCACTCTCTCACAAACAGAAAGTATCATATATGCAGTGGCAGAGTGAACTCACACCATGCACTATAAAAAAGGTTGATCACTGGCTGCAGCTATGCAAGCCACTCCCTGACAGCCTTAGCAAAACATTCAAGTTTTGCTGAGTAACTCTTTCGGTTCAATTTTTCCCTTGGTAATCCAGAAATATAATGCAAAATGTTTAAAAAGGATATGGTTCTACAGATACCATATACCAGATTACATGGAAAAGATGAACTAGAAGAACTATTGATGCATCAAATGGGGAAACGTGATAGTTGTAACACAAGTAACAGAAGTTCAAGTACAGCTACTCACACATCTAATGCCCTCACAATAACAGAAACCTGATGCAGTGTGGAATGTGTGGAATGTATGCAATGCTTCACACCCCTGTTGAGACCCCTGTTGAGACCGTGAAGCACTCCTCCGTTCATAATATTCCCGATATCTATCGGAGTACATAGGGGGAAAGTATGTGGGGCTGTAGCCTGGCCTGTGTGTGAAGTGTTAGGAGTGTTGTATAAGTATCAAAGAACGTGAAACAGGAGTAAACCCGTTTACCCAGTTGAGACCGGGTGAATTATAGTATCAAAACAACAATGTCTCAACCAGTAATTACAGGGAAAATTTTAGGAAAATGCATAAATCATCAAGGAAGGGAAACAAGAGACCAAAATAAGAAATTTGTTATTATTATCATACAAATAGTTATAACAGCACTATGGTACAATTAAACTAAATTAAAGTAGCCAAAAATACACCAATTGTGTACTGACCGTGCTTGGTGCAAGTGATAAGTGCAGTGACACAAGTGATATATACAGTTGAACTCTGCACACTGATACAGTGGATATCGTTCGTACCAGTTGGACTGTAATTTGACGACTGCAACAGGCTTATACTACAGATAGCCTGTCTTTGAATATATTTTCCTTGTGCCTGCAAGATTTCCTGATAACGCCCATTCATTAGCGTTCTCTTTGATTTCCTGTACTACTGTGTGATTCCAGCACTCCTCAAATTGTAGCCATTGTCCTGATGATGACCTTAATTGCATAAGGTCGATACGCCGTCGACATCCCAGTGTAATCCACGGCTACCTGAGGATTAATACCTTATAACAAATTATTTACTGTATTTATGTAATGTGTTTATGATTAATGTTTGTTTTCACTCTGCGCCGTTCCACACTGTATATATCACTTGTGTCACTGCACTTATCACTTGCACCAAGCACGGTCAGTACACAATTGGTGTATGTTTGGCTACTTTAATTTAATTTAATTGTACCATAGTGCTGTTATAATTATTTGTTTGATAATAATAACAAATTTCTTATTTTGGTCTCTTGTTTCTCTTCCTTGATGATTTATGAATTTTCCTAAAATTGTCCCTGTAATTACTGGTTGAGACATTGTTGTATAAGTATCAAAGACATGCTTCAAGCATGGTTTTGTGAACTTTGAGCTGCACTTAGCTCGAGGTGTTGAAGTGCTGAAGTAGCTCAAACCGATAAAAGAAAATACAATTGCTAAGCTCACACAATTTATCAGCCCACTGAGTAACGTAATGTCGCTACTTTTCAATCCACTGAAAAACTGATTTTTACACCTATGGGCACCACTTCAGGGGCCTGTGGACTGCTGTGCCTGCATCCGCCTTTCCACGCCTGGCTTTGGGATTTAAGACCTGCGCACGGTGTGGTTTACTGGGCTAAGCTCTGGTTGTAGCAAGTGCTGTACAAGGAGCTAAAAATGGACCAAAAATACAGCTCGACTTCGGAGAGCAGTATAAATAAAAATGTTTCAGAAGAATCATGTCTCAGTGAGATCTGGTGATTTTTCCTGATCAGCCAGCAATCGCCACAATTCTAATTATACTTTAAACTCTCAATGAACATAAAAACAAAACAAATAATAAAGTGTGCTATTAGTGTTGCAGTCCAGGCACTGTGAACAACAGAACAATGGCCTAATTCAGGTGGAGTCTTACTCTTGCAGCACACCTGGCTCCCCAGATTTGAATGGAGTCTCATCCTTGCACCAATTTTGTGGAGTAAGATTTGATTCAGGAGCATGGAGCTGGTGAGCATGGAGGAGTGCGATTCCACTGATGTCTCAAGGTGCAGCACATTAAATCTGTGGCCTCGAATGCCAAAGGCCTATGTCTTGGTCGAGTTCTATTACTGTACTTTCTTCTCCCATCAGAGATCTTCAAATTGTGGGGTTCACAACCCTAGGTGGTCCGTAGCTACATTCCAGGAAAGGGAGGGGGGGCACAAGGAGATCTGTAATTACTTGTAAATGAAGGTAGCAGTGAAGTGAAAAAAGCATTTGCAATGCAATTAGGTCTCGCATTTGTGAGTTAGAGTTATTGACGTTGAAAATATATTGAAAAAGACGCAAAGTGTGGATTGTGTCAACAATTGCTTGGCACATACCTCATGGGTGAAGTGTTGCCACACATGCACACCGTGGTGCTTCAGTAATGCGAAACTCATTAATAAAAGTAGTGCTTACAGACAAACTAACGCAATCGGGATCGAAGCATGTGAATCCAAATCCTGGCTTCTCTTTAATTTTCTAGACTATTTGACTTACTCTCCTGCATCTTGGTTATCCACCAAACACTGTAAGGTAATGAAGTCTGCCAAGGGGGCGGGGGCAGGGGGGCTTCGGGGGTATATGAAAATGTATTAATTGCCTAGTTGTCAAAGGTTGCCCGGTGCTATTAGTTAAAAGTGTGCCGATTTCATTAAGATATTAAGAGTACTTTACTCGCATCTATGAGAAAATCGACATTAACTAAACAAAATGCAAGAATGCTTGTCAGTTTTCACAGTGTTTTAGACAGTACTGGTTGCTTAGTTTCATTGCAGTATTTTTTGTATTTACTCTTTTACACAGCATCCAAAGTAGGTTACCTAACCCCAAAGCCCCAAGTTGTTAATAACCCATAGAATGGAGTGTTTTACAGTTGAGCAAATGTGTCCAAATTTAATTTTGGTAGTGCCATGGAATGATCAGCCAAAGAGGTACTAGATGAGTAGGTATTTAACTACACTGTCAAAAGTATGGTATTGTGGCTGCTGTTTGTTTGTACGCAACCACCTCTCTGAATGTGTTTATTAATATAGAGCTTAATCTGCCAGACAGTGCTCACAGAGGGGCAACTAAATCACAGAACAAAATATATTCATTTATCCTGAGTGTGAAGGCAACCGGAAGGCTTAGGTGCCCTTCTGGAGAGGCTATGGATCCCAGCGCTTCTACAGACTCTGCCGTGCTCCTCTGCTCCAGCAGGGCACAGCTCAGAATCTGCCTCTTCTGCTAAGAATAGGTGAGGGGGATGAGGTTGGGGCATGCAGGAGTTGCCGGCAGATTTCCAGGTTATTGAAAGTGATGATTCTAATGTGAGGTAATGGAGACTGAATTTGTTTGTCTGCACCAGTCTATTTCTCTACCATCTACTGGGCTCACTGTCATGTATCCATTCATCTCTCTTTGTTAGAGGTGCGCTAGCCAATATATTAATTAACAGGTAGAGCCAGCCAGAGACGAGCCAAGCGTATACGAGCGAAGCATATACGAGCCAAGCGTATACGAGCCAGTGGGCGAGCCGTGAAAATGATCGGCATGTTAATCATACAGTAAACATGATGTAAATGTGCAATAATGTCTCTTCAGAATTCAAAAAAGTGCATTTCTTTAGCGCGTCACCTCAGGACACAAGATTATAGCACTGAATTCGAGAGGAAGTTATTAATAGTGCTCGTTTTAAGCATGAGTTAAAACACTACCGCTCCTCCCACCCGACAACAATGCCATTTGTGAACTTAGAGGTGTCAGTTGCCATGCATACCCCAAATGTTGCCTAAAGTCTTATTATATTTAGAGTAACATTAAAATCTAGTTCATTAAACACAAGACGTTTTTGTACAGCACGCACCAGGAACTCGCATATTTCAAGGTGGCAATAATAAAGATGAAAACAGAAGTGCCGGCAGGCAAGACAACACAAACGGGAGTGGGGGGGTGTGAAGTCACAGACTGAGGGAGGGGGCAGTGGGGTGGGGAGACAGGGAAGAAAATAGTGTTAGTAGTAAAGGGGGCAATAGCCGTGCAAGGATACAAATGATGAATAAGGAGGGACTAACAAGACTCAAACCAATCGGAAGGCAGCATTTAAGACCAAAGCCAATGGGCAGAGAGGGGTCGGAGCTTCCACAAAGATTCCAAACTACAGTATATACTGCATGTCTCGTAAAGCGATGGTAGCGCATTTGCGCTGCAACGCTAGGCAAGACCTAAAAGAAAATAGTGCCAGGAGTAAAGGGGCCTGGCGGACTTGCTGCTTGCTGCTGGCTTCTCACTGGACCCTCTACTACTCCTTGCGGAACCCGCTTCGCGGGTCTCGCTGCGGCGTGAGAGCCGTTTGTCCAAACCTGCGGATTGTTTCAGTGAGGGACTGGGCGAGTGCAGGGCTGCGAGCGGCGGGACAGGACTACGTCTCCCAGCAGTCCTGTTAACCCGCGCCTCCTGCCACCTGGCCGCTCTCCCTGCAAGCCCCGCCCCACTCACAGCTTGAAAAAGCCCTTCTGAGCTCTTCTGCCCCGGGATACCTGGCGGACTTGCTGCTGGCTTCTCACTGGACCCTCTACTACTCCTTGCGGAACCCGCTTCGCGGGTCCTGCTGCGGCGTGAGAGCCGTTTGTCCAAACCTGCGGATTGTTTCAGTGAGGGACTGGGCGAGTGCAGGGCTGTGAGCGGCGGGACAGGACTAAGTCTCCCAGCAGTCCTGTTAACCCGTGCCTCATGCCACCTGGCCGCTCTCCCTGCAAGCCCCGCCCCACTCACAGCTTGAAAAAGCCCTTCTGAGCTCTTCTGCCCCGGGATACCTGGCGGACTTGCTGCTTGCTGCTGGCTTCTCACTGGACCCTCTACTACTCCTTGCGGAACCCGCTTCGCGGGTCTCGCTGCGGCGTGAGAGCCGTTTGTCCAAACCTGCGGATTGTTTCAGTGAGGGACTGGGCGAGTGCAGGGCTGCGAGCGGCGGGACAGGACTACGTCTCCCAGCAGTCCTGTTAACCCGCGCCTCCTGCCACCTGGCCGCTCTCCCTGCAAGCCCCGCCCCACTCACAGCTTAACTCTCCTCCTACTAATTTAAACAGCTACTTCCGCGTCGCGGGAGCGCGCGGGAGCGCCCGGGGATAAGCCCGGGACAAGGGCGGGACCGTCTGTGGCCGTCAGGGGCCGCAGGAGGCTGGGCTGGGCCCACTCTCTTTCACCTGCATTTCCTTGAACCTATCTGGTTTGTGAAATAGGTTCTGGGTATGCCATCATCGGCCCTAGGCGGAACACCAGCGAAGGAGGGGGAGGCAACACTGGGACTCTGGACAATTATTTTAAACCGGTAAAGGGTGACGGGGGAAACGAAACATGTCTGGAGATGCGTAGGGCAGAGCGACGTCGCTCGATTGAACACATGAAAAATAGGCCCCTCAGTGATATAACTTCCTATCCTATCTCCCAAGAGGAAGGTTCCCTTAATGCTAGCCAGGATCTTTTATCCCAAGAAGATGTTCCCCTATTACTACGGGATAGTTCTCCTATTCCTGGCCCACTTCCTAAACAAACTACGGACATCACTCCACTACTAGCTGCCAGTAGTACGGTAGTTGACTTACTCACCCAAACGCACACCAGAGCTAAAACCAGGATTAACAAGCCAAAGCAAACTGTGGTGGCAGAGGTGCATGACCCACCACCAAATAAGCGCAGAAGGAAGTTGAGGGGTGGTCAGGGGAAGACCAAGATCCCCCACTCTGATTTTGGAAAGTCACTTAACTCCGTATCTATGTTGGATAGGCCAGTAGCTAATGTGCACAAGGCTACTCCCCTTAAGGGTACTAACACTATTACCTCTGTGTCTACCAGCGACAAAGGGAAGAGCCCACTTAACACATTATTTCCTGGCATCTCCTTGGGGAGCATCGAAGCCCTAATTCGATCACTCCTGTTGCCCATTAGCGAGAGCTTGCAGAAAATAGAACTCAGGCTGACCACTCTGGAGGCAACCTTAACCACCACGAAAACCTCGGATAACAAACAGAGTAGAACCACTGAGTCCAATCTACCAATAGGTACCTTTCCCAACATTCAAAACGCACCGATCCACACGGGGCCTCCTCTGGGCTCCACTGCCGCTCCCCTTTTACAGCCACTTATGGCTATCCCAGTTCCAATTCCTTCTAGCAATCCTAACATCCTACCACCACAGACAGATGGCCCAGCTTTCCAACGCATAGATACTGGCTCAAACCCTCGGGTCCTACATAATGTTGGTACTGCCCCCCTGTTCCCTGGTAAGCCTGCCCCTAGACCACGGGGACCCGACCTACCACCAGAGGCTAACAGCCTCATGGTGGTTTTGGCTGGTGTCCCTTCTTTAGAACTGGGTGAAAATGAGAACTTTCACTCACTCAAGAGGAAAACCATTAAATGGTTGAATTGGAACAGACCTCTCCCAGCCCACCTCAACAATGAGATCATTATGGTAAGAAGGGTACCATGGTTGGGGAAGTCGGGGAAATCAATAGCAGGGGACTGTATCATTGTGTCTTTTCGAGACCCTGGAACAGTACTACACATTTGTGCTGGGTCAAATAGATCACTGGATTCTACCATACAGACTTTGCCAGTTTCCTTCTTTTTCCCTCCCATTTGCATGCACCATGATCTGTCACAGGGTAACTGGACAAGGGTGGAACGAAGATCTAGATATAGGGGATATGCTCCACGTCCAGTTTATCGACCTCTGGAGACTCCCTTTTTGGACCACAATCGTTTTAACTGCCTGAACGGTTTGGATGGTGTGGACTGACTGCCCCCAAACCCGGACTCAAATCCTGTGACCTTGGGTAACGGTCCCAGTAAACTTCCTGATCCGGCTGAACCCACCTCTGAAAATGACCCTGTTAGAGCAATTGGTGTAGTTTCTGGCTCTGGTGCTGGCTCTTCCCCCCCACTCCACCTCTGCAATCTGTTCTGTGGCTTCTCCAGCGCACATGAGACTAATTTGGTGGAATGTGGCTGGCCTTGCCAGTAAACTGGGCACTCAAGATTGGACAACTTACATCGAGTCCGGGGATGTTTGTATGCTCCAAGAGACTTGGGCAAGGGAAGATTACAACTACCAAGGTTACGAGTCATTTTCCATCCCGGCTAGGTGGGAGGGTAAGGGCCGCCCTACTGGTGGACTCACAACCTGGGTGGCATCCCACTTAGGATGCCAGGCTTCACGCCTACCGGTACCATCAGATGATATCCTAGTGGTTTTACTGGCCTGGCCGAACCTAGCGAAACTTGCCCTGATAAATATTTACTCCAGGCCAGTGGGAGCTTTGCGTGAATCTCCCACTATAGAGGAGCTATCAGTATACTTAGCGGAAATGCCAAGAGACATTCCTTATATAGTGGGAGGGGATTTAAATTCCCATTTCGAGCCGCTGGTCAGCCTCGTAGAGGGATTTCCCATGGAAGAAGAGTTCAGGTGGTCAGTACCCTCTGTCGTAGGACCTTCCCCAAAGGTATGGACGCCTGTGGCATTGCAGATTACTGCCCTTACCCTAAAGCATGGAATTAGAGCCTGCAATGGACGTATTAAGTCTGATGTACCAAGCAAAACCACGTACAACAGACTGGGAAGAGAGTCCCGCTTGGACTATGCCCTTGTGCAGATAGTGAACTGGTCTTCTATCTTGGACTTTAGGGTTGTGGAGAGATTGGATAGTGACCATAACGCCCTTGAACTCGATCTTAGCCATCCTGGGCTAAAGGCCTCCACAACAACCATGGAGGAGTTCAACCATGAACTACTATTAGATAATAACAGGAGAAGAATCAGGTGGGATAAACTAGCTACGAGCCAAGTGAAACTTTCGAAGCTCTACGCAGGTTTAATCCCTATTTTGGAAAAAGTGGGAGAGCTAGCCAATGATGTGGGCAATACAGACCATCATGAGAAATTATATCAGGCTCATGAGGACCTTATAAAGGGAGCGGCTTCTGAGCTTTTTAGCAGGGTTCATATTCAGAGAAGGACCCAGCAACATAAGGCCCTATGGCACAATGCAGCCTGCAGGAAGGCAAAGGGAGAACTCCTTAGAAGCATCAAGGAGGGAACAGGCAGAGAGAAGCTGCGAGAAAATAGACGGGCTTACAAAAAACTGGTTACCCATGCTAAAACCGAATGGGAGGAGAACCAGTGGGAGGAGCTCACCACTTCCCTCGCAGCAAGAGACCACCGAACGTTTTGGAGAGTAGTAAACGGGGGGTCGGGGAACCTCCTTTCGGCAATAGAGCCAAATATTGCAGCAGGAGTGTGGCAGGCACACTTTCAGGCTCTCTACAGTTCTGAGCTGGGAGTAACTAAGATTGACATCGGTACTGGACTGGCAGAGTATGGCGGGGATTTGATAACAGTGGGCGAGGTGAAGGTAGCATTAATGGGACTTAAAGGCGGAAAGGCGCCAGGTCTGGATGGCCTGCCCGGGGACCTGTTCAAGCAGGAGCCCGGTGTATGAGCCCCCTATCTGGCTGCTGTGTTTAATGGAGTCTTACGTGGCATGGAAATTCCGAGTACTTGGCTGGGGGCAGAGGTGGTTCCTATATTTAAAAAGGGCTCGCCCCTGCTCCCAGCCAACTATAGACCAATCAGTTTAATTGACGTGTCACAGAAGCTGTTTGGCAGGATACTGCTGAATCGGCTTCAGGACTGGGTGGAGGAAACAGGCGCCCTCAGTCCGTACCAGGCGGGATTTAGAAAGGGAGTCTCCACAGTGGATCAGGTTTTTCGTCTAAACGTTATCTACTGGAGGGCAGCAATATTGGAAGGGGGTAGTTTATACACTATATTTGTGGACCTGAGGGCTGCCTTTGACCTCGTGCCCAGAGGAAAACTCTGGAGTGTTCTGGCTGAGATGGGGGTCCCCCCAGACATCCTGATAATTTTAAAGAGATTGCACCATAATAACTATGCCCGGGTCAGGTGCGGGAAACTTGGGGAACTAACGGACAGATTCCCCGTTGACAGGGGGGTTAGACAGGGCTGTGTATTGGCACCGACCCTGTTCTGCCTCTTCGTCAACGGGGTAATCGCCCATCTCAATGGAACTGAATACACTGATGCCCCAAAATTGAATGGCAGCAGGGTGCCTGCAATTATGTTTGCAGATGACACCCTGCTGCTGTCCAAAACTCCCATGGGGATACAGAGGATCCTTGATTCTTTTGTGGCTTTCTGCACAGATAGGGGGTTAGAAATTAATTCTACCAAAACCAAGTTTATGGTCTTGAACCCAACCCCAAGATCACGCCCGAACCCTTTACTGGGAGCATCACGTTTAGAGAGAGTCTCCACCTTTGAATATCTAGGTGTAACGTTGAATGAAACCATGTCTTGGGGAACCCACCAGACTAGGGTTAATCTTAAATTAGTGCAGACCACTGGCGGCATCGTTCGGTTGATGAAAAGCTCGACATATCGACCGCTGGGGCCGCTTATCCAGATATACAAGGCTCAGGCAAGAGGAGCTCTGATGTACGGGGCGGAAATGTGGGGTCACACAGCTTCCTGCAGCTTGTCTATAACTGAGAACAACTTCATTAGACAGATAGTAGCACTCCCGTCCAGTACCCCGCTCCTCCCCCTGAGGATGGACCTGGGGCTGAGACCATTAGCAGATTAACTAGGTCTCAGACCCATAGTCTACTGGCGAAGGCTATGGAGCAGCGAAGAACTTTCTTCGTATAGGGCGGAACTGAGGGAGTTTCTAACCCACCCTAAAGCTCTACAGATCCCGTGGATAAAATATATAAAAAAGTCCTGTACGGGATTGGGGCTCCCCGACCTGTGGTCGGATCCTGCTAATGCCTCACTAAGGATCCCACGAAGAGCTTTGGTCAGTGCTTATCACGAGCAGAAATTATCTATGGCCTTAGACTGCAAGGATGAGGGGTCACTAACATTTGTATTCGCGCAAAGTAAGGACTCATACCGGCTGGAGAGGGTTCTGGACGCTATGTCTCCTGTGTTGGCCAGGAAGCTATTTCTCCAATGGAGATTTGGCACATTGCCTCTGCGATCCTACACCTGCTCCTGGTCAACACTGCCATCTACCAAGCTATGTCCGGCATGTGTGGGAGCAGAGGAAAGCGATCTGCATGTGGTCTTGTTTTGTCCAACTTACAAGGCCGCCAGGAAATATTGGCTCCTACCACTCATTAGAAACCTTGGTTTTAGGGAGTACCTCCCGGTGTATAGAATTTTAAAAACTGATGTTTCAGGTCCAATTGTGTTTGCACTAGCCAAATTTCTTACTAATGTCTGGCATATTCGCACCCGTATTTTAAAGTCGCAGGTTCCCACCTAATTTTAAGTTCTAATTTTAATTGTATGGTCTTTTATCTGATGTGTTTCTTGATTACTTTCTCTGATGGTTTTACATGTTCATGAGCTTCCTTTGTACATCTTTTATGGCCAAATCGGCCGAAATAAAGATTAAATAAATAAAGGGGCCAATAGCCGTGGAAGGATACAAATGATGAATGAGGAGGGACTAACAAGCCTCAAACCAGTCGGAAGGTAGCATTTAAATCAAAAGCCAACGGGCAGAGTGGGAGGAGCTTCTACACTACAGTATATACTGCATGCCTCGCAAAGCGATGGCAGCGCATTCATGCTGCAACGCTAGGCAAGACCTAAATAAGTGAGGAAAATCTAACAGTGTGCCATAAGGCTGGGTCAGTGAGAGTGGAGATGAAGGGGGAGGGGGGTCAAAGACTTGCTTAAAATCAAAGCAGTCTGCATTTTGAAGTATTTTTCACCTTAAATTACCTGCATATAAAATAAAACGCCCACACCTTAAATCAAAAATAAATGCAAGTTAAACTAATCGATGAGGAAACCCAGGAGATCCCTACAAATGTCCATGTGTGTCAGCAGAGTCACACCTAAGGTGCAGTGAGGAATAGTGGCTAGCGCTATGCTGTGAATGTCGTTTTTTCAGTCAAGCTTACAGAGCTTGCGCTGTGGCGATCTGTTATATGTCCTAGTGGGGTCTGACTCCTCCCACGCTTTTGGATTGGCTTTTGTGTGTGTCCTGTAAAAACTGGAGTCTGCAAATGGCTAATGGTGGGTGTATGTCCCACCTTTTTTTTAAAGATCACTCCCATGGAGTATTGCCTCGGGAGCGTCCAGGGGCGCGCGTGGTGGCAGCTGTGAGCTAGGACACATTCTTTGCTCGGACCCACCCTATTAGTTCCCTGCCCTCCCAGCCTCTCTCCCGCCCATCCCTTTCCGGCCTTGTTTTTGGATGATGCTGTGCAGCCAGCTTTTCTAAAAGGCAAAGGCAACAGTAAGCAAGTCCTGTTGGCTTTGCCAATGCATTTTTTTATCTCATCCCACGTAGAGTTTTCTTTTCCACACTCCCTCGCGTTTTTGTCTTTTTATTATGCAGTTGTCTCCTTTTGATTCACAATAGGTATACATTTTATTTCCAGAATCTTTGTATGCTATTTATTATGCAAAGACCTCAGGTTCGAGCACATCATTAACATCGCAATGTTTCTAGGCGCTTGAATAATAAATAATAGGTGGCATTGTTTGCCTACCTGGTGAGACTGAATTAATTGATCTCAAAGCATGAAAGACTGAATGAGTCCAACTAGTTGGAATTCATTTTGACGATGACGTCTAATGCTCTTTAGCAGGGGCATTGATCTCTGAGCTATGCTGCTGCCTTGGTGTTCTGTCTTGTATCTGTGCCGAACACAGCAGTGAGCGAGGGGGGAAGGAGGCCGGAGTGGTGTCACTGTTCAGAACTGCTGGTGTTTCAGTGAAATGTGAACTCATACCATGGTGAGCTTCATTCCACCGCACGTGCACAAGACGTTTTGCAGGATGGAGGAAAATAAGGAGATTAAAGACATCACGCGCCTGGAGGCTAGGCACTAGAACCCAGTGGGAAGGGCCGGTCCTAGGATTTGTGGGGCCCCGAGCAGGATAGAAACATGCGATGCCCCTCTAATATGCATAAGATGTAGTATCACAACAAGTGACATCATAGGAAGTGTCAACTGACCAAACATTTTGTGGCACTGTTGAAGTAGCTTTGCAAGAAGCTGCTTCTCTAATGTGGATATCACTGAGATGGCTACAAATATAAATAATTGCCCAAATAAAATAAGTGCAACAGCTCTATTATGTAGAAATACAACACGTCAAACTGGGTTTAAAAGCTAGGCCCATATCTCCCCAAAACCAATGTTTCCAGATAAGTGCATGATTCAAATTCTATGCCAGACTGACCCATAGCTATACAGTGGATCTTCAGGTGATTCCCCTATACTCCAGTTGCACCTGTGAAGTTCATGGTTAAGGCATTTGGTTTTAGCAGGCATGGGCATCAGCACAAAAGGATCCATGCTGGTTTGGGTGAGTGGCCAGCAAATGCTCCAGTGTATAACAGAAAGCACTGATTAGAGAAAATAAGATGATGAGGTGACAGAGAACATATACAGGTGGCAGGAGCAACAAAAGCTGGACCAGTCCCACAAACTGTATGCCTAAACCCAGCAACTACTCTCAAACTTCATTTTTAAGAGATGAAAAGAGCTGAACTAACTTAAAGATATAAAGATGAGATGGCTAAATAGGGACAAGAATGTGTAAAAAGGGAAAAAACTGTCAAAAGCTACAATGGGAACCAGTCACTCAACAGACAAGTAGTAAATTAAAGCAACAAAACACAAAGGATTTATTATAGCAGACTCAATGCAGTTTTCCCTTACAAGGAAATTAAATCTAGCAATGTGGAATAGATTGGGGAGGTGGTGTTTGACTTTCAAAATAAATCTCGCATACTCCCTGTGTATCCCTTAGATTTGAATTTTTAAAGATTTGAAGACACATTTGAAGTCACATATCCTTAATAGCTGAGAAGACACTTGCCAAATTGCAATGGGTTCAGACACGTCGCTTGACTCAAATTTAGCCTAAGAAGTAACAACCAAATTGCACCTACCATCAGGTAAATCCACTGGATCTTGGTTAAAGAGATAACTGAATGCAAGACCCTTGAAAGACCATGTCTATCATCCATAAATTACTACCCAATCAAACACTTTTGGTCCTTCCAATCGCCAATAAAATATTTGCCTTCCTAAAACTACTGGTCACCCACTGACCTAAACTCAGTGACTGGGTAATCACTCCATGTGTGATGATGTACTCTATGGAATCAGTGGCCTCTGTGGAGGCACTCACTCCTCAGTCAGCTCCTCTCTTCAGCCCCCTTTTCCTGTACACTGCCCCTTCTTCTCATCTCCAAAGCAAGGCTAGTTCAAACTGTACTGCTGAAAAGCAACAATTTCCCCAGGCCTCATGTCACTCCTTGAGGTTTGGGATCATTTGTTGTGGGAAGAGGCACACATCATCTTGTGCTTGCCCAGGCCGGGCCATTGTCATTCTGCACTTGACGGCGATTAGGCTGTCTTTGGGAGCATGACCAGACTGACCCAGGGCGGCAGCCTGGTAAATGTATTTTAATACTCTTTGGGACAGGATAACTAGTGTGTATCATGCATGACTCTAATTACTTGGACAGTTAGTGACAAATGATAAACTTTAAAACACGCTGGAATAGATACCTAATAGGCCTTAAAACTACTTTTACAAGATATTTGGACTTCTTCCTCAGGGTGTTTTGTTAAATTTCACTAAATTGTGCAGATAATGCAAATTTCTTTAGTTATTGTTCTGTTGAAAGAGATGAATGAAAATACCACACCAAGAGAGTATTGTTTTGCTAAGGGATTTCCAAGGAAAGGTAGAGGCTATACTAATGTATGGAAAGACCAGTTTTATGTTTTTTACCAAAATATTTAAGATGCACCATAGCTCAAAACAGAGACATGTCCAGTCCTGTACAGCTAGAAAGGAGAAGGATCTACCTCCAATATGTTTCCTCTTAATTTTAGGATGGCACATGAGCATGGCTGTTACAGAGCATAGGATTCTGTGATAAACGGATGGAATATTATAGTGCTGAATAATGAGCGGGCCTTTTTATGCAGTGCACAATGGCAAATGGATAGATCGTTTGGTAGCTGGAATCAGCAGAAAGATGAATAGTAATACTACAGCATCTAGGGCAGCCTCAGATTAGTATCCTATCAGTGTTCTTAATGATCTGCAGGGTACCAAATGCAAAAGGTGGGAAGTTCAAGACAGGGAGTACTTGCATAATCTGGTTGTGAGAAGATATTTGACTGTACAGCAGTCTTGTGGCAGTGACGGGTGAAAATGCAGGATTTTGTGTTGCATATAGATGTAGTAGAAGTATATAACACACTGTTTGTCAAGACAAGGTGAGAAGAAATGGAAAATCAATCCAAGAAAAGGATACACCTAAAGCAACTCCAGGGGAATACCTTGAATTCCAGGTTGTTCCAGTTGATTCAAAAACACTGATGGGAAACTGATAAATGTGACACTATAATTTAGTAATATCAAGGCTGCTCTGCCTTCCTGATCAGGAATCAGGTACAAACTGTCTGACACAGCAAGAAATGCTACTTCTAACTCATGGAGAGGTCAGACTCCAACTGGCAAGCGATCAATAAGTAAATTAGTTTCTATGAGAGATTTGTCAGTTGACCTATTTTTCAAGGATTTTTCAGGAAAAGGCAGTAAAGAGATGTTAGAAGATGCTGAGAAACTTTGAACCTGCTGAAGGATTTCTGAACAGAGGAACAAATGCAGCTTTTGAGGTTTTTTGTTTATTTTTTTCTACATTGGTAGCAACAGATGACGAGGCAAGCACGATATTGCAAATGGAGGTCAGGGCAGGGGCTTTGATCTTTAGATGTCCATTCATGAAATGGGGAGGGAAGGGTCTCAACTGGGTGCTAGATTTAATAAAAAGGTCAAGAGCAGTAAGAATATACAGAGAGCAAGCCGTAATTCCGCAGACCTGTTGAGGATGGATCAAGATCACAAACCTTTGTGAAGGATGATTCACAGCGCAAATCTAAGTCAAATTTTCTACTTGGAAAATAAAGAGACAGATAATTGCAAACTGTGGCAGAAGGCTCAATGTACTTAGCATCACATGCTAGATCAAACTCACCTTTACCTCTCGTCCAGCCTCCTACTTTTTTCTGCTGATTCTGCTTACTTACATCCATCTCTCTCCTCTGTGCTTTACTTTTTATCTCACCTCTTGCTCAGCCTATTTTCTTCTCTTGCTGGTTCAGCCCCTCTTACATCCACATCACTCTGCATGCTCTCCTCTTTACGTCTCATCTCTTCCCAATCCCCAAGACTCTCACCTTTTCTCTCTGGCTCTGCCACTCTTACATCCATCTTGACCTTTATACCTCCATGCTCTATTTGTAACCTCTCATTTTTCCACTTTGGCTCTCAAATTTGCTTGCTGATTATGCCTCTCTTAAATCCACATCTTTCTTCCCTGCCCTACTCTTCACCTTCCAACTCTCCACCCAGTATTTATCTTCTCTGCTGGTTCTGCCATCCTAAATACAGCTATGCCTTTTCCTTCTCTCCTTTCCTTTTATCTTCTCTTGCTGCTACTGACCCATTACCTACACCTCTCCCCTTTCTCCTTCCCTCTCTCCTTTTATTTATTTATTTTATTAATTTTTTGGAAAAGTTTTATATAGCGCGAACAAGACCCAAATGGGTGTCAGAGCGCTGTACAGAGTAGTCTTCAGCCATTATACAAAACATAATAAAGGAGGTAAGTGAGAGTAAAACCTGTGGGAAAACATTCAAGAGTAATGAGTAGGGTGTATCAGAGTCGCCATATAGCACTCAGAGTAAAACATCATACAATAGAAGGAACCAAGATGTGCGATGAGCATCAAGGAAAATTAACAAAGGGGGATCAATCAAAAATCAACACATGATGCAGTTAAAGGAGCTACCGAGGACTGGGACAAAACAAATGCAAAAAGAAGGTATAAAACATAGAGAACATCAGTGAGAATACGACAAGAATTTGGTTATTAACAAAACACCCGAACATGATCAGTGCGATTAAAGTTCGTTCATTAGTAGTCTTTTGCCCAGTTTTTTATAGGAAGTAGTAGAAGGATTTAATCTGATCTCGGATGGTAAGGAGTTCCAGATTCTAGAAACAAGACCGGTGAATGCACGGTTGTACGATCTTTTCTTTGTGAATCTTGGCGGTTTCAAGAGAAGGGTGGATGTACTTCTGAGGGTCCTGCTAGAGCCCGATAGCTCAAGTTTATTTGTTAGGTAGTATGGGGTATTGTGGTGTATGGCTTTATGAGTCAGACAAGCAATCTTGAGTCGGATTCTGGCTTCAATAGATAACCAGTTTAGGTGCAGCAGGTCGGGTAAATTGTGATCGAATTTCCTAGATCCTGTCAAAAGCCTGGCTGAAGCATTCAAGGTAGCTCTGAGTGGGGCTAAGCTGGCTTTGGGAAGTCCTGCTAGGGTAACCAATCCATATTCCAAACTAGGGATAATCAGGGATTGTACCGCCGGCCTAAGGTCTTTCGGGGGGAGGAATGGTCTGATTTTCTTTAGCGTGTTGAGTTGGAAATTGGCTCTCCTAGTAGTAGCGCTGATATTTCCTTGCATATTTAGATGTTTATCCAATGTGACATCTAAAGATTTGTCAGAGTCTACAACATGAGGTGTGCAGTTCAGAGCAGTTAGTTGTTTAATCCAGTCAAGGGTAGGAGCTGAGTGATTAGGTGGGGTGATCAAAAGAAATTCCGTTTTGAGAGTATTTAGTAAGAGATGGTTTTGGGCCAGCCATTGTTGAGTTTGTGCAAGTGCAGCATTTAAAGTTTTTATGTCCTCCTGTGATGATATTTTCAGGTACAATTGCGTGTTATCCACATACATTTGGTATTGAATGTTGGCTCTGTTCAGAATGACTGCAAGAGCTTCCATCAATAGATTGAAGAGAGTGGGTGAGAGCGTCGAGCCTTGGGGGACTCCAATTAAGACCGGGGTGCTGGAAGCTAGGGCATGATTAACTTTGATCCTTTGCGTGCGGTTGTGAAGGAAGGAGGCAAACCAATTTAGTACCGGGCCCGACAATCCCATCCTATTTTGTAGGAGATCAATCAAGTTTTCATGTTTGATGGTATCGAAGGCTGAGGATAGGTCTAGAAGGATCAGGAGA
The DNA here is from genome assembly GCF_964204655.1 of Triturus cristatus. NCBI lineage: Eukaryota > Metazoa > Chordata > Amphibia > Caudata > Salamandridae > Triturus > Triturus cristatus. The sequence goes on along the minus strand of NC_140582.1, from coordinate 1,103,316,243 downwards.
CAAGGGACATTTTGGTCAAGGGCTCTCACGGCGTCATCAACGATGTGCGTTAGTGCCGTTTCAGTGCTGTGCCCTGCTCTGAATCCTGACCGGAGAGGATCTAGGAGATGATATTTCTCAATATGTTTTCAGAGCTGTGAATGAATGCATTTTTCCAGCACTTTCGCTAGAGTCATGCTGCTGGTGATAGGTTGGAAGTTGTTAGGATCTGATAGGTTCGCATTGTGCTTCTTAGGAATGGGAGTAACTTGCCCAACTTTTAGGCAGTCCGGGACCTTTCCCTGTATGGGGGATTCATGAATGATCTTGGACCAAAGAGGGAGAATGGCTGAGATTAAATCTTTATAGAGCTTGGCAAGAAGTGGATCTCCTAAGTGGTTGGAGGGTTTGATTGATGACATGTTGCAAAGTATCTCAGTGTAGTCTGGTAGGAGAAACCTGCACCCAAAGGCCGGTGATAAATTTTCAAGGATTCAGCCCCCTTCCCTGATTCTGTGGGTAGTATTTTAGATAATAAAGTTGGGGCTCCAGCTCTATTTTTGTTGTTTTTTCAGGGAAGTGAGCTGTAAAATCATCACCAATAGGGAGCAGGGATAGCGGAGCAAAGCTCTGGTAAGAGAATTGGATAGATTGTTCCTTAATGAGTTTGAAGAGCTTTTTTGGTCTATTTTTAGCTCCATCCAGTTGAGATCTAAAGTGGTTGATTTTTGCCAAGCGTATGTGTTTGTTGTAAACGCTTCTCAACTTTCTCATTTGAGAGAGTGCTGTAGTGGAAGGCGAGTTTCTCCAGAGTTTCTCAGAGAGTCTTAGATTGCGCCGTTCATCATTTAGGGCACAATTAAACAATGGTTTAGAGAGTTTGACTGGGATCCTTTTGAGCTGTTTGGGAGCAACAGAGTCAAGAATGTTAGAAAAAGTGCTAAAGTAGTGCTCAGAAAGATCGTCAAGGTTGGTCAAATTAGAGGGGGGCTGTAGTTTATTTTTGGTGATTGAGGTTAACAAGCTAATGTCGAGGTCCCTCATATTGCGGATCATTTGTTATGCTCTAAGGGGTTGCCCCTGTTGATCCAGTCCCTTGTCTAAGATGAGGAAGGGAATTTGAAAGTGATCGGACCAGTCACAGGGTAGGATTTCCCCTAATTGTATAAAGTTGTCTTTGGTAATGATGAGGTCTAGAGTGGCACCTTTATTGTGAGTAGGGCCTTTACAGAGCTGTGAGAAGTTGAGGTCAGAGAGGAAGGTCTTAAAGGAATGGACAATTGGATCATTTGTTTCATTGCAAGGAAGTTTGAAGTCTCCGAGGAATATGTGGCAGAGTTGGTCCGAGCTCAAGCTGATGACCTCCATGATTTGCTCAGTGAAGACTAGATTGTCACCAGGAGGGTGATATATCGAGTGCAGCACACAAATCTTCTTGCCTTTGTACCAGATTTCAGAGATTAGCCGTTCACACGTGGATAAGACAGTACAAGAGGATTGTTTTATTGTGAGGTTGGAGCGATGAATGCAGGCAATGCCCCCGCCTGTTTTATCCAGGCGGTCACTTCTGAGAATAGAGTAGTCAGGATGGATTAAGATGTCAAGAATTGGGGAGGAAGTATTAGTGAGCCAGGTTTCAGTGATGATCAGAAGGTCCAAATTATGAGCAATGATGAGATCAGAAATATCAGCTGCGTGCTTCACAGCTGATCTACAATTGTGTAGCATCGCGTTGATGTGCCGGAAGTGACCACTTCTTCTTCACCTGTTGCTGATTTTGCCCTTCTTACATCAAACTCTACCTCCCTGATCAACTATTCTCATCTGATCTCTCACCAAGCCTTTAAATTTCTCTCACTGGTTCTGCACATCGAACGTCTACCTTCCCCTCCTCTCTCGCTCTTCATCCAACCTCTTACTATCTCTTGGTGAGTCTTCTCTCTACCATCCACTTCTGTCTCGCCACTTTGCTTATGTACTCTTGCTGGTTCTGTCTCTCTTATAGCCATGAGTTTTAACCATACACAACCTTCACTGTTCATCTGTCCCCAGCCTTATAACTTTTTTCACTGGCTCTGCCCCATTTACATCTTCTCTCCAGTTTCATCCTCCAGAACACTGTAATCTTTTCTCACTGATTTTGCCTCTTATACCACCTATTTCTATTCATGCTCTATTCTTATTCTCGTCTTTTCTGCAAACCTTATTTTGTGGATTACGCGTGTAGAAAAGTAGGATCTGCTCTCATGGTCACCCCCACTTTTTGCTGGAGTCATTATGATTGGTCTGACTGGGACTCTACTAATCAGGACACCAGTCTCTGTGCGTCTTACCTAAACTTGACATGGTGAGTACTTAGGTACCCTCCAGATTGGCTACTGTGGTACCCTTATAAGTCCCTAGTATATGGTACTGAGGTACCCAGAACATAGGTACACCAGTGTTCCCTCATGGTTTGAAGCATGTATTATGCCACCCATGAGAGACTACTCAAATTGTGACTACAGGCCTGCATTGAAGCCTGTGTAAGCTGGTGCTAGCACCACTTAAGACAGATATAGGTTACCCTATATCTGAGGTCACTACACTTAAAACCTAAAAATCACCCCTAAGGCAGACCTTTCAATCCTGTAGGCAAGATGCTGGGTCCTAAGTGTGAGGGTGCCCCTGCATGAGTGGGGCACATGTACGACCTTCAGAGTCCATTCTCCCGGGTTGTTAGTGCATCAGCAATTATTACATATAGACTGGCCATGTGTCATTACGCGATGACCATCTCTAAACTGGCTGTAACAAACCCTGTCATGTTTGGTATCAAACATGTTGGGATCAAACCATACCATAAATGGTGTGATGGGTATGATTCCATGCACTGTAAAGCTCCTCCGGGAGGCCCTTAGTTCTGCCGATACTAGTCTTCCAGAACCGGACAGAAAGCTAGGGCTGCTGCCGACCAGAGACATGTTTCTGCCCTCTTGCTGCTGAGCCGAGCTCGAGAAGGGTAAGGCAGAACAAAGGTGTGAACACCTCCCAGAAGGGGTTTAGTGTATTGGGGCAGGGTGGGGCGCTGGGCAGCACCACTGAGATGGCATGAAGGGCACATTTGGTGCCCTCCTTGCAAACGCCAGTTCAAACTAGTTGATGCAGCCATTGGCTCACCACTCTGGCACGAAACTGGACAAAGGACATGGAAGTATCCCCCCACAATCCAGCCCCTCAGGACCCATGAATTGTCCCAACCCATTCCTAAGGGTACTTAAGGGCTTACCTGTGGGTAGATACCTAGATTCGTCGTGGGACAAGAATCAAATCATACACCCCTTCAACTTCGACCATCTGGACACTCTGGACTATGCTTTGGGAACCGAGACTGCAACGTGTAAGATTCCTGCTGCTCTTGGTGTTGTCGTCCTACTGGTCTTTTGCAATGTCTGTGCCTGTGCTCCATACAGGTTCTTAACCAGGCCTGTGAACATCCAAGACACCCGAAGGAATCTCCCTTGGAGTGAAGGAGTCACTCCCCTGCATCTGCATGCACAGCAACACAGTTGACCAGTCTGCTGATCATGGGCTCCCACTGACTCCGAAAGGCTCAGCAACACAGATGGTGGTTCTGCAACTCCCTCGAGGCCTGAACTGTCTACATACCAAGCTTGAGGCCAGTATCCCTCATCAGACCCGCTGGAACAGAACCCCTGTGCACTGCATCGACTTGCTGTTGCCAAGGCTTGTTTGCTCTTTCCAACAGAGATCTTCAGGCTCCAAAAACCTCAAGCAACTCTTGCAGCCAATACCTCTTCTTGAATACACCTTCGGGTTCCACCGGACTCCTTCGTCTTCTTCTCCAGTGGCACCTTTCCTGAAGTCCTCCATTGTGGTTTACAGCGGTCTCCGACGTCACTTGACACCTATTCACCCGGATTCCCTGATTCGGGTATCCTGGTTCTTGGGGTATCCAAGGGTGGGGTGACTCTCCATAGTTTCATATTTCACAGGGTTTCTTCAGGGTCCACTGGGAAGGGTTCTTCTTAAAAAATTGCATCTGCGTCTTACCTATTGATCAACATTGAGCATGCTGTCATGATCCCACACAGCACACAACCTCTGTGGGGCTCCTAGAAACTCACCTAGGGTAGTTCCTTGGTCCCCGGCTCTTCTACGTCTTCTGGGTCCATTCTCGACTTAGGTCGTGGTTTGCATTCTACTATTTTAGTATATGGTTTGGTCTCCCCCTGGGGACCACTGTGTATTTGTGCTACCTACGTGCTCTATTACCTAAGTATTGTGTGTATTGTGTTTATATCTCTGGGTAGGAGATAATACATTGTGTTAATGAGTGTTTGTTATAAAATACCTATTTTTATAACTACACTGTGTGATTCTTTTTCACCTAATCTATACCATGAGATTAAGTACTGGTAAAACAAGCTGCTTTACACTCCCTCTGGACTAAGCCTGGATGCAGCTCTCCATAGCTACTACTTAGAGAGCTTTCTAAGGTCGTCTAAGACCACTAAAATCACTATAAGGGTTGTCTGGATGAGTGCAGGGTGCTACACTTACATAAGTGAGCACCGTATACTGAGCCAGACCCTCACAACATCCCTTTTACATCAATCGCTCTGCTATCCCCAGCTTCGTCGCTTTCTCGTTATGTCCCTCTTATATCCACCTTTCTCCTCCATGCTGTATGCCTCAGCTCTCCCCCTGCCTCTTACTTTTCACACTGATTCTGGCCTTCTACATCCACCTCTCTCCATTCCCACTCTCTTCTTTGTGTAAGGTGTCATGAGTGTTCTGCCTTTCTTACATCCATATACCCCATGTATGTACTGTCCTTCACCTCTCATTTCTTCCTCCACCCTCTTAACATGTTTTGCTGGTCTGTCCCCTTTACATCCACCTCTCCTCTTTGAGTCCCCTACCTCTTACCTTGTCTAACTGTTTCTGCCTCTTCTATCCAGGTCTCCCTTCCATGCTCTACACTTCACTTTATCTCTACTATGGCCTCTTACCTTTCTCACTAATTCTGCCGCTATTACACCCACCTCTTACCTACCTGCTGAACCCTTCACCACTCATCTTTCTGCAGTCTCTAACCTTCTCTCACTGGTTCTACCTCTCTGAAATCTATCTCTCCCCTGCCTCTCTCTCCCAGCCTCGTTCCTGATCTTGGTTGTGTTTCCTCTTACATTTAACACTCACCATTTCCTCTCCAGGACACTCAAGTTATCCTAATGGTTTAGCTTCTCTTATATCTACCTCTCCTATCCAAGCACTGCCTTTCACCTTTCATCTTTCTCTCCAGCCTTAACTTTATTCACTGGTTCTGCCCCCTTCATGTTCACCTCTCCCTGCCATGCTCAGCTCTTCATGTTTTATCTCTCTCTCGCTCTCACCTCTTGCCTCCATTCGCTGTTTCTGCCCCTGTAGCTTCCGCTTCCCCCTACATGCGCTGCTATTCACCACTCTTCTCCCTGGCCTCTTACCTTGCTTCACCTCTTGTGCCAGGACGCAATACAGGCCCCTGCAGCACAGATGGGCCCACAACACTTCATGGTGCCCCAACCCATCAGGGGGCTCCCATTCAGCCGAGGGCCAATGATTATCTGTGAGATGTGGGAGACTCAGGGGCCCATTATTACATTCTGTAGAGAGAGACCCCTTCATTTTGTGTGACACCACTGCTCTTATGTAACTTACAACATTCTCTCCTCTTCCACCCTCTCACTCTCCCCAAGTCTGTTACATTTCTTTTTTGCATGCTATTCCTTTTACCTAATCAACAATCTTCCCGTCTGTCATTGATTCTGCCATTACATACACATCTCCCTTTCCTTAAGCATCTTGTTCTATATAGCTGTTTTGCCCATTATGTACAGCTCTCGGCTCCATGCTGTACTCTGTCATCTCACCCACCTCTTACTTTTTTTTGTTTGTCTGACCCATTGTAGATGTGCCTCTCCCTCAATACTTCTGTTACAAGCTAAAGAGAACACCAGACTTCCTTAGATATAGGCAGGAACACAGGAATTAGGGATTTAAGATGAGTGAAACATGATGCCGGGAAGTAGTGCTACCTTTTCAGATGTGCAAAACAAGGAATGATGTGCGGTTCGACGGGTTAAATAGCTTGGGTGTACATGAGACGGTTCTTTGCACTCACCGGTGTATCTTAGACAGTTCTTTGCACTCACCTCAGGGTTGTAAGGAATGGATGCGCGATCCCTACTATTCTTTTACAGACCCAATTGTTCAATAATCCTTTGTTTCATGTAAATTACATGAAAATAAAAAACAGTAAACGATTATACTCGACTGCAGTTACTATTTATGTTTGACTCTGTTCATGTTGCTTTTGGATGCACATGCTTGTTTGGAAAATAAAACAACAAAACAGAATTGTAAAAAAAAAAAGAATAACCACCTCTCTCTCCGTTTTCTGCCCTTCTACCTTTCCCTTCTTTGGAAGTGAGCAGAGACCATCCTGATGTGAGGTCACTCTCCTTCTTTGTGCTGAGCCCTGCAGGATGCTCTGCGTTTCAGGGGCAGGGGTCACCTCACACCTCACACCAGTTCAAGTGTCTGCCTAACCGCTGTTACCATGCAGATGCAGCGATTAGGCTAAGAGAAAGAGATGAAGGGAAAGCTATCACGGGCACAAACCCTGCCCTGCCCGGTCTGCAGCACCTCAAAGTGCCCAGGAGAGGGGGGCCCCACCTTGTGTCTTTCACAATTCACCATGTCTGCAAACCCAAATGGAGGGGGCTGGCCTCCTGTAACTTGTGCAATGGCACGATTTCAAAAGCATGAAGGACTCGTGGAGGCCCGCCCCATTCTAGTTAGACAGCGGCGGGGCCCTGGGCAGCTGCCAACACTTTTTATTTTTTGTTGCGTATTTATATAGCGCAAACCCGAAGGTAGCGTAGTGCTTTACAGAAGCACTGTATTTACATTACACATTCAGAAGGCACGTGGAGATTAAGTGATTTGCCCAGAAACACAGAATGTGGACACGACCCCGAGGCTCGAACCCTGGTTTCCAGCACCAAAGTCGGCAGTCTAGCCGACGGACCACATCCTCTCCCCACCATTGCCCATGCCTACCGCCGGCCCTGTAGGGTGACAAGACGTCCCGGATTTACCCGGACGGTCCCTGTTTTCTGAGCAATGTCCCCGTGTCCCGACACTTTGCTCCTAATTACAGAAATGTCCCGGGTTTTTGTGCAGTGCCCGAGTTAAACGGAGAAATGTCCCGGTTTTTAAATAGTGTCTCACACTGAAACACTATTTAAAAACCGGGACATTTCTCTACTTACTTAGTACACGTGCTGAGACGGGCCTCTATTGGAATGTCCATTTTTGCCCTCAGGATGAAAACACGATTTTACTGCTGCAGCAATACCACCCTTCACTGCCTTCAAAGAGACCCGTTATAGTTCTTTCACAGTCTCATCATCCCAGAACTGAAGCATTTTCAATGTTATGTACAACAAAGTCCAAGTTTGTTGCTTATTTATCTTATGCAGCTAAGAACAACTGACAAAGCGAATAGTCCTGGCTTGTTGTAGGTGTAATGTTTCATGCATAGCTGCCAAGGTTTCAGATTTCTATGTGTGACATTTTCATAATTTCAGACTAATTATGAGTGACATTTTATCGAATATGAGTGGCACTTTATTGCGAGCAAAATCAAGATAATAAACCGAGGGAAACTTATAAATATCAGATATGACACCCATTTGAGCAACTAGAAACTCTACGTTAGCTGCTGCAAAGCGTAAGATATAATGGTTAAACAACTTTCATTTATACTAATGTCTAACTAAATATACTTAGAATCGTACAAATATCAGGAAACTCCCTTGCAACATATTAAATCAAGGCTCTCTCTGCACACTAAGTCAGGAGCTGTTTTTTGGTTTTTTGTGGTTGTTTGTTTTTTGAGGTTTGTACCTTCAGCCTTTGCTGACTTATACTGGACCCTCTGGTTTCTCCCTCGTAATTAATGATGCTGCGCAGAGAGCATCACTCAGTCCAGGACCTCTCTCCAAGGTGGGACCCAGCCCAAACAGGATGTGTGAGGTCCTGCTAACAACACTCTGGTGGCTACTGTTGTTGGATAGGCCAGCAGAGAAACAACATAAAGATTGCCAGCGTTTGTGGTGGCCCCCCTCCTTCCCTGCAAACTAAAGTCAGAAAAACATCAGAACTCGGGGCCACCCTCTGACGTCACATGAGTGACCCTGTGCCTCTTTCCAAGGTGCGACCCAGCCCAAAAAGATGTGCGAGGCCCTAATAACACTCTGGTGGCTACTGTTGTTGGATGGGCCATCAGAAAAATCAACATAAAGATTGCCAGCCTTTGCGGTGCCCCCCTCCTTCCTAGCAAACTGAAGTCAGGAGAACATCAGGACTCGGGGCCACTCTCTGATGTCATGTGAGTGACCAGGCTGAACAGGGAACCTATGTCAGAGAGGCCCCAACAACATAAAACACACTTCACGAGATGCCAGTCTTGCAACCCATTTCACCGTTTTGAGTAACACCACAGGCGCTGCAGCTGCCTGATCGCACGCTGCCATTGGTACCCAGGCTTAAAACTTAAACTTACTTGGGCTGTAACACACTCTGCCAAGGCTGGCCAGGCTGCAGGCACTGGTAGGCTCAGGCCACGAGCCACTGCGTGCCCTGGCAATTCGGGTTTGCTGCTCAATCCGCGTCTCCAGGCAGTGTTGTTCAGGCTGTGCAGTGAGTCATACTTTGCAATCCACAGGAAGCCATGAGTGTCACCAATTAAGGATATCACACCGTGCAATTAGTGGGTCACCCGGTGACGGTCACTGAAATCTCGCCGTCTCTCTCGGCTAAGTCTGTGTCACACATATGATTTGTCTGTAATTCTTCATCTGTGTCTGTGGAGGCGGCTGCCATTTTAGTCCCTTTTACATGTCTATGACAGCTGTCAAATAGTCCTACTTTTATGTCAACCGTTACTGCAAACTGTAGTCCTACTCCTACGTCTCTGAACTGTCCCCGTTTTTAGGTCTCGCTAGAGACAGCGCATGTGCTGCTCTGCCGAGACATTTAGTTAGTGGGTTTTCAAAGTGCTACCCAGGCTTTTGCTGGCCTCAAGCTTGCGATTACGTGCACAATCGTGCACAGAGCCGCCGTCTGCCTTTCCTTTGTTGTCATGGGTAATTAAGCGCCTCTCTCACGGGCATCTTTTTTTATTGCAGTTCCATGACGTGCTCTCTGTTTAAAGCCTGCAGTGCTTGTTTAACTTTCAGCGCGCGCGCTTGTTTTTGTTTTTAACATGCCAGCTGGTGTGTGATGTATACTATAGTTCGGCTGATGCTTTAAATTTCAGGGCTATGAATATTAGTACATATGTAGCTGTGAACAGAGGCGGTGCTTTTGAGGAAGCAGGATGAGAACTTGAGAAAGGCGGCGGTGATGAAGGCTCCAGCTAACAAAAACGAACGAAAATGCTGCAGAAAACTTGAGCTTTGTTTTCATTTTAGCTCCAGCCACACATTCTAAGGTGAGGCAGTTACCTCTGCTCGTCTGGAGCGGTGCCGCACCTGCTGCATAATATAGAGTAAAGGAGGAGTGAAAATGCCGTTTCTGTTGTTGAAATATATTATCAATTACTTTGCGTGTATACCATCACTTTCAGTAGCGATCCTTTTGCCATGCAGCAGTACTTGAAACCAGAGGAACAACAGTTGTCAATTTACACAAGGAAAGTGGGTCTTCCGACACCCCAGTTTAACAGTAAATGACAGCAGGCACTATTGAGGAGCAACGGGCCAATCACTGTCACGGGCACTGGTGCAACTGAACCCGCTGCACAATGTGATAGATCTATTCATGGGAGCAATCAGCACTGAAGTTGTGTAGAATAACATACGGTGCGGGAATAAAATAAAACAGGGCATATGAGTGAGCACACTTTTATAGTGCACATTGCCAACAAAATCTGCTCCAAGTACTTATCAACAGGAAAATAAAGCTCTTTGCCTAGGATCAAACAATTTACAAGAATAGTGAAGTTGCGTTTGTAGGCTATCTCTCGGAGCTCCAAATGTTTAACTTTGACGTCAATCTTTTATTCTTTTTTGTTTCTGTTTCAATCCGGCTTTGTCTTGCTCAGGTAGCTAATGCCACTGGGTCTGACTTTAAGCCATGCACATTGTGTTCCCGACCATTTGCAGCAGCGGCCTTGTATAACTTTTGCACCTTTTGTTTGAGAATACCAGTGCTGTTTGTGTTTGCCACGCCAGTAGGACGAGACTCCAGAACTGGTTGAGAAGGGAGCACCACTCCCACAAGGGATACTGGATTTTATCATTAAGAGAAACAGTCTAAAGGTGAACACAGTGCCTTGGATTACCAGGTGTAGTCCTGATAACACTTCCTGCCAGTGCAGTAGGAGACATGATATCCCATTCTACATTAAACGAGCGACGGCAAAGCCAACATGTCTGTCATTGGCCATCAACCTTTTTCCGTTGTCAATGCTTGCTTTGCTTCGTCATTGTTTTTCCAAACACTGATTGCAGACGAAGCAGCTGGGCACTCAATCTTAAAAAAAAAAAAGAAAAGAAAACAGGCTGAAACACAAAATATTTTTGGGGTCTCAAAAAGCATCCATTTGCTAGTGGTTGCCATTGGCACTTAAAGGATCTGCTTTATGTATGGATGTGCTCTTTGTCAAAGGGCAGAATGCCATCACTCTCAGTGACGGAAGTGGGCCTACCCTCTACCCCATGCTGAGGTGGGGGAAGAAAAATGTGAATGACACACCAACAGAGGAATGGACAAAGAGGGCTGACTGAAAGTGTGCTATACATTTAGTTTTTGTAAAATCAAAAGGTTTTGGCTAACGCCAGTCCTTTAAAAGTGTACTGGATGTAATCTTAGTTAAAGTGAACGTACATGGCCCCCCAACACCATTCAAGTGGCAAATATACACAAGCATTGGCATAGCCAATAGGTCTCGCCTTTCGAACCTTATAAGTATTTAGTTATGCAGTACAATATCCTTACTGCAACAACATTAACTGTCGCATGGCTAAACACTTATAAGGTCTCAAAGGCGAGACCTATTGGCTATGCCAATGCTTGTTTGTTTTGAGAATCTGGTCACCCTATGCCAGTGGGCAGTATATTTCTGCAGAGTTGCCAATGCAATCAGATCGGATGGAATCCGAAGGCTTTTCGACATGCCTCTGAAAGGCAGGTAAGGGAGGGCAGGTCTGTTGCACGGCAAAAGGCTAGAAGAGCTGGGCAGAGGAGTCATTCACGTGTCCAGCTCCGAATGACGAGTATCTGTTGAATGTCAAGCTACTGAAGGGCCAGTAAGGATGTCCAGAATCAACTTTCTGTTGGGCTGAAGGTTCTGGGCAGATTTCGAGATGTTTCGACGTGCTTTTGAAGTCCAGAAGGGCTGGGCAAACATCGTCGCCGGACAAGCTTTACAGGGTTGGACAGAGTCAGTCTCATTCCGAACTCTGAAAGGCCAGTAGGGTTTGCAAGATTAAGTTGAATGAAGGTTGGAGAGTCCAGAAGAGATGGGTAAAGTCAGGGATATATTATCAAGGCTAGACATTGAAATGTAAAGATACTGTCGACAGACTGGTTTCTCTCAAAGGCCTGTATGAGTAATCTGTGTCGGGTACATGTCAGGTAACTAACACCTTACCTGGTCTTTTTACAAGAGATGAGACTGTGGGCGTGGACTAATATCCTGGCCTCCCTGTCAGCCCCTTCTTCCATTTCTAAACACTTTAACAGACAGATGGGACAAGTAGCCACTTTTGTTGGTTCTCCACTTGCTGAGCCGGGAAGGATGACTGGCAGAGCAAGCAATGATTCGGAGAAGGTGAAAGGTCAAGAGGGCACCAGAGTATGTGACCTGCAAAACGCCAACAGATGCATTCACTAGGTGCATTGACCCACTGTGTTGCTTTGCCTGCTCATATCACGCTCCAATACTTTGATAGATAAATGAGGCAAGGTCTTGGGGTGCCTCAGAGTGGAGAGCTGCATCCGGCTCTTGGAGTCTGTACCCCCAGAATCTGAACTCCAAGGAGACACCTACTGAGCCTGGGCTTGAATAATATTTACCATTATACTGCTCATAATAGGAACGGATTAGCCTCTTGGTGTTATCACTGCCAGCTCTGTGGCACTCTGTGAAGGTAAGAAGGATGAAAGTCTGAGTCTGCCCTGTTGGATTTCAAATCTGGAACTTGTTAGCTACAGACAAAACTGTGATTACTCAGCCCCTGTGCAGAAGCTGACCCCTTTAGTCATGACCGATCTTACCAAAAGGCAAGCAGCTAGCTTAGGACATATGTAGCGAGCGCCCTGACAGTCACCAGCTCTATGACAAATATAGGGGAGTGTGAGATTTGTGTAACTTGCTTTTGCCTAATTACATGGAATATCAGCAAAATTATGCGTAATTATATGAAATGTAAATCCATTCTTTATGCTACATTTTAGCACAAAATGGTTCCTTACATTAATTTTTGATGCAACTCCGCATTTCGCTTTAATGAAAATTCAGAGACCTCTTAAGGATTTTAGTGGCCATGGGCCAAACGTATTTTGGGGGCCCCTGTTGGGAACAGGTTTGAATTTATGATTCAATTTCAGCTCTTTCATGCTGTCTCTGGCAAGGTCACCGACAGGCACACTCGGCCAGATTCTAAATGTGTTTACATCTAATAATCAGGGATAGTGATGTGTTTTCAATATTGTAACACAGCAGCACTTCACTAATATTATTGCAAATAATCTATGTGACCCCGTCCGATTTCTCATATGTGAGGTCCTGTTTTGGTCTAAAAGAGTCTTTTTTGTATGGATGTTGCATGAAACATAAACACATTTCTTTGCAAAATGTTTGTAATAGCTTCTCACATATCGCCATCAATAAAAATAACTTACAGGAAAAACAGTATTTAAAACACTGTAAGAATTATCAATGGTTATCAGGGCAAGGCTCTCTGCAGCACACAGCTGGCTCTATCAGGGGTCCCGGAAAGGCTGGGGCCCTGGGGCAGAACCCACTTTGCCCATGCCTTAAAACGTCTCTGAGAAGATTGCAAAAAAGTGTAAGCGCTGCAAAAAACATCCACTCGCATTCAGATGTTCCCTGCGTTTTTTATCATTTTTGACCGTGAATGGAATGTTCACAGGAAAGTTTTATAGGACAACATTTCTACCACAGGAACCAGAAACTTAAGCCTGAGTGGCTGCTGCTGGTCTTTTGTTGCGTTTTACTCTATTTTCTTACCTCAAAATGCATCCTCAGGTCCATTTTCGCTGTGAACACCCAATCTGCACTAACAAAATAGTGCTAAATGCGCCTTACCTAATTCAGCATTGTCTTGCATAATTTTGCTGTAACTTTGCGTAATTACGCTACAGCACATTACGCGAGTTACTCTCACCGCCTTTCTGCAGGTGGGTGACTAGCAGTATTATTTATGTGGTTTTGGGGCTGTGTTGATGCAGTGAGCACATGCTTTGTTGCCTGCTGGCCACACCAGAAGCAGTGCTTATCAGCTGTGAATCAAGAAACGACAGTAGCTCTGAACACTTGGTAAAAATCAATATACACAATCACCTATGGGGGCTCAAATCCACCAAAATCCTTTAGATCATTTTTTATGATAAGGTTTTATATTGTCGTTTATAGACAGCACATATATATGTGAAGTCAGCAGGATAGTATGAATGAGAATTGCATGCGCAATTTGCGAGTACCCATTAGGTAATCGCAAATTGCACATGCAATTTCAAGGGTGCAAGGGTGTCAAAAGGACACCCTGTTACACCCCTGAAATTGTAATGTGCACCCATGTTGCACACACACATGCCCCAAGGGCATGTGTGTGTGTAACATGTAACTTTGAAAAATGCACTTTAGTGCATTTTTCAAAGTTCTTGCAAATTAGCGACCTGTTTTATTTTTCGGTAATTTGCGAACCCTAAAATCGATATCGCTATTTTAATTTGCTTCTAGCATTGCATTTAAGGAATCACAATTTGCGATTCCTTAAATGCAATCGCAATTTCCGATTTTTGCATTTGGGATGATGCAAAGAGGCAGATTCTGAGAATCTGCCGGTTTGCGACCGGTTTTTACTTTGATGCATGGGGTCCTTAATTCTTTAATGAGTTTCTCTTAGTGCAGGAGGGCAGGAGGATCTCTCATACACAGTTGTGACCACCGGCTTGTTTAACTCGTAGCAAATAGGGAGCTCTTCAGGGGCCATGTGAGACAGAAGAGGGCAACTCAGCGATGCCTTTAGGAAGGTCAAAGGTATTTGATGTACATTCTGCTAGATCTGGCGTGTTTATTTTCTGAATGAACATCTATGTTAAACATTAATATGCTTTAGGTTTGGACATCTGCTCACTTGCTAAAAACCATGACTTCAACAAAGGGCTCTTACCCTCTTTTCTCAATTTGTTCCTCTGTGAAATGAATCCAAAAAAGAAAGAAAGTCTTTGGCTGCAAATGTCTCTTGGACACACTCTCCCACAACCGCGAACCCGACCGGAAGGTATTGGAGCGCTTTACTGAGCAGTTCTCCAGTTCCAAAGTTTCAGCCCGCTGCGCTTTGCTCCACGGCTCAGATTACCTGCAAAGGGTGTGGTTTCACCACCAGTTTAATGTTGGTCTCGCTCATTTGCTTTTCTCCCCCTGCCCGCCATATTGCTCTATCTTTGATTCCCAAAGCCCTCCGTGCCCGTTCCCCCACTGCGACATCATTTTTGCTTCCCCACACCCGCATCCTGTTTGGCTTACCCACACTCTCCCCGTCTGTGTTCCTTCTGCTACCTTCTGTTTGCAACCCCCCCACACACACACTTTTAAACAAGCATCTACAATGCAATAGGTCTTGCATTTGCGAGACTTTGAGATATTGGCATTGTAAATGACAATGCCATTTATTAAGGTTTTAAAAACCAAAACATAAATAAAAGGCATTATCATTTACAATACCAATAGCTCAAACTTGCATACATACAAGACCTATTGCATTGCAGATGCTTGTTGTAAGTTGCATTACACAATAAAAAACAGGTTGCCATAAAATGATGCGCTGTTTAAGATGAAACGTGCTTTAAAATATACATTTTATAAAAAAAGTAATCAGACTATATCTAGTGCTAACACTGTTGTAGCCATTCATTAGTAGGACAATCCAGTACTCCGCTGATACCACCTTTAGACTGCTGCTCAAAAACAATAAATATTTGTCACTATGAAGCTTCAAATGACCCCATTCATCAAAAGCCTATACTGGCTCCAAAGCAGCCTTTATATTTGTTGAGTATCCAATTACACACAGTTACATTCTTTTCAAGAAGCAAACACAATGGTGAGAAGGCAAGTTTTGTCTTTAGCTCTATTCCTCGCTCTGCTTCACAGTAAATAAAACCCTGTCCATTCCCCCCCTCCAATCACTCACCCCATCTTTTACTTTCAGACAGAGGCACTTCAAGGTTGCTGTTCAGAGTAGGATGTTTTTGCAGAAAGGTGAGTCAGGTTTGTGGCAAGCAGAGTTGCATTCAGATGCAGAGCCCTAATCCTCAGGTCCTGAGGCCTCAGTGTAAAGGCCCACGAGACAGAGGAAGGAATAGAGATCAATGATAATGCCACTGCAATAGCCCAGAAGTGGTGTGGGGTAAATGGGGGCTCATTTTTTTGTTTACAAATGGACAGAGAAAGTTCCCACATAAAGATGCCCCCAGGGAAGAGGATGATATATAGAGTCTTCTTTTGTTTTTTAATACAGGTCAATCACTACCATTCGCCCAGCAGGTGATGTGGCACTGGTGCCAGGAGTGTGAGTGGCAACTGAACCCCAGGTACGGCTGTTTTAATATGAAAAAGGACGCTGTGCCTGTTTTTGTAGTTAGCATTAGGGCCTAGGCCACTCTTGCTGCATACAGAACAGTACCCAAGCAGGGTGTTGTTCGGATGGGCTAGATGAGTGTTTTAAAAAAAATGTATTTAACACAAAGCAGTGGGCAGCACAGCATGCTTTGGGCATGGCCCTATGGAGTGGGCAGAGTAGACAGCCTGCTTCGCAGAGCTGCAAGGATCAATGGTGCTAACACTGCAGTATTACAGTCTTTATACTATTCTTCTTTTCTTGTATCATGGGACCAGTGCATACTTGCTGTGCCAGTGTTACTTTGCATCTTGGAGCAATGGCCTAAGGGAGCGGAAAATTGAAGCAGAGGAGACAACTTGGTTAGAGCTTTAGAGAGATAGAAGGGAAAGGTTAGAGCTTTAGAGAGATAGAAGGGAAAGGGATGGCGTGAAATGGAAGCCAGTATTGTTAACTAAGGGCAGAGAGACAGCCTGTAGCTATCATTAGTGAAGCAGGTGCAGTGGCACTGGGGCCCAGAGGTGGGGAAAATGTTAATGACACCCCGGCCCCCTCCCCTCTCCGCATGGAGTGTAATATCTACAGATGCCTGCATTGGGGTAGAAGTTGGGGAGGGGTTCAAAACATAATAAACGTGTTGTCTTACTAGATATTTTCCGCAAGAGAACCGGGCCATTATCGCCCTGGTTCCTTTCTACTCACACACCCTCTCTACAATTACATTTCTTTTTTTCACGAACTATTCATTTACCTTCTGAGACGCTGAATGGAGTTGTTAATTGGACTCGCAAATAGGTCTATAAAATATTGGGGGGCAGATTTACGAGTTCTGGCGCATCTCTGCAAATCAGCAGGGATGTACCATTAAAGATGCTGTGAGAAGGTGGCCTGATATATGCTGTCCACTAGTTCTAGTGGGCACCTTGTATCAGTCCAAACAACCCCTTATGGTGAATGGTTAAAGACAACCTTTGTTGAAAGCTATCCTAGTGGTAGCTATGGAGAGCAGCCTTCAGGCTAAGCCTTGAAGGATTGTAAAGCAGCTTGTTTTACCAGTCCATAATCTCTTGAATGGTCAAATGAAAGGACAACCACAACAGGTATATATTCAAAATATATGTATTTAGGTTAAAACACACCCCTCTAGTCTCTTTATGAGATTGGAGTTCGAAGTACTTTGTTTACAAGTTAGCAATTATCAGTAATAGCACAAATACACGTTTGGGCCCTAGGGGCGTACCAAACCATATACCAAAAAAAGTGGTATAAGAACCACGACTGGGATAGACACAAGGCCTAGAGCCTGTAGAATCGCAGGGACCACAAGGAACCACACAAGGTAGTGACACAGGGGACCCACGGGGACTGTATGCAGTGTGTAAACACAACCGCGGATTCCCGTTAGCTTCTATGGGCAATGTCCTGGTTGGAAATTTAAAGATTAGGGACACTTCTAATCGAGTCAGGACCAAACCCTTTTGGACTTAAGAAGTTCTAGGGCTAGCACCCATGGGAGCACCGGAGTACTCGAGTTACCTCACCCAGGGAAGCCGGGTGCATAGGTGTCTTCTAGTGTTGGGTCGCGTCATCGATTTCAATGGGAGCCTGCAAAGAACTGCTGCTGCCGTGAAGAGGAGAAGTGTCCAAAGAGATCCAAGCCTGGATCTAGGATGGAAGGAACCTGAAAGCAGAGGGGACAGAGTCTGGGTCACTAGCCAGTGACCAAGGGCAGGATGGACCAATGCCCACAGATGTCGGGTGCTTCAGGTGAGTTGATGGGTGTCTTGACTCTTCAGCCATGAGGTCCAGGAGGCGTCGACTAACTCCATGAGCCGGATTCGAGCTGTCACATGAAGTCTGTCGAGTGCTGCGTTGTCGGCGACCCGAATGGACCCAACAAGCCTTGGCAACGGCAAGTCACTGGAATTCAGAGAAAGGACTGCGGTGCAGACCAGCAAGGTCTGAGGGACTCACCCAGCAAGGGTAAGTCAGGGCACATCTGGAGCAACCAGGAAAGCCCAAGTAGAAAAGGAGTTGCCTTCATGGGGACCTGCTAGCCAACGGGCTAGTGGTCGCGAAGGAGCCTCGAGCGGTCGCACTTGAAGCTGGCCCACGGGTCACTCGTGGACTGGAGGCCAACAATCTTCGGTGCAGGAGGTGCTCAAAGCTGGGGCTACTCAGAGCCCAAAGCACAACTTCAAGGAGGACCAGGAAGATAGTGTTGCTGCAAAAGTTCGTGGTATCCAGGGGCCATGGTTCCACGTCACCCACGACAGCCACGGGCCTCAGGGAAGTCTGGAAATCTACCTCTGGTGATGCAAAGACTTCGGCGTCTGGTGGGAGCCTCAGCGACGCAGACCGGTCAGTTACTTCTTTGGTGCCTGCCAAGCAGGGGAGTCACTCCTTGACCCCAAGGGAGATTTCTTCAGTCTTCTAGTCAGGATAGAACGTCGAAGGTCCAGGATATATGTTGCAGAGTTTCGTCCAGGGTAATCTAAAGTCCTAGGGACCGGATTACTATACTTATAGTAAGTTTAGGGGTTGGATTAACTCTATGGTCCCACCTATGGAAGGACCTGGGGTGGGGGTTGTTACACCCCTTCCCCTTTGTCCAGTTTTGTGCCAGAGCAGGGGCTGAGTGCCCCTGCAACCGGTTGAACTGGGCTATGCACAGGGACACCTTGTGTGCTCCAGGCAGTGTCTCAAAAGCATTCTCTGAATGCACCCACCCTGCCCCAATACACATCTGCCTGTCTGGGGAGGTGGTTACACCTCCCTGTGACAGGAAACCTATTATCCATGCCTCCCATGCCGAAGTTTCCCTCAGCAGCAGGAGGCCAGACCCGTGTCTGTGGCAGTGGCATCCATTTTGTGATGCCAGGGCTTTGGAAAGTTTTAACCGGGTAGACCAGTGTGAACATGTCTCTCCCTCTAGAAGGGTGGAATGCTTCCCCCGCCGCCAGAACTGGCGGGGGGGGGGTACTATTCCAAAGCATTTGACACCAAACACGACATGTTTTGATGCAGCCATTCCAAAGTTAGCATTTACCGCGAGGTTATAATGCACTTAAGAGTATATGGTATGGCTGTATCACAGAACAGCTATAAGGAAGTATTTCCGAAAGCTTCAGAGGGGCTCAGCTCATGCTTGGGGACCCTCTCACACAAAACCAAGCACTCTGCCTTCAGGATTGTCAAGGCCTGCCAAAGGAGTGACTTAGAGGTTTATATGTGTCTGTATATATAGGTGGATATAGGTAGCCTATACTACTGTAAGGGGTGCAAGCACACCCTTACCCAGGCTGCAGTAGCAGACCTGTGGTGCCATTTTGTAGTGCTTCCCAGGGGTGGCATAATACATGCCTCAGCCCCTGGTAGGCCTCTGAGGTACCCATGCCCTAGGTACATAGTATACCATATGCTAGGGGCTTATAAGGCACTCCAGAATCCAATTAGATATGTACCTAATGTACATGGAAACCATTTTACCGAGAAAGCAGATAGACTGGGGCCCTGAATAGCAGGATCCCAATCCAACTAAGTCATAAACCAGCAAAACACCAGGAAAAAAGTGGGGGCAACCATATAGTCAGATTCCACCTTCCTACATAAACCCCCAAACGAAAGGAGATAATGCTAACCTTGGCCAGTTGAGCCTTTATTGACTAAGTGGCCATATAAGGAAGCACCTGCACTAGCATGGGTGCCCCCTGTCTTATGGCCCACTAAGCTGTTCCTCACCCTAAGGGCATCAGAAAATCTCCACCATGGGGAATTACTACCTGTGGTGTGTTTTGGCAAAGTAGAAGGCTGGTGAGGTATCTGAGTAGAGAAGTGAGGCCCTAATAAAGTTGGTCTCAGCTTCCTCAGGTCACTTGTCACTATGGATGCCTTACTTTCCATGACTGAGTTGTACTTTGCTCTAAGGGTCAACCTCTGGCTGCCTACAGCTGGGGGTTGGGTCTCTTTGGTTGGAACACTGGAGGGGCTGGGCAGGTTTGGAACCTTTGAGTCCCATGTTTGCCCTTGCCCAACAGAGTCCTGCTGGGGGAGGTCCCTACACAATGGTAATGGGAATCCCT
Source organism: Triturus cristatus (assembly GCF_964204655.1). NCBI lineage: Eukaryota > Metazoa > Chordata > Amphibia > Caudata > Salamandridae > Triturus > Triturus cristatus. The sequence continues at coordinate 1,103,296,259 of NC_140582.1, read as the reverse complement.
CAGTGGAGTGAGGAAATGTCCCCTTGCTAGGGCTACTAGCCTGGGGGCCCCTAATCTGCTGATGGGTGTTCCTCTGGACAGGGGCCCCTTTGGGGTCCACTGACCTTCCTGACCTCTGCAGCCCTGGGCTGACTGAGGCAGGGTAGAGAGGGGCATGTTACCTGCTCCAGACTGGGTACCACCTTGGAAAAAAGTGGGGGCAACCATATAGTCAGATTCCACCTTCCTACAGATGCGACACACAATTCCCTCCCTGCGCCACCACGAATGCGTTGTATTTACAATGCGGCACACCATGGCGCAAGAATAGTGCGATCCGTGTCGCATCCTGAGGCGTAAGGACGGCGCATTGCTGGAGTCATGTCGCAAGCACAACGTGGCTCCAGCAATGCTCAGGGCCGCCCTATGCCTAACATGCTGCGTCACTCCTTACGCCTGCTTCAAGCAGGCACAGGGTTTTGACGTAGCATGGACATAAAAGTGACTCGGTGAAATCTTGTAGATTTCACTGCGTCACTTTTACGAGGCGTTCCTGTGACGGAACGGCCACCCTGAGCCGTAACGCCCACATGAAACCTAACGCAGGTTTCATGTGGCGCAGGGTTTTACAACGTGACGCATCTCCCTAGATTTAAGGACTCGCGGCACCAGCGCTTTAGATTAAAATGTTTAAAGGTAAAGCGCGGGTGCTGTCATTTACAAAAATGTAAACAAATAAAAAAGGAAAGCCATGCGGCTGCGTTCGGCCAGCTAATGACAAAAGAAAAGCAGGCCCATATTATTGGTGCCAAGACCGGCCATGCTGGATAAATGAAAAAAAAATTGCATTGAGGGAGAGCGTGTCCTGCCTGCAACAGCAGGCAGGAGAAAGCGATTGAAGAAAATAGTGCTCGGAGGATGTAATTAAAGCCTACCGAGTAACAACATGTAACAGAAAGTGTCCTAATTGGAGGTTACAAGAAGATAAAAGGAGGTAATAAGGAGGGCCTACTAACCCTATTGACCAATGAAAAGCCACCATTTACAAAGGACAGGGACAGTATCCAATGAAAAAGATGGGCAATTTTTGAAAGTTGTGACTTTTTATTTAACAAAGCGGGAGATGTAGTGTCTTGTGATTAAAGAACAATGGAACTCTTCAGGTTTCTACTATAGACCTGTGACGTAAGTGTTGGAGGGATGTGTTGAAGGCAGGTTTAGAATGTTGAGTCCTGCCTTGCACACAGCGGAATGAAGACGTGTAGAATTACTCTCCGTGTGTGGTGTACTTACTGGCGGGTTCCTATGCTGGCAGGACACTACACACCCTACATAGTGTATCATGCCTAGGGGTGGGCGTAATTTGCGGAATCGCGTTACGCAAATCTCCGCGAAACGGTAAAAATTCTCCGCGAACAAGCAGAAATTCCGCGAACACGCGGAATTGCTTGTTCGCGATACTTTTTTCCTGTTCGCGATTGCTGTTTGCGTGCTCGGGGTGAAATATCTCGCGAACACGCATATTGAGAACGCGAACAAGCAAAAAATTTCGCGAAGTCGCGGAACGCAGATTTTTGGGCAATTTCGCGTTCTCCGCGGAACGCGAAATTACCCAAATTCCGCAAATTCCGCGAACGGAACGGAATTTACCGCCCAGGCCCAATCATGCCACCCATGTATGCAAGTGCTTCAGTGCCCTACATAGGTGTTGTAAGTGCTATATGAATGTTAAGACACTTGCATCTACTTCTTAAAGGTCCTATTTCTCAATTCTTTTTGATTCAAATTCCTGCACAAGCACAGAGTCAAACCACAATAAGAGCCCAACTTTGGTCTCATGCTCAGCCTCAAAACTTTATGCATGCAGTCCCCATGACAAGACACTCTTCCATTCATAGCGCTCCCACAAAATAACATACTACCCATTTGCATACGCACTTTGGTGCCTTGTCAGGGATATGAAGCACTATGCAAATGCAACTACAATATAATGTTAATGTGATTCTAGTAATGATGAGATTGTGATGAGACACAATGGTGATATCAGCGGGTAAATTGATGTGAGAGTGTGATGGGCAGTGGTAAGGTTGCGATGAGTGACAGAAAGGGGTTTGGTAGCATTGGTGAGAACATGTTGGGCAGCAATGATGAGAGTTTAATTGGCAGTGATGGAGAAGTTGAGTAGTCACTAAAGGCTGTGATGAATAGCAAATTTGAGACTCTGGTGAGTGATGTAACAGGGTGCAGGGGAGAGTGTGATAGTAAAGATGGCAAGACTGTGTTGACTGATGTGACAGTCTGGTTGCTACTGATGGTGACAGTAAAAGTTGGGAGTTTGATGGGAAGCAATGGTGGATGATGTGAGAGAGCCACTAAAAAACCCATGACAGGCTTGAGCCTAAAGTCCTGCACTGGCTCTGGCTCAGCTCGAGGTCCTGCTAGAACCTTTAGCCTATATCGAGCCAAGCTTTCAAGTGGCTTCTGCCTACCCCCTACCTCTACCCAGGAAGTGATGTTCCAGCTACAGCTGCTGACTTTGGAACTAGGGAACCCTGTTGGAGTCTTAGTGTCAGCTTAACCTCCTGTGATTCTTGCCAAATCACTTAATCTACTTGTGCCTAAAAAATGAATGTGACCTTGTGTAATGTAACTGATGCTGATGTAAAGCGGTCCAATTCCTACATAAAAACTGCAGAAAAATGCACACAGGTAAAACATATAAAAAGGAGAGACCAATGGCTATCCATATAGTGGCTGGTTTGTACAAAGTAAAACAAGAAAACCTGGATAAATCCTCGCTTGCTTAAATTGTCTGCTCTAATGCAAATAGAGAACTCCTTTTTCTTCATTATCAGTTAGGAAAGCGGTTAAATAAGTGAGTTCAGGATGCCAGCTGTATAAAGCCTATTGTGTTTGCTTTAATATGCTATAATGTTGCTGTATAATAATCTGGGCCACATACATGTTTTACAGGACAACTGTCTTACCTCTTAGTTCACTAATGGTTCATGTTTAAAAACTATCACTTTAATACGTCTTCTAAGTGTAGCGCTATAATGTGGCATATTAATGTTAAAGCTTCTAATATCTAATAATAAAGCTAAATATTCTAAAGGATGTTTGAGGTATGATTTACATAGTAAACATTTTGAGGGCTTGGCTCATTCACAGGCTCCAAAGACTAGAAAGATCCTTGGCTTGGCTCTGCCTAGGCTATTTCTGTTAATTTGTTGGCTCAGAAACCTCTAAGCAATGGTAAGTGAGACAGTAGCAAAGACTAGACTGTGAGTCATATACAACTGATGGGTAGTGATGGTGACACTGTGTTGATTGACTTGACTGATGGGTTGTGATGGAGGCACAGCGACTGGGAAAAATGGTGAGAAAGTGGTGAGTGATTAAAGTAGTTTTAATTTAACCTTGTAAAGAGAAGCAGTTTAGGTGTTTTGCAAAATATGGGAGGCTATGTATTTGTGCTAGCTGCAGACAATGGTTACTGTAATATCAGGGAAATCAATAGTAAAAAAAAACCAGGTCATATATATAATTTTCCCACTGGCAGTCACCAGTAAGTAGTTATAGTTAGGATGTAGTTTCCATAGAAAGAGCATTTTTTCATTTGCCAATAACTTTAGCGCTGTTAGATGAATCCTTGCGATTTTTTCAAAACTAGTTTGCCGCTCACTTCAGCTGTTGTCTTGAAACTTTCTGGGTGATCTGTCAAGCGGGGGCCGAGAAAAAGGGGGATCCCAAAATACATTTTCCCTGTGTTAATTTCCATAGGAGCTTAAGACATGGCTACAGCCCGATTTGCTGAACGGAATTACACCAAATTTGACAGAAAGGTAGCTGTTGGTCCAGAAAGCAACCTTTTAATAAATTGGTGTAAATCTGTTCAGTAGTTGCAGAGTTATTTAAATGAATTTCCAATGTAATATAAAGGGACACAGGGGATCTGATTAGCTGCCAACACTTTAAACCAGGACGTGCTAGCAGCCATCTTGGCACTCGGCTTGATCCAAGTCCCAGAAAAGCATTTTAAAAAGAAAAGGGGCAGGGTAGACCCTGACCCCTTAAGTTTTTTGGGCAGGGTGGGGGGTCCAGCAGGGCCAAAAAAGCATTTAAAAATGTTTTCTGAAGGAGTCATGTTTGACCCGCTTCTCCCACCGAAAAAAAAATTATGTATGGTCTTCCGCACTTCGTTAATAATCGACCCAGTGTGCAAATGCAAACTGTTGAGGTGGTCTATCTCTCTACAGGGAATGGACTTTAATGTGGAACACTGTCCTGGGTCGGAACACACCAATGTTGATGGTCTATCCAGTTACCTTTGCCTTAGTGATGAGAACTCCCAAGGGATTGAACATTTCTCCCCACATTCAGATGAGGGACACATATGTTAGACCTTTCAACCTTAGGGTGGTCTTCCCCCTAACCTTTTGTATACCCCCTCCAATTTTCTGATCTTGTTTTTGCTGGGCTTAGGCCTCTCTGCACTTTACCACTATTAACCAGTGTTAAAGTGCATGCGATCTCGTCTCTAAACATGGTAACATTGGCTTATACCCAATTGGCATATCTAATTTACTTATAAGTCTCTAGCAAAGTGGCACTACATGTGCCCAGGGCCGGTAAATTAAATGCTACTAGTGGGACTGCAGCACTGACTATGCCACCCACATAATTACATAATTACCCCCTAGAACATGTCACAGGCCTGCCATTTGCAGACTGTTTGTGTGCTTTTTGAAACTGCCATTTTGACCTGGAAAAACAAACCCTTTTCCAGCCCCAAACCTTCCTATTTAATACTTACAAGTCACCCCTAGTGTAGACCCTGGACAGCACAGAGAGCAAGGTGCAATGTATTTAAAATGCATGACATGTACTGTTTTACTTGCCCTGGTAGTGGAAAATCCTTAAAATCCTTTTTCACTGCTACAAGGCATATCTTTCCCAAAAGATAACATTGAAGTTACCTTATTACGTTTCATAAGTGTAACTTGCAAATGGGAAGGGATAACCAGTTCATGTTTGGTGTATCTGGAATTACAATTTAAAATCCTTTGTTATGGTGAAGTTGTATTTTAAATTGTGATTCTTTCCTTAGCCATTTGGTGCTGCAGCCTGTCTCTGGTCACATGATTGGGTGTAAATGACAGTTGAGCTTTGTGTATTCCTCCAAGATAGCCACACTGTTAGAAATTACATCTCTGGTTGGCTAAGGCTTGTGCCAAAGCCAGGCGGAGACCACCACTCCAGTCAGGGCAAGGGAGTTACACGTCAAAGATAACCCCTGCTCACCCCCTTGGTAGCTTGACAAGAGCAGTCAGGCTTATCCCGGAGGCAATGTGTAAAGCGTTTGCGCAACACACTCACCCAGCAGCAACACACTAGGCACACCACAAAAGGAACTCCACACAAGGTCATATCAAAAACAGCCTTTCAATCAATCAGTCATAGCATTTATAAAGTGCGCTACATACCCGTGAGGGTCTCAAGGCGCTTGGGGGGGACGTTGCTACTGTTCGTAGAGCCAGGTCTTGAGGAGTCTCCTGAAGGTTAGGAGGTCATCAGTCTGCCACAGGCGGATGGGTGGGTGTTCCATGTCTTGGCGGCGAGGTGGGAAAATGATCTGCCGCCGGCGGTCACTCTTCGGATGCGGGGGACGGTTGTGAGGTCTGTTTAGCGACGCTGGCGGGTGGGGGTGTAGAGGCTGAGTCGGCTGTTGAGGTACGCTGGTCCAGTGTTGTGGAGTGCCTTGTGTGCGTGGGTGAGGAGTTTGAAGGTTATCCTCTTGTTGATGGGGAGCCAGTGCAGGTCTCTCAGGTAGGGTGTGATTTGGCTGCGGCAAGGGATGTTGAGGATCAGGCGTGCGGAGGCGTTCTAGCTGCGTTGGAGCCGTTTCAGGAGTTTGGCTGGGGCTCCTGCATAGAGTACGCTGCCGTAGTCCAGTCTACTGCTGACAAGGGCCTGGGTGACCGTCCTTCTAGTTTCGGCGGGGATCCACTTGAAGATCCTGCGAAGCATGCGGAGGGTGTTAAAGCAGTAGGAGCAGACGGCGTTGACCTGCTTCATCATGGAGAGGGTGAAGTCGAGGATGACCTCTAGGTTGCGTGCATGGTTGGTGGGTGTAGGGGTAGCTCCTAGTGCAGTCGGCCACAAGGAGTCGTCCCAGGCCGAGGGGGTGGACCCGAGGATGAGGACCTCTGTCTCGTCTGAGTTCAGCTTCAGTTGGCTGTTTCCCATCCAGTCGGCGACGTCCTTCATTCCTTCATGGAGGTTTGTTTTTGGCGTTATGGGGGTCTTTGGTGAGGGAGAGGATCATCTGGGTGTCGTCGGCGTAGGAGATTATGTTGAGGTCGTGCCGTTGTGCGCCATGGGCGAGCGGTGCCATGTAGATGTTGAACAACGTTGGGCTGAGGGATGAGCCTTGGGGTACGTCGCAGATGATCTCGGTGGCTTCTCAGTGGAACGGGGGAGGCGGACGCTCTGTGTTCTGCCGGAGAGGAAGGAGGTGGTACAGTCCAGGGCCTTCTCTTGGATTCGGGCGTCGTGGAGGCGTGTTCGTAGTGTGCGGTGGCAGACCGTGTCGAAGGCGGCTGACAAGTCCAGGAGGATGAGGGCCGCGGTTTCTCCTTTGTCAAGCAGGGTCCTGATGTCGTCGGTGGCGGCGATGAGGGCAGTTTCGGTGCTGTGGTTGCTGCAGAACCCGGACTGGGATGGGTCCAGGATGCTGTTCTCCTCGAGGAAGCTGGTCAGTTGTTTGTTGACGGCCTTTTCAATGACCTTCACCGGGAACGGGAGCAGTGAGATGGGTCGGAAGTTCTTAAGGTCCTTGGGGTCTGCCTTGGGTTTCTTGAGTAAGGCGTTGATTTCTGCGTGCTTCCAGCTCTCCGGGATGTTTGCTGTCTCGAAGGAGATGTTGATGGTTTTCTGGAGATGGGGTGCGATGGTGCTACTGGCTTTGTTGAAGATGTGGTGTGGGCAGGGGTCTTTCCGGGGATCCAGAGTGGATGGTGTTCATGATCTTGATGGTGTCGTCATCGTTGATGTTGGTCCAGGCGAGCAGGTGGTTGGTGTGGGTGGTGGTCGTGGGAGCGGGGGTCTCAGCGGTTGCCGGGGTGGTGACGGCATCGAAGCTGTTGTGGATGTCTGCGATCTTGCGATGGAAGAAGGTGGCCAGTGAGTCGCACAGGTCTTGTGACGGTGGGATGTCGTTGGTGTTGGAGCTGGGGTTGGAGAGTTCCTTCACGATGTTGAAGAGCTCTTTGCTGTTGTGTGCGTTGTTGTTTAGGCGGTCCTTGAAGGAGGTCCTTTTGGCAGATCTGATGAGGTGGTGGTGTCTGCGGGTGGCGTTCTTGTGGGCTGTGTAGCTTTCCGGTGTTTGTTCACGAATCCAGTTTTTTTGAGTTTTCGGCAGGTTCGCTTGGAGGCCTGGAGGTCTTCGGTGAACCAGCTGGCTCTCTTGCTGGTGTGGGTGTTGGGGTGCTTCATCAGCGGGGCGAGGGTGTTGGCGCAGTCGTCGATTCATTGTCTGAGGCTGCGGGCTGCGGCGTCGGGGTCAGTCGGGTCTGCGGGTGGGCTCTGGGCAAGGGCGGTGGTTAGCTGGCCCTCGGTGACCTTGCTCCAGTGGTGGCGAGGCATCTGCTGGGTGTGGTGGTGTGTGGTGGGTTTCCGGAAGGTGAAGTGGATGCAGCGGTGGTCGGTCCAGTGGAGTTCGGTGGTGCTGTTGAAGAAGACGTGGGAGCTTGCTGAGAAGATGGGGTCAAGCGTGTGGCTGGCGGAGTGGGTGGGTGTTGTGACGAGTTGTCTGAGTCTGATGTTGGCGAAGTTGTCAGGAGGTGGAGGAGTTGTAGTCATTGTTGTTCTCGAGGTGGAAGTTCATGTCCCCGAGGAGGATGTAGTCCGTGGAGGCGAGGGCATGTGTGCTGATGAAGTCGGCAATGGAGTCGCTGAACCGCGGTCGGGGTCCGGTTGGGGCTGTAGACGAGGATACCTCTGAGGGTCGTGTTGGGGTCTGTGTGGATCTGGAAGTGCAGGTGTTCGGCAGTGCTGAGGGTGTTGTCGGTGTCTCCAGCGCTCCTTTAATTAAAATAAAAGTGCTCCCAAGGCGCTAGAAGAGAAGTCCAAAGAACAGGATCAAAACGAAGCGCTCTTCCCCAGAATCAAAGCAATGTTCGGGGGGGGCAAAGGCTGGGCTCAGGCATGCAAGCTCACAGGGCCCTCCAGCTGGGAGGCAGTCCCTAGTGGTGGCTCCTCCTGGAGCCCAGCAGCGGCCCCCAAGTCAGGATCAGCACCCAAAAGCACAACAGAACATTTTCCTGGGGTCACAGCCCCTATATTTATACTAGCATTTCCCTTTGTGTATAGGCACAGGGCAGGGGGGAAACCAGATACAACTGGTTCAGGGGGGAATTGGAGCACTCTGTTTACCCAGCTCCTCTTCCCCTTTGTCCAGTGGGGGCTCACCATCAGACACACCACAGGGGGGCGGAGCCAGCATTGTGGAGGAAAGGCACAGCCCTATTCAGGTCCCAGGTGCAACTCCTCCCTCCCATCTAGATGCAGATCTCTCTATTCACCCCTGGGCTGACTCACACTGTCCCCTGGAGCCACCCACACCCCTCAGCTCCTGTCACTCACAAGCCAGACATGCACTCCACATCAGCCAGGCAGACACATAGCACACAGAAATGGCAACTTCTAAAAGTGGCACTTCTCCACCAGTCACCATAAATCTGCGCACACCGTTGCACAGCATTTATTCTCACAAACTCATACATATTAAACTCGCCCCTGCACTCCTCTCATACCAGGAATTACCATGGACACACATATCCCCCATGCATTCCTATGGGAGGGCAGGCCAATCTCACCACACGCACTCAGAGTGCGCACACACTTTACACTGGGCCACAGTGCTAAAGTGCGCAGAGGCCAAAAACTATCAATATCAGGTCACAGAAAAGGCAACAAGTTTAGGGGTGAACCTGCCAAAGGGCCAAGAACAACGCACACATTTTAGGGATATTATGTGTGCATGGATGGGTTTTCGCTGGCAAGATGGGAGTGAGTAGCTGGGCACAGCCCCACATCAAAGGCACAACTTGGTGTAAATATTTTTAACTTTAGACACCAACCCTTCACAAAACTTCTGGACCTGCGGGTACTCCAGGACTGTTGTGCTGTTGAATGACTGCCACTCTGCAGGACTGCACCAAGCTAGACTCCTGCTTTCTGTGCTGGCCTGCTGCCTGCTGCCCTCTTTCCTGGGTTTAGGACTGGACCTGCACATCTGGACCCCAGAACCCAGAGTGGTTGTCATCCTGATCTGAAGCCTCAGGGACATAACATACCATCAACAAACTTGCATCTGTACCTAAATTCTGCCATTTGTGAGACTACCCTGAAAGTGGTGCCACCCCAGTTGCGGGCCCTGGAAAGAGGGCTTAAGGTGCTTTGCCAGGCTCTGTGGATCCAGTGGAACCAACGCATCCCCTCTGCTGCGTGGCGCGTGTGAGCAGAACTGATGCATCTGTGCCGCTGCGTGGATTTGATCCGTTTTACAGACTCGCACCACCACCCTAGCCCACATCGCCATTTGAACCGCCACTGAATGCCACATTCTCAGCACACACACTCACATCTCTCTCAGACGACAGCCTTGATGATGCTGCCAGACTTTGCATCATTGCTTCGCTACTCCTCGGATCCAATGCATCACCCGACTGTGCGATACAACCCCGAATATTTTGTGCAAATTGACATAAAGGCCATTATAGTAATCCAGTTTGGAAAGAATCAGGGCTGTTATCACGGTCTTTCTAGTAGAGACCAGGATGAACAGGGGGACTTTCCTAATAAATGATGGAAGCAGGAGGAGATGGTGGCACTGACTTGGTGGAAGAAGATGAGTTTGGGATCTGTCAGTGTCCACTCATTCAGGAACTGATTTCCAGCATGCAGTCATGGAAGTAAGCTGCCACCTCACAGCTGGAGTTAGAGACCAATACCACAATTTGTTTATCATCCACATTAACTAGGGAGACTAATTCCATTACATAAATATTAAAGAGATGGAAGCAGGAGGAGATGGTGGCACTGACTTGGTGGAAGAAGATGAGTTTGGGATCTGTTACGACCCCAAGATTTTTAACTTTGGCTACTGGGAGAGGAAGAGGGCCAATGTCATCTGGTCACCAGGTGGGGGACCGGGGTGGAAGGAGATTACCAAAGAGAATGACCTCGGTCTTATTAGAACTTAGTTTGAGTCAGTGTCCACTCATCCAGGAACTTATTTCCAGCATACAGTCATGGAAGTAAGCTGCTACCTCACAGCTGGCGCTAGAGACTGATACCACAATGTGTTTATCATCCACATTAACTAGGGAGACTAATTCCATTACATAATTATTAAAGAGAGTGTGGCTAATGGAGGACCCCTGCGGAACACCACAGGCAAGCAAGAAGGGGGAAGATTCAAATTTACCTAGGGCTACAACTTGGCATCTGTCTTTAAGTAATGATGAGAGAAGGGCTAGGGCATTATTCCTAATACCCAACAGCCTTTATAGATAAGGGTACAAAATACAAATCACATAAATACAAAAGTGACTGAGATATATTATCCTCACAGCAACTGTTTCCTCATGAACACTTTTGTTATAGCCCATTTCAAATGATTTCAAATGAGGGATCATCATTGAATATACAATGAACATTTCCAGAGGCTAAAGCAATGAATATATGCAGGCATATGTAAACCAGCAATCTTTGCATACTCCTACGATGCGGACCCTACCTAAGTGTACCTATATGTAACTAGCATGCATGTGGGTGTAAAGTCAAGAATCCCCTAGGAAAGAGCCAACCCCATTACCTGAATGGAGAGAATGAAGGACCTCATCTTAGTCACGAGTTGGACACAAGCATGCAGGGACCTCCGTGTCAGTGTCAGCGTAGAAGCATCTGCTCTAGTTACCTAGTGAAGGTGTGGTTCTTTTATACCAAAAATGTAGCCTTGGGGGTTCTACCACAATCACACTTCCTGGTTTGAAGAGTTGGCAGCCAATCAGATCTCAGCAAAAAATCGGGAGGGGTTGCGGATCCACTGCGTCCCACGTATACAACTAGGAATTTCTTTACATTTCACAGCAACTACTGAACGGATTTACCCAATTTAACAACAGGCATTTACAATGCGATCTGTCTTGCCTTTTGGACCTCATGAGCAGTGCTTAGTTTGAGCCGGTGGTTTCCGATGCTGAGTACCAGCACTTAATAATCAACTCCGGCGCTTGAGCACCAGTTAAGGAGACATTCATTTTTGGTAGGCAGAGGTCGATTAAGTGATCACAGGATGTTGAGCCAACTCCGATAATCAAACCAGGTTCGCCAGCTCTGAGGTTGGCAGCTCCGGCCACTATGCAACTTCCTCTCCCCACTTGAAGGGTCTTTTGGTTCTGTGGAGAAATGGTTTGGTCAAAGAGCCCCGGCACTTTTTTTTTTACAAATTACCCACTTTTTAAAGTGTTTAGCCATTCAACACATAACATTTTACGAACAACGTACTTATTTTCAAAATATGCATTGAATTGCTGCTGCATCGGGCTGCTAAAATACAATATTTTAATACTTTTAGCCAAGCAGCATCATAGCCTCTGGATTGGATAACTGCGAGTCTGCAACTTGAAAGTTACAAGCTACAAATAATAAGTGTCCAAGATGTGGCTATCTGCATCAAAGTGCTGCAGCTTTAACGACAAAATAAAAGGGCAAAGAGGTGGCAGGAAAGGCAAGTTAATAAGCGTTATGGAAGATGAAATCTTATTACTACTCACATTCTCCACTGAGTATCCCTTTAATCTCAAATGAATAAATTACCTAATTTTCAAGAATTTGTTATTCCGTGATAAGAAATGAAAGACAATTTCCATGAAGGAATGACGATTTCACTAGAACATGGCTGCCACTGTATTAGATGGCCAAACTCACATGAGGCAAAACAATATATTTACTAGATGCCAGTATATCTGGCTAATAAAGAGTCATAAGTACCCTATTTTTAATTTCTTTGCCTACTGGTTCGCGCAGTTAGAAATTTGTAAGCAGAATTGCAATTACTGGTGTGCACAGTATTCAAGTTGAAGTGTCAGGTTAACTCATTTGTATGAAATTTTGATATGATGGTTCTGCTTAACTTTCAAATTATTAATAAAAGTCATAGAAACCCGACCATCAACAAATGTGTGTTTCAAGGTTTATCTGGCGCACAAGAGAAGAGGTGCTTCTTCTAGAGATATTTAAAACCACATTTTGAGGCAGAGTTTATGTTTTCCATTTAGGAATAGTTACTCTTCAGTTGTCTCTCACAATTCAAGTACATTTTACAGTGCTACTTAATTACACACAGCCGACTCCTGTGTTCCTCAGGCTTTAATGTGTCCCCTGGTCCCTGACTAGTATCCGAAAAAAAATCTCCACTCCAGAAAGGCACAGAAGAGCTTTGAAGTTTCACTGTGGGCTCAGCTGGTGGAAGGGGCATAGTGATTAAGGTTGGCTTGCGGAGTCCGGTTTTATTCATTTCAGACACAGGAGCAAATGTGTAGAGGCTTATTGTTAGAGTCGGGGATCTCTGGTTGGCGCAAGGTTGCCCTTGTGTCAAGCAGGAACCCTCTCCTCTACGTCAGGGCGCAGGATAACCCCTTTTGAATGATCCTTGCTCACCCTCTAGGTGCGTGGCGTGAGCACCCAAGGCGATTCCTCAGGCGTTGTTGGTTAAGCACTTACAATCATACACACAGTAAATACATCAATCCCCCCAGAAACGGACACCAGACTTGGATATGTAGAAAAATACGCTTCTTTATGTAAAAATAAGTATATATATCTCAGCAGACTTATCACAAGACCAATAACGTTTTCGCTATGCCACCAGGTTGTAAAGCAGGCAAATGTTCGTTGTTCGTAGCTTCAAATGGACACTTTGTAGTCTCTTCGCAAATGTTACTTGTGGTTCCAGTACTCACAGAGATCGGCTCCTGCGAACGGGGAAATAAGGCGTTGCGGGCCCCGAGCCCGATAATGGAACTTCTTTCGTGATGTGGAGAGTCGGCACAGGTCGGTGCGACTCTCAGCTTCGGAAGTGGTCTTGGGTCCTCGATCAGCGGGTGTGGGCAGGTAGGCAGGCGCGGCCAGCGACCCTTTAGCACGGCGGTGCAGGGGGGTCTCCACAGCGGGGGCGGCGCGGCCTGAGATGTCCGGGGATAGCGAAGCGGGGTCGCAGGGCACAGTCAGTGCAGCTGGATGACCCGGCGTAGATCACAGTCGTCGGACGGTTTCCGGCGGGAGGGGTGATAGCGCGGTCAGCGTGCTCCAGTGGCAGGCGGTGACAGGGATGCAGGCAACCTGGCCCGGGGACAGAGAGCGGCTCTGGACGGAGCGGGGCTCTCACGGGTTTGAGGCAGGCAAGCTTCTGAGTGTCACGGCCCTAGGAGGGGCGATGAGGGGCGCAGTCTCTTTCCAGCGGGATGCACACACGGCTCGAATTGGAGGACGAGCAAAAGCACAGAGAACCCACTGGTCCTGGGGTTCAGTTCAGGGGGCAAGCTCAGATCAAGCCCTTGGAGAATGTTTAAAGCACAAAGTAGCAAAGCCTTTTCAGTAGTCTCTTCCTCTCCTTTCTCAGCAAGGTAAGCAGCAGGCCAGCTCCTCCAGCGTCTTCTTCTCCTTCTAGTCGGGCAGAGGTTCTTTGTGGTAAAACAGGATTCTGATTTCTTAGGAGCCAGGCTCCTACTTTTATACCATGATTCTTTTGTTCTTTAGCGCCAGGGGGCCTAGGCCTGGCTCAGTCCAGTTCTGGAGCACTTTGTTATGGTGACTCTGCTCTTTCCTTTCAGCAGCAGGGCAGAGACATCAGCCGCCCCACAGGGGGCGGCGCCGGCTTTGTGGTGGCAGAGCACAGGTCTATTCAAGAGTCAAGGTGTACTCCTCCCACCCATCCTGGTGTCATCTCCCTACCCACCACCTGGCAGCCAACCTGTCTCTGGGGATTCCCCAACCCTGCTCCTTACTGTTGCTAGGCAGAACACACCCACACAGCAGAGGCGGACTGAAATGGTCAGGTCAGTAAATACTAACTTTCTAAAAGTAGTATTTACAAACCCAGGATATTAAAATAAACTTGGCTACAAGAAGTATTTTATTATTCTGAGTTCAGGCATACTAAACTTGACATTCTACCATGCTCTCTGAGTCCACTGGGGTCACAGCGTGTAGTGACTCCAGCAGCCCATTCTGGCCTATGGAGAGCAGGTAGCCTTCAATAGTGAAAAACGAAAAGGGCTGTAATTCACTACTAAGACATGCCACACACATCAGGGCATGTCCTACCTTATGCCTACAATGCACCCTGCCCTTGGGCCTACCAGAGGGGTGGCTAATATGTAGGTAAGGGAAGGTTTAGGGACTGGCAAGTGGGGGCACTTGCGCAGTCAGCGCGACGGTCCCAGACCGCGCACAGGGTCCGCGGTGGCAGACCCTAGACACATTTTACAAGGCCGCTTTCTGTGGGTGGCGCAACCAGCGCTGCAAGCCCACCAGCAGCATTGGCATTCACAAGCCCTGGCACCCCTGGTGCACTTTACTGGGGACTGACAGTGAATCCAAAAAACCAATCGTGAACATCAATTTACAGGTACACTTTATCTAGGGAGCACTTGCACTGCGGCACGGATTAGCCGTGGCGCAGTGCCCTGAGCGGACAACACCAGCAAAACAATCGAGGCACACCATCAAAAAGTGGAAGGGAAACTCACGCCAAGGTGCCAGGTCTAACACGTATCCCCTCCAGCTGAAAGGTGGGGAGAACTACCCTTGCCCAGGGGGTTCCTCGTCACTAAGGCGGAAATACCTGGACAGACCGTCAGCGTTGGCGTGATCTGTACCAGGACGGTGTTCCACCGTAAAGTCCATACCCTGTAGGGAGATGGACCACCTCAACAGCTTCGGGTTCTCACCCCTCATTTGCATCAACCATCTGAGGGGCCTGTGGTCCGTCTGAACCCGGAAGTGAGACCCAAACAAGTAGGGTCTTAGCTTCTTCAGCGCCCAGACCACAGCAAATGCTTCTCGCTCAATTGCACTCCACCTACTTTCCCGTGGAAGTAACCTCCTACTGATGAAGGCTACGGGTTGGTCCCAGCCCTCCTCAGTCATCTGTGAGAGAACAGCCCCTACACCATGCTCTGAAGCGTCTGTCTGTACTAGGAATTCCTTAGAGAAGTCAGGGGCCAAGAGCACGGGCGCCGTGCACATGGCAGTCTTCAGGGTGTCGAAAGCTTTCTGACAGGTGTCAGTCCAAATCACGTTCCTGGGCTGCTTCTTGGAAGTCAGCTCTGTCAAGGGGGCAACGATCGTTCCATAGCCCTTGACAAACCTCCTGTAGTACCCAGTGAGCCCCAGGAAGGCCCTCACTGCGGTCTGCGTCTTGGGGGGTTCCCAAGCCAGGATGGTCTCAATTTTGGGTTGCAAGGGTGCCACCTTGCCACTCCCCACTTGGTGTCCCAAGTACACCACGGAACCCTGCCCGATCTGGCACTTGCTTGCCTTGATCGTGAGGCCTGCTCGGCGCAGAGCCATCAACACTTCCCAGAGGTGGCGCAGGTGTTCGGGCCAGGTGGCACTGAACACCGCGATGTCATCCAGGTAGGCGGCACTGAACGCATCCAGCCCAACCAGCACCTGGTTGACCAACCTCTGAAAGGTGGCAGGGGCATTCTTCATTCCAAATGGCATGACTCGGAACTGGAAGTGCCCATCTGGTGTAGAGAATGCTGACCTCTCTTTGGCCCCATCGGTCAAGGCGATCTGCCAGTACCCAGACGTTAAATCAAACGTGCTGAGGAACCGGGCAGCCCCCAGCCGATCAATGAGCTCATCAGCTCTGGGGATGGGGTGCGCGTCAGTCTTAATTACTGAATTGAGTCCTCTGTAGTCCACACAGAACCGGAGTTCAGGTGTGGCTCCCGGCGCAGCAGCTTTGGGGACCAAGACCACGGGGCTGTACCAAGGACTGCTGGAGGACTCAACCACCCCTAGCGCAAGCATCTTGGAGACCTCCTCCTTGATGCAAGCTCTGACCCTGTCAGTTACCCTGTAAGCCTTGTGCTTCACAGGTAAGCTGTCTCCTGTGTCCACATCATGGACGCACCAATCTGTGACACCAGGAACCAGGGAGAACCTATCGGGAAACTGCCCCAGCAAGTGGCGGCAATCTTCCTGTTGTTCGGGCGTCAGGGTGGGTGAGAGGTTAACTCCATCCACTGACCCATCTTTCTCAGAGGCTACTAAGAGGTCAGGAAGAGGCTCGGTCTCCTCTTCCATTCCATCATCAGTGGCCAGCAGCATGCCCACATCGGTCCTCTCTAAGTGGGGCTTAAGGCGGTTAACATGTAGGACCCTCAAAGGGTTCCTGGGAGACTGCATGTCCACCAAGTAGGTGATAGGACTTTTGCGCTCCACAACCTCAAATGGACCTGTCCACTTATCCTGAAGTGCACAAGGCTCCACTGGGGCCAAGACCCACACCTTTTGTCCAGGTTGAAGCTCTACCAGAGTGGCATTCCGGTCGTACCACCGCTTCATCTCCTCCTGGCTGGCTTCCAGATTTGCCTCAGCAAGTTGCCTGAAACGCCGAGTCTGGTTTCGGAAGGCCAGCATGTAACTGTATACATTCTGGGGAGGTTTCCTGGGAGATTGCTCCCAGCCTTCTTTTACCAAACTCAGAGGTCCTCTTACCGGGTGACCATACAGAAGCTCAAAGGGGCTGAACCCTAGAGACTTCTGTGGCACCTCTCGGTAAGCGAAGAGCAGGCATGGCAAGAGGACGTCCCACTTACGCCTCATTGGACCGTCCAGGCCCATGATCATGCCTTTGAGGGTTCGGTTGAATCTTTCAACCAACCCATTTGCTTGGGGGTGGTAAGGAGTGGTGAACTTGTAAGTTACCCCACACTCCTTCCACAGGGATTTCATATATGTGGATATGAAATTGGTCCCCCTGTCGCTCACCACCTCTAGAGGGAATCCCACTCGGGAGAAAATTCCCATCAGTGCTCGTCCCACCACGGGGGCCGTCACTGTCCTCAGAGGGATGGCTTCAGGGTACCGGGTGGCATGGTCCACCAAGACCAGGATGAACCTGTTGCCCAGGGCTGTCTTGGGGTCCAGAGGCCCCACAATATCAATACCCACTCGTTGGAATGGCGTACCGACCACAGGGAAAGGTTGCAGAGGAGCCTTGTGCTTCCCTCCGCTCTTACCACTTGCCTGGCAAGTCTGACAGGTTCTGCAGTAGGAATCTGAATTCTTGTGCATTTGGGGCCAGTAAAAGTGGGTGACAAGCCTGTCATAGGTCTTGTCCATCCCCAAATGTCCGGCTAACGGCACATCATGAGCCAGCCCCAGTAGGAAGGTTCTGAACTTCTGGGGTACCACCAGCACACGGGCTGACCCAGGTTCAGCAGCCTTAGGCTCGGAATACAGGAGGTCACTCTCCCAGTACACGTAGTGTGTTTTGGCCTGAACACCATTGGCCTGGTCTGCAGCCTGTTGCCGCATACCCACGAGAGAAGGGCATTCTTTCTGCTCCCTGCAGAATTCCTCCCTGGAGGGACCTCCTTCTTGCTGCCAATGGGTCAGCTCAGGCAAGTCTCCCAGTTCGGCAATCTGTT
Organism: Triturus cristatus; assembly: GCF_964204655.1. Lineage (NCBI taxonomy): Eukaryota > Metazoa > Chordata > Amphibia > Caudata > Salamandridae > Triturus > Triturus cristatus. The sequence continues at coordinate 1,103,278,545 of NC_140582.1, read as the reverse complement.
CCCCGGTAGGCTCCAGGGCATCCCCCTCAGGGTCTGCTTCCTCCTGGGCCGTGGGAACTTCGGGGGCCGGTTTCCCGCGCCTCCTGCGCCTTCTCCCTAAGGCCGGTTCCTGGACCTCTCCCTCAGGCTCCAGGACCCTCTCAACACCCCTACTGGCTGCCATGGACCGGGTGGTCACGCATGCCCAGTCGGGTAGACCCACCATCCTCAGATGCGTGGTCTTCTCCACCTTTTCCCAAGGGGAGCTCTCCAGGTCGTTCCCTAGCAGACAGTCTACAGGCATGTCAGTTCTCACAGCGACTTGCAGAGTACCAGAGACCTCCCCCCACTCAAAGGGAATTTGAGCCATTGGACAACGACTCTCTATGTTGTCAGCATTGACAACCCTACAGTAGGCATTGGGTACAATCTGCTCTTGAGACACCAGGTGTTGCCTCACCGAGGTCACGCTGGCTCCTGTATCTCTAAGAGCCTCAACCTTCTTTCCATTGATGGTCACTACTTGCCCATATTTCTTAGTGTTAGAGGGCAAGTAGGTTACAGGGACCATCTCACTGTCTCCTAGCGAGACTAGGGTCATCTGCCCGGGACCCCCACCCTCCTGGACGGCTACCTCCTCCCCAAAATTAACATTAGCTACTTGCCGGGGTGGAGCACCCGTGGGTGCGGCCTTACCAAACAGGCGACACTTAGGATCAGAGGCAATGTGACCCGGGTCACCACACTTATAACAATTGAAGGGCCCCTTTGGAACAGGTCTACCTGTCGGGGCCCCGTTCTGCTGCGGGGGTGGGGGAGGCTGAGAACCCTTCTGCGGGTTCCCTTGGGAATTACTTTGGGGGCCTTTTTGGAACCCCTTCTGTTTACCCCTGTCCCCCCCACTCTTCTGCTGGGGACCCTGCCCACCTTTGGCGGAGTCTCCCACTTGACCCTTGTGGACCCTGGTGCTGAGCCAGCGGTCCGCCTCCTCAGCAAGCTTCCTCGGGTTGGACAGTTTGCTATCTATCAGGTGCTGGCGTAGCTCAGGAAAACATTGACTGGACAAGTGCTCCCATGCAATTAAATCAAGCAGCCCTTGATAATCATTCACCTTGCTACCCTTCACCCAACCATCCAGTGCTCTGCAGAAAAAGGTCACATACTCCACATACGTACTCTCAGGGATCTTCTTGGTCTCCCTGAACCTCTGTCTATATAGCTCAGGAGTTAACCCATACCTGGTCATTAAAGCTTCCTTCATATGGGGGTAGGAGACTTGGAGATCTAAGGGTAAATCTAACAGTGTGTCACGTCCTTCAGCAAGGAACCTTCCCCACAACCCCGCTCCCCAGTCTTTCTCAGGGACCCGGTGTGAGGACATGGCCACCTCGTAGGCTCTAAACCACTGCCCTATGTCATCCTTTCTAAAATACTCCTTCACTACATCTTTGGGGATGTACACCTTGGACTCTACCTGCACCGGTGGAGTGCTGCCACCAGAAGGAGCGGTGTCCAAACTTTTCGCCATCAGCTCCAACTCCTTCAATCTGATATCATGATCCATTTGGCGTTGTTGTGCCTCCAGGGCCAACTTCTGCTTTTCCATTTCCATTTGTCCTGCCAATTTTGCCATCTCCATTGCATGCGCCCTGTCTGCTGCACTGTCCGCCAGCTCCTCTGGCGACCGGACTCTGCTGGGCTCCTCAAGGTTGTCGGGTGGAACGATGTCCCCCGCATTCCGTGGGTCTCGTGACTCCTTCCAGGCTCTCAGTGCCTTGGCGTACTGGGTTCTCCTCTTGAATCCAGCATGGGGGACTCTGAATTTTACACTGTAGCCTTTCAATTGCTCTATCGTGTAGCCTTCCAGTCTCTCCCAATCCACCTCATCTATTCCAGAAATCACAGAGAGTGCTCTCCCAGCGGAGAGTGAGCTAGGCATGGTTGCAGTAACGGCAGATGTCTCAACAAAGTTCAACAAATGAAAACCTGTGGCTGCGTTATTCGGTCTGCTCTCACTATCTGGTGATTAATAATTCACTGTATGCAAATTACAAGTGCAAATCCGAAATCCCAACCGCTGCCAACAATGTTAGAGTCGGGGATCTCTGGTTGGCGCAAGGTTGCCCTTGTGTCAAGCAGGAACCCTCTCCTCTACGTCAGGGCGCAGGATAACCCCTTTTGAATGACCCTTGCTCACCCTCTAGGTGCGTGGCGTGAGCAGCCAAGGCGATTCCTCAGGCGTTGTTGGTTAAGCACTTACAATCATACACACAGTAAATACATCAATCCCCGCAGAAACGGACACCAGACTTGGATATGTAGAAAAATACGCTTCTTTATGTAAAAATAAGTATATATATCTCAGCAGACTTATCACAAGACCAATAACGTTTTCGCTATGCCACCAGGTTGTAAAGCAGGCAAATGTTCGTTGTTCGTAGCTTCAAATGGACACTTTGTAGTCTCTTCGCAAATGTTACTTGTGGTTCCAGTACTCACAGAGATCGGCTCCTGCGAACGGGGAAATAAGGCGTTGCGGGCCCCGAGCCCGATACTGGAACTTCTTTCGTGATGTGGAGAGTCGGCACAGGTCGGTGCGACTCTCAGCTTCGGAAGTGGTCTTGGGTCCTCGATCAGCGGGTGTGGGCAGGTAGGCAGGCGCGGCCAGCGACCCTTTAGCACGGCGGTGCAGGGGGGTCTCCACAGCGGGGGCGGCGCGGCCTGAGATGTCCGGGGATAGCGAAGCGGGGTCGCAGGGCACAGTCAGTGCAGCTGGATGACCCGGCGTAGATCACAGTCGTCGGACGGTTTCCGGCGGGAGGGGTGATAGCGCGGTCAGCGTGCTCCAGTGGCAGGCGGTGACAGGGATGCAGGCAACCTGGCCCGGGGACAGAGAGCGGCTCTGGACGGAGCGGGGCTCTCACGGGTTTGAGGCAGGCAAGCTTCTGAGTGTCACGGCCCTAGGAGGGGCGATGAGGGGCGCAGTCTCTTTCCAGCGGGATGCACACACGGCTCGAATTGGAGGACGAGCAAAAGCACAGAGAACCCACTGGTCCTGGGGTTCAGTTCAGGGGGCAAGCTCAGATCAAGCCCTTGGAGAATGTTTAAAGCACAAAGTAGCAAAGCCTTTTCAGTAGTCTCTTCCTCTCCTTTCTCAGCAAGGTAAGCAGCAGGCCAGCTCCTCCAGCGTCTTCTTCTCCTTCTAGTCGGGCAGAGGTTCTTTGTGGTAAAACAGGATTCTGATTTCTTAGGAGCCAGGCTCCTACTTTTATACCATGATTCTTTTGTTCTTTAGCGCCAGGGGGCCTAGGCCTGGCTCAGTCCAGTTCTGGAGCACTTTGTTATGGTGACTCTGCTCTTTCCTTTCAGCAGCAGGGCAGAGACATCAGCCGCCCCACAGGGGGCGGCGCCGGCTTTGTGGTGGCAGAGCACAGGACTATTCAAGAGTCAAGGTGTACTCCTCCCACCCATCCTGGTGTCATCTCCCTACCCACCACCTGGCAGCCAACCTGTCTCTGGGGATTCCCCAACCCTGCTCCTTACTGTTGCTAGGCAGAACACACCCACACAGCAGAGGCGGACTGAAATGGTCAGGTCAGTAAATACTAACTTTCTAAAAGTAGTATTTACAAACCCAGGATATTAAAATAAACTTGGCTACAAGAAGTATTTTATTATTCTGAGTTCAGGCATACTAAACTTGACATTCTACCATGCTCTCTGAGTCCACTGGGGTCACAGTGTGTAGTGACTCCAGCAGCCCATTCTGGCCTATGGAGAGCAGGTAGCCTTCAATAGTGAAAAACGAAAAGGGCTGTAATTCACTACTAAGACATGCCACACACATCAGGGCATGTCCTACCTTATGCCTACAATGCACCCTGCCCTTGGGCCTACCAGAGGGGTGGCTAATATGTAGGTAAGGGAAGGTTTAGGGACTGGCAAGTGGGGGCACTTGCGCAGTCAGCGCGACGGTCCCAGACCGCGCACAGGGTCCGCGGTGGCAGACCCTAGACACATTTTACAAGGCCGCTTTCTGTGGGTGGCGCAACCAGCGCTGCAAGCCCACCAGCAGCATTGGCATTCACAAGCCCTGGCACCCCTGGTGCACTTTACTGGGGACTGACAGTGAATCCAATAAACCAATCGTGAACATCAATTTACAGGTACACTTTATCTAGGGAGCACTTGCACTGCGGCACGGATTAGCCGTGGCGCAGTGCCCTGAGCGGACAACACCAGCAAAACAATCGAGGCACACCATCAAAAAGTGGAAGGGAAACTCACGCCAAGGTGCCAGGTCTAACACTTATCTTATTATCTTAATAGTAGTGGCATTTCCCTTACAGTGGGTCTAGTGTCTTTAAGGATACATCATGACTTTCCAAAAGAGACGTATGTTGTCAATATTTTTTTTTAAAAAAAGGCAAATTAATTTAGATTTATTTTTCTAGCGAGATTCAAAGCCCTTTACAAATCTTGTTCGTTAATTTATGTTCGCTGGGTGTTGTTTTTAGGATAAATGGTTGTAATTACCTTGTGTTAAGCTACTGGTGTAGTCCGTTAAGCACAACCGGCTTTAGCGCTGGTGGCGCCCGTTGCGATAATCATTTTTGGTGCCCCCACATCCCATTACCGACTCCTTGGATTCTCTCACTAACCCCGGACAAAAGTGTCCCTCTTCTCTCCAATCATAGTTAGTGCTAAACACAGCGCACGCCTCTCCTTTGGAGTGCAGATGTAACTAGTAAACTAAAACAACCAACAGCTATGAGCGTTTATCGTCCAAAAACTAAAAAGACAGCACTGTCAAAAGATCATGCTTGGAGCAGGCAAAACAAACCAGCATCTGCATGTTTACAGAGACTACCATTGAGGGGGCATATAGGGATAGCACCAGGCTTGTCTATTGAGTAACCCCGGGTGAAGTTGGTGGAGTGCAACTACTCGGTGTTCCACTCCCCTTCACCCTCCCTAATTTTTAAAAAAAAAAATTTTAAAGGCACTTACCTGCTGTGGCGTCTACGGGCTGCCTCCTCCTCGCCATGGTCTCTCTCTCCTCATCCTCGCCGTCCTCGTCCAAGCAAACTCCTATGTTGTACGTCACTCAATTTTATAATTATATTAGGGAGGGTGGAGGGGCTGGCTAACTCATCTCTGCCACGGAGTCGGTGTTTTGCCTGAACTCCATATTCTCAACAGAGTGTGGAGTAGGCAAAACTCCATAAACTCCACTTAGCAGAGTTCCCCAGCCGGGCTTACTGTTGAGTAAGCTAACTCAACGTGACACTGCCCTTTCTGTCTGTATGCAGATAGAAGCAGTGTCGCACTGAGCTGACTTACTCTATATATCAGCCTGTCCCTATCCTGATCCTCCCCCTCAATGGTACTAAATATTACACAACACCCGTCCATCAACTACTCATCTCAGGTGCCCCTTCAGCTAAAGGCCAAGCTTGCTCCATACTGGGAGGTGGCCACTGACTGATGCAGGACACCTCAGAGAGAGGCTAGTGCAAAGTCTCTACCAGTGCATCAATCCTATACATTACCAGACCCTCCCACTCACACATTCAGCTCTCAGCAATATGTTCTGCTGTGGCATTGGTTGTGGTGCGCCAGGGGTAGGCTAGAATTACAGATAAAATAGATCTGTAAAAAAAAGTCTGCAAGAGGTCATATACACCTAGCATACGCATGCTCATCCTGTGGAAACAAAAAAAACTCGAAAACATGCCGATCACAGAAATGTAAATACCATGTGTTGGTGGATAAATGAAAATGATGTTATTCTTGGCCTGCCCTCTCTGTGGAACCCCCACCAAAAAAATTAAGGGAAGTAAACAAAACATGAACGCTTCTAAGCTGGGAGCAGCAACGTGGGAGGGAACCATGCTGTGTATTAGGCTGCGGTGCCCATACAGGAGGAGTGGCCATCACAGGCAGGGCAGTGTAATGGCCGATCGAAATGTTCTCTGAGTGAAATAGCCGGAAAGAGAACTAAGCACACAAAGGAGGGACATTTATAGAAATGCACCAACAACAAGCCAGCATTTCTGCATGCCACATGAAACAACCAATGGCAATTGGTGGGCAGTGTCTAAAGTTTCCTATGAAAATTAACATGGAGAAAAAGTATTTTGGGACCCTCCCTTTTTCTCGGCCCCTGCTTGACGGATCACCACAAAATTTTCAAGACAGCAGCTGAAGTGACTGGGTATTCATTTTGAAGATTTTGCAAATATTTGTCAAACAACGCCAAAGTTATTGACAAATAAAAAACGCTCTGCCTATGGAAACTACATCCTAACTATAACTACCTACTGGTGACTGCCAGTAGGTAATATATATATTTATATATATTTATAGGGGTTATACTTACCTCTTTTTTGTGTCGTAAATTGTTATCGAAGAAAGAGTTTACTGCAAGGTTGTAATTCAATAAAAGGCAGTAACGAGCAACTTAATGGTACAGTAATAAATGGGGAGGGGAGAGTGGGAAGGAAAAAAGGTCGGGTGGGGGAAGTGGGGGAAGAGAGCGGTGGGAATGACAAGGGGGAGGGTCACAGGTCACTAGCAGAAACAGTGTGCCCAGCCGTCTGCCCCATCATGGGGCACTGGACCCTGGGCAGGGGCTGCAGTGTCGTGGGTCATAGGCATTCCTCCCAGTGCAATCAGTGTTGGCACCCATGGGCTGTGGTACCTCTGGAGGTTGGGGGAGGAAGGAGTAGGTGTATGGGGGGCATCATATGGGACTGGTGAAGAGGGTACAGGGCAGGAAGGGGTAAGGCTGTCACACGGGGTTGGGTGGGTTGCGGGTACTGCAGCAGGGTGGAGGGGGTAGCAGTGAAGGTGCTTGAGGTGTTTCGGGGAGCTGACCATAGGGGGGATTTTAGGCCACAGTCCTGGAGCATGCCGAGAGCACAGTGGGCATGGATTACGATGGCAGGCATCCATGTAGGGGGGGTCTGCACGTCAGTATGCCCATCAGGGAGGGGAAGGGAAAGAAAAAGGGGGGCAAAGGTCAGACAAAGGGAGGAGGGGAGGGAGTAGGGCCCTGGGCAGGTAGGCTCAGAGAGGGTGTAGTAGGGGAGGGTGAGAGGGATCAGGGGAGAAATGGAGGAGGAAATGCGGAGAGGGAGAGAAAGGGAGGGCAAAGCAGACTGGGGTGGATGAGGGGGGGAGAGGAGGAGGGGATGGAAGAGGGAGGGAGCCTGGGGCAGGCATGGGGGCCAGGAGCACAACCGGGGGAGGAGGGGGCCCTGATAGCACATGGGTGACATATCTGGGCTGCTGTGTTGGACATCAGGGAAGTAGAAGCGCAGGTAGTCTCTGGGCCCATTGGCGATGTGGGGTGGGCAGTGTCAACAAGAACAGGAGGTGGCGTGGTGGCCGGGATAGGTCTGGGGAACCTCTGTGATCATGCAGGAGGAGGACTGAGGGGGTGCGAGGGAGTCTGAGAGGCATGGATGCCTCGATGGTGTCCCCAATATAGCCCAAAAGGACTGGATTGAGGGCAGTTGCATAGGATGTGGGTGAGGTCACATTGGGTAGTCAAACATCTCCAGCGGTTCAAGTGGGGCAGGAGGCCAGCACTTTGCAGTCTGTGCAGAGCCAAATACCCCTCGTGGAGCGTCTTAAACAGGCAGAGTTTCAATCAGGCTTCCTGGGTGCCTCTGTTAAGGGCTTCCAGGACATCTGGCCAGTCCTCTTCCATGATAGTAATCTGAAGGCGGTCCTGCCAATTGGTGCGGAGGTAATGAGAGAGGGGTTGTGAGAATAGGTGATTCGTAAGTGTGCCGTAAAGCCCCAACATCACCCCCGATATCTGCCCTATGTGGACAAGTATTCCACGTCTGGTGAGGGTTGTAGGGACCATGTACGGGGGTCAAGGCAAATCCACAGGCAGTGTTGCTGTTGTAGGTACAGACAGGCTTGTTGTGGATGGGGCCGAACTCCTCCTTCAAGTGATTGAAAGGTTTCAGGTCACCATCCAGTAGCGCCTGGTCCAAGGTGTATATGCCTGCTTTCGCCCAGCGCAGCCAGCGATGGGCCTGGCCGTCAATGTGGATGCTGTTGTTGCCTCACATTGGCGCCCTGGTATGAAGTCAGTGGTCCACCCCAAAGAGGCGGTGGGAACGGTGCTAGGCTTTGGACGTGGCCTGCAGCACAGGGTGTGGGTGGGATGGCTGGAAATCATGGTCCCCATAGAGAATGCTGAGTCTGTCGCTGCATGAGAGGAGTGATTGTTCTGTGTGAACTTATTGTGCAAGGTTTGGGGTGCCTGTAAATAAGTAGGTAAGTTAGGAAAGGTGAAAGGCCAGAACATAGTGATCCAAGGGCGGCAGGCCCATGCCGTTGAAAGAGATACACGCCATAAACTTGGCTGCAGATAGCCGGGGTTGGGTCGACCCCCATACAAAAGCCCGGATCCAGGAGTCTATGAGGCAGAGTGTGGCCAGGGGCACTGTGACGGGAAGCATGCCGAGCTTGTAGGTGAAGCACGGTAAAATTACTATCTGTACTGCCTGCGCCCTGCCCCACATAGAGAATCCCAGAAGGCACCACTTGTCGAAGTCCCACTGCATCTGCGTGATGAGGGGGTTCAAGTTGTCCAGGACCATCTGAGTGAGACCCCTGTTGACCAGGATCTCCAAATATTTGCGCCAAGAGGCTTTCGAGCAGAAGGAGTATACGTGGATTGACGCCTTCGTGGTGCAGGTCGACAGGGGAAGGGCCTCGTTCTTTTCCCAGTTCACCTTGTAACCGGACATGCCACAAACTTATCTATGACCTACAGTAGTGCTGGTAGGGAGCTACTGAGATCCCGCAGGGTGAGCAGGATATCATCGACATATAGATATAGTTTGGAGAGGCCTTCCGCTATGCGGATGCCAGCTATAAGCAGCGAATTGTGAATAGTTGAGGCCAAGAGTTCCAGTGCCAGAAGGAATAGGAGTGGGAAGAGCGGACAACCGTTGTGGGTGCCCCTCTGGATCTGGAAGGGGTTAGAAAGAAACCCTCCTCAGTTGACATGGGCCATCGGGCAGTCATACAGCAGTCGCAACCAGGAGATGAATTGGTCCTCTAATTCGAACCGTTTCATGGTGGTGAAGAGGAATCCCCAATCAATGTGAGTGAATGCCTTCTTGGCGTCCAGGGAGAGAGCTGCAGTCTCCTCCGGGTGGTCCCTGGCAGTCCAGAGGGTGTGGGCTAAGGTGCGAAAGAGTGCCCCGGTAGGAAGCCGACTTGGGAGTTATAGATGAGGGAGGGAAGGACCTTTCTTAAGCATGATGCCAGTATGCTCACGAGGATCTTAATATCGCAGTTTAGGAGAGATATAGGCCGGTAGCTCCCACAAAGCAGTGGGTCGCTCATGGGTTTGGGGAGAACTGCGACCACTGCCCTATTAGAGAGGGATCCCAAAGAGCCTGTCTGCTCTGCCTCCTGAAAGGCCACATGAATGGAGTCGATCATCTCTTCCACAACCACTGGTAGAGTTAGGCTGGGAAGCCGTCTTCTCCCTGGGCTTTGTGATAGGGTCGCTTGGAGATGGCCACCGCGATCTCCTCCTTACTAATGGCTCCCGCTCTTGTCCGTTAGGTATGGGAGATTGGCCTTCTCAAGGAATACGGCAATCCGATCCTCACTCACTGGAGTCTCTAGGGTGTAGCGTGTTCCGTAAATTGCGCAAACTCATTAACAATGGCCTGCAGACGGGTGAGTATCTCCCCGCACAGCAATAAGATAGTCAGAATAGCAGTTGCAGCCTCCCGTTGCCGCAGTTACTGGAGACCTGCCTTCTCCCTATGTTCATAGTGCTTCCGCTTTAGGCGTTGAAGGGCATACTCTGCCTTGGAGGTATAGAGGGCATTCAGGGCCCATGAGGGCCTTCTCTAGGTGATGGCGATTAGGCCCAGTGGGGCGGGGAGAGTCGAGGTGGGTGAGGGTGGTGATCTGTGCTTCCAGCTTCCAGTCTTGGTGCCAGTGGCAGGTGCTGCGTTCCTCAGGCGAGGGGGGAGCAAGTTAGGTGAGCCACTGCATTGTTCAGAATGCTGCAACCACCGTCCGGAGCCCGTCCCTGTGCTGAGCTCCAACTTCAAGTGGCCATCTCTAGTCATGGCAAGAACATGCCCCCTATACGTACCTCTTACATTTTTACCATGCATTCACCTTTACCATGCATACCTTTCAACAGCAAAATTTCTAGTAAAGGCATGCCTGGTCAAGGCATATGTGCAGTAAATGTTTTTGTGGTAAAGGCAAGCGTGGTAAAGATGCATGCATTACAGTTTACGGTGTTGTAAAGGCATGTGTGGCAATACATACATGGTTCTGTCACACATCCCCTCACAGTAGTCATTCTGACTTCTGTGTTCCTCAGAGACTCCACCTGTTACCCTTTATTGGTGACCCCCTGCCTGTGCTTGGTATTGTCAGTCATATGATCTTTTGGCACCATCTCCTTATCCATCAACAAAAAAAGGAGCACAGGGGGAAAACAAGTAAAGCCACCCCCACTCACCACATTATCAACAACCAGGACCTGACTCAATGGACAGATACCCTCAACACCCAGACACTAGAGGGGTCTATAATATGTTCGAAACATTTCCCCAACAGTGCGGTTTACTACCACTAATTCAAGTGTCCACATGTCCAATTTGTAACACAATGTCACTACACTGCAGCAAAAGAATTCCCACAAGAATCTGATTAGAAAAGATTGGAAAAAATGTGAGAATGGCGAGAATGCACCTCACAGTAGTAACACAAAGGGGGGCTTGCTAGTTGGTACTCGCTAGCACACCCCCTTATCATCATCGGTTGATTTCTCACCATGAAAGGAAAATGTGTTCCAACGTGAATTTTCTCAAAAGTGAAGGAAAGAAACAGTGAAAGAAAAGTAGAGTATGCACTGTAAGTGCTAATGTCACTCAAGTGCCCTGCTGGTCCCCGTGAGAAAGGAAATGAAATGCAATTCCCAACATTAAAAATGAGATCCTACTCACTGGCTGGATTTAGCTTTATTTAGTGCTGTGAGCGTTTTCAGTTAAAAAATGGTTCAACTCAGACCATTGTTATTTCCAAAGCGCCAACATGTTTTGTTGCTACCAATTTCATCAGGGCTAAGGGCATGACCAGTCGTCACTTCACTTAGAATTACCACTTGGTCTGCAAGTGTATGACAATAAAAGACAAAAAGAGTTGTTGCCAATGTCCTTCGTACCTGCAGCCAACTCGTCATGCGGCGCGTGCCAATTGGTCACGTATCCGCAGGGTAACCACACAAAAGTATGGCACCTGTAGATATGCGCAAATAGTAAAGTATTCATTAAACCTCATCACCTCACATGCCCAAGCAGAGACTTTTTGTGTGGAAAATGTCTCCATGCATCTATTGCTATATCTAACAACACCACGGACTTCGATACTCTCCCCGCATATGTACATTTTCATTGTCAAATATTGCTTCCAAACCCATTTACACGTTATTTATCGTAACCAGTCCTTTACAAACCCTGCTGTTATCATGGAGTTCAATATCAATCACTAGCCAAGTCATTGCAGTTGAGATATGTCATAGCGCGTCCTTTAAAAGCCTTGTATTATAGTTCAATATCACTCGTTCGCCAGCTGATGTCTTAGAGACGTGTCAAAGTGGGTCCATTTACAAACCCTGCCGTTATCTTAAAATTCAATTTCATTCGCCAGCCATACGAACACACGCCTTACCGCTACCGGGACCTGTCGGCATTTCAAGGCTCCGTCCTTGCTTCATCGGGAGCCGCAGGCGCTTAAAATTCAACCAACGCCCCCGCCCAAACGTCATTACGCGACGCGCAGCGTCACGTGACCACGCCTCCCGGACCATCCTAAATTAAAGGGGCTGCCATGATGGAAAGCTGCAGAATCCCATATTTACAATGCATATCCAATGGATCTAAGGGTACATATTACCAAATGGGGTATTTCTATATATACAGGCGCTGGCTAATTTAATATTGCTACTTTAACCTACAAGATACATGAAGGCACATTACTGCCACCTACCTATGATATTGCACTAAGGTGTGGTAGTTTACAAGTTGTATCTACTGGGCACTCATAAAGGGGGGAAGGTGTACAATAGTTGGCCATACACACACGCTCAAACCGGGAAGGAGAGCCAGTATTAAAAAAGAGGCCTGCCGTCGTCATTCGTAGTGCCCCATTCCCTGACCATCCCACAAGACATGGCTGTAGACTGACTTCAATGTCTACTGATTTTATTCCATTCTATGCACTCATTCAAACCACGGCGGTCCGCTTGTTCGGAAAAAATCCATTTAGCCTCTTTTCTTGCTAAGATGGTATCAGCATTATGTGTCTCTGCGACCACCCTTTCAAGTACCGTCCACTTCAGAGCCCTGAAGTCATTTTTCGTCTCTTGGAAATGTTGAACCAGACGGGTTGTTAATCTGCCTGCTTTGAGGGTGCTAAGATGTTCTTGAATGCACACTTTCCCCCTGCGAGTAGTGAGTCCAATGATATGTAACCCACATGTGCAGGTGAGCCTCTAGACGACATTTGAGGTGTTACAATTGCTAAATTTATTCAAATGCCATTTTTTGCCACTCATCAGAAAAACACTTTTGGTGGCTTGTGTGAGACCGCACACTGAACAACTACCACATGGGTAATGGCCAGACGGTAAATTAGATGGTTGTTGCGTCAAGGAGGACCAATTTATCTTTTAAATTGGGGGCTGTTCGGCACCTTCCTCCTCCTCACTACTAGTATTGTCGAACGTCCAGGTTGCTAGAATCTGCCTTGTCTGTCTGTGTCCACCCCTCGCCAGCCATACGAACACGCGCCTTACTGCTACCAGGACCTGCCATCGTTCAAGGATATGTCCTTGCTTCATCGCTCTTTCCACCCCAGAGCCCTCCGTGACAATCTCCTGGTGAGGCAGTTTGTGAGGTACCACCGGAACTGTTCCTCCACAAACAAGTTCATGGAACAATCGGAAGAGCTAGCAACCAAGCTTGGACATAAGGGCTATCCTGCCTAGGTGATCAAAAGAGCCCGCAAACGGGCATTAAATACCCCACGTGAGGCCCTTTTGGAGAGAAATGAAAACAAAAGGACGAGTGTCCACCTGTGGTTACCACATTTGATCCCCTTCCACAAAAGTGAGACGGAGAATAAGAAAACACTGGTCCCTTTTGGATACCAGCGCCAAGAAGATGCCACCTCCGCGGGTGGCATTTAGAAGAGCCCCCAATTTAAAAGATAAATTGGTCCATACCCGGTCCTACTTGATGCAACAACCATCTAATTTACCGTCTGGCCATTACACATGTGGTGTTTGTTCAGTGTGCGGTCTCACACAAGCCACCAAAAGTGTTTTTCTGATGAGTGGCAAAAAAAGGCATTTGAATAAATTTAGCAATTGTAACACCGCAAATGTCATCTAGAGGCTCACCTGCACATGTGGGTTACATATCATTGGACTCACTACTCGCAAGGGGAAAGTGTGCATTCAAGAACATCTTAGCACCCTCAAAGCAGGCAGATTAACAACCCGTCTGGTTCAACATTTCCAAGAGACGAAAAATGACTTCAGGGCTCTGAAGTGGACGGTACTTGAAAGGGTGGTCGCAGAGATACATAATGCTGATACCATCTTAGCAAGAAAAGAGGCTAAATGGATTTTTTCTGAACAAGCGGACCGCCATGGTTTGAATGAGTTCATAGAATGGAATAAAATCAGTAGACATTGAAGTCAGTTTACAGCCATGTCTTGTGGGATGGTCAGGGAATGGGGCACTACGAATGACGACGGCAGGCCACTTTTTTAAACTGGTTCCCCTTCCCGGTTTGGGCGTGTGTGTATGGCCAACTATTGTACACCTTCCCCCCTTTATGAGTGCCCAGTAGCTACAACTTGTAAACTGCCGTACCTTAGTGCAATATCATAGGTAGGTGGCATTAATGTGCCTTCATGTATCTTGTAGGTTAAAGTAGCAATATTAAATAGGCACGCGCCTGTATATATAGAAATACCCCATTTGGTAATATGTACGGTTCCTATTGCCCTGAGAGCCATTGGATATGCATTGTAAATATGGGATTCTGCACCATTTCATCATGGCGGTCCCTTTAATTTAGGAAGGGCCGGGGGGCATGGTCACGTGACACTGCGCGTCGCGTGATGACGGTAGTTTAATTTTAAGCGTCCGCAGCTGCTGATGAAGCAAGGACAGATCTTTGAAACGCCGGCAGGTCCCGGTAGCGGTAAGGCGCGTGTTCGTATGGCTGGCGAATGAAATTGAATTTTAAGATAACGGCAGGATTTGTAAATGGACCCGCTTTGACACGTCTCTAAGACATCAGCTGCTGTGCGAGTGATATTGAACTATAATACAGATCTTTTAAAGGGCGTGCTATGACATATCTCGATTGCAATGACTTGGCTAGTGATTGATATGAGCTCCATGATAACAGCAGGGTTAGTAAAGGACCAGGTTATGATAAATAACGTGTAAATGGGTTTGGAAGCAATATTTGAAAATGAATATATACATATACGGGGAAAGTATCGAAGTCAGTGGTGTTGTTAGATATAGCAACAGATGCATGGAGACACTTTCCACACAAAAAGTCTCTGCTTGGGCGTGTGAGGTGATGATGTTTAATGAATACTTTACTATTTGCGCATATCTACAGGTGCCATCATTTTATGTTGTTACCCTGCGGACACGTGACCAATTGGCGCGTGCCGCATGACGAGTTGGTTGCAGGTACGAAGGACATTGGCAACGGCTCGGTAATGAAATGTTTTGTATTATCATCAATATGAATATGGAGATTACTGGAGAATGGGAGTTATTTACTCCTGGCAAATTTTTTGTCTTTTATTGTCAATACACCTGCAGACCAAGTGGTAATTCTAAGTGAAGTGAAGACTGGTCATCCCCTTAGCCCTGATGAAGTTGCGCAAATTGGTAGCAGCAAAACATTTTGGCGCTTTGAACATACCAATCTAGCCAGTGAGTAGGATCTCATTTTTAATGTTGGGAATTGCATTTCATTTAATTTCTCACTGGGGCCAGCAGGGCACTTGAGTGACATTAGCACTTACAGTGCATACTCTACTTTTGTTTTACTGTTTCTTTCCTTCACTTTTGAGAAAATTCACGTTGGAACACATTTTCCTTTCATGGTGAGAAAGCAACCGATGATGATAAGTGGGTGTGCTAGCGAATAGCAACTAGCAAGCCCCCCTTGGTGTTACTACAGTGAGGTGCTTTCTCGCCATTCTCACATTTTTTCTAATCTTTTCTAATCGAATTCTTTTGGGAATTATTTTGCTGCAGTGTAGTGACATTGTGTTACAAATCGGACATATAGACACTTGAATTAGCAGTAGTAAACCGCACTGTTGGGGGGAGTCATTAGAAAATATCATAGACCCCTCTAGTGTCTGGAAGTTGAGGGTATCTGTCCATTGAGTCAGGTTCTGGTTGTTGATAGCATCTCCTTATCCCACAGAGAAACTAGGGTCACCTGTGTCTGCTCTCCAGAGATAACTGGGACTACCTCCTTCACGAGCGCTAATCTTGCCTACCCAGGTGTCTGCCCATCAGTGGGGGGCTGTGTCCTCTTGGGACATTTGTAGAAACCCTTGGAGTGTCCATACTTGTAGCATTCTGTGCATTGGTGTACAAAATTCTCTTTCTGCGTATCAAAGAACCCCTTCTTTTTAGGCTCTGACTGGGACAGGTTACCACTGTTCCCTTAGGAATATTTTGGGGTCCTTTTGAGAATGCCCTATGTTTTTCTCCCCCCTCTTTCTCCTGGTGGGAACCCTGAACAGCCTTGCACGAGTCTCTCCCAAACACCATTTTGAACACTCTGGTTCAGGCCCAGATGCCTGTCTCCTCAGCAGGCTTCTTTGGGGTCAGTTATCTTACTATTTACTAGGTGCTGGTGCAGCTCTGGAAAACAAATACTTAACATGTACTCTCTAATAAATAGTTTGTACAACCCACTATAGTCATTAACTTGGCTGCCCCGCACCCAACCATTAAGTGCATTGCTAGAGTTATCCACAAATTCCACCCAGTACTGGTTGGGAGGCATCTGACTGTCCCTGAACCTCTGGCTGCACTTTTCAGGGGTCTGTACAAACTTAGCAATCAAGAAGACTTTCATGGGAGAGTACCTGTTTTTTCTCAACCTCTAAAGTAAGAAGGTGTTCTGCCCCACTGTAGGCATGTGTTTCCGGAAACCACATCCCCCCAGTGCTCTTCTGGTATCTTGTGAATCCCTCAGGGCCATCTCGCAGGCATACAACCATTCATCAATGTCATCCCCACAACATAACTGGGCAGCATATCCTTGAAGATGCAGACGTTTTTGGCTCCTTCAGATACTGTAGAATTGCTGCCTCCATCAATGATTTACTCTGGCTACCTGGCCTTGAGATCCTGCTCTTTCAAACTCAGATCATCAGCCAGTCATAACCTTTTCTCCCCCAAGGTCCTCTCAGCCTTCTTTTCTTCCATCCTGAGAATGGCCATTTCCAACTTGTGCTCTCTCTCTTCCATCCTTTCCACAAGATCCTCTAGGGATCCTCTGGGATCCTCTGGGGATGATCAGTTTTCTCCCTACCCTTGCAGGGGGCTTCACTCCAGAGGCTAAGTCATCTCCCTCATTTGAAGGCTACATGTCAATGAAACCTTCTCCTTGTCCTTCCATCACATCATCCACTTCTGTTGTTTCAACCAGTGATTGATGCACTTCTGCCCAGGACCTCAAAATCTTTTGCAATTCCACCTTCCTGGTGGTGCTCTTGGAAGGAAGTCCCTTCTCCTTGCAGAACTCAGTGTAGACAATCATTTTGGCCAGCATGAATTCCATCCCTGCAGGTGTGGTTTTAGATACAAAGGTAGGGGAAGAAATTGAAATAATCAAAATGATTCCAATCAAGGAGAATTTAAGCTTGAATTGTTCTTTAATTATTTATGTGCATTGGTAGTGTCACACAGGTTTATTGTAATGGACTGCACAAACAGAAGTCCAAACCCTCACTGCTGAACACCAGCACAAGGTTTCTGGTTAGGGGGTTGAAACCCTCCTCAAGCAGCAACCACAATACTTCTCAGGGGGAAACCACAAGCAAACCCTAAATTAATGTGTGCTCAACCCTCGGGTAGCTTGGCACAGAGCAGTCAGGCTAAACTCAGAGGCATTACATAGAGTATTTATTTAACACATCAATCAGAAAAACTGTGAAAACTCCACAAAAGGAGCCCATAGCAGTATTAGAAAATTTGATTATTATTTAAGAATTAAAACAAGATCAGAACATTAAAAATACAATCAGTAGAACCAATGACATTGAATTTTGAAGTTTTTGGTGAAAATAGCACCAAAAGCTATAAAACGCCAACTGTGGATACCTCGTTAGACCAGACTGGGACAAATTTACAAGTTCAGGCCAACTACGATGGAGCCATTTAGGCCCACTGCATAAAGTACCTTCAATCTGTAAATCCGCATTAAAGATGCGTCACACAGCAAAAACAATGCATTGGTTCTGAGATACAGCAAGCCTGCAGTGCAGGGTCCTGTTGCATCAGTGTCAAGGATTCTGTCAATTTGCTCTTGCGAATCTGCAATGCAAAAACCGGAGTCAGGGATGCATCACCCAGTTGGGGCAATGTGTCAAGTCTTAGGAGCTGCAATGCAGAGTCTGGCGTTGTTGTCGAGGCTGCCGTCATCGAGAGATGTAATGGCCTGCACCGAGGACGCATCTCGAGAGATGTAATGGCCTGCACCGAGGATGCATCGCAGAGCAGCGGTTTCGAAGGCAATGTGGGCTGTGGCAGCAGTGCAAGGCTGTGAGATGGGTCCAATCCAGGCAGAAGTGGAGACGCATTAGTTCTGCTTGGAGTTGTGCTGAGCAGCAGAAGAGATGCGTCATTTGGCTGGATCCAGAGAGGCTGGCAAAGCACCTTGAGACCACTTCCAAGGGTCCAGGACTGGGATGGCACCAATTGTCAGGGTAAACTCACAGATGGCATAGTTCAGGTGCAGATGCAAGGTGGTTGGAAGCCTGTTATGTCCCTGAGGCTTCAGATCAGGAGGCCAGCCAACTAGCCCTTGGCGTCACTTTGGGTTCAAGAGGTGCAGACCCAGTCCTTCTCACCCAGGCAAGAGGAAAGCAGGCACCAGGTCGGCACAGCAAAGCAGGAGTCCAGCGGAGTGCAGTACAGCAGACTGATGGTCCTTCAGCAGCACAGCAATCATTCTTCCTGGCAGAGTATCCATAGGTTCAGAAATGTAATGAAGGGTTGATGTGTGAGGTCCAGTGTTTATATTGGGTTGTGCCTTTGAAGTGGGGATAGGGTTCTAGAGGTTTCCCTTTGAAGTCCCCATGCATTCTTACTCCCCTGCCCAGGCTCCAGACTAACTACAGAGGGCATGCAGCCTTTGTGTGGAGGTAGGAAAAGCCTATTTAGGTGTAAGTGGAGCTGTGCCCAGATCAACCCTCTCAGCCTGCCAATGATGGCCTTCAAACGCACACCAAAGCTCCCTATTCTGTGATGCTGTCTAGGAGGAATACACAAAGCTTAGCTATCAGCTAGTGGTGGGTAAAATATTCCGCATTGAAGATGCGTCACACAGCAAAAACAATGCATCAGTTCTGAGATACGTCAAGCCTGCAGTGCAGGGTCCTACGCCGGCGAAATTGACTGAATTGACTGAATTTTGGCAACTCCTCATTATACTTATAAGGTAGAGTTCTGGCCAAATCCAACCAACTGCCGCATGGTGGTGTTTTCTCATGCATTGCTCGAAAACAGTAAGTTGAAGAGCCAGATTTGGCGTCCCCAGTGTGATGTTTTGGTCATTAGGAGGGCCCTCAGGGAGGTTTCTCCAATGAGGGCAGTCACGACCATTTGCGGTCAAAAAGCTGTTGCTAGAGTAGAAAATCTAATTGAGTGGCAGCAAAATTCAGAACTTACGTTTTTGTTTGCTGTGCTGCCTGTTATGTTTGTAATAAATATTCATGCTGTGTTGTGATGTAATGTACTGTAAGGTATATTTATGATATATTCATAGTGTATGACAATTTCTATAAAAAATAGTTTATGTGATAATAGGTTGATGCTATAACAATCAAACAAGAGACAAAATATCTGTGTTGCTCTGTGAGGAACTTTAATACGGCTATATTCACCCTGATTATGAAACCAGGTAAAGACCAACTACACTTCGTGAGAAACATGACTATTTCTCTAATAGACACTGACATTAATACGCCAATGACACTAGTTACTGCTTGTTTAACCACAAAAGAGCTGCTCCTAAAGTGATAACCACTATAAGGTTTGAGTTATATTGTGAGCGAGGACATCTCACAAAAAGTAACGACTAGTCTCACACACCACCTGGTGTCATGCTTCATCATTGACCAGTCCTCGCCCTCTAAAACCTTGGTTTGATAGAGGGCGGGCATACACCCGACGACAGGGATGCGCTTCTAAACTAATTGTGGGCCCGTGTATAAGTGAGTGAGATTGAAAATCGTTATAGTTATCCTCATTGTGTTTTTTAATGTGAAAGGTAACTATATGATGTCTAAATGCAGGTGACGGTATGTGGGGGAATTAGTGTCCCCTAACCGTTGTGTTTAGAGGTCGACATGTTTCTGCCATATTGGCCCAGGAGGGTCCAGGGCATTCATCAGGACCTAAATATGTAAATGGGGGCTCCGTTCTTACCAAAAGTGGTGAGAGTGTACCACTGTGTGGGCGTGATCAGTGTCACACTCCACAATTGGATGGCTCCTAGATTCAAGCCTGTAAAAGAAAATGTAGGGAGAGAATAAAAATATATAACAACAGACCGTAGTAGTGGTGAATAACTGAACTCAATACATGCACTGATCCAGTTTCTGTGTGAGTGACTACTCATGTGACATGTGCCACTCAATTTGTGTACATGATGGGGATGCAAAGATGAGAGCACGTGTCTCACTGTTCTTACCCTAAAGACCAAAGCTACTGGCCCCATGGGAGGAGGGGAGGGGAAACCCCTGCTTGTCAGAGCCTGTGGGAAAAGAACATATAGATCACAGCTGGCGTGAGAATTATGGTTTTACAATTACAAACACACAAAACGTTCATCCTCAATTGTGCTTATGGTGGACTAATTGCCCCAAAGTACTTTCATTCAATCCGTTCTCATTCATACCCTTACTGCCTCAAGGAAAGTTTCCTGTGTGGATCCTAGGCGACTGCTCCCGTTCCTCCCCGGTGTAGGACTGGGTTTAGCCTAGAGCCGTTGTGCTTTTATAGTCTGCTCACTTAAGTAAATTGATTTTAAGTGGTGCTAGGTGAAATCAGGTGCGTGGTTTCCTGTGTCCCTGGAGGGGAAGCCTGATTCATCCATGGCCGCATTGTGCACATGCTCAGTGTGGAGCAGTAGGCTGAATTGCCGATAAACCCGTAGTGCTACTTCCTGTGTCCTGAAGCGCGAGTGCCTGGATTCAAAATGGTGGAGTTTCGCGCATGCTCAGAATAGAGAAGTGAAGCGCGTGATGGGAACCACTGAGGGCAAGTGCGCGTTGATCTGTGCCCTAAGCGCCAGTGTCTAGTTTTAAATTGGCAGAAGTACACGCATGCTCTTATGTGCTATTGGTGCGTGACTATCAAGGCACCCGATGTGGAAACAGGTGCAAGGTGAAATTCTACCTAGATCTTTTTTGTATTTTGGCTGCCCAGATGGGTGAGATTTTTTCAGAAGGGGCAGAAGTACACGTCTGCTCTATGTGTGACTGGCGCGTGATTACGAAGCACCCGGTGTGTGAACGGGTGAGAGGCTGATGGCCCAGAAAAAAGGGGTGGGGGTTATATTCTGGCCAGAGTCTAGAGCTGCCCAGATGGGCGATGTTGTACTAGTACTAGCAGGCAGTTTTCGGTTGGACTTGCTCTGATGCACTTGTGCAAATAGGTATTCCAAAGGAAGATAAGGGTGAGGATGTCAAATGTTGGGTATTAGCGCTGAGCGTCAGTGCTATCATTTCTATTGAGAGACGGTCCAGCTGGGGGAGGATGACTATGGAGGGCATGTAGCCTATTAGCCTCACGACTTCGGCTTGATTTAAAAGCCAGCAAAGTGTGATAATTCCAGGTAGATTCATTTAAAGTAAATCCATTTAAGACAGTACCAATGGTTTCACAGTGTCGTGTGATGGTGTACCAGGTACACTCTGTCTATGTGTAAGTATAAATTAATCTACTGGTGGTTATTTCAACGCCCCATTTGGAGCCACGGTATTTCATCGTTGAGCCCCTTGTTACTGCTTAACATGGGGCTATGTAACATAGGAGATAACAAATTGAGCCCCTGCTACCAAAAGCCAGTTTCACCTGGTGATCTGGGATACATTTCACACTGTGTGGCAGTCAAAGTGATCAAAATGATCATAGTTCAACATTTAGCTTTTTGTTTGCAATGTTCTTTGTTCTTGTTCTAAAAACACTAGTGCATGGAGAACAGCAAAATTATTCAGCTCTTCACTTCAGCAGATCGCAAGCCACAACTCAAAGAGACTAACCTCCACACAGCCACTTCTACAAGCTGACTTAGATTTCTGGGAATTAAACTGTACTTTCTTGGCAAATCTAAAATCACAGTTAAGATATTTCTTGACATCAATAGACTCAGATACATTTATTACAGATTGTAGGACATACACATCCAATCATAAATTCCATGTTAATCAATCAAGCAATCAATCAATCAATCAATCAATCAATCAATCAATCAATCAATCAATCAATCAATCAATCAGGGTTTGTGGAGCGTACTACTCATCTGTGAGGGTCTCAAAGAGCTGGAGGGGTGGTAGGGGAGTGAGCAGCTCTGCTAGGGTCATTCGAAGAGCCAGGCCTTGAGGTCCTTTCTGAATTGGTGATGTGTCGGGCTTCGTCAGAGGTGAAGCGGGAGTTCGTTCTAGGTCTTGGCTGTGAGGTAGGAGAAGGATCTTCCATCTGCTCTGGTCCTGTAGAAACGGTGGACGGTGGCTAGGACGAGGTCGACTGAGCAGAGGTTTCTCTTGGGGGCGTGTAAGGAGATTCGGTTGTTGAGGTATTGGGGTCCGATGTTGTGGAGAGCTTTATAGGCGTTTGTGAGCAGCTTGAAGGTTATTCTTCTTTTGACAGGTAGCCAGTGGAGGTTACGGAGGTGTAGGGTGATGTGGTTGTGTCATGGGATGTCGAGGATAAGCCTGGCTGCGGAGTTTTGGACGGTCTGGAGTTTGCGGAGGTGTTTTCTGTTAGTTTCGGCAAACAGAGCGTTTTCGTAGTCCAGCCTGCTGGTGATGAGTGCATGGGTGACGTTTTTTCTGGAATCAGGGGGAGTCCACTTGAACGTCTTGTGAAGTATACAGTGGGTGTTGAACCATGCGGAGGATACGGCGCTGATCTTGCGATTCATGGTGAGTGAAGAGCCGAGAATGATGCCGAGGTTGCGTGCAAGGTCTGTCGAGGGGGATGGGTTTCTGAAGGCAGGGGGCCACCAGGTGTTGTCCCATGCGGATGGGATGGAGTCGAGGATGAGGACTTCTGTTTTGTCTGAGTTAAGTTTTAGGTAGCTGTTGTTCATCCAGGTCATGATGGCTTCCTTCCCTTCTTGGAAGTTGCGCCTGATGATGTCAAGTTCCTTGGTGAGGGAGAGGATGAGCTTGGTGCCGTCGATGTAGGAGACGATGTTAAGCCCATGGTTCGTGAGGATGGTAGCGAGGGGGGCCATGTAAACTTTGAAGAGAGTATGGCAGAGGGAGGATCCTTTGAGTACTTCCCGACAGATCTCCGTAGGTTCTAATAGGAGGGGCGGGAGGCTAATTCTCTGTGTTCTGCCTGAGAGGAAGGATCGTATCCAGTCTAAGGCTTTTCCTTGGTTGCCAGTGTCGTGGAGTCTAGTGGCTAGTGTGCAGTGGGACACAGTGTTGAAGGCTGGGAATAGGTCCAGAAGGATGAGGGCTGGCTGCCATGTGGCCTTGGTCGAGGACGGCATGGATGTCAATCAGTGGCGGCGAGGAGGGCAGTGTAGGTGCTCTTGTTGCTGTGAAATCCATATTGAGAGGTGTCTAAGATGCTGTTGGTTTCTATGAAGTGTGCTGGATGGGTGTTGACGGCCTGTTTGATGACTTTGGTTGCAAAAGGAAGCAGTGAGAGTGGCCCACTTCCATTTTTCAGGGAATGTGGCTGTTGATAGTTTGGCATCGCTCAGGTGCGATGGCACAGGCAGCTCTGTGGAAGATTTGCGGTGGGCAGGGGTCAGAACGTGCTCCGGAGTGAATGCTCTTCATTGTCTTTAAGGTGTCTTCAGTGGTGAGAGGGGTCCAGGTGCGAAGGATCTGTTAGATGGCGTTGTTAGGGAAGAGAGTTGCAGCGGTGCTGTTGATGCAGCAGAGTTTACCAGCTCAACACATTCATACACACAACACCCATTTGGGCCCACATACATTCATACACGCAATGAGCTGGCAAATATCCTCTGATCATCAATTTTGTTTACCCTAGGAAACCTTTTACACCAGTATTCTTACCAATCCTGTCTCCTGAGTAAATGCACATTCAAAAGATCTAGTAGTAGATTAGAATAGGGAGGAAATATTAAAATACATTTATCTTTTATTCAAAGAACCACAGACTCATAAGGAGTTTTAAAAGTTTAACTGAAATAATAATTTTGTGAGTCAGATCAGAATACACATGGATATACCAGAAGTCTCCATCAGGAAAAACAGTAGAGTTAGCTTATAATCAGTTGCATCAATTAAATTCTTGTAATGACAGTACCTGAGGAGAGAAAGAATAGAGAGCAAGTTCTGAGCATTTACCCTACAGTTACATACAGCTGGATGGGAGTCGGACTAGTCTTTAATGTTGCATTGCTATACTAAATGTATGGCGTGCTCTTGGCGGGGCCTGCCATGTGTGCAAGGCGTCTGAATGCTGTTAATCTTTTACAATGCGCTTGCTAAAGTACCGGGTGCTTTAACACACATTAGCACAGGTTTTAGCTAGGGAATCGATTCCCTAGCTAAAACCTGTGCTACTGTGAGTTGAAGAGCAACATTAAAGACTAGTGGTGTCCTTGTGCTAACACTATTGTTTAAAGTTCACCATTGCTGGCACGCATCATTAGCATTTTGCAGTCTTATTGCATAGATTAAGCGCCTTACGCAAGTAGCGGGCCGAGCTAACAGGGCGCTCTTGGATTAGCATATTAATGCGACAATGAAGACGAAAGGCGGCATCCATGCTTGGTGCAAACCTTAATGGGTTACAGTGCCCTGCAGTCCACACGCGCAGTACAATATACATTAAGACCACATTAGAGACGAGTGGCATCTGTCCTCTAGGTTGTTACATTTGTCACGGGGCCACGGGTGAAAAAGTTAGTTAATTCCCTGCCCTTCTCTACCTCAATCAACCACAGCGCGCAGAGACCTCAGTGCTATCATCACTCACACGCCGCACCTGAGATCCTCGTTTAGAATGCTGGATGGGAGTCGGGCTGTCACTAACCTATTGGCATTACCCCACAGAGTAATACTATCCCCGTGGCACGATTGGTCCCATGGCCGGTTCAATTAAATCGAAGAATCTGCTTCATCATTACTACACTTAGGGGCCGATTCCGATTCCGGCCGCAAAACGAACTGATCAACATGGCCCGGACCGAATACCGACCGACACGGACCAGCGCCGTACGACCCATGCAGTACGATGCAACGCAAGTGAATTACAACCAACACATACGGAATATAAGCTGTACGACCGAGTCGGAGGGAAAATAGTGATCCGGCCGGAAATCCGACGCGATTTTCACCGACCGACACGAACCCGGAATCAACCCGACCGACTCGTACCCGCGATGTACGATTAGCGCAGTACGATGCAATGTGTGTAAAACTAGACCGACTCGCACGGAGACCAAGCCACACGACCGACACGCACAGACAACCCGGCACAGAAGCAATATGGACCGCCGCAAACGACGCCTACCAAACACAGAAGACAGGCAGCATGAACGAGGCGGAAAAGCCCGCACGAGACAACAGCAGCCTCCGTTTCCATCACATGAACATTTCCTTCATGCCTACGAAACACAAAGGAAAATACAAAAAAAGGACCAAACAAGCAATGACTAAGCCAATAAATACCCTAAAAAAATTAATTAGACAAATACACACCCACAACTACAACTATATAAAGGACAACATTCACTACCATCATCCCTTGCAAACAGGAGACACAGCCAGCAGCAAACACCAGTACACAGCAACCACAGACACACTCACAACTCACACATCACACAACTCACACACCATCAGCACCTCATACAAAAGCACACACACATACACACAGCAAAACCAACACCAAACCACCATCACTTGCACTCTCACACACACATCCCCACCACCTCCACCCATCCCTATGCCTCCAAAGAAGAATCCAAAGTTCACAGATAGTGAGTTAGAAGTGCTGGTAGACAAGATCATCAGAGTAGAGCCACATTTGTTTGGTACATTGGTTCAAAGGATCCCCATCTCACAGAAAACCAAGATGTGGGCGAGGATTGTGGACAAGGTGAACGCACAAGCACCAACGTTGCGCACAAAGGACGATATCCAGAACAGGTGGTATGATGTGCGCAGGAGGGTCAAGAAACTCATTGAAAAAGATCACGCCCTGAGTCAGCGCACCAGCGGTGGCCCTCCTGCCAAACCAGTCTACTTCAGGACCTGGGAGGAGAAGGTGCGTGACATCCTACCACCAGAGAGCGTCCATGGCCTAACAGACATCCAAGAGACTGGTGAGTACACAAACAACATACCCAAGATTGTGTGGCAAGGGGGCAGTGAAACCATGCACCCCAAGCAAAGCTACACTAACCAATAGTTAACCTAAGATGTTTATGCCAGTCACACAAACACAATACCTGTCATCTCATAGTGACTGGGGACTGTGTCATGACATGCACCAACTTACAAACAAATACAGCAAGCCAGTGGCACTAAACCAAATACACCCAGCCAGGCAGTTTGACACCACAAACACACCACCTTACAGTGCAGCTGACTGTCAGGAAGGAATAGTGGGGATGCAGGTGAAGTGAGTGTATCCAAAAGCATGATGGTGTTTGTAGTCACAGATAATGCTCCCCCTCCTGATTGGCCCATCAATACCTCTCTGAAACATGCCCACATCACAGGGAGTGGAAAATGACTGACAAGATGGCTGACACTGGGTCCTGCTGTGGGGAGCACAAGTGCTAGGGCATGTGTGCAAATCAGAAGCAGGACACCACTGACTGACATCCTGAAAGACAACTCGCACGCCTACAGTGGAAGCACGTGTCATGATGGGAAGGAGGACCGACAGCCCTGACCATACTAATCAGCATGGGTAGACACCCCCCCAACACAAACTCCACACAACTCACCGGGTACAATGCATTGACACACACCTCATTGAAATATCAGCAAAAGATACCCCATACTGGGTGCTGTTGTGTGAAGCACAGGGGCTCACTTGGGACTTGTAGCCAAACAAACACCAGGATTTCACAGTCAGCCATCTTGCCATTGCTGTCACACCCCCTCACAGGGAAGCAGAGTCAAGAGGGAAGAAGCATAGGCATGCTGGGAAGGGGGTGTAGCCATGAGTGTGATGGGACTCGCAGTCACAGACAACCTACACCCACCCACATGGCCCAGCAAAATCAACCTGATACATACTCGCCTCACAGGGAGTGGGAAGGGACTGCCAAGATGTCTGACACTGGGTTCTGTTGTGGGAAGCACAAGGCCATGCTGGGACTGGTAGCCAAACAAACACCAGGATTTCGCAGTCAGCCATCTTGCCATGCTGTCACACCCCCTCAGAGGGAAGCAGAGTCAAGAGGGAGGAAGCATGGGCATGCTGGGAAGGGGGGTGTAGCCAAGAGTATGATGGGACTCGCATTCACAGACAACCTACACCCACCCACATGGCCCAGCAAGATCAACCTGATACATACTCGCCTCACAGGGAGTGGGAAGGGACTGCCAAGATGTCTGACACTGGGTTCTGTTGTGGGAAGCACAAGGCCATGCTGGGACTGGTAGCCAAACAAACACCAGGATTTCGCAGTCAGCCATCTTGCCATTGCTGTCACACCCCCTCACAGGGAAGCAGAGTCAAGAGGGAGGAAGCATGGGCATGCTGGGAAGGGGGGTGTAGCCAAGAGTATGATGGGACTCGCAGTCACAGACAACCTACACCCACCCACATGGCCCGGCAAGATCAACCTGAAACATACTCGCCTCACAGGGAGTGGGAAGGGACTGACAAGATGTCTGACACTGGGCTCTGTTGTGGGGAACACAAGGCCATGCTGGGACTGGTAGACAAACAAACACCAGGATTTCACAGTCAGCCATCTTGCCATTGCTGTCACACCCACTCACAGGGAAGCAGAGTCAAGAGGGAGGAAGCATGGGCATGCTGGGAAGGGGGGTGTAGCCAAGAGTATGATGGGACTCGCAGTCACAGACAACCTACACCCACCCACATGGCCCAGCAAGATCAACCTGAAACATACTCGCCTCACAGGGAGTGGGAAGGAACTGACAAGATGTCTGACACTGGGCTCTGTTGTGGGGAGCACAAGGCCATGCTGGCAAAAGGCCAACAACAAGATCAAACTCTGTCTGTGACAAGCTGGGAAAAAGCAGTGTACAGGCAGGCGTCTGTTTGAAAAGTAGAAAATGTCATGTTTGTGAACCAACGATGCATGTAGAAACATAAATCACATTGTCCAAACACAGGTCGTTCTGGGCACCCGGTGACAAATGACGAGGCTACCCAGTCCCAGACTCTGTTGGACACTGAGCTCTCTGGTCTGACTCTCTCACTGTCCTCTTTGGATGATGATGACCAACCTGGCCCCTCCGGTGTGAGCCATCATACAGCACCAGCAGCAGCAACATCTGCCCCCCCTGTACCCACGCCTCCACTATCTGGACACCGACAGGGCACCCCCGCCAACACAGACAGACCAAAGACAATCAACACTCACAGCACAGGGACACAGGACCCCCTGCAAGCTACAGCCAACACCACCAGCAACACCACCCAAGGGGTCCCAGGGTCACCTGTGCGTACCGCTGCTGGTCCTGCCCGTGTGGAGAGGGATGCTGGGAGGGGTGGGAGGCACAGGGCATGCCTTGCAGAGGGGTCTGGACTGCATGATGACCCCCAACTGGCACGCATCATAGATGTGTACCAGGATAGCACCGGAGGATTTGGCCAGGTAGTGGGGATCCTCAAGGACATGCAACAGGAGCAGGTTGCCCACCATGCCCGCATGGAGGCAAAGTGGGATGCCCTTACTGCGGTGCATCGGGACATACTACAATGCCTCCGCCAGATCAACACCAACCTGTCCCCACCCTCCTGTGTGCCCACATCTGTCGCAACACCATCTGCCAGCACCACAGGGAGGGAGGAGGACTCTGGCAGAGAGTCTCCTGCACCGCAGTGACCTGCACATGAGAATCCCCCCCCGGAAGAAGAGGGGTTGTCCGAAGAAGGACATGTGAGAGGCAGATGTCCCAGCCTCTAAACCTGTTCTGGACAATGTTCTTTGTGCGCAACCCATTCACCTTGTCCAATCACATGCAACTCGCCCACATGACATGGAGGGTTCATGTTGGGCCAATGTAGCAGACGACTGTGGACTTTACTCTGGACATTTCATCTACCAGCACTTCCAACTCCAATGTGAACTTTGGATTCCCAAACCACTGTACAGCACCCACCATCCTGTGCACCTCACTCACACATGTTTGTAAATAAACTCACCAGTACACCATACTTGCCTCTATTGTGATTCAAACTTGTTATGTTCAGGGCGAAGTCGATCTGCTACACAACACAGTGCATGCCAAATACTGCAACAATGTGACCAACGTAAGGTCAGTCATGGGGATGTGACACATGTGAGGGAGACACACCACTATTGCAACACAAAACATACTCACTATGGCCATGTTACGCTCATCACACACAATGATGTTGACCTGAAACACATTGGCATGCACAGACACAACACCAAGCACAGTCAGTGGTAACAAGTCCACAGGTGAGGTAAGCAGATGTCACTCAGATGTGGGAAGAGAGACAACGCACATAACAAAGCGTAGCACAGGTTCATTACACATCAGCAACACGTTTATTCCACAATAGTTGCAAGGTAATTCTATGTAACAGTGGACACACGCTCACAATGTGTTGGAGAATGGAAGTCCAGGGATGTGTGGTACATCAGTTGAAGGGAATTGTCAGCTTCCACACTGGTGTTGGCTTCTGGGTGTTGGGGGTCAGTATTGACCACACAACAGGCAAAGGACCCTGGGAAGAACAGACAAGATACAGTCAAAAGCACAGACGAACAGGAGAAAAATGCAACACACATGCACAAAACATGTTGCAAAACACCTACACAAACACTAGTTAGCAGTACTACACTATTGTGGAGTACACACCCGCTGAATGGACACATCACAGCACGCATCCAGTCAAGTGGCACACAGACACACTCAGACAGCAACAGAGCTGGCTCAACACATTCCTGGCTACCGCCATACATTCACATAACAACCCTGGAAACTCACATTCAGGTGAAGAAGTTGTTGATGAGCTGGGAGTGGACGTCACCATCATCTTCATCATCACTGGCATCTTGGCCCAGGCCGGGATCCTCCACAGGTGCCGGACGTTGGTCGTCGTCATCCTCATCCTGGATGAGAGGCACCTCCTTCCGCACCGCCATGTGTGTAGCATGCAGCAGACCAGTATTATTTTGCACACCTTTGCAGTCTCATATGGGAGGACCCCTCCGGTCTTGTCCAGGCAGCGAAAATGGCTTTTCAGGAGACCAAATGTCAGCTCAATTACCCTCCTGCTCCGACCATGTGCCTCATTGTAGCGCAGCTCGGCTGGTGTCACAGCGTTCCTAAGGGGTGTCAGCAACCACGGCATGTTGGGGTATCCGGAGTCACCTACACACACAAAAATGAACAAGTAGATGAGTTTTGTAGGAGTGCGGAATACAACACTGACAAACACACACAATGAGAAACAGTCAGTACACACCGACAAGCCAGGCACGCTGAGCTGGCATCTGTGACATCAGCGTTGCAATGTGACTACTCCTCATAATGTAGTCATTGTGCGCTGATCCAGGGAACAGTGCACACACATGTGTGATCAACATGTCAGCAAGACAGACCACCAGAGCATTGATCGAATGGTAGTGCTTCCTGTTACGGTATGCCTGCTCATGTGCCTGTGGTGGTATCAGGGCAACATGTGTCCCATCAATGGATCCAATGACGTTCAGCATCCTCCCCAGTGTATAAAAGGCATCCTTAATATCAGGGAGTTCATCTTGGCTCGGGAACTTGATATACAGGTCGAGGAATTACAACATCCCCTCCAAGACATCGCGTAGCACCCGACTAAACATTGTTTGCGACATACCACCAGCAGTAGCCACAGTGTACTGGAAGGTACCAGTAGCAAAGAAGTGCAGGGCTGCCATCACCTTCACCTCTGGGGTCAGTGCTGTAGGGTTTGTCCAGCCAGGTAGCAGATGTGGCGCCAACTGCTCCGCCAACTCCTCAATCAGTGGCCTGGTGAAGCGGTATCGTCTGATGCTGTCGCGTTCCTGCATCGTTGCAAGGTCTGGGAACGGACGATGGACAGCTGGTGCCCTGCAGTACAGAGATGCACAAAGGAAGATTGTCAGTACATCCCCCATGTGGCCATGACCACG
Organism: Triturus cristatus; assembly: GCF_964204655.1. NCBI lineage: Eukaryota > Metazoa > Chordata > Amphibia > Caudata > Salamandridae > Triturus > Triturus cristatus. The sequence goes on along the minus strand of NC_140582.1, from coordinate 1,103,247,672 downwards.
ATCACAATCACATGCTAGTTCATGACATTACACAATGTACTGAGGTGTGTGCTGTTGGGCATGGACACATATATCACCTAAAAAACCACCACCTCACTTCTCAATTCCACATGTCCACATGAGTGCCATGTAGTGCAATGGGCTAATCATCTGGCTGTGTCACCCAACCTATGTGCTGCTGCAATGTTCAAAAAACCCACCCCAGTGATTAATGAGGACTCATGTCTCTCAGGCATCACAGATCTCTGCCATGCAGAAACCCAGGCTCCCTGTATTGCCACATCAACACAGCAATGGACATGGCGTAGCACGTACACACAACAAGGCAAGCGTACGTCCCGCAGGTAGTGGCCACTGTTGTTCATGCCAGCCCTACATGTACGTCTCTTAGACACACACCCCATCAAGGTTGATGCATATACCACATGGATGTGGAGACTGTCACCCATTGGTAACATGTGATCAGACACATCTGAGACACAACGTGCACACAGACTGTGGGTGCACATCAGTATTGGGGCTACAGGTCTCAATGTGATGTACATGCCATCACCCCCAGGACTCAGGGTGTATGTGACATGCCCCAAACATATCCAGCCTGACACTGTGGCAGGTGTGTGCAGGTGTCCATGGCCAGTATATGTGTGTTGCATCCGTCTAATAGTCAAACTAATGCGGTCCGACGCTGGTGACAATGCGTACGCATTGCACGGGTCATGTCCGAGCCGTGCGTACGCCTTGTCATTAAATCCAATGAGGTCCGACGCGGGTGACTATCATGCATACACGTCGGACAGGCATGGTCCAAGACAGGCATATGCCTTGGCCATTGAATCGTATGGAGACGGGTGCATGTGTACATTCAAAATACGCGTTGTACAGTCAGTTGAATGAGCCGGGCGCACCCATTGGCTCAGGACTGTCATGGAGACGTATGCGGATTCAAAACTTGTATGAGTTGTGAACATGAAATTCAGTTGGATGCCTACAACAATGTTGCAATTTCAAGTGTTCCATGAAGGTGAAGATTTGAACGATGCGGAAGGCATGTACGAGTCGTACTTTTGAATGGATTGGCCAGATTCAAAGAATGCAACCGTGTTGGACCTATCCCTTTGGACACATGGCACAGAGTCTGCCTCTGCAGCACATATATAAGGCTGGCTGGACCCCAGGGAGCTCACTTGCCTGCACTACATGCTACTGGACCACATCCCTGCTACCACTGCTGCTGTCTCTGCATCCTCTGGCTCCTGCTATGGCACGTACACTGGAGAGGGCCCCAGCCTTCACTGAGGAGGAGAAACAGGCCCTGCTGGACGGGCTCCTTCCAGAGTACAGAAAGCTCTATTGGACACCAGGGGAGCAGGTGAGTGTGCTGTCCACTGCCTTCCTAATTATGCATGTTGTCTGACTAGCAGTACTAGCAGTCTGTACAGCAGTGGCAAGCATTCTCACTGACTACTTTCATCCCCCAAAGTGTGTAGGTACATGTACTAAATAGTTTTCCTGCTGCTAAAGTGCATTTTTGCCAGCTTAAACTATCCAGGCATTGTTAACATGTCAGACATGCATGTGAGTTTTCATTCCCCAGGGTTGCACTACCTGTGTAATTAATTTCCCTTTGTGATGATGACATGTGTGCTGCACAAATCTGGGGCATGTGTGTTAATGTACTTTTCATGTTGTCCTCCTCACAGGTTGATGCCCACCAGAAGCAGGAGATCTGGCTGACCATCGCCCGGGCTGTTCGTTCTGTGGGGGTCTACAAGCGCCGCATCCGCAACTGCCAGAAGAGGTGGCAGGACCTTCGGGGCTGGACCCGGAGGATAGCTAGAGTCCAGCTGAAGCTGTCACCTCCATGCAGGAGGGGCGGACACCGGACCCTGACTCCCCACATGCTCCGGATACTGGCGGTGGTCTTCCCGGACCTGGATAGGCAGCTGAAGGCCAGACAGCAGTAGGAAGGGGGTAAGTCCATGCCTGATCTGTGTACTATGTCTGACATGCAAATAGCAGTCTTTTGTCCGGGTCACACTTCCACATTACGTAGGTCCCTCATCTGTGTGATGCACCCTCCTCATCTGTTCCACAGGTGTGGCCCCTACAGTCTTTTGCTTGTGTCACTAGGGCATTGTGTCCCTGCAGTCAGCTATGTATCAGGTACCAGTCAGCATCAGTTCCCGGGACTCTGTTGTGTGTTTCATGGGTGGGTCAATTGTTTACACAATGCCTGAGATCTGACATGTGAACTGTGTGTGCCCTTGAGATGTGTGCCAATTGCTGGTCTGACTCGCAACATGTTTCTGGGGTATTCAATACAAAACCATGCAGCAGGGTACTCCAATTTTTGGGCATCAGGAGTAGGTATAGCAAGTATGCCACACTTGCTTAGCCACCTGACTACTGTCCGGTGCAAAAAACTGGTTCACTTACTCCTGCCCAGTCCTGCCCCCTCAAGGGCATTCAGAAACACTCTGTAATCCCACTCCTGTGTGTGAAATTGCAGGTTGTGCTTTGTGACATGTGCCCTCAGGTGTGTGCCTCTGTGTCATTAGGGTGTGGCTTGGTGCTATGTACAACTGGGGGGTCCATGATTCAGAGGGTCAGGATGACATCTGCAATGTGACTTGGGATACAAGACCTGTGTGAGATATAGGTGTGTGATCCTCTGACAGCGCACTATGGTGTATGCAACTCTGTCCCTCATTCAGCTGGGTTATATGCATGGCAGACTGTGATGTGTTAATGTACATGGATTTGTGTTTGCTGAGACTCATATGTCTGATTTTCATGATGTGGGGTCTTCTGGGTCCTGGATATGTTGTTTGCATGGGATGGGCAAGTGCGCCGGTCATCAGCAGAGTCAGATTTGCCCCTGAGCTAGGATTGTGAGTCAGTACATATTGTTGTTGTCTCTGCCCATCCCTTCATCCGGACACCTGTGCTGAGTCAGTCGCAAGAGATGTGCTGTGGGTCTAGTGACATACTCCTACATGTTCACTTGCATGTACAAGTAATGTGTGGGTGGTGCATGTTGGCACATTGGGGTATTAGCATCCAACATGCAACAGACATATGTGTGCAAGTCAAGGAGGGATATGTGTGCCATGGTTGATGTTGAAAATGACAATTGGCTTATTCTAAACAGTGTTGGCACTTTGAGCTGTGTTCAGCTGATGATGCCAGGGCTTGCCCTGTGATGTGATGTACTGACTGTGGTGTGTGCAGTCGGTGCAGGTGACTGATGTTGTTCTCTTACTTCCTATTCCTATCCAGATACGTCCACAGCCACAGGAGGGGACAGCTCCACGGACCAGGAGGAGCCACAGAGCCTTACAGGGACAGAAGGAGAGGAGTCAGGTGGAGCCAGTGGCACGGAGGGCGATTTGAGCCACACAGAGGAGTCGTCAGCACCATCCCCCCCAGCTGAGGGCAACAGCAGCTCTGAGGATGACTCCCCTGTGGAGGCGGGTGTCAGCAGCCACCAAACCCCAGCTAGTGAGGCTGTCTCCGCCACCACCACCACCACCACCCCCCTCCCATCGGCTCCCATCCCAGAGGTCCCTGTGGGATCCCGTGTTTGTGAGCATGTCTCCTTTGTGCCAGGCACCGCACCCCCTGCCCCTGTGTCCCCTGCACTCCTGAGTGAGGATTATGTGGACTTACTTAGATAGATGCATGTAGGGCAGACGTCGATGCTGAAGGTCCTCCATGCACACACAGGTCTGTTGACACAACTGGTGTCATTCATGGAGGGCATTTCCTTGGGCATGTCTGCCCTACAGAGGACCAACCAGTCTGTGGCCTCCTCCCTGACGGCAGCAGTGTCCCTCCTCCAACAGTTCCACACCCCTCCTACCCCAGCAGCACCCATGATTCCTAGCACACTACCTGTCCAAAGCACAGAAACCCCCAAACCAAGGGCTAGACGTGCACAAAGCAAGCGCAGGGGACTGATTCCACACTCACAGGGGCTAGTTTGCTGACACACACACAGTCATCCACAACCACTCCACAGTCCTCTGAAATCTCCCCCTCCCAGCCCCTTTCCCTTGCCTCACCTGCAACCCCATCCCCCCAGAAGCTCTTCCTCTGTGACCTTGGCCTCTTCCCCACCGACCCAGCAGAACCAGATTACAAGGGGAAGAGGAAGTCCCCACACACAGAAGGGAGTGCCCCTCACACCCGGACAACTTCCCCCAGGCGCAGTCAGACCGAGACGCCCACCTGCAAGTCCCCCCAGCTCAAAAAGAGCAAGACCACCCACCAGCACGCAGCTCCAAGGCAAAGTCTCCGTCCTCCATCCCATAGGCCACCACTCCAGAGGTTCCCCTGCCGCTCCCTGCCCCGGGTTCCCCCACACACAGATACACCATCCCCAAAATGCTAAGGCCATCCCCCCTAGCACTTGCTCCTCCACACCTGGTCAGACAGTTGGTGCCACTGATTTGGGGACCGTGTCCCCACCCCCTGCCCTGCAGACCTCACCTGTCCCCCATTCCGCTCCCATGGATGTAGGCACTGCTTTGGAGTCAACGCCCACCCCGTTTGACTTGGGCACTGCAGTGGTGAGCCAATCCACTCCATCTGACCTGCCCACTGGAGTTGTGCCGGCACCCACCCCATCTGACTTGTGCCCCACCGTTGTGACAGCACCCACCACTTAAGTCATCTCAACTGCAGTTGCAAGTGTCTCACCTGCATCCCCCACCTCTTCACTGCCTCCTTCTGCTGCGCCCTGATCCTGTCCCTGCGGTGCCTGGCCTGCCCCCATGTATGCCCCTCCGAGGGGATGACCCCGGTCCTTAGCAGTGCAGGCAAGCAAGGTGTGACAGTTATCACTCTAGTTCACTCCTTGGCAATTTGACATGGACTGGCCATTGGCCTTTTGGTTGCACAGACGTTTCGAATTTCATATACTGAATTTGTCACTCTAGTTCACTCCTTGCCATGTTGCATACTGATGTGTTGATGTGAGGTACTCCCTGTGGTCCATGAGATATGTATCCTATTCTGGTGGGCATCCATGTCATCCTTTGCAGCTACCTGGGTGTGTCTGGATCAACTATTTGTGTCCATCTCTCTGTGAGCATTTAATTGCCGTGGTCACATCTGTGGCTTGCACCCCTGCACATATGATGTGCTTCCCATTGTCCAAATTGTCACTTCCACATACTTCATGCTCATCACTACTGGCCCTACAGGTGTGGGCATCATTGTAATAGGAGAAACTGGGTCCGCTGTGCAACTTGCTAGACATATGTTTGGGGTATGTGCAGCTGACTCAGGGGTGAGTCCCGTACCCAGGCTGTCGTGACCAGAGCCTTCATTGTGTGGTAACTGATGGCTGACTGACCAAGTGTTCTGCAGACATGAGAGGGACTTGCGGTGAATATGTTTGGCACAGCTGGGCTCCCACAGGAGTTGTGTCCCCTCAAGTTAGTGTGTTGTCCAGTGACATGGCCTGGGCCCATGGTGTGTGATGTATGTGCATGTGTGTGTGTCCACATCCCTGTTCATACACAGACAGTGTTCCCTTGATATGTTCCTGTTGTTGATGCTTGCTGAGTGGTACTGGTTTAATCCCACTACTTTTCCAATGGGCTACCAGATGTGTGGGTGCATGACTCACTACTGTTAATTGGTGTATCATCATTGTGATTTGTCAGTTCTGAGTGTTGATGATGTTGTCAGACACAGATGGGACACAGTGAGGGTTCCTCAAGGCACTTGTTTGTTCACAATATCATGTAGTTGTCCCTAGGTGGTAGTTTTCAGTGATTGAGATATTTGAATGTGTGTGTGACTGCTCCCACTTGTCGGGTTCACGGCAGCGATGCTGGCAGGTGTCAGCATGGGTGCCTTGTGTTCCTCCTTGGCATCTGCATAGTCCTGGGACTGTGGCAGGGATTGTGAAGGTCACATGAACTTTGAGGTCATGGCCATGTACTGCATACTGTGCAGTGTGTCTGTCATTCCCCAGGGTTGTAAACAGTCCTTGTGTGATGTGTGTGTGCACCTTAGTTCCTGCCAACATTCCTGTGTTTGTCATGTGGGCATGTGCAATGTCACCTGTCCATGTGGGCTTCACAGATACACATTGTTGCAGTTCAAGTGTGTGGTGTTGATGGTGGACTGATGTGAATATTTGCATGGATGGTCCCCTAGCTCCCATTTGTCCATGGATGAGGTGCCAAGCTGAGTGAATTGTGTTTGTGTATGTGTGATGTACGTTTGTGGCACAGGACACATGTCTGGGTTTCCCAGTTTGTTCGACATCTGCCTTTGTCATCACAGTGGAGGTGTCATGCATGCTTGTGTCACCCCAATGTCATGTCCCTGGGGATTGTGCTGTTGTGTGTCAGTCTCTTGCTGTGTTAGTTGGTGTTCATTCCAGCTAGTGTCACATGTGTCTGTTGTGCTTCCTCTCATCTCCCAACGCCTGATTGCCCACTGAGGGTGTCCCAATTATGGTTTACTTTTGTATGGCACTGTGTCCACATCTGTGCCACTGTGGTTCAGCCCCTCTCATGTGTTGTGTAGTTGCCTGGGGATACTGTGACACACACATGTTGTGTCCGATGTGCAGTGTGAGTTTGCCTGTTTGTGTTTGTGCATCTGCACCAGTGCATTGGTATTGCTGTTGTGGACCTTTGTCTGGATGCTGTTTCTGTGATTTTGCATGCTGTCCCTGTGAGTCATTTCACATCATTGTGCGCATTCATCCTGGTTATTGGGTACCATTGCTGGCATGGAATGTGAGTTAGTGACCTGACACCTACAGTCTACACATGTTGTTTTGATTGGTGAGTCTATTTTCGAGATGTGTGCATGCTTGGTGATGGTCACTTCTGCTGTTGTGTCATTGTACACTGTGTGCATTGTCAGCCCCCATGTGTGGTGCTTGGCTGCACATGGCCGAGAGTGTTATGTTTTCACATCACTGTTTGCCTCACCACATCTCTGTGTGTATGGGACACAACCACTTGTTTGCCCCAGAAGTGTTTGATGTGTTGGGATCATATATGATGTTTGTTATTTGCAGCTTTGACCATGATGACACTTACCTTTTGGTCACTGTGTTGAGGGGGGTTTGGTCCCCATCACCACAATGCTCCACATCTGCTGCATTTTGTGAGCCCCCACTTGACTTCTGTTTTACACAGTGAGGGGTGTTCTTTTTACATTTCCACAGTGCTATGGTGATGCTTGCCTTGTGTATGTCACACTCATGTGTTGGTCACACATGTGCTGTTACTTACATTGTATGCTCGTTGCCATACTCACTGTTGTGGGCATTGGTCACAGACTACACACTGTTCTCATGATGGCATGGGGGATGTATTTTGCGGACATACCTGATGTTTGCGTATGCTGGATGTGTTGCGCATCACCCATCCTATGGCTGGGGGTGGCAGGGGTGATGTGCAACAGGTCCCCTGTGAGTGGGGGTTGCAGAGGTGATGGGCAACAGGTCCCCTGTGAGTGGGGGTGGCAGGGGTGATGGGCAACATAAGCCCTGTGAGTGAGGGTGGCAGGGGTGATGGGCAACAAATCCACTATGGGTGTGGGTGGCAGGGGTGATGGGCAACATAAGCCCTGTGAGTGGGGGTGGCAGGGGTGATGGGCAACATAAGCCCTGTGAGTGGGGGTGTCAGGGGTGATGGGCAGCATAAGCCCTGTGAGTGGGGGTGGCAGGGGTGATGGGAAACATAAGCCCTGTGAGTGGGGGTGGCAGGGGTGATGGGCAACAGGTCCACTATGGGTAGGGGTGGCAGGGGTGATGGGCGACATAAGCCCTGTGAGTGGGGGTGGCAGGGGTAATGGGCAACAGGTCCCCTGTGAGTGGGGGTGGCATGGGTGATGGGCAACAGGTCCACTATGGGTGTGGGTGGCAGGGGTGATGGGCAACATAAGCCCTGTGAGTGTGGGTGGCAGGGGTGATGGGCAACAGGTCCCCTGTGAGTGGGGGTGGCAGGGGTGATGGGAAACATAAGCCCTGTGAGTGGGGGTGGCAGGGGTGATGGGCAACAGGCCCCCTATGGGTGGGGGTGTTAGTGGTGCTGGCCATGAAACCCCTATGGTGGGCTGTTGTTAGTGGCCAGGATATGTATCCCCTGTGTGTGTGTGCCATTTTGCGGGTACGTGTCGTTTGTTTATGTGATAGGTGTCTGACTTACCGCCTGCTCCGTCGTCATCGGTTCCTGAGCCGGTCATAGATGTAGAGTACTGGTATGACCTGCACGATGGGATTCATGATGTGTTCGTGTCATACACGCTGCTTGTTGCTCTGTCTCGTACCCGCTGCAAGCTGTTCCGTCTCGTAGCCGTGTATTGATTTGTGGCGCGAATCGTAGCTGATATGCTTGTTTTCCGGATGCTGTGACGTGCCGTACGTGACGACCGTCCGGCGCCTAAGAAGTACACATTGTACTTGTCATGCCGGAAACTGCTATGGATACTGCTTCAGGGCGACACGGTTCCTCTTTGGGATTTACGGCTCAGACGGAGAATGGGGCTTGATTCACAGCCTACATGTCGGTCATGTTTTTGGCAGTTATGCGCATCGTACTTACTCTACAGGACGGACCGGCTCTGGGTACGTGTCGGTCGCAGGGTAAGGCTACCGACAGCTGTCCGACCGGCCATCGGAATCGGCCCCTAAATGGTAAGCCTGCTTGCACCTGTTTAACATTGTTGTGGTAAATTATTCAAAGATGTATTGCTCAATACTCATACAAACCATGCTCACTATTACAGGGGATCATGTACTTCTGCCATCTACCATGATTGAGCAACCTATGATTAAGACCGTTTGTCAGTCCACCACTTCGTCTCTCACACGGGGGTAAGACAATCATCTTCTCAATAACCCACAGTTCATTAATACCTCAAACGTCAAAATTTAGCTTACTGATCAATACACCTTTTGTATTCTCACATGTGCAGCACCTGACCTGGTCCCCGTGTGAGTATTCCCTTTTCCTCTCTCACATTACCGGTGCCTCACTTATTTCACTGTCTCACAAGGCTGAACAATCGCTATCAGGTACTTATTATTCCATCAAAGTCCTTATTTATGGATCCTACCTGACATATAGCATTCTAAGCGTATGCTTTCTTTTCTTTTTATGATCATTATGCTGTCCCCATATCCCTTGGTCCTGAAGAGACCCTGCACTGTAAAAGGGTCGAAACGCCGTCGACTGTATTTGAAAGCGAACCAGTTTAACAGCTCTGACTATTGTACACAGAAGCTAGAATCATTGCTAAGTTAATAGTTGGTCGCCTTTTTTGTGGAAACCAAGCTGTACACGTTACATGTTTTTCACTGTGTGTTTTATGGTCCCTTTTCACTTGGGAACACAAAAGCACTATTGTTTTTATTTGGTTTGTGTATATATCAATTTGAATTTTACAAATCTGATAAAAAATTATTCATTTGAACATAAAGTCTGCAAGGCCCTCTTTTTTTCTGACATCACCTTAACCCGTTTTTGTGATTGCGATTGTGCATTTGATTATTATTATAGATTAGCCTAACATTCCACTGGAACCATTGTTTCTGTTACACATCAGATACCCTGGTTCCTAGTGAGCAGGGTGCTCCTTGTTCTTGTTTTCGTGTTTTGTAGGCGGAGCGTGCTTCCGGGGTTTTGTTGTTTCTCCACGTCTTCTCCAGTCGTCGGTAGATGCATTTGGATTCTTTGAGATCCGTGGTGAACCAGTTGGCTCTCTTGTTGTATCATCTTGTGCTGTTCTGAAGGGGGGGCGAGAGTGTTGGTGCAGTTGGCGAACCCATTCTTGGAGGTTGCTTGCCACTGTGCTGGCGTCTGTCGTAGTTGGGGGAGGAGTGCAGGTGAGGGCGGATGTGAGGTGTTCTTCAGAAGCTTTGCTCCAGCATCTGTGTAAGAGGCGGCGTGTGGGCTTGTGTGCGGTGGATTTCATACAGGAGAAGTGGATGCAGTGGTGGTCTGTCCAGAGTTGCTCCTTGGTGTGGCTGAAGCAAATGTTGTTTCCTCCGGCAAAGATGGGGTTGAGTGTGTGTGCGGTTGGAGACCAGTTGATTCAGTCCTATGTTGGTGAGGTTCCCCAGGAAGTCAGTGGCGTTATGATCGCTGTGGTTGTCCAGGCGAAAGTTCAGGTCTCTGAGTAGTATGCTATCCATAGAGGGGAGGGAGTGGGGTGCAATGTTGTTGGTAATGATGTTGATGAAGATGGATCCTTCCCCCACAGCATTTGCCATATTATCTTTTTAACTCCGGGATCCCTGGTTGGCTGACGTAGGTACCTTAGGCCTAGTAGAGACCCACGTTCCAACGTCAGGGAAAGGAAGGTCACCTTTTTAGATAGCCGCGCTCACTCCCTCAGTAGCTTGGTATGAGCAGCCAGGCTTATCTTCAAGACAAATGTGTAAAGTATTCGCAACCACACTCACAATAATCCAATGAGGACAACACAAATGGACTCCACATGAGTTTTGTAAAAACGAGTATAAACTTTATGTAAAAAGACATATGATACGACCACACGATATAAAACCAACATATGAGGTTGTGTAATATTTCTCCTGGCCAGTTGTTAGGCGAGCCAGCCCTTGTAAGTTCTGGCGATGTCAATGAGCACTTCTAACCATTCTCTACTGTACTCCTAAAATCATATCATACAGTCATAATGCTAGAATCAGATACTTTTGCAATGTAACAATACTGTAATGCGTCACGCAGCAATTAGACACTATGCAATGAAAAGAACGCAATGCGTAACGCAACAATGAGGCACTTTGCAGGATCAAGTAATGCAATGCGTAATACAACCACCAGATATGTTGTTCTGCAAAAATAAGGCAATGCGTCATATAACAATCAGGTAGTTGGTTATGCATATAGAAATGCCATGCCTCATACACTAATCAGGTAGTTCAGTATGCAGGAATAATGCAATGCGTAATACTCTAATCATGTATTCCGTTATACAGAAATGATGCAATGTGTAATACGACAGTCAGGTACTCCGTTCTTCAGAAATGGAATACTGCGTAATACACTCAGGCCCGATCACCGGGCCTTAGGCCGTCTCTCCGCCTCTCACAGTTGCCCCCCACACAGTACGATGTAATCCCAAAGTGCAGCTTCGCACTCCGGCCCCTGTACCACCACTCCTTTGGCGATAAGGGCCGCGACATGAGCCGAAGCAGAGGCTCACGCTGCCAACACAAGAGAGAGGCTAAGAGAGTCTCCCTCCGAGCCCGCGCCCCGCCCCAGGAGTCGACACACTTTACCTGAGGGGCGCAAACTCACTCTCCTCTCTTCGTCATGCGGCTGGGCATCCAATGCAGCTTTGTGAAATGGCAACGGCGGCTCTGGCCGGCAACTCAGCTCCTCTGGGACTGCCGGTCAAGGCCGCTTCAACTACGAAGATCTCAGGCTGCCACAAAGCACATGCACATAGCGTCACTGAATCTTTCTTCACTCCTGGTGCACGATCACTGGGCACTCCACACACAAGTCACCAGCTGCACAAAGATCACGCATACAGCGTAGCTGAGACTCACGTTACTTCGGTGCACACGATAAGAAGGCAAATCCTCACGAAGGTCTCCCGGTGCACAACGCACCCTTACACAGCGGCAATGAGACTCACTTGGATTCAGGTGCACACGATAACAAGGCAAATCCTCACGAAAGTCTCACAGTGCACTACGCACACGCACACAGCATCGATGAGACTCACTTTATTCCGGTGCACACAATAACAAGGCGACTCCTTCGAGGGTCTCAGGCTAGACAGAGCACACACACACAGCGTCTCTGAGACACACTAAGACTCCAGGTGCCACAATCACAGGGCAGACCTTACGAAGATCTCAGGCTAGACAGAGCACATGCACACATCGTCTCTGAGAGTCTTCCTTGGAAACATTTGAGTTCCTGTGTTTCCGAACAGGGAGCCAGCTCACCTCAGGCCCTTGGGGATAGTTACTTCAGGACACAGCACACAGCAAAGTCCTTCAAGCAGGGGAACACAGCACACAACAAAGTCCCTTTAGCCTTTCCTTGGTTGAAACAGCAAACTGCAGCCCAGCCCCAGATCACACAGCAAGAGCAGTCCTATCCTTCAGTCTCTTCAGTTTTTTCTTCCTTGGCAAAGGTCCTCTTGACCACCAAGTAGCTCCAGTCTTGTTCACACTTGATCAAGCCATTCTCCAAAGTTCAGGGGCTTCAGCTCTCATAGCTATACCCCTCAATGGCTTTGAAGTCTTTGTGCTTCAGGGGGCACTGACCCCTGTTCAAACCAGTTCTGGGTGCCTCCCTGCCAGTGACACCTTTCTTCCTTTGATTAGTGGGGGGTCTGGATTCTCAATCACTCAGCAGGAGATGACCCAATTGTTTTATAGCAGCAGCCCAGGCCTCTTCACCTCTAGGGGCTTCTCCTCCCCCTACACTCCAGATGCAGGTCAGCCTGTTGCTGTCTCACCTCCTCCCCTGGGTCAAGACATTCCCCAGAAACTATCGCTTTCAAATCCAGACAGTCAATCCACAGCAAGGCAGAGACACACAGAAATGTCAGAGCACAAAAATGCAGCAACTCCTAAAAGGGTGGCTTCTTAACACACAATGCAAAAACCACCTACATAAAAAGATGTGTTATTACATTGTGAGTTCATGCATACTAAACTTCAAATTTCCATCTTAAGCCTTTGGGAAGATAGGCTGGAAAACACATTACCCAGCCTTCCCATTCTGTCCTATGAGCAAGCTGGCCTTTCCACAGTGAAAAACGAAATGGAGATTATTTCACTGTCAGGACATGACACACACCATAGTACATGGCATACGTTTCACATGCACTACAACCTGTCCAGAGGATACCCCAGACCTACCATAGGGGTGTCGGAGGTGCACAGAAAGGAAAGGGTAAGGTCTGGCAAGTGAGTGCACTTGACAGAACAACATGGCAGTTTCACAACCTAACTGCGCGCAGACCCTGCAATGGCAGGCCTGCGTTCCCTTTTTAAGGCTACTTGTGTGGGTGGCACAAATAGTGCTGCAGGCCCACTAGTAGCATTTACATTACCAGCCCTGGCACACATAGTGCACTTTACTAGGGACTTTACTAGTAAGGCAAACATACCAATCATGGACAACCAATTAACATTACTTTATACAGGGAAAACTTACACTTTGACACTGTTTAACAGTGGCAAAGTGTTCAAAGCATCTAAGTTGGCAACACAATGTCAGAAAAAAGGTCTAGGGGGAATGCATCAAGTTTAGGGACATTAGCCAAAAAGGGCCAAGTCCTACACTCTTGATTTCTTAATAGGAATTCTACAAGAAACTGCTGATTTTATACTAGATTCAGTCAATTCCATATTTTAAAAGAAACCTATGTGTGTGAAGGGCCTTCACAAGTTATTGCCATAGCAACCCCCTCTTTCTCATAGAATACTTACCTCCAACCCCCTATTGTGATTGGTGGGATGCAGCAATTGTTTATAGTGACTTTTATCTATAAATCATACCTTAGATAACTACTCAACTTTTGCTAAAATTCTTCTAATCTGTATTTAACTTTAACCTTCTATGTCCTAGACATTAAATACACTATTAGCTTGATTATTTAGACTGATTATGAGTAAAATAAGAAGTGCATACTTTGCCTCATTGACTATTTATAGAACATGTGATAAGCTCTTTCTTTGAGTTAATACATGTTAATTATGTAAACTTTATTCAGTTTAGACAACCATACAAGGACATCAAACAATAGTTGATACATTTAGAATCTAGGCATATAACAAAGGTTATAAAAAATCATTTAAAAGGAGTTCCAGTGGAAACATAGAAATTGGAAATAAATAATACATGGTGCGCAAAATAACTCAGATTGGGACCACAGTTAAGCAGGTAGGTACATAACTTAGTAAAATAAGACATGCCCACAGTTTCCCTGGGATGACGTGACGTCCTTGTTCAAGAAAGGAGAGGCTTGAAGAAATGCCCTGTATGTGCCAGACACTGCATTGTGGCTGGTCCAAAGTTTTTGCTCTAATGCACCAACTCCACTGAATGTTTCCAGAAAAAGCACAAATGACTGTTTCCTTGGTCTCTGTGTGGAGGAGCCCAATCACCAGAAGTTGCTGTCTGCACCCAAGCTGCCTGCATATGGAATGATCCAACTTTTTCTAGTCCAGGCATAGCCAGGGCAGAAATAGATAAAGGTCGGTACGGATTCCTTCGCCTGGAGGCATACCGGGCAAATGATACCTCTACCACATTACATTTCCCTCTACACGAGAAAGACAACATGGGCAGTGTGCCATATTTGAACCTCAGATACAAGTGCCTGGCGGAGGACGTGAGCAGGTAATCAAGAACAGGATAAAATTTGGTTTGAGGTTTAATGTCAATGAAGTTACTGGAAAGAGAGCATAGGTTCACACTCCTGACCTCATGTTCCCACTTGCACTCCAAAAACACCTCTTTCAGTGCTCCCCTTGTAAGTTGTGGAGAATGTGTCTCGTCAGTCCAGTAGTCCCCAAAACCAAGCTTGGTCAGTGTGTCTTTTATGGTTGCATAGCCACTTGACCTTTTGGGATTGGTCCAATGCAACAATTTCTTTAAAAGCATTGAAATAAACATCTACGCCAATATAGTAGTGGTCTCAACTGAGCTTTGTGGCTATGGGTAGAAGAGGGGGGCTTATAGGAAGGCCCACCAAGGCTCTAAGAAAATATTTTTTTGTAACAGTCAATTCAGCCAGACTTGTGAAGCCCCATAGCTCTGACCCATGCAATGTGCTACCCTCTGCCTTGGCCTTGTATATTTTTAAGGCTGGTGAAACGTCTGGCTTTAGAGGACTTGTATAGCCTCAGAACAGCAGCAACTTAATAGATTAGTTTCAGGGAACTGTTTCTAGCCTGATCTGCCTAGCACACAGTGTCTTAGTTAGGGTTATTCCCAAGTAGCTAAACTTTGTGACTCTATCTAGGGGTTGCCTTCAAGTCAGATAGAATCTCTAAATGTCCTGTTCCGGGTTAAGGGTCATGAATTTGGCTTTCGAACGATTGATCACCAGCCCTCGATAATTGAAAAAAAAGCCATGATTAAATCTACAACAGTTTGCAGTCCAACCGGGCTTCTGGCTATCACTAAAGTGTCATCTGCGAATAAGAGGCTCTTTCTGCTGGCCACAATAGGGTAGTCACCCTCATTCTCCTTCAGGTAGGTAACCACATCATTTAAATACAACAAAAACAATGTTGGGGCGAATATGAATCCAGGATGGGCGCCTTTGTGAACTCCTATCCACTCAATTAATTCCCCCTTGGGTCCCCATCGAACTTGGGCATAGCTTTCTTAATGTAGACGGATGAGGATGTCCAGGAGCTCATGAGGGATCTTGCTGTTCTTCAAGACCTCCTATAACTTGCAGTGGGTACCAGATCGAATGCAGACTTAAGGTCCATGAAGACAAGATAAAGGTGGGATTTTTATGACAGTCTTTCTGTTACTAACCATGAACCTAAAAACCTGATCAATTGTGCTTATCTAGTTTCTAAACCCCACTTGCTGATATGACAGAGCTCTATGCTCCTCTATCCAGTTATCAAGCTGGTGCACAATCTGTCTACAAAAGGCCTTCTGAATTACATCAATGAGACTGATGAGTCTGCAATTCAGAAGGAATCTCTTGAGCCTTTTTCATATGTAGGGACAATTTCGGCTGCTTTCCAGCTGCACGGGATGACCATCCCTCGCAGGATCAAATTGGTTACCTTATTTATGGTTATGGTCCAGTTCCCAAGGTCTGATAGAAATAGAGTTTGGTCGATGTGGAAGGAATCTGTGAAAGACGTCAAAGAGGAAAGAACTGGAAGAGCAATGGGAGAGCAGTGCTGATCCAAGGAGGGCATGGAGAAAAGGTGGGATAGTCCAGCATCTCTGAAGTAGCAGACGATGGTACACAGAAGGACCGAGTACTCCTTCCCAATCAAGAACACCTTTGGCAGGCCAGCTGTCCTACCCACACTCCAGGATGAGTGTGCTGGAGCGTGGCTTATGCAGGTCTGTGACAGGGTCAGGTCATGGGGAAGACGAGGGAGTAGTACAAAAGGACTTGAGACCACCGTTCACTCGTAATTGCGGTTAGCATCAAATATTGTTTTGGCTTTGTTATGTCTGATTTGTTGGGGGGCGTGGCCAGCAGCCAAGCATGGCGACCGCATCGTAATAGAGCTCCGGACCGGTGCCGCCGAGATCCTGCAGAGAACCCGACAGCTGTCGCAGGGCAGCCTACAGTAAGACCGGGAAAAGTCGCGGCTGTGGGCGAGAGGACCCGGTGTGATCAACATCGCGGAACGAGCCGGGAGCGGCGGCGGACGGGACTTCGAAGGCCAAGCGGAGGTGGTGGCAGCCGCAGCCGGAGAGCTGCATCGTGGTCGCGTCGGCCTGCGCACAACGGGCCGCTGCACTGCGGGGTGACCAACGCGCGGCCGCGCAGCCAGAAGCGGCGGAAAAGTGTAGCGAGCCCGGAGGGAACGGAGGCGGCGGCCGCCGGGACAAGCGCACTGCACAGCACATGCCAGTCGGGGCCAGCAATAAATTGAGACCAGGGATGAGAGCGGCCTACCACATCACCAGGCTGAGGTGTGACGCAGTGGTGCCCTGCTGGGAAGTGGAGAAGCGGGACGCTGAGAAGGCTGGGTGAGTCAGTACAGTGCTGACCTGCTGAAAGTGGACTGTGGGAGCAGCAGAGCAGCTGTAAAGTGCTGGGTGGCAAGCTGTAATGGCGGCGCAGAAGGCGATAGACAGCTGGGTGAGATCGCGAGCAGCCTGAGGCGGAGTGGCGGAAAGCACACAGGAGTGCCTGGAGAGAACCCTGTCCGTTAAAAAATAGCACTATAACCACGGTGAAGTAAGCGGACTGCGAAAGGGCGATGCGGCATAAATTGGTAGAGTTTGCAAGACGCGAGGCCCACCGCATGTTCTGAGTGTTTACTCCCTTCCCAGCGACCGCGGTATATGCAGAGTACAGCTGTTGAGCAGGTGCTTTGGGTGGGCTGCTGAAGAGAAGACGGCGTCGACCACCGCCAGTGACTGAATTAGGGCACAGTTTGGAGGAGGGGGCACCGCACCCAGGCGGCAGAGGGGAAAACAGTAACAGACAAGTCGGATAAGGTGCCCTGGGGGCGAGCGCCACAGAGCGGAGAGCGGTCATCCAGGTCACTTGCCGCTGTATCGGCCTGCGGGATGGGGCGCAAGGGAGTGCGACAGCATGAGCAGGGCGGACAAGACTGCGTCTTGGAAACGGCGGATCCCATGGAAGGCAACTCCGGACCCGAGTGCGCGACATTGTCAGCGACATCCGGCCCAGTGGATAAACTGGATCTCATTCTGCAGGAGGTGTGCGACTCCAGGAAGGCACTAGAGCTGCAGATTGGGTCACTGTCGGCTGGCCTCGGGTTGCTCCGAGCGGACCTCACGAAGTTGGCGGATAAGGTGAAGGCGAACGCAGCAGCGCTGGAAGATGTTGTCCCACTGCAGACACAGAGCGACACCAAAGTTACACGGCTGCAGAAACAAGCAACTGCCCTGTTGGATCGTGTGGAGGACGCGGAAGGCAGAGCCTAAAGGAACAACATACGAGTTATTGGTCTGCCCGAAAAAAGTGAAGGAAGCGATGCATCACTGTATATGGAACAATGGTTCCGGGACCATGTCACCAACGAAGGGCTGTCTACGCAATATTGCATAGAGCATGCGCACAGGATACCCATGGGACGCCCAAAACCAGGTGCTCCACCTCGACCACTAATAGTAAAATTGTTGAAATTCCGAGACAGGGACCTCTAGCTGCAGAAAGCCCGCAAATTAACCCCGATAACTTTTGAAAACACGAAGATATCACTTTATCCGGACTACACGCTGCTGGTGCAGAGACAACGCTCATCCTTCTTGGCAGTCAAGAAACAACTCAGAGAGCTGGGCCTGAAGTATGCACTGCTCTTCCCGGCGCGGCTAAAGATAATACATGAACAAAAATCCTACTTTTTTGAAAGCCCAGGCGATGTTGAAGACTGGTTGGAAGTGATGGAACTGAAGAGTACTGCACCGACTGGCTCACAGACGAAGGCAAAGAGTGGGAACAGCAGGGTGAGCTCATCTGGGAAAAAAGCGGCGAAGAACGTATAGAGCACCTGCGAGGCAATACATCACGAAGCAACAGATGGAACAGACCAAGGCTGGGGTGCTGGAGGTGGCGGGCGCACTTACGAACAGTCTGGAGGCGACGACTTGGCCCTCCTCGGAGGAAGAGGCCACGCACAAATCGGACTCTGAGAGCAGTGTAGCGCTGTTCCCCTCTGCGACCCCGCAAGTCATCAAAGACTTATATGGCTGATGGTATCCGCAAGTATATTTTGTTTTGTTATTTGTGAATGTGTAACGAATCTCTGTCACGTGCCCGCGAAGCTGGCGGTTTGACTCACCCTATCCTCAATTTAGGCGGCACAGGCTCCGTAGTAAGCTTTATAATACTACTGCGAGAGAGTACACCACATGTGGAGCGCTAGCAATGTCCCCCAAATGGCAAAGGCGCTATACATGACCAATGAGGTTTCTTTTTTGTTTCAGTTCAGTTGTATGGCCCGGTATAGTTGGATGACCAGACCGAGTATTGGGTTGTTGGGGGGAGGGGACGGTCTCACGGTACTGGGAACATTGAGTGGGCTACTGCATCCGGAAGATGCTGTGTTCCTCCAGCAGACACACACATATAGAAACGATGTCGCAAGGTAAATACACCATAATAACATGGAACATTCAGGGCATGGGGACAGTACAGAAAAGACATAGGATACATGCACAGCTTCAACGCTGCAAAGCACAGATAGTGTATCTCCAAGAATCTCACATGACGGATGGCGAAGCGGTAAAGTTGCGCAAAAAATGGAGAGGACAAACCTTCTCCACCTCCTACTCCAGTTACGCCAGAGGTGCCACAATATGTGTGAAGCATGGAGTACCATTCCAAGCAACGGAGCAAAGAGTGGATAAGCTAGGGAGGTACATATTTGTGAAAGGCATGTTAGACGGTTAGCCTGTTGTGCTCGGCACAGTATATGCTCCGAATACGGAACAAGACAAATATTGGGAAGTGGTGAATGGGGCACTGGTGGGTTGGGAACCGCACCCCTGGATATTGGGAGGTGACTGCAATGCGGTGATGGACGTAACACTGGATAGATCACACCCACCGCTCCATGGGGCGGGAGTGTTTAGGCAAGCCGAAGATCTGGGCAGGTGGGCAAAGGGTTGGGAACTGTGCGATGTATGGAGAATGAAACACCCCACGCACAAAGAATACTCCTACTACTCCGCAGTACACGACCTGCACACAAGGATTGACAGGATGTACTGCTCCACCAGAATAGCAATGCAGACGCTCAACGCCACTTACTTACCAAAAACTTTCTCAGATCATAATCCACTAGAGGTAACCATGGCATGAGGGTGGGTACCCACGCCAGTCCCCACATGGAGACTATGGCCGCAGATGCTGGAGGACCAAGTGCTCCGCAGCAACCTTTCTGGGACCATAGAACACTACTTTGCACTCAATAGCAACACGGCGTCAAGCAAATTGATAGAATGGGATGCGTTTAATTCCGTGATAAGGGGGAAAGCAATCAGTACTACAGTGGGGCTCAGGCAGGAAATACATAAGAAACTAAAAGAGATAGTGGACGACATGCGCACACTAGAGCAGGACGCAGTGACACGAGTCGAAAGCAAGGGCCCACTGCAGGAAGCAAGGATAAAACACACAGAAACACTAGAGACACTATGGGTGATTGACTACCAGGCATACACGAGGAGATCCCATGCGGAGGCGGATAGATCTGGAGCACTGCTTTCCAAGCTGATATGGGATGCCCCCACTACAACGGTTATACACGAGATAGAGACACTAGATGGAGGAAAGGTATATACGCAAGCAGACATTAATACAGCCTTCCGCCATTAGTATGCCACATTGTATAGGGACACAGACCAAGACCTACAGACCCGAACGGCAGACTTCCTTTCTGCGCTGACGTACCCAAGGCTCACAGAGGAGGCACAGAAGGGCCTCGCCAGACCCATCACACAAGCTGAGATACAAGCAGCCATAAAGACCCTCCCGCGAAATAAAACCCCTGGAATGGACGGTATCCCAATAGAATTTTACAGCACATATGCGGATTTAATGGTCCCTCAATTGGAAAGGCTGTACAAAACTGTATGGAAGGAGGGGGCCTTGCCGTCCACAACAGCGCAAGCATTGGTTATATCACTTCCGAAGGCGGGAAGGGACCTTGCGGATGTGGAAAACTACCGACCACTGTCCCTACTAAACTCGGACTATAAAACACTAAGCAAGGTGCTGGCTACTAGATTACTGCCCTCCTTGCCTAAGCTCATACACATAGATCAAACTGGGTTCTTGCCCTCATGTAGCACGTCCTTGAGCATTCGAAAACTGCACCATTTGATGTCGGAAGCCCCAAGCCACTACCCACATGCGAGCTGCCTCTCGCTGGACCTGAAACAAGCTTTCGACTCCATAAACTGGAAATACATATTTCAAGCTCTGGGGAAATTTGGGATACCAGAGGGTTATATTGCGTGGCTGCGTTTGCTATATAAAAACCCTGTGGCCAGAGCTCGCACGGGAAACCACATCTCTAGCGAATACACGATACATAAAGGGACTAGGCAGGGCTGCCCTCTGTCACCTCTAATATTTATACTGGCTCTGGAGTCACTGGCTATAGCACTGAGGAAAGAATTCCTGCCACATGGCATATCACTGGCGCACATGGAACACCTTTTTTTGGCATATGCAGTCGGCATTCTCTTATACTTGAATGACCTACGAATGCCTTTAACCGCAGTACGCGATACGTTCAGTCATTTTGCCAAGGTATCAGGATTAGCCATTAATATAAGTAAGTCACACGCCTTCTTCTTCGCAGAGCACGCAGAGATTGAGAATGTGGATTTTGGAGACATGCGTATAGAAGTAGCCACGGACACCTTTAAATACTTAGGTATACAAATATATAGGACACATGCGAATATGCTAGACGGTAACCTACACAAAGCAATCCGCGCCCTGCGATTCAGCATAGGGTTCTGGACAACACTGCCATTGTCGGTGATGGGAAGAGTGGCCCTCGCAAAAATGGTGGTGCTACCGAGACTCTTATACTATTTCACTAACCTACCATTAATGGTCCCACACACCACGTTCAAAGTATTAAACATGATGCTCATCGAACTAATTTGGGGAAACGGCAGACGCCGCATCAGCCTTAAAAAGCTACAAGTGGGTAAACGAAGAGGGGGATTGGGAGTCCCAGACTTGAGAGCTTATTACTATGCCTGTCAACTGCAGTGGCTGTCTTACTGGACGGCGGGCCGTAACTTGCAGGAAATAGGGTACACAGAGGCAGACTTAGATAATGGTAGATTACACGCATTGCTGCTGCCAGGAGGTGGACCCCTAACGAGCTCCCCCCCCCCCGGTATTAGACACGGCACTTCGCTGCTGGAAGGCGGCGCTGCAATATACACAACCGTCCGGGGCATACGCAGAGAATATTCCCTTACTGGGGATCCCCCTGTTGAGTGGTAAGCTTACGAAACGCAAATTGTCACCGTGGCTGAGCACGGGAATCTCCACGACATTGGATTTGTTCGGAGATGGGACACTTTTAGATCATGATACATTTGTTAATGAAACTGGGGCCCTGGATCAGTTGTATCTCATACATGCCGCACTGACACAATATGTTAGAAAGCACTGGACCCCGAACGGCAGGAACCCCCCACGTATGAATTGGTTAAAATGGTGCATTACATGGGAAGGGGTCGGCATCTTATCAGATGGCTATACACCGGTATCAACACGCATACTGCGGCCCCTTTGGACACCCTGAAGGTGGTGTGGGAAGGAGACACCAACAGGCCCCTCACAGATAAGGAATGGGCAAGGGTATTAGAGCACCCGAGTTAGGTATCGCGAAACACGAAATTTAAGTTTATACAGACTATGGTACTGCACAGGGCCTATCTTACCCCGCATAGGTTGGACAGAATGTTCCCCCAGACACAACACCAATGTCCGAGGTGTTCGTTAGAAGGAGCTGACCTAATACACATGTTGTGGATTTGTCCAAAAATACGAAGATACTGGGACACTATCAGGCAGAGAATAGGGGAAGCGACAGAGCCGGAGGTGAAGAACACGGTGGAGGAGTGCATACTAGGATTGCATACACAAGTGCACAAACACAAAGTACAATACCGACTTATGGACCTTGCACTTATATTAGCCATACGTAACATTACAATGAGATGGAAATCACGGAGACCTCCGGATGTGCTGACATGGCACTCGGAACTCATAAGATGGGGCACTGCAGAGAGCGCAGCACTTCACAGGGAGGAGCATAAAGGGTTGCGAAAAGTACCAATAGCATTAGAATGGGATGCTTTAATGGAAGCTCTAAAGTCCATAGCGGCAGCTGAAACCCAGCCATAGGTAGCAGAATCTAATATATACAAAAATAACCAAGCCCTAAAGCCAGAGTATATGCAGGAGGTAGCGAGGCACACGCACATGATCAGGCAACCAGCATAGGCTGAAGTTCACAGTCGCAAGACCGGAAGAAGCGGTACGAGTGAGATCGGGGAGGGAGGGGAGTGGGGAGTTCGGGGTAGTTAGTACCAATATTGTAATAATATGTTTGTAATAAATGTCAAAATTCTTTTAGTTCACTGTCAGGCAATGCACCAGATGTAATAAGATGTTGGATATACCTGGGTTGTGGCGAAGAGCTGCAAAGGACTAATGTATACTAGACTGGATGTATAAAATTTTACAAGCTATGCACATTGTAAGAATGCAAAAGTAAATAAGAAATGCAATAAAATATGTCTTAAAAAAAAGAAAAATGTCTGATTTGTTTGGTGCCATTTTTATGTCCAATCTCTCATCTGCCAGGGACTATAACCAATGTTACACCCAAGCAAGCGGTACTCTCTAAATGCCTTAAACTCTCCCCCCTTAACTTAATGCTAAAGTGGGCTTCCCGAATATATCCCTCTTCCAGAAATAATTTCACAAATCATGCACTTTCAAAACAATGCACAGTAGTGTACGGTGAAGGTAATGGTTTTGGCCCATTTAAAATATAAAAAACGTACCTGCTTTTGCCTCAATTCTCTCCTGAAGGACCGGCAGGGATGTTCCAAAGCCTGGACCTACAATGAAGAGGGAGATAGAATTTTGTTTTGTGGACTTTATATGTGGCAGAGACGTTCTAGTATAAAGAAAAAGACAGCATTAGTCTGTGCCCTATTAATGTTGCCCATAGGGTCTAGCTGGACTGCGACCCTAGCCTATGTTACCCTGATCCAATTATTAGTTGGAAGTAGGTCGGTGGTAAGAGAGAGGGGGGTGCTCATGAACGGCTCGCACATTAGAGACTCCATTTTTCCATGGGCTTTCAGGCCATTGTTTTTATCTTGTGCTTGTGTTTTACTTAGTTTTATTTCTTTTAATTTAATTAGTTTTCTGTTCCCAGTACATGTCTCGCAAGGGAGCTTGCGACAGAACATGGGGGGTTTATGGACCCAATTTGCTTCTTACTTTTTCTTGAACTGCTCTTGGTCGAGCCCTAAGCGCTGTTTTATCACACCCCCTGACACGGCCCCTCACCGGAGGCCAGCTTGGAAACTGATCTCAACAGCGCATTCGCCCAGAGGACGCGTGCAGCGGGCGCGCCACTGGCATGCCAAAGGTGCGCCTAAGGCAAGCCCATCTGAGTCCATCCGCGCTCAGCACCAGCCACTATGCTGGTTGTTACACATTGCCTACTGCCTCGATACAGTACTCAAGAGAACAGCTGCTTACCATGAACTTTCCAGGTAAGCGCTGCCTTGGACTAGTTTTGTGTCCTCCCTTCACTCCCAAGTCTCGTACCTGCTCCTGCTGTGGGCTTACCCTCTCCAACTTGAAGATTAGAGACTCTACCACATCAATGAACGTCATCCCCTACTTACTCCCCAATGAGGCCTTGTTTGTTGTTCCTTGATTAATGCTCATTCCCTTATCAGGCATGTGCTTGAATTTGTTGACTTTCTTCAAACACAATCCATTGATATCGCCTTTAATACTGAGTCCTGGGCAGAAGCGGCCTTCGCCCCTAAATTGTCCACTGCAACTCCTTCAAGTTAGTCCATTTTTAGAGAGGATCGCTTGGAAAAAAAAGGTGATGATTTAGCCAATATTTATTGCAGCACGTTTAAATCCACCTTTATTAGTCATTGCAGCTTGAGAGAGCTAGAAGCACTTTCCTATAAAAGCAAGAAATCCCTCCTTCAATGACTTCTTATATATTGACCCCGAGAATGAAGACAGCTTCTTTTCATGCTATGGGCCAACCTTTAGACACTATAGTCAATTCCTCCAATTACACTATCCTGGGCTTCTCCAATATACACCTAGAAGATGCCCAAAACCAAGATGGTGCCCTACTTAAAGATGTCATGAACAGCTTGGGCCTTTTTTAACATATACATTACTCCTCTTGCCAGTCGGATCCAGTCCTTTGGGTTCTCTGTAGTGTCATATACCCATGGCACCCAAATCATTATATCAGCGGCCAGCGATCCCTTCGACGCAGCCACTTGTTTTTGGGACTGCGTCATGTTAATAAAGGTGAGCGGTCAAAATATCGATATTTTTATATCAACCTACAGTAATATCGAGTTTTTAATATCATAGGGACAGAATATCGATGTCAAGAAGATCGGTGACCAGAATATCGACCTTAAGGTAAGTAATATCGTTTTTTTTATATCGAAGTAAGTAATATCGAAGTTAGTAATATCGAAGTAAGTACTATCGTTAGCAAAAATATAGTTGTTTATAATATTGATATTTCTATTAGTGTTATGTATGTTAGTATGTATTTTCTATGTATGTTTAACATTTTTTGTAATGAATTTTTATTATTTTTAAATACATATATTGATTTATATAGAGGGGGATCTGGGTTTATAGGGGAATTGGGTGGGAACTAATTTAAATATAATTCATTAATATATGTTTTGTTTATTGTTATTGATAATTTATTGTTAGTTAATTATTAATTGGTAATTCATTTATATTAATTGGTTAATTTATAATTATAATTAACATATTATTATTTTTTATTTGTTGGTATTGCTAATTCATTTATTGTTAATTTATTATTAATTGGTAATTAATTTTTATTAATTGATTAATTGACAAATAAATTAATTATGTTCGTTTTTATGTGTAGCGGGTTGTGTGTTTATGTAGACTAGGGTGGGAAGTAATTTAATGTTATTTAAGTAAATATTAATTTCATTTTATTGGTATTCAATATTAATCTTTTAGTTAATTAATTTTTAATGTGCTATTTATTTTTAAAAAATTATTCAATTAATAAGTATGTTAATTTAACCCCTACGCTATCCTACATTTTCCACACTGTTACATTCACTGGAGTTGGAATAGTAATTTTAACCCTTATGCTATCCAACACTTTTCCTACTGTTGCACTCCCTGGAGTAGGAATAGTAATTTTTACCCTGCGCTATCCAACACTTTCCCTACTGTTCCACTCACTGGAGTCAGAATAGTAATTTTTACCCCTATGCTATCCAACACTTTCCCTACTGTTGCACTCTCTGGAATGGGAATAGTAATTTTAACCCCTACGTTATCCCACACTTTCCCTACTGTTGCCCTCACGGGAGTGGGAATAGTAATTTTTACCCCTGCGCTATACAAGACTTTCCCTACTGTTGCACTACCTGTAGTGGGAATAGTAATTGTAACCCCTACGCTATCCAAGACTTTCCCTACGGTTGCACTCACTGGAGTGGGAATAGTAATTTTACCCCTATGCTATCCAACACTTTCCCTACTGTTGCACTCACTGGCGTGGGAATAGTAATTTTTACCCCTACCCTATCCAACATTTTCCCTACTGTTGCAGTTTGGATGAATAACAACTATCTCAAGCTAAACGCAAATAAAACGGAGGTCCTTATTCTGGTTAAGCAGAGGGATCTTTGGGGTTCTCGTCATTGGCCGAATGAGTTGGGTACTCTCCCCCGTCCTGTTGACCATGTCCGAAACCTGGGATTTCTCATTGATGATTCTTTAAAAATGCACCATCAAGCTATCAAAGTTTCAGGCACTTGTTTTACCATCTTGAAGTGGCTGCGTAAGATCATTTGGATGCAGCCTAAAGACACCCAAAAAACCGTAGTTCATGCTCTCATTACTTCACGTTTGGACTACGGTAACGTTCTGTTTTTGGGTGCAAACAAGGCAGTATCCCGTCAGCTGCAACTTGTGCAAAACTCCGCTGCTCGACTCCTATGCGGAGTTCCTCGATGCTCATCTATCTCCCCCTATCTACGGGATCTACATTGGCTCCGTATTGACAAGCGGGTCGAGTTCAAAGCTCTTTCCTTCATGCACAAAATCAAATGGGGCCTAGCACCTGACTACCTGCAGAACCTTGTCTGTCAATATGTTCCAACCCGTCCCCTTCACTCCGCCTCACTTGAAAAGTTCCACGTTCCAAGGTTTAAGCTCTCAAGAATGGGAGGTAGATCCTTTTCTGTCCTGGGCCCCTCTCTCTGGAACCTCATTCCTCTTGCCCTACGCAGAGAGCCGTCTTATTCCCATTTCCGTTGTGCTCTCAAGACTTGGCTTTTCAATCAATAGACCCGTAGTAGTTCCGTCCAGGCGCCGGGAAACCCTTGATGGGTAGCTGTTGCGCCATATAAGTTAAATAAATAAATAAAATAAATAAATAAATATGTTTATTTTAATTATACGTATTATTTACTTTATTTTACATTATTTTTTTAACTTAAATAAAAAACTATATTTTTAACAACGATATTTTTGACATCGATATTTTTTTTCTCTATATTTTTGCACTTACCATAATGTAGATAGGATGACGATATTCTTGACTTCGATATTCTTGTGTCAATATTTCTGTAGGTCGATATTCTGACCTTCGATATTCTGTCAGTGATTCATCAGTAAATGGATGTCGTTACATTTCCTATAACTCAACTCTAGTAAAACAGAAATCCTACTTTAAGGAGAAAAAAAACATTCTGGTCCCCACTGTGGTGGTCGCAGGATCTTGGACGATCCCCTACACCAGCCAACAAGGTGAAAAATCTAGGCATAGTCTTTAACAACAATCTCTCCTTTGAGGGCCAGGTCATTGATATCACACCTGCAACTTTCTACACCCTGAAACTTGTCAGAAAAAAAATCCTTTTATTCCTGCCAAACTGCAGTAGACCGTGTCTCCAGCCTTAGTACTTTACAAGATTGACTACAGTAATGCTCTCTTCATCAATATCCCCAAAAAGTGCCTCGTCAAAAATTAAAATCTTACAGAATGCTGCTTCTCGCATTCTCCAAGGTATCCCCAAACATAAATCAATATCATCATCAAATAATCTTCTTTACTGGCTTCCAATCAAGAAGCGTATTGATTTCAAATCCTTATACATTGCCTTTAAGGCACTTCATGGTACAGGCCATGAGTACCTTAGACAAAGCTTTCAGTGGTACATTCCTTCCAGACCCCTTTAGTCTGCCTCAGCTCACAATCTTACAGTCCCTAAGCTCAAAAAGGCTAGCTGGGGTGGTAGAAGCTTTGTCTTAGGTACATCCAGACTTTGGAATTCCCACCCGCTGGAACTGAAAAGAGAGAAAGACATGTTAGCCTTCAGAAAGGCAGTTAAAACCTGCTTGTTCTACTATTAATACATCTCCATTTTAGGTCAGTAGACTTACCTCTCTGAGACTAGCACCAAGACACCCCTGGGTATGAGTGTGCTTTACAAATCTTATTTTCATTTCAATATGTTTGCTGAACTGCAATCAGAGTATGAACTTCGCTCAATGTAACACCAGTCCCACATTCGGGTCCCACATTATCTGAAGTGTGTGATGGTGCATTTGCTGTATGCTCTTCATGCCTCACTGTTACATGCAGACCTGCGACTGCAACAGAGCTGTGGTGTCTGGGGTGTGCAGAGTTGTGATTTCTGCTACACCCCAAATTGGTTAAGGAAAACACCATACTGTTCTGGATGAATAAACTCTGTTTACTTGTATGTCTCTCACTGTTTTCCTCTTATGAAAGGGGCCTCTGAGAGGCTAGATTAAAATGTAGTTTATTTAAAGTGAAACATTAATGATAATGGACTCTGTCTTGCCTGTACTCTGCAAACTTATTTCTGGGCTCATCCTGCAGGAGATGTGAAAGGATGAACTATAAACTGATGCATATATTCTCTGGCTTTGTCCCAGGCGAGTCCCATTTTGTTCACCCATGTGCCTCACTATGTCAGATATTAGTGTCTCTGTAATACAGCCGCCTGCCATGCTTGCACTTTTATAAAATACTCCTGCTGCTACTGGATAACACCACAAAGGAAAATGTGGATCTCCACTTCACTAATCATCACTAAATTATGTTTTCTGAGACTCTGTTGATCTGCTCACATACCCTGGCATGAGCAATGGTTAACTGAAGTTACTCACATGGTAAGATAGATGACATGGTAAGATAGACGAGACTGACACAGAAGCTGCATCACCTATTACTTCAGCGATTACTTGTCTTTCAACACGTATGGGCCAGGTCTCTGGAACCTCAATGCTTGGACTTATTTTTTCATTTTATTACAGAGTTTTATATAGCGCGAACTTGACCTGAATCGGGTATCAGAGCTTTTACAAAGCACCAGTTGCATCACATGAGGACACATTCATTTTTGTTAGGCACGGTGAGATTAAGTGATTTGCCCAGAATCACAGGATGTTTAGCGTCATTGCCGAGACTCAAACCCAGTTCCCCATATTCGAGGTCAACCTCCCTAGCCGTTAGGCCAACTCCTCTCCCCATTTATTATAGATGATGTGCATGTATGCCCTTGCCTGTGCTATATCGCTTTTTATAACATAATGTCACATCAATATGTTATTGTTACCATTACGTAACAGCATCAAGGTCTTATTATTGCTGATCTGTTCATCCGATCAAACATACCTTAGCATCATTGAGCTTTGGCCCCAGCGAGTTTGCATCTTGTTAAACATCTGATTCTACAGTTTATTGGATATTTACCTCATATGGGGTTTTAGTCATAATATTCAGCTTTACTTTCATAGTTATTGACAGTCTGCACCAGGACCAGGGGCCAGGAACCCTGGACTTCTCCTCAAACTAGGATATTTTACTCGTCAGATCAGCTGCAAGGCCTCCAAGCAAGCACTGATAATGCATGTCTACATTCAATTGACCTCAGCACCACTGCTTTACTGGAGTGCAAGGCTTGAACTTTTGATTTAAATAATGTACTCCCCCGTAATAGTTTCATTTCAAATGAAGCAAATAGGCAGACAATTTTTTCCCTTAAATGTAGATCACTCGACCCAGCCCCATTGTATGTTCTGAAGCAAAGGGTGAAGGAAATCCTCCCCATACTACAAGAACTGCTTAATCTTTTATTAAGGGGTGGAATTGTACCCCCTCACCCCTGGAAATATACAGTGGTAAACCCTCTATTAAAAAAATTATAATTTAGATCCACTGCTATTGGAAAACTACCGACCAATCTCCCTGTTACCAGGTGTTCGGAAGTTGCTGGAAAAGCATGTGAATCAGCACCTAACATCATTTCTTGAAGTTAACGAGATAATTTATCCCCAAAAAAAAGGTTTCAGATCCCAAACTTAGAGACAGCCCTACTTGTAAGAGTAGAAGAATTTAAAATTCTTCTGGATCAAGGGGGCTCTGCAGCAGTCATACTACTTGATCTAAGCACATCATTTGATATTGTATCCCACTCAACTCTCATACAGAGACTGGGAAGCTTGGGAGTGAGGAATTTTGCTCTGGACTGGCTCACATAATTTTTAGAAGATAGGAGCTTTAAAGTATGTGACACCTCTTCCTACTCGGAGGTATCCTCCTTGAAATGTGGCGTCCCTCAAGATTCTTTGTTAAGCGCTACCTTATTTAATCTTTATGTACTCCACTTGGTGGAGATAGTCTAATACTTCAGTCCCTCAATAGTCACTTATGCAGATGACACACAAATAGTTCTGTCCCTAAACCCAAGGAACCATTCAAAAGGGTTTGCACTTGGATCTTGCCTAAAGGAAGTGGCTAAGTGGCTGGCCCATTGCTCCCTTAAGCTTAACAGTGATAAGACCGAAGTTCTGGTGGTTGGCAACAACTTTAACTAGTATGATGGCCATTGTCTTTAGGAAGCCCCCGAGCCCTAATACTTCCATAAATAATCTAGGCATCTGGCTTGATAACACACTTATCCTTGAATTGTTACGGCGTGCTTAGGATGCTTAGGAAAATATTATCTCTCCTACTGTTTCCCCCTAGAAGGCTAACTGTTCAGGCACTTGTCTCTTCCCACCTTGATTATGGCAATTCCCTCTATCTAGGTTCAACACAAGATGTCATCAAAAGACTGCAAGTAGTGCAAAACAGTGCCACCTATCTTCTTTTAAAAATTCCTAGGCATCAATAATTGTTGCAGCTCATTGGCTACCAATCAAGCCGAGAATATAATTTAAGTCCCTCTGTATTACTGATAGGGTCTATTACAAAAAAAGTCCCCCAACTGTTACAGTTTTTACCATGGCCCTATGCTCCCACTAGGACTTTAAGTACACAGTGGTTGTCAATTCCCAAATTTCGCAAAGCAAGGGATGGAGGGCGCTCTATCTCCTATCTGACCTCAGGCTATGTAACCAGATGGGATTTGCAAAGTAGGAATAAGGTTTCACTGAGAAGTTGAAACCTGCTTGGTTATTTATAGCACTGGAAGGCCCTCTGGGGTGGCCATGCACTCTATAAAATGCATAGAATAGAATGGGTTATTGTTAGAAATTGGGTTTCTGGTTGGCGGACGTATACACCCTGTCCAGGCAGGAGCCACAATCTTAGTCAGTGTAAGTCAGATACACACCATAAATAAATTTGTGCTCACTCGCTGATAGTTTGGCACAGAGCAATCAGGCTTATCTCAAGAGACAGTGTGTAAGGTATTTGTGTAAAACTTCAAACAGTAACACAGTGAAAACACCACACAAAAAGATACTGCACCTGGTTAGAAAAATAGAGTTTAATTTATTGTACCAAACAATACCAAAATGACAAGAATCCAATAAATAGACCTTGAGATATGAATTTTTAAAGAAAATAAACAGACTTGCAGAGCACAAAGCACCAACCGGGGTTATGGACCATTCTAGACCACATCCAATCCAAAAAGTCAGACTGACCGCAATCAAGCACAGGTAGTATACAGAGGCCACTGAGTTGGAGGTGTCTGAGGTCCAGTACTGGAAGTGCACAGTTTTCCTGCCCATTTATTATTTATTTATTTATTTATTTGAAGCTTGTAAAGCGCACAGCTACCTCCAGCGGAGGTGTCCCGGCGCTAAGATTACATAATTGTCCCCATAAAGAGTAACCAAAGTCATATCCCACAGAGGGACTAGGAGAATGCGAGAGTCTGACAATCCCATCCTGCCCTGGCTCAAGACTCACTACAGGGGCATGCAAGCTGTTTCCCCTTTGTGTGGGGACAAGACGCAGCCTATCCAGGTGTAAGTAAAAAACACACAAATGATGGACGGAATGCACAACAAATCAAACATTCTCCCTTAGTCACTGATCTGGGTTTAATCCATCGTTTTTTGCTCACCACCCCACCCCAGTTTGGACTCAGCCATTTACAAATCAATCTTGACCCTGCTCCCCATGGGAATAGTCCAGCCCAAACTGCCACGCCAGGTCCTCCCTGAACAGAAAACAAGCATCCTGGGAAACGTTTTGGGGTATCACTCCTCATCAGCCAGTCTAGCTTGACTTTAGTGGCACAGTGAGCCCAAAACCATGTCTGGGAATACCCGGCGTACTTAGGGTATAAGTGTCAGCTCCTCCCACCCATCTTGCACAGGATGGCCCATCAGCCACACCTACGCTCCCTTTGTGTGTGGCTGTGTGTAGGGAATGCACAAAGATTAGCTGTCACCAACCTCAGATGTGTATTCAGACACGGGCAGGAGGCATCAATTGGTCAAAGTAAGAACCTGACAACTTTCTAAAAGTGCATTTTCAGAATTACAACTTAAAATTCGACTTCACCATAAATTGTAATTTTAAATTGTGATTCGAGAGACACCAAACTTTGGGGTCCCATCTCTTCCCAATTGGAAATTACACTTATAAATGTATTAAGGCAATCCCAATGATATCCTATGGATGATATAGCCCTTGCAGAAGTAAAAATACATTTTAAAGTTTTTAATTATTAGGACATGTGAAACTTAAAATTATATGTCCAACTTTTTAAATACACTGCATCTTATCCTTGGGCTGTTTAGGCATACTTTAGGGGTGACTTATATGTATTTAAAAGGAACGTTTGGGCCAGGAAAAGGGTTATTTTACCAGGTCGACATGGCAGTTTAAAACTGCCCACACAGGCTCTGCAGTGGCAGGCCTGAGATGTTTAAAGGGCTGCTTAAGTGGGTGGCAAAGACGTTTCAGAACGTTATTGAAATGATATGCCTGACATGAAAACAAAGGGAATGATACCTACAAGGGATTCATTCAAGAACTGTAATTCGGAGTAATTATTCCTTATGTATGGTGACATCTAATGACACCTATATAAATAACTAACAACAATTCAAAAGGATCAAGAAGCAAATCAATTGACATGAAATTTAAGCTCATGTCAAGAAACAACCAGAGGCATAGTGGCAATCCTATTTCTCAGCTGCTTACATCGGAATATAATCAGTTCTCACCTTGAATCCCAAGTAGAAGGAGCCAGATAACTTGTGCTGATTTCATCATCGTTTTTGTGAGGGGTGAGATTCTGAACCCTGAAGCTGTCACGTCCAGGTGAGGGAACCTTTAAAAAGCTGAGGGCAAAACATATTCAGAAGTGTTTTTCAATTGTAAAAAAAAACTACTTCTAAGCAATATAGAATTTACAAGGGCTGTGGTCTGAGTGTGATATAATCTTGTATAATGTCACTGCAGGAGCCTAGACCTGTGCAAACTGCACCATTTCCGAGCCAGAAATGTGCCATTTAATAAACTGTATATTTTTACGTGATAATGAAGTACTATATGATTTGAATATTAAATACAGATATCTCACGTGTTTTCTAGAATATTTATTTTGTTGATAAGATAAAACTCTCACCCAGATTACTGCTTGCACATCTTCAGAAGCAAAGTCTTTTTGTACAGTCGTTAACCATCAACTGGTACATACACTTTAGACAAATGAGATGCATCCAATGGACCTGATGTATAACTTACCATGTGAGTGTACCTATAAAATATTTTCCTTCTTACATAATAATAAGGCCTTGTTTCTGCACAATACTTCATACTGCGTTTCTGCAGTTCTAAGTGCTGTGAATAACACAATTATTAGCATGCACCTCGTTTCCATGGTGAACGGCTGTCTTACCTTTACAAGCATAAAAGATAAGCCAGAAACAGCATCATCAAACACCCCACTGTAGATAAGGAAGTTCTCTTTTATAGTCCAGGGTACATGAGGAGCTGAGACAGTCGATAACAGGGGGCTCAAGATTTTTCTTACCAATATGTGTTTTACCTCATTTGTGAGTTGGTGGTGAGAGGGACCAAAGTATGATTTGTGGCGCATCACAATTATAACAGTAATTTTTATTATTCCTACTTTTACTCTTCCATGTCACAATCCTTACAGGGGAATGGAAGAGTTTGTCTGAGATTCCTTGACAACACCCACCTTTCAAGGGTGCCACAAAAGCAGTAGGAATCCCAGACTCCTCTACTATCCTAGCACCAAGTGAGCTGAAAGCTTACAAACCAGGAGTGGTGTCCTTCAAGGACTTTGATGAGGAAGACTAGAATAGGGAGGATTGAAGATTAACAGTAAATAAGAGCATTATCTCTTCAATGAGGAATGCAAACATGACCCTACCTTCAGGTCAGTAATCTTCAGACCAGTTCTGAGACCCCGACCACAGGTACACACACTGACCATGTCCACAAATCATATGTGTTGAGTGCCATTTCTCTTTGGGGACCATTCCCACAAGAACTACTGCAGGCACCAAAATTAGATCCACAGATGTCTCCATACCAGTGTACAAGGGACATAAATAAACAAGAAGACTTCCTACCATTGTACGAGCCTCCATTCATTACCAAGGAGACTGAAGAAGGTGTGATAAATGAAATAACTCCACAGTGATCCAACCATAATAATTATGCTACTCCTAAGAGGCTGAACAATGAAGAGGATCTAAAGAGAGAACAAGCGGTCAAGGAACAATGAACCATAATGTGTTTCAAGAGTATAGCTTTCAGAGGCAGGAAAGGCTTATATCCCCAAATGGCAAGTCATACTATTGCAGGAATAGACATGGATTTCTCTGACTAAGGGTCCAAGGAGCCAAACAACCACTATTAGATGCAACGATCCTGCGTGCCAAAATACATGCCCAAATTAAAAGAGGTGAGATTGAATGCAGATGCCTTGCCATTGCATTCATGAGTGATCGAAATGCTGCCCATATAAGGCAGGCCCAAACAAACACATGATGGAGAAGACCACAGTGCAAAGGGTGCTGGGGACAAGAAGCACCACAAGAGATGCAGATTCCATAGACAAACATTCACCAATCAGCTTTCAAGAAAGGTAGAATTGCCAGGCCCCAATGAGGGCTTAGAACCTTAGGGAGAGCCTGAAGCGATGAATTATACCAGGAAAGAACAAATGCAGAACATGCAAAGAGCTATTATCCTCTAGTGTTACCAATGCCAAATAGATGGTAAGCAGGAAGTGGCAAAAATGCCAAATTTTGACTTTAAATCTGTCAGACACTAGGGGAACACCGTTCAAATAATCACATACACTAATTAAATAGAACTGATAACTAATAAGAGGAACAAGACAATGTCCTGACTCATCATTAGGTCTTAGCTGGTGAGCATCCAGAAGCTCCTTAACCACAGGCATCAGGAATATGATGGAACATACCAGATTCCATCCAGTTGCTAGCAAATGAACCGATGGCGTTCACCTGAAAGTTAATAAAGCCCTCGCGCCTGGTATCCTGCATTGTCATTGTTATAGTTTCTGCCGAACATCAAGCAAGCGGCAGTATTCTGCAGCCAACTAACCCTGGAGCTACAGTCAAAAGGTCAACCATTCACACTGTGAGGGACTTCTCCATGGAAATGTTGAATTCTTGAACATGCAAATGAAACTCTACCAACACTTCTCCAGAGAGCCAACCACCATGGAAGGCAAAGCCTCTAAACACACATATCAACACCTGGTGCCGTGGAGATCTTAAGAAATTCTGGGGCACTGGTCAAATGTATTCGAGGGCCCCTGTTCAGAAGAACTTAGAATTTATTATGCATTTTTGGCTCACTCACAACCAATCAAAGTACCTGTGCTGCCTTGCTTCAAAGAAGCAGTGAAAAATATTGCTGTATCTACTAAGTTATTGTGTTCTCTCCCTCAGCGCTGGCTCTATTGGCTGACATTCTCCAACTCATACACCCTTGCACCAACAGCAAGGATGCGGATAGTCTGTCAAGCATAGATTTATTTACTG
The DNA here is from genome assembly GCF_964204655.1 of Triturus cristatus. Taxonomy (NCBI): domain Eukaryota; kingdom Metazoa; phylum Chordata; class Amphibia; order Caudata; family Salamandridae; genus Triturus; species Triturus cristatus. Next base: position 1,103,211,867 of record NC_140582.1, on the reverse strand, counting down.
GAAGGGAAGCTTTCCAGCACAAAAACTATGGCTTAATACCTTTCCCATTTTGTATGTGTGCTATAAAATGCAGCACATATCCAAACTTTGGAAAATAAGGAGAAATAAAACATTTCTCCTAGTTTACTCCTGTCTTGAGGACATATATGGTTTTGGTTAAAATTAGTGTCTAAACTTGTTTGTAGATACCGATGTGTGTCAAAACCAATGGGTGGCTGCATGGGAATGCCCATGAGCCATCTCTGCTACGTCCCTTTGACACACAATAGCATGAAGTATTGCACAGCATTACTTTGGCTCCAACTTTTCAATGCACCGTGTTAGACCTGGCACCTTGGCGTGAGTCTCCCTTCCTCTTTTTTGTCGCTGTGCCTCAGGTGTTTTTATGGTGTTGGCCGCTCAGAGCACTGTGCAACTGCCAACCAGTTCCACAGTGCAAGTGCTCCCTTTGTAAAATGTATACGTTGGTTGGATTTCATGACTGGCTTATTTGGTTTACTGTCAGACCCCAGTAAAGTGCACCAGGAGTGCCCAGGGCTTGTAAATACAAATACTGCTGGTGGGCTTGCAGCATGGTTGTGCCACCCACAGAAGCGGCCTAGTAAAATGTGTCTAGGGTCTGCCACTGCAGAACCTGCGTGCAGTCTGGTACTGTCATGCTGACTGGGCAAGTACACCCACTTCTCAGTCCCTAAACCTTCCCTTAACTTCATATCAGTCACTCCTATGGTAGGCCCAAGGGCAGGGTGCATTGTAAGCATGAGGTAGGACAAGCCCTGATGTGTGTGGCATGTCCTAATAGTGAATTACAGCCTTTTTCGTTTTTCACTATTGTAAGGCTACCTGTCTCAATAGGCCAGAATGGGCTGTTAAGATTGTTACATCCTATGATCCTAACATGCCCAGGGAACATGGTAGAAAATCGAGTTTAGTATGCCTGAACTCAGAATGATAAAATACATCTTTTAGTAAAGTTTATTTTAATATTCTTTGTTTGCAAATACCACTTTTAGAAAGTAGGTATTTGCTTGTCTAACCATTCCAGCCCGCCTCTGTGTGATGTGTATCTGCTGTCTGGTTTGTGTGAGTGACAGGGTTGGGGAAAACCCAGATGGGCAGGGCTAGGTAGCCTGGTGGTGAATAGGAAGATTGACAGATAGATGGGTGGGATGAGTGCACCTGGACTCTGAATAGGGCTGTGCTCTGCCACCACAATACTGGTTCCACCTCCTGTGGAGCGGCTGATGTCTCTGCCCTGCACCCTGAATAGAAAGGCAGAGTCATGTCAACAAAGTGCTCAAGAACTGGTTTGGACTGGGCAAAGACCCCTCAACCCCAGAGGAACAAAGGAATTAGGGGTATAAGTATTGGGACCCTGCTCCCAAGAAATTAGATCAGATCCTGCTTAAACAAGAAGAACCTCTGCCAGAGGAGAAGGAACCGGGAAAGCTGTAAGGAGGAGTACTGTCCCTGACCTGGGGGATTGGCCTGCAGTGGTTGCCTTGCTGCTGAAGGAGAGGAGAAAGACTGGGAAAGACTTTTTATTTCAACTTGTGCTTCAAAAAGATCTCCAAGGGCTTGTGCTGAGCTTGCCCCCTGAACGAAGTCCCAGGACCAGTGGACTTCACCCCCAGTTCCCCAAAGTCTTTTGGAAATGCCTGTTGCTGTTGTTGAGCCTTCTGAGGGACTGCGTGTCGCAAGGAGCTGGAAGCGCGATTCTAGAAGGAGAAGCGTGCCGCCGTCTGAGCTGTTGCCGTCGCATCTCGCAGAGAGTGTCGCCGCTGCAGCATCGCATCGAGCCGGAGCGTCTCGCATCATTCCGGAAATCTCGCAACGCCGAAAAAGCGTGTCGCCATCGCAGCCATCGCAGCTGGCGCATTGCACCGCATCGAGAGGAGAGTCTCGCATCGAGAAAGAAGTGTGTCGCCATCACAGCCATCGTAGTTGTCGCATCGCACCGCATCTGGAAAAGCGCCTCGCATCCACGGAGAAGCGTGCCGCCGTCGGAGCTGTTGTCGTCGCATCGAGTAAAGGGGTGACGCCGCTGCAGCATCGCATCGAGCGGAAGCGTCTCGCAACATCGGAGAAAAGTGCCGCTGCCAAGGCTGCTGTCGTCGCATCGCGTAAAGGGGTGACGCCACTGTAGCTGACGCATCAAGTTGAGCCTTCTCGCAACTATCGGAGAAGTGTAACGCATCTGGAAGATCTTCACGTCTTTATTTCTTTTGCACCAAGAACTTCATCGCATCAACATCTTTGCAACACTTTCGTTGCCCTGCGTGTCGCATCTAAGGTACATTGACTTAAAGTGTCGCATTTAAGAACTTAAGAGAACTAAGCAATCTTCTACCATCTAAAAGTAACAGTATTGTGTATTTTTGTCGTTTAACGGTCTTGTGATAATCCTATATAAAGAATCCTTATTTTTGATATAAAAACCTGTGTGGTGTCCATTTGTAGTGTTGTCACTTGGTTACTGTATGTGTTCACAAATGCTGAACCTATAACGCTCTGAGATAAGCCTTGGCTGCTCGCGCCAAGCTACCTAGAGGGTGAGCAGGGGTTATTTTAGTAGTGTAACCCCTCATCCTGACTAGAGGAAAGGTTCCCTGCTTGTCACAAGTACCTACCTGTGCCAACCAGAGAACCCGGATTCTAACACACACCTGCTTTGCATTGAAAGGAAATACCTCCACAATGCTTTGCACTTGGTTTCAGTTACAAAAGTAATGCAAACCCAGTCCAAAGGGGTAGTAAATATGAGCTCTATAGTTCTGAATACATGTACCAGCAGGCAAAATAGCACTATTTGAGTTACAATATTCTGGCTTAACCACAGCTTAGATGTGTTATTAGAAATAGTGTCTTAGGTCCCCTCCGATTACTCAAGAGTGAGACATTGTTTAGTCCTCAATCTAAATTTTTATGGATGTTACATGGCGTTAAAAACATTTATCTGCAAAATTTCTGTAACAAACTCCCACATCACCCCGTCTCCCCCTTACTAAAGTAAATATATAAATTAAAAGATATGTAGATTTAAGTTTTAGCAGCAATACATTTTAAGACAGATAGTTCAGGGGAACAGCTGGGAACATTCTGGTAGGGGGCCCCCTAAAAGGCTGGGGACCTGGGCCACAGTCCACTTTGCCCATGCCTCAAAATGACTCTGTTTGGTGACTCTGCAAAGTAGGGAAAGTGTTAATAAAGAATTGACTTTCGAGCTCAAGATTTGGATGAATACGAGTGTGTGGTGCTAGGCAGCCTATTTGTGAGCCAGCGCTGTGGAATGGAGCAACAGGGCCATATCTTAGGAAATATGGATCTGTGATGTTCTATCTACAAATTCCCAAACGTGAAAGTACAATGTTCATTCATGAGATCATGTCAGTCCTCCACCATTGGAGGGCCAGGGTTCGAATAACAGTCGTAGCTATAGCCATAATGAAGTAAGGGAAGTATAGATGAGAGATGCTTGAAGACACTATACACAGGACCATTTAGGAACCACATCATCTATGTCCAACCGGTCCAGAGCACCAATCACATCATAGCAGCAAAATCCTGACACAGAACTATGTGCCAAAGTAGTGTAGTGCAAAACTAACTAAAAGGCAGCAGAGCACTGTACAGGTTGAAAGGCAAGCAAACAGTCAACAAATTAAAGGAGTGGTAGCTCATTTGTGGACTATAACTGCACTGTGATGTGTTAGACCTGGCATCCTTGGTGTGGTTTCCCACTAATGTTTTGCCTTTAGACCTCCTGTTTTACTGACTACATTTTTGCTGACCTCAGGACTCTGCGCACTTTACCACTGCTAAGCAGTGCTAAAGTACATGTACACTTTCCTTATAACATGGAAACATTGGCTCAATTGGCATGTTTGATTTGCATTTAAGTACCTAATTAAATGGTACTACAGGTGCCCAGGGCCTTTAAATTAAATGCTACAAGTGGGCTTGCAGCACTGGCTGTGCCACCCACTGAAGTAGCACTTTAAACATGTCTCAAGACCTGCCATTGCAGGCACTGTGTATGAAGTTTGAACTGCCATTTCGACCTGGCAAAATAATCCTTTGACAGGCCCACACCTTTTCTTTTTTAATACATGTAGTCACACCTAGGAAAATCCCTTGACAGCCCAGAGAGCTGGATGCAATATAGTTAAAAAGTAGGACACTTACTTTTAAGTTGTACATGTCCTGAAAGTGAAAAAATTCTATGGGGCCGATTCACAGAACAAACTTAAGACAAAATCCTAAACTTAGTACCATTTTGGTACTCACAGAATGCACTTACTACTTCTGGCATTCACAGAATGAACTTACTACTTTTTCGATTCACAGAATAAACTTACTACTTTTGCTATTCACAGAATGGATTTATGACTACTAAACTTACGTCCGCACTCGGGCCGGAAATTTCGGCCCGGAGGCGGAGCTTCCGGCCCGGAGGCGGAGCTTCTGGCCCGGAGGTGGGGCTTCCGGGCCGGAGGCGGAGCTTCCGGACCACAGGTGGAGATTATGGCCATGGCTAAATCTCCGCCACTGGCCGGAATCCCCACCTTCGGGCCGGAAGCTCCGCCTCCGGCCCGGAAGCTCCGCCTGCGGCCCGGAATTTCCGGCCCGAGTGCGGACGTAAGTTTAGTAGTCGTAAATCCATTCTGTGAATAGCAAAAGTAGTAAGTTTATTCTGTGAATCGAAAAAGTAGTAAGTTCATTCTGTGAATACCAGAAGTAGTAAGTGCATTCTGTGAATACCAAAATGGTACTGAGTTTAGGATTTTGTCTTAAGTTTGTTCTGTGAATCGGGCCCTACATTTGGTGGTCTGGCCAAGAACGAAGATGACCGCCTGAATGGAGAGCTCTGCCCCGGGACAAGTTCGGGCAGAGACAACGGCCTTCCAGAGGCAGCTGGGGGCAGATTATATGCTGCCCTTACGCAGAGGATGGCACAAAACGCACCGAAGCGGAATCACCCTGGTGATGAGGTGGAAAGCGCAGGGCCAAGAGGCGTGACTGAAGCAGTAGCTTTTGCTTTGATACCAGGCCCAACCCTCCGCACATTGCTCCACTTCTCTTGGGTGGGCACTGGAGGTTTGCGGCCAGCCTATGGATACAACCGGAGCAACCTCTTCTAAGGCTGCCTGTGAGAGACTGTTGGTGCCTTTCCCAACCCTGTACCTTCCCCTATTTGCAAGCACTGGACTGCCACCTAACGGCTCCCCACCAGGCAGGCCAGAATACGAATCCGAGAATTCTCTCCGATCACTGCCAGAGGGGCGCAACGCGACAACAGAGGGGCGAGCACTACTTGGAAAATGGAGCACTCCTGCCCCCCCTCCAGGCTGTGGTACACCAGCCTCAATATCCTCCTGTGCTACACTACTGGCAGCTCCAGGACCCACGCGTCACCCCGGTGAACCGAGCCTCCAGGGACTACCCACTGAAACACCCTCTCTACCAGGATTCACAAGTTACAGCGGAAGGTGAGGAATGACCAGGGGGTAACACAGCATGAGGTGGGTCTTCCCCCCTGATTAGTGCTGGGGCACATGGGGGTGGGACCAGGCAGCAAACCCAGTGAGAGCGGGTGCACGTGGTGCTTCCCCAAAATCACCAAATCATTGCAACTGCCCATACACCACGCTTAGATGAGCATTGACGAGCCGACTATTCTTTACTGGCATATCTACATACAAGCGAAGTGGGCCCGCATAAACCCCAGACGGCCCTACAGCATCATCCCTGGGACGTTTAGGACCAGCTGACTCCTACTCGATGCTGGTCCTCTGAGGGGAACACAGTGTTATCTGCCCTCATTCCTTATTCCTGGCCTGCCCATCATGCGGAACCAGTGTGGACAAAGCAGCGAGTTAAAGAACTGACCAGGAGGGCCTCTCACCTGTCGTCTCCAGAGTTCCCCCGTGAGTCTCTGGGAACCCCCCTCTTATTTAACAGTCCAGGCAGCAAATTGGACCTGATGGAGACTCCTGAGTCCCTTCAGTGGTGAATTAAGGGTCCCCTTGCAACAAAACTGTGGCAGGATGGGCACCCTTCAATGCCTACGGGGCCGCTATGGTGCAACCGCACTAGACACTGCACTCACTGGTCCATTATTGGGGTGCCATTCATCTTGCCAGACCAGCACCAACATTAGATCCACAGATGTCTCCATACCAGAGTACAAGGGACATAAATAAACAAGAAGACTTCCTATCATTGTACGAGCCTCCATTCATTACCAAGGAGACTGCAGAAGGTGTGATAAATGAAATAACTCCACAGTGATCCAACCATCATAATTATGCTACTCCTAAGAGGCTGAACAATGAAGAGGATCTAAAGAGAGAACAAGCGGTCAAGGAACAATGACCCATAATGTGTTTCAAGAGTATAGCTTTCAGAGGCAGGAAAGGCTTATATCCCCAAATGGCAAGTCATACTATTGCAGGAATAGACATGGATAGTGTTACCAATGCCAAATAGATGGTAAGCAGGAAGTGGCAAAAATGCCAAATTTTGACTTTAAATCTGTCAGACACTAGGGGAACACCGTTCAAATAATCACATACACTAATTAAATAGAACTGATAACTAATAAGAGGAACAAGACAATGTCCTGACTCATCATTAGGTCTTAGCTGGTGAGCATCCAGAAGCTCCTTAACCACAGGCATCAGGAATATGATGGAACATACCAGATTCCATCCAGTTGCTAGCAAATGAACCGATGGCGTTCACCTGAAAGTTAATAAAGCCCTCGCGCCTGGTATCCTGCATTGTCATTGTTATAGTTTCTGCCGAACATCAAGCAAGCGGCAGTATTCTGCAGCCAACTAACCCTGGAGCTACAGTCAAAAGGTCAACCATTCACACTGTGAGGGACTTCTCCATGGAAATGTTGAATTCTTGAACATGCAAATGAAACTCTACCAACACTTCTCCAGAGAGCCAACCACCATGGAAGGCAAAGCCTCTAAACATACATATCAACACCTGGTGCCGTGGAGATCTTAAGAAATTCTGGGGCACTGGTCAAATGTTTTTGAGGGCCCCTGTTCAGAAGAACTTAGAATTTATTATGCATTTTTGGCTCACTCACAACCAATCAAAGTACCTGTGCTGCCTTGCTTCAAAGAAGCAGTGAAAAATATTGCTGTATCTACTAAGTTATTGTGTTCTCTCCCTCAGCGCTGGCTCTATTGGCTGACATTCTCCAACTCATACACCCTTGCACCAACAGCAAGGATGCGGATAGTCTGTCAAGCATAGATTTATTTACTGGAAGGGAAGCTTTCCAGCACAAAAACTATGACTTAATACCTTTCCCATTTTGTATGTGTGCTATAAAATGCAGCACATATCCATGAATGTCCACCAACAAGCACAGGAGCAAGTCCTCCAGGCAAATTTATTCATGGAAGCATTCAAACAACCACGCAACATGGCCGCAAAGGGTGACACCCCTCCTACAAGCAGCTAGCCCCTCTACGCCCCCACCAGCCTCTTCACCAGGTGAGACTATGAACTGCATCTTGCAGGAAATCTCCGGCATCAGCTGACAGTTGGAAGGAATGGACTCCACTATCTCTAAGCTAGCGGAGGAGGCAAAATCGATAAGAGTGGATATTGTGGGGTTTCGTGCACGAGCAGAAGGAGTGGACTGAAGGTTAACGGTGGTGGAGGGCCGCCTCGACACAATGCAGGACAGTGACCAAGAACTTCTCTTCCTCTGTTGCAAACTGATTGACTTAGAGGACCGCAGCAGGAGAGACAATGTCTTCATTTTGGCTTCCCGGAGGCAATCGAGGATTCAAATGCCAGAGCATTTATGAGCAATACCCTTCTGAAGCTTATAGGTGTTACATTTGACCCTCCACTGAAGAGGCAGCATGCCCACCGCATTGGCTCCCATGCAAGGACTCTAATGCGCACCCACGTCCCCTCATTGCCTGTTTCCTAAGCCATGAGCAAACGAGGTAGATGCTGGCCGCAGCACGCATCCAAGGACCGTTCACATACGAAGGTCATAGCATCAGACTAGCCGCAGATTTTTCCAGAGAGACCAATGATCGAAGCAAGGCATTCCTCTCCCTGAGACCTAGGTTACACCCAATGAACATCAAGCAAGGTCTTTTTGAGCCTGCCGTTTCGCATTACTAGAGATGGTGACTGTAACTATTTCTATGACCCAAAAGATCTACACCAGTTCCTTGACACCATATGATTTCAGGACATGGACACCCAACACAGAATCGTGGAAGAGAACATGAGAGGACAACCCCACCCATGAGGACAAGGGTTCTACTCTCCAAACCATGGCCGCCTTCATACATGAACAGCAGAGGGACAAATCCCGCTGTCCTCTGAAGCCCACCTCGGATGCAAATTGAGGGCGGAAGGGACCTAGGTGAGGCCCCCAGGCCAAGGAACGGGTATCCGCACAGGAAGAAAAACGGCTGCCAGACAGCCGTGGTCTGTGCAGGTAACAGCGATGGGGCCATGGAAGGGGGGATTCTGAGGGACGATGCCAAGGGAAAATGTATTATTTATTACATTTTCCCTTTTCATCATCCCTTTGGAATTCCCCCTTGCACGGCCCCACCGCCCCACCGCTGTTACCTGCATGGACCGAGACTGCTGCCAGACGACAGACAGCTGAGTATCGCTTGCTCTGTATTGGTCATCTGCGTAATTGTATAAGTTGTATAAGTTATCTATCGATGATGCTACCATGATTCTTATTGTAAGCACCTGTACCTGCCACCAGTATTTGTGCTTAGCCTGAAATAAGCTCACATCTTCTCTCCCCAAACCCAGCTTTGGCTCCAATACTGTTCTAGAACCACCCTGAGTGCCGCAATGCCATTAGTGGTTGCCCTTTGAACCCTTTCCTCATTTTCCAACACTTCCCCCTCAGTCTGCCCCATTTTGTTATCTTCGTGACCTGCCCTGAGCAATGCCCTGTCCTCCCGGTGGACTCGACTCTCGGAGCGGTGCGCCAGAGCATTTAGACCCACGGTAGGAAGTCTAATGTTCCCTCTGCTACCCTCTTTCTGTTTTATCTCTTCCCTCCACCCCTCCCCTACCCTATCCTGTCTGATTACATTGTATCTCTCACTATTTTGACCTGTTCTCCCCCTCCTTTTACCTCCACTGTTTTAGCATCTGGTTTCATTCTGATCGTTCACTGCACTACCAGGACAACAACTCCTTAAACACAGGCCCTGGTTACTTCACCGGGTCATATATCATCTGTTATATGCCAGGTGATTCCCTGACACCTGTACCCCTTCCTCCTCCAGCCTTTTTTTTTTCTTTCCCTCATCGCGCCTGCGTATCTTTTCTCTATACACTCTTCCTACTTCTCTACCCTTTCTCTTCTCTGTTCTATGACTGCCTTTTGTCCTCCTTCCCTTCTTAATTATATTGATCCTCATATCCATATCTCTCAGATCTCTTATCCCCCTTCCTATTTATTGCCTCAGACACCTTACTTTCTGTTCGTCCCCAGTGGCTGAGTGTTGCTCCTGTTGCATTTTACCACACTCTTCTCATCACAAGAGACCCTGATATAGATTAGTGGGACCCTATTACTCATTGTCCAACTCTAACTCACACCATGTGCGCCACTTACCCCCTATGTGCTATAACCTGGAACTTACACGGCCTTACGCATTACATCAAATGGAGAAAAATTCGCTCTTACCTAGAATCCAAACGAGTTGATGTGGCACTGCTGCAGGAGACACACCTTGATGCACTGAAATCAGATAAGTTACGTAGAGATTGGGTGGGGAAGGTGATCCAGAGTAGTGTGAATGGTGGAGATACCCTAGGCATGGGACCCCTACGCAAATTTGGCATAGCAATCCTCCTACGTAATTCCCATCCGGTTACAGTGATAAAGACATGGACAGACCCAGACAGACGATACACGTTTGCTAAACTGAGGTTAAGGGACCACCATAACTGCGCAGGATTGGTCTACTCTCCGATAGGAGCGAAAACATAATTTCTCCTCCAGCTAAACTGTCTGCTGTTGGATATAGGTGCTTCGCAATATCTTATTGGCAGTGACTAGAATCTTGTGAGGGACCCGGTTCTGGATAGAAAGGAACCCCTCGATAAGGGTAGTGCAGCAGACAGGGCCTTGATGGACGATGTGCTAGCGGATAATGGTTTGGTGGACCATTGGCGCCTGAGTCACCCCACAGCTACAACATCGTGAATCGTTAGAGCAGGCCTAGATGAACCTAAACAGCCTCTTTACCACCAAAGCAGAGTACGCTCTGCAGAGGATGAAAGGGTGGCACTATATGCAGGGAGAAAAGGCAGGGAGGCTACTGGCGGCACAGGTCAGTCCGCGAGAGGCTGCCATGTCCTTACCAGCCATAAAATCAGCAGGAGGGGAAACTCCTACTTCCCCCCAGGACATCGTGAATGAATTTGCTTCATTCTATGAGTCCCTCTACACCCCAGATGAACCAATTGAAAGGGACAAGCTGACCACCTTTCTAAAAGATGCCAATCTTCCTTGCTTCCTTGCCTCTCGAACAAGCGCAGGGAGCTACTGTAGGGGGAGTTCAGCAGGGAAGAGATTGAGTTAGCAATAGCCATAAGGCTCCCAGAGAAGACGGGTTTACAGCAGAATTCTATCACTGGGTGGGTGAGGAGGTGGCTAACACACCTCAGACAGCATTCCACGAAGCGGAGCAGGCGTCCTCTTTGGGCCCCCTCACAATAGTGCAGTAATCGCTGTCTTACCTATACCTGGGAAGGACCCTCTGTTGTGTGGCAGCTATTGGCCCATCTCCTTGCTGAACTGCGATATCAAAATCTTGGCCACTATTTTGGCATCCCACCTCCAAAAAGTCCTTCCCTCATTAGTGTACCACACGCAAGTATAATTTGTACCGGGCAGTTCCTCTAGAAATTACCTGCGCACCCTAGCCCACATGCTCTGGTCTGCCAAAGATCTCACTAACGACGCGATGGCACTTTCGCTCAATGCGTGAAAGGCATTTAATCGCATCAAATGCGATTATCTTTTCAAAGTAAAGGAACATTTTGGCTTAGGAAATCAATTCATCGCCAAAGTGTGGTTGCTATATGACAAACCTACTGTGCAGGTTAATTTCGGGGTTTTCATATTGGATCCATTTCCAATTCACAGAGGAACACGTTAGGGGTGCACCCTTTACCTGCCTCTCTTTCGACTTGCCATGGAACCCCTGGCAGCCACCATATGTAATTCGGCTATCGTCACATGCGTACACCTCCCAATCAGTGACTCCAAACTTTACCTCTATCCAGATGATGTTCTGCTTACTCTCACGGATCTGCGTTGGTCTCTGCCATCTCTGTCCTAAAGCATTTATGATTTCTCCTCCTTTTCTGGTTATAAAATAAACTGGGATAAGAGCAAAGCACTTCCCATCTCGGATGGCACCACAAAAGCAGCCATACATGGATACTTCTCCCAATAGTAACCATAACATCCTAAATATCTTGGTATACTGATCAATAAAGGTATGGTGGGGATGGCCCCAGACAACCTGAATCCATTGCTCACTCAAATGCAACGTGACTTCGAGAAGTGGAAGGTGCTGGGGCTCTCCATTGGGCAAGAGTGCAAGCTATGCGCATTGTCACACTCACATGCTTTATTCATACCCTTGGGATGCTGCCGTAGGGGTACCTCTCACCACGCTGTAATCCTTCGCTTGGGGCTCCTCGAAACCTTTTATAGTTGTGTCAAAGCTGCAAGCTCGCGTTCCAGCAGAGGACCGAGCCTCCCCTCGGTAAAACACTATGCTCTTTCCCTACAGCTCTCCCAACTGGCGGATATGCTGCCTGGGACTCAGGACACGCCGGACTGGGTACTCATTGAATGGCACCTACTGTCTGCTGAGGCAGGTCTCTGTTCATATGGGATGGGAACATACCCACAGGACCCCACTCATCCGGTATTATCCGCCATGCACAGGGCCTGGCAACGAGCGCACCACCTGCTGGCCTATGTATAGATGAACAGAAGCTGTCTTGGCCCCAATGGAAGACAGAGGGCATCAACACCCTGGATCAGCTCCTACGTGACAGTGACTTAAAAATGTTTGTACAGTTAAGGGAGGAGTTTGGCCTCCCCAAGATGCAATCTTGGAGATATACCCAATTGCAGCACTGCATGAGGAAATGTCTAGACCCACGTCCTTGGTCCTTGTCATCCTCACTGGTAGTATCATACCTCCACAAAGGGGTAATGTCTGGACAATATGGAGTACTCTCCTCCCATCTTTCTCGCAACCTTTGTTGCGAGCTCTCTGTATCAAATGGTAAAACATGGCTATCGGTTTCCTATGAAGAGGATGAGTGGGCAGACACTCTACAAGCCCTTGACAGGGGCACCAGGGAGGTGCGACTGAAATTCTGTCTTTTCAAAACCCTGCACAATTGGTAGTGGACACTGATGAAACTGCATAGAGCGGGCCTACTTCCACATACAAACTGTTGGAGGAGGTGCACGAATACACGCTGTGACACACTGCATATTATATGCGAATCCCCATCGATGCAATCCTTCTGGTCTTATGTGGGTCTGATCCTGAGTACCTCTATGCCCCTACACGTGCCACTCATCACCCTGCTATTCTTCTGCATGACTCTCGGCAATCACCAGAGTTATCAAAGCCACAACGCCATGTGTTTCATACGGCGCTTGTCACAGGTAAAATATGTATCTTACGACATGGAGGTCGCCGACGCCACCAACACTTGTATCCATGATCCACAGTGCCTCACATGAATAGGTCATCTACAACCTGCAGGACCATCTGAACTGTTCCTACAGACGTGGGCACCCTTCCTGCATACAGAGGAGAGCACGGGGGACAATCACAAAGCACGGGTCTCGGAACCCCATCCTCCTACCCGTCCCACACCCATTCTTCCACCACCAACCACAGTCAACATGTAAACCATAGCATACAAGGTAACTGATGTACTGAGCAATTATCACAGACTGGAGCAGCGAGTTGTACAGTGGAATGGCATGTCAAATAGTACAGTAGGGTGTTGTAGACTGTCATAGAGGAGAATAGTGTTTTAGAGTGAAGTAGGGTGAAGTAGAGTGTCATAGAGTGGATTATTGTCAATTGGAGTGCTGTAGAGTACAATGGAGGAGAGTGTCATAGAATTGAGTGCTGTGTCATTATCGTAGAGAGAAGTTGAGTTTGTGTGGCATCAGTGTAATACACTATAGTACAATGAGTAGTGTGGATGGGCATAGAGTGGAGTAGAGTGTCATAGAGTGTAGCACCTAGTTCCAGAGAGGGGTTCCATAAAGTGGAGTGGAATGTCGGACGGAGGAGTGGCAAAGAGCAGAGTCTAGTATAGTGGCGGAGAGTGAGATAAAGTGTAGTAGAGTGGCGTATAGCGGAGTGGAGTAGTGTGTTGTAGACTAGAGCAACAGGGAGTACAGTAGAACGGAGTGGCAAAGCTTACAGTTGAGTAAAGTTTCATAAATTGGAGTATTGTGCTTTACAGTACAGTGTAGTTGGGGGCTGTACAGTACTGGAGAGTGATATATACTACAGTAGAGTAGAGTGGCACACAGTCGAGTTGATTTTTGTAGAGTCGAGTGGTGTGCAGTACAGTACAGTCATGTAGTATATGGTTCTGTGGTTTGGCATACAGTGTTATAGAGTACAATGGCATTGAGTGGCGCAGAGTGGAGTAGAATAGAGTACCGTGTCAGAATAGAATGGAGTAAAGTGTGGTGCAGTGGTATTCAGAGAGTTGCATAAAGTATTGTATAGTGGACTAGAGTATCGGAGAATAGAGTGCAGTAGAGTGTACGGTGACATACAGTACAGTACAGTGTTGTACAGTGGAGTGAAAAGGAATAGACAGCAGTAAAGTGTTGGAGAGTGGCATAAAGTGTATTAGAATGTTGTAGAGTGGAGTTGCATAAAGTGTAGTAGAGTGTGAAACAGTGTAGCTGTGTACACAGGATTGTTGTGTACCAGCATAGAGTGAGGTAAAGTCTTTTATAATGCAGTAGAGTTGCATGGAGTGGTGTAAGGTAGTGTGGAGTAATGTGCAATAGAATGTATTGGTGTATTGTAGAGTGGCAAGGAGTTGAGTGTATTGCCTTAGCATAGAAAGTAAACTGTTATAAATTGTAGAGGGTTCTCGTACAGTATAGTGGAATGCTGTGTTGTATAGAAAAGTGTCATATAGTGGAATAGTGTGTTGTACATTGGAGTGTACAGGTATTGAGTGAGTATGGAGGGGGACAGTGGAGTGTACGGGGATATAGCGGAATAGAATGTTGTAGCGTGCCATTAAATGTGATAAAGGCTTGAATATAGGAGTTAAATAGAATGGAGGAGAGTGTCACACAATGGAGCAGTATAAGGTGAAGTGACATAAAATAGATTATTCTCGAGTGGAGTAGGATACAGTGGAATAGCTTACAGTGGAATACTCTATAGAGTGTAAAAGAGTGGAGTGGCATAGAGTGGAATAGCGTGGAGTGGTGTACAGTGTAGTGGTGTAGAGTGGAGTAGGGTCCAGTGGGTTAGCGTAGAGTGGGGTGGAGTACATTGAAGTGGCATAGCATAGAGTTGAGGACAGTATTACAAATTTAAATAGTGTCTCATACAGTAGAGTGGAGGGCTGTGTTGTACAGTGTTGGAAACTGTTGTAGAGTGGAGTAGAATGTTGCACAATAGAGTGTATGGGCATAGAGTTGTGTGCAAATTTGGACATGGGTGTATGGGGATAGAGTGGAGTAAAGTCTAGTAGTGTGGCACAGAATGTAGTAGAGTTTTGTAGAGTGGAGTTCTATAGAGTGGAGGAGAGCACACAGGAGTGGTGTATAGTGGAGTAGCGTACTGTGGATTGGCACAAAAAACAATGGTCCTGAACCAATGATTGAAACATGCGAAAAAATGTTTGCTCACTAACTTTAGCCTCACTGCGGCTACCCAGCGAGACGGGCTGTGACCGATTAGCTCAGACAAAAGCCCAGACTGCAATTATTACAAGACGCAAGCAGTTTCCCTCACGATCTCAGACAGTAAGCCCTCAACTCTAAGACGGTTGGCTTGTGCGTCCTCGCACCCGGGTCTATCCAATTGTACACTGCTGCAAACTCGGGAGAATGGTTTTCTACTGATTTGTTCAGTCACCAGCCTTGAATCTTCCATCCACTAGACGTGATAATGGACCTTTGAAGATTCCCAGATACCCAGCCTCATACCTCCAAGAATAATTGGTATACGTCTCCATTGAATTGGACCCTGGATTAATACCAGGCTTTCGAATTAATCCGAGTCACTCAGGTTGCCCTCCGGTCCTGATGAAGACCCACACGGCCAAGGGTTAAAATTCCGCAAGGCCCTCAAGACGGGTCGAAACGTCGACGCCCCTTCCTTAATCGCCTGGGACACATAACCTTCTTCCGTGCCAGACCATTAATTGCTTTTCTTCTAAATTACATTAATGTACCTTGTAATTTGAAATGTGGCCAGGTTATTTCTCAATTGTATTTTGACGGTGATTTATAACCGAACTATTTTGTGAATCCCAAAAAGTTTTTCAATTACTATGTTTCATCTCTCTCTGTTTCACCAATTCACCCTCTAGCACCTCTTGCTTTTTGCACGTTCCCTCAGGAGCAACCTTGTGTGTTTTTATTGTTAAAAACATTGAAATCTAAAAAACGTTCTAAGTAATAAATGTATAGTAACTTACGTACTGGATGTTGACCCCTTTTTTTCCTCTCTCTTTCTAAATTTCATATTTAATATTGTGAGCCACTTTAAGTAATTCTGCTCGTGACTTAGTAAATGATTTAACTTAGTGAACAAACACATTTTTTCGCATGTTTCAATCATTGGTTCAGGACCATTGTTTTTTGTACTAATTTTGCGCCCAGGTCCTTGACTACTGGGATACCCCATTTTTGTAATGGTGGATTGGCATAAAGCAGAATAGCATAGAGTGGAGTGGCATATAGTTAAGTAACGTGGAGTGTAATGACGTATAGTGTAGTAGCATACAGTGGAGTGGCATAAAGGGTATGTTAGAATGGTGAGTTATTGATAGTGTTGTCTGGTTAGTGTGTAACAAGGACCAATACTTATAATAATTTGAAGGTGGTGGATAAAATGTGCCCTGGTGAAAATGAACTACTGTTGGGGTAGTATGATACAGCATTTTCGGGGTGCAATGTGCCCCTCAGGAATCCAAATCCGAGGTCATTGCACCTGCTGCATCAATGGTTGCTACACTTCTGATCCCTCACTTGCCATTGACACATCGGAAACAGCTGACACACAGGGCATTCTAATTCGCTTTAACTGTAGATGTTTTATAAATGGTAATGTGGACCAGTCCTTGTGCATTCAATTGCAGAACTAGAAAAAAATGGTTCTAATTATTGCACCCAAAGGATCGAGAGAAACTTCATGTAGAATCTAAGAAGTTAGAAATTACATGCCAACACTGAGCAGCCGTCTTATACCAAGGAGGGGGTGGTCCATGTTGGAGGGAGGAATGGAACCACAGCCAGGAAGAGGCTATAGGCGAGAGACTGAGGTTGTCTTGTTATTTTCAGCATTTTAGCCTGTCACAGCAAGGAAGGTGTCTTCTGCTTAAAACTTTCCTATTCAGTTATAATAACTGTCATGATTTTAATTGTTTTTTGCCTGACATTTTAAAGCCATATGCGTGTCACTTTGAGTGGCACTTTATCGTGAAAGCAATAGAGCAGTTATAACTATGAAATAAGATGAACATCGGATGTCAGACAAATTTCACAATAATATGGTTTAAGCATTGCTTTAAAGTAGGACAGAAAGCAAAGTGCTCTTGTAAAAAAACATAGAAGAGATGACCTCCTCGAATTGACATTTGGTGGTGGTCTTTTGTGCGAGGAGTCTTTTTTGTTGTTTTTTTACTTTTTCTTCAACTGGAAGGAAGTGCTCCAGAGTCTCCAACTTCCTGTTCCTGTACAGCTGGATCCTCCCTGTGCCTTGTCCATATCTGGGTACTTTTCATTTGGAGTTGGAGCTGGAAGGATCACTCTTTGTGTCCTGTGCATATCCCATTGTATTTAAGGACTTTTGGATTTGAGATTTCACAAGTAGGTTGAAAAACTGGTGTTGTTTGTCTGATTGAGGCTATTCACCTGGATTTATTTGTACTTTTAATCAATTTTCAAAATTGATTGTGGTGGGTGGCCTGTGATTTCTTTGCATTTCATTTTCCTTCTTGTGTAAAGCAAAAATCTTTTACAGTATACTACATTTTGATCGAATCCACACTGTGGCCTAGTCTGCCAATTGGCCTTTCAGCCAGCAGGCCTAGTGTTAGTCATGGGTGCATGAAACAACAGTCTCTGTGGTGTTCACTGCATTTCGGCCCTGCATGGATTTGGACTGAAAAACAAAATGTGCTCTTTCTGGTATTTCATGCTTTTTTTAAATGAAAACAGTGTATAGGAGTCAGGACTAGGTGGGGTAATGGCTTTGAAGGATGTGTCTTGTTGTGATTTTTTTTTTTAGCCCAATAATTTTCGTTTTTGGCATTGCCGAATTAATGATGTTTTCTCTGTTTTCCCATGCCTCCTTTGTCTGGCCAGTGTGCGTGTTTGCAATAGGCCAACATTTGCCTTTGTTCCAGATGCCATGTGACCACTGGCCAGGGGCCATTTTGCATAGTCAGTGCACTGTCCCGGCCTAGGCCTGCATGTACTGTTTGATTGTTTTACAGGCCTTCTACCTCTTGTTGTGACTTGTGAGTGACGATGTGGCTTGCGGCCATTTTGTGTAGGCAGCCAGTGTGCTTTTACAATAGGCCTAAATGCGTTCTTTGTTCAAGGCCTCTAGATTTTTGTTATAACCATGTGGCTGGCGGAGATTTTGTGTAGGCAGTCAGTGTGCTTTTGCCATCGGCCTGCATGCGTTTTTCCTTTTGGGCCTCCAGCTTCTTGTTGTGACCATGTGGCTGGCAGCCATTTTGTGTAGGCAGCCAATGTGCTTTTGCCATAGGCCAACATGCGTTCTTTGTCCTAGGCCTCTAGCTTCTTGTTGTGACCATGTGGCTGGCGGCCATTTTGCGGATCCAGCCTGTGTGCTTTCTCTATAGGCCTGCATGTCTTCTCCTTGTTCCCAATGGAAACCTTCCTGTTGTTGTTGATGACAATGTGCCACTGGTTGGCAGTCATTTTGTGCATCCAGACCTTTTTGCCATAGGCTGCATGGATGGTTGAGCAATTACTTTTTTTGATTTTTATTAAGTAATTGGTATTTTTTTTTAATTTAGTACATTTTTTATATAATTAAAAAAATCTTTGTTTATACCATTTCCCACTACATCTTCCTTCAATCGAATCAACCCCATGTCTGCTATAGGTGCACAACAGCTTTTATTGTCTTGGGGTTTATTCCTTCTATTGTCATTTGTCAGGTGCACCTACCTCAGAGTCAGTGCCACATCACACGTTGTGAGTGACGTGACGTCACATGCTGCACATAAAGCAGGTTCATCTGTATGTTGTTGTTGTTTTTCTCTCTTATTCATCCTGAGTGGTCAGTCACCATGAAAGTATATGTTGGTGTGGTTTTCCGTTTTAAGGATGAATACACATATTTACACTGTATTGTTAATTGATGGAGTAACAGCAGTGACCACACAGTAAATTATATTTGTTTGTGCTACTAATTGAACAGCAACAATGTCACATTTCACTGATGTCCTTCTTGCTTCTTTTCTTTTAGGTGCATGACAAGAAGACAACAAGAGACAACAGTACCTCACTCACAGTACTGCCGCCAGAAAGAAGGCCTGTGCATGGTGTGACGCGTGAGTGATCCTCACATCAGACATCTCTTCAACTTGTGAAGCTAAGTGCCACTTCTAACTACCAGCTTCAAGATGGCCCTAAAGAAAGGTGCCACTGCTGAGCCTAAAACTGCTACCAAGAAAGTAGCCAGTGAGAAAAAGAAGGAGCTTACCACCATCACCACTGGCATGTCGCCCCAGATGATTTTGGAAAACAAAAAACTGTGCTGGCCGCACCAGCCTCTGGCGAACAGGCTGGGAGCAGCACCTCCAAATCAGTGGACCTACCTCAATCTAGGCCCAAGCCCATGTCTGTCACAGAAGCAGCCAGTCTAATCATGGCAACGCCGATGAGCAGTGATTTAAACATTGACTTATCTCTATCGCAAAGTAGTACCCAATTATTGCAGCAAACTCAGCGAAGTGGACAACAACAAGAACAACAGCCACGACTGCCAATAGTAGTTCCTCCCGAGGTAGGAGCAGTTCAAGAGAGTTCCATGCTGAGGAAGAAGAGCAATCTTTTCCAAAAGATCCATTGTCTTCCAGATCTCAAGCTAGAAAAAGAAGTGCTAGTGGTGCATCATCATCTTCTTCTTTAAGCCCTTCTCTGATGATCTAGATGGCACTTGGTTTGATTGTCAGTCTGAGATTGAGACAAGCCACGAGACAACTTAAACAAGGCTAGGGAAAGAGAAGTTTCCAGAAAGCCTTAGAGTTATGGAGGCAGATGTAAAAGAGGAGGATGACAACGAGCCAGTCATCATGGATGTTAGCCCAGCCCCAGTGAAGACAGTCATCCCCCAATTTCCCATGGGGGATATGTCAGTGGCACCACAGACCCAGCCATATTTGCATTGTCCTGACAGTGACCTACATCCCCAATCACCTCAGTAGAAGTAGGTACTGCAGAGAGTCAAACATCAAAACGCCCACCTACCGCCAGTTCATCTGACAGTGGCAGTGGCACCAGCATTAGAAACTTGAGCTCCCGAGTGTGGGATTTCTTTTCGGTTAGCCAGAAGGAGGCGAACATTGCCATATGCTCCCTTTGCTGAACAAGTGTTAGTTGGGGAAAGTTTGGTACAAACTATAGTACTGGGTGCCAAACAACCCATTTGAGAAAGCACCATACAATCCGTTGGGAGGCGCACCTTAGCAGGCAAAAAACTGCAAGTGTTGGTGAAGGGGGTGAAAGCCAGCTTAACAGAGAATCTGAATCCGATCACGGTTGAAGGTGAAGAAGAGGAAGACATCTTCATTACACAAAGCAGCCTTCTCCCCATCAGTGCAATAGTATTGCCCACATCAACAACATTGTAATGGCACAAGACACCTATCGAGACACTAAGGCAACAGAGGACAGTGACTGCCCTGCTGCAAAGCACATTGAGCCTACCACCGCCTGCTCTCAAGAAGTCACCTGCATCAGTGGCATCAGGAAATAAAAAAATTCAAGCTACTATTCCTGCCATGTCTAGACTGGAGGTACAAACCAAAACTGGGTCCTGGCTCAAAAAGCTCAGCTGGACTGAGCCCAATTAACAGAAAAAACAGAACATACTGTCCAGGCTGAGAATCACTACAACCAATCCCTTTTTATAACTCCTATCATGAGAAGTAAAACATGAAAGGAGGGCTTTATGAATTTCCTTTTGCTTAGAAGAACATTTATTGTTTATTTCTCATTTTTCTCTTTTTGTGCGTTCAACAATTGTTCATTGCACATTCACATTTTACAAAAAACATCATGGTATATATACGAATGTATTAAACAACACTACACGATAGTCTTGATCCCCTGTGTAGAGGTTTCAAACTACATTCATTCATCAAACATTCATGGCCGATTCATTCATACACACACTCGACATACACTGAACAAAGCGGTCCTAATGACACCTCTCCTTTTGGAAAAAATTCACTAACATACTCTATATATGTCATAATACTTTTTCTTTTTTTTTTTTTTTTTTTTTTATACAATGAAAATCCAAAAGAACGTTTTTAGTAGGAGCCTCTCAAATGGGTGCAAAAAGGACCGATCTGGTCGACGCGTTTCGAACCTCTATCTTTTGAGGTTCTCTTCAGGACCAACCAATTTCTTAGAAAAGTGCGTAAATGAGGAACCTTAAATATCCGTGACTCATCCAGCTCGCCCTGGGGCCTTTGAAGTGAATCTGTTATCGTGATGGGACAGCCGAGTCCCAATTGTGAGACGGCTGTCTCCTTAGCCGGCTACCTTGGAGGACGAACTTCTTTTCTACCTATGTAAGTTTGCGTAATCGTGTCACGTTGAAATCCCGTGCCGGCATCGAGATAACTTCACTCCTCCAGCGTTTCGCGGCTCCGTTAGTCTGTCAGTGATCTAACGGAGCCGCGAAACGCTGGAGGAGTGAAGTTATCTCGATGCCGGCACGGGATTTCAACGTGACACGATTACGCAAACTTACATAGGTAGAAAAGAAGTTCGTCCTCCAAGGTAGCCGGCTAAGGAGACAGCCGTCTCACAATTGGGACTCGGCTGTCCCATCACGATAACAGATTCACTTCAAAGGCCCCAGGGCGAGCTGGATGAGTCACGGATAGTTAAGGTTCCTCATTTACGCACTTTTCTAAGAAATTGGTTGGTCCTGAAGAGAACCTCAAAAAATAGAGGTTTGAAACGCGTCGACCAGATTGGTCCTTTTTGCACCCATTTGAGAGGCTCCTACTAAAAACTTTCTTTTGGATTTTCATTGTATAAAAAAAGAAAAAGTATTATGACATATATAGAGTATGTTAGTGAATTTTTTCCAAAAGGAGAGGTGTCATTAGGACCGCTTTGTTCAGTGTATGTCGAGTGTGTGTATGAATGAATCGGCCATGAATGTTTGATGAATGAATGTAGTTTGAAACCACTACACAGGGGATCAAGACTATCGTGTAGTGTTGTTTAATACATTTGTATATATACCATGATGTTTTTTGTAAAATGTGAATGTGCAATGAACAATTGTTGAACGCACAAAAAGAGAAAAATGAGAAATAAACAATAAATGTTCTTCTAAGCAAAAGGAAATTCATAAAGCCCTCCTTTCATGTTTTACTTCTCATGATAGGAGTTATAAAAAGGGATTGGTTGTAGTGATTCTCAGCCTGGACAGTATGTTCTGTTTTTTCTTTTTATGTCTAGACTGGAGGGGCAGTATGAACGCAACAACCCAACGGCACGTTAGTACAACGTGAAGCTGGCTGAAAGGTCAGCACTGGACCGCCTTCCTTTTTCTTTTGTTGAAGGGGCGGGTTATCTTGAATTTGTGGCCACCATCTTCCCAAAATGGAGGGTTCCCAGTAGGTCCTATTTTTATAGAGTTGTTGTTCTAGCTCTACATCATGATGCGCTTGAATTGCTTGGACAAACCTTTTAGCAGGGTGCTGTCCACACTATCCACCTGACAACAGACATGTGGACAATTTGTCAAGTTTCTGATTACATGTGCTTCACTGCACACTGGATCTCTTTTGAGGTGGCTAGAGAAAAAATATCTGCAGGTTTTGACACTGCTAAGATTTATAATGCTGCTCGGAAGCATTCAACAGTAGCGATGTTCGCAATGGAGAAATCCCATACAGCTGCAAACATTTTGGAAGACTTTAACAACAAGATCTTTGAATGTCTGCGACCAAGAGGGCTTAATATTGGATTTCTTACCACAGACAATGGCAGTAATATAGTTAAGGCCATAGCCGATGGTGGTTATTTCAGAGTCCTGTGTTTGGCGCACTGCATCAACATCATTGTACAGGACTTTCTCAAAAAAGAAGACCAAGTAAGCACCTTACTGTCCACCTGCAGAAGAATCTGCACTCATTTCAGCCAATCATGTAAAGCTCTGAAACAGCTGAGGGTCATTCAGTGTGATAATAGAATGCCTGTTAAAGCACTCGTACAGGAGGTGCAAACACGCTGTAAATCCACTTGTTACATGCTTGAACGACTGTTTGAGCAGCACAGACCTATCAATGAATGTCATGCAAAGAGGAGATGCAACTGTAAAAAGAATGATCATTGAGATGGACCAATGGGGCCATTCATATGCATGACAGAGATGCTGCTTCCTTTTGAGGTAGTCACATGGTGAGTCAACAACGAGGACAGTACCATGGGCCAAGCTAGCCCTTTGTTGCACATGCTACAAGAACAACTAAAGGAGGTGTCTGCAATGTACGCAGGTGTGGAGGGAAAAAAGATGGGTATGACTTGGTTGGGAGTTTAATCCTTTTCTTGTCTACTAATAAAAGGGGTGAAAGAGACATTGTGTCCCCCAAGCATTACATGTGTGCCACAATTATTGTTCCACGGTACAAACCATTACTGTCCACTTTCATTCCTTATTCAGAGGGGGATGTTAGAAAATACAAAACATGGATAGTGGAGCAAGGCATTGAGCTAGAAAAAGAACAGCAGGGAATTAGAGGCCCACCGGTCCCGGGCACAAGTCCTGTGGTGCAGCCTTCAAGTTCAGAGCCTGAGGGCAGTGCTGTTGGCTCACAGCAGCCAAAACCAATGACAAGAACAACATCAAGAGCAGGATCATCAGCCCCCAAATTTGCAACTGGGTAGTTTCTACTGGCAGGGCTTAAGTCCAGTGCAAAGGTGAAGGCAAGAGGTCAAGCAAAGTGTATCACTGGCAATGAACATTGAGCAAATGGTCCGGGCCTATCTGTATGATGCAAGAGATGTCTACCTTGATCAAAACCCATTGGTTTATTGGTATGGGAAGAGGCGCCAATGGCCAGTGCTAAGCAATCTAGCAATAAGCTATCTGGCTTGCCCTGTAAAAAGGGGTGTGGCCTCGGACCACCTCTCTGCAACGCAGCTCTGTGGTGCTTACTGGAGGTACCTGGTGGGCTAGTTGGCCCCCAGGGACCCTCAGGATTCAAGGGGAATTAATCCCCCAATTTAAAACCCGCCAGGGGGTGCGTTTGCACAGTGGTGCAGGGAGGGGGCAGGGCCTGATTTGACATGTGTGTATTTATCCAATTACTCGTCCAAAACCCAAGCACTTATAAATTCACCATGCACTTTCCTTGCAGCACTCTAATCATCCAGCTACTACCCATGCTCTCATGCAATGACCCATGCACTAACTCATGCACTGCTACAGTACTCTGAGCACTACCCATGCAGTCCAGCCATCGCCCTATCACTACCCATGCACTCCTCCAATCACCCAGCCAGTACCATGTACTTATCCAATCACTCCACCAAAAGCCAAGCACTTATAAATTCACTTTGCACTCTCCTTGCAGTACTCTAATCATCCAGTCAGTACCCATGTACCTTATGCAATGGCCCAGGCACTAACACATGCACTGCTACAAACCCCTGAGCACTACTGATTCAGTCCAGCCATCTCCTTGTCACTACAAATGCACTCCTCCAATCACCCAGCCAGTTCCATGTCCTTATCTAATCACTGAGCCAAAACACAAGCACTTATAAATTCACCATGCACTCTCCTTGTAGTACTCTAATCATCGAGTCACTACCCATGTACTCATGCAATGACCCAGACACTAACACATGCATTGAACAATCCCCTGAGCACTACTGATTCAGTCCAGCCTTCTCCTTGTCACTACCCATGCACTCCTCCAATCACCCAGCCAGTTCCATGTCCTTATCTAATCACTGCAGCAAAACCCAAGCACTTATAAATTCACCATACACTCTCCTTGCAGTACTCTAATCCTCCTGTCAGTACCCATGTACTCATGCAATGACCCAGGCACTAACACATCCACTGCTACAATCCCCTGAGCACTACCCATGCAGTCCAGCCATCTCCCTGTCACTGCAGATGAACTTCTCCAATCACCCAGTCAGCACCATTTACTTATCCAATCACTCTTCCAAAATCCAAGCACTTATAAATTCACCATGCTCTCTTCTTGCAGTACTCTTATCATCCAGTCAGTACCCATGTACTTATCCAATCACTCCGCCAAAACCCAAGCACTTATAAATTCACCATACACTCTCTTTTCAGCACTCTAATCATCCTTTCACTACCCATGCACTCATGCAATGAACCAGGCACTACCTCATGCACTGCTACAATCCCCTGAGCACTACCCATGCAGTCCAGCTATCGCCCTGTCACTACCCATGCACTCCTCCAATCACCCAGCCAGCACCATGTACTTATGCAATGGCCCAATCACTAACACATGCACGGCTACAATCCCCTGAGCACTTACCATGCAGACCTCTAACCACCTACACACTACTGATTCATTCCTCCAATTACCCAGGTAGTACCCATGCACTCCAGAAATCCCTCTGTCACTACCCATGCACTCCTCCAATCACCCATCCAGCATCATGTACTTATCCAATCACTCCGCCAAAACCCAAGCAGTTATAAAATCACCATGCGCTGTCCTTGCAGCACTCTAATCATCCAGTCACTACCCATGTACTCAATAAATGACCCAGACACTAAGACATGCACTGCTACAATCCCCTGAGCACTACTGATGCAGTCTAGCCATCTCCTTGTCACTACCCATGCACTCCTCCAATCACCCAGCCAGCACCATGTACTCATCCAATCACTCTGCCAAAACCCAAGCTCTTATAAATTCACCATGCACTCTCCTTGCAGTACTCTCATCATCCAGTCTGTACTAGGTGTGGGCGGAATTTGCGTAATCGCGTTACGCAAATCTCCGCGAAACGGTAAAAAATCTCCGCGAACATGCACAAATTCCGCGAACACGTAGAATTGCTTGTTCGCGGTGCTTTTTTCCTGCTCACAGTTGCTGTTTGCGTGCTCGGGGAGAAATATCTCGCGAACACGCATTTTGAGAACGCGAACAAGAAACAATTTCGCGAAGTCGCGGAAAGCAGATTTTTGGGCAATTTCGCGTTCTCCGCGGAACGCGAAATTACCGAAATTCCGCAAATTTCGCGAGCGGAACGGAATTTACCGCCCAGGCCTAGTCTGTACCCATGTACTCATGCAATGACCCAGGCACTAACTCATGGCAAATACAGAGGAGGTCATGCTAATCACAAGGTTACCCCAATGCATAGCGTCCCCTAGTGTATGGAGGTGTTTTTACTGTCTTCTAAGTGTCTTTTAACATAGCACTGGCTCTAGGCCTGGTTAGTCAGAGTCAGTTACCACCAGTACCCGTCAGCAAAATGTTGGGGGCACAGGAGGACTTTTTGCTCCTCTGTTGGTTCTTTCTGTACATCTCTTGCTTCTTCCTGCACTGTTCTTCGACTTTCTGGACTTCTGTTGCCTCTTTCTGCATTTGTCTTGCTTCTTTCTGCGCTTGTCTTCCTCTTTCTTCACATGTCCCACCTTTGTAGGCATAGTTAGAAATTAGCATTTACAAAATCTTTGAAATTCACTGAAAACAACATAGGTTTCAGGGATGTTATATTTTGAAATTAGCATTTAAAAAGCCTTTGAAATTCACTGAAAAAACCATAGGTTTCAGGGACATTATAGTTAGAAATTAGCATTTAAAAAACCTTAGAAATTCACTGAATAAACCACAGGTTTCAGGGACGTTATAGTTAGTTGGATATATCACTCATACAAAACCAGAGAAATTCGGCCGTTATAGTTAGTTCAGCTAACTATTACTCGCACCCCCGCAATGCACTGCTGATAACATCACATATTACATCATTCATGACATGGTCAGTAACATCACTGATGACATTACTGATGACATCTCAGATGGAAGTTTTTTAATTCACTGAAACCAACCGATTTGGATGATGATGACTTCGAAGTGGCCTAAAGGTAAACAACAGCACCAGACCTACATAAGTCTGTGTAGTGGTGGTGGTGAGTGGTGTGACTGATAGCGATGCATTGATTTTGTAATTGATTGGGAAATTGCTATGTTGCTGTGTGTGTAGGTGATCATTGCTCAGTGCTGTCTTGCTCAAATTCATCGTTTAATCAGAAGCTAAGTGATGGTTGGGTGGGGGGCCTGTTGTGAAGGTAACTGCCGGAGACAGACATTTAGAATTGCTGCCTCTGAGTCTTCTCATCTTGTTGCACTCCTATTATGCAGTTTAACTGTTTTCTCCTTGACTCTTCAAAATAATTTTTGCTTTTCAATCTCCTGGCCCTGGCTTTTACCCTGCACCATACTGGGAAAACAATGTAACATACTCACACTTACCATACCGAACCGCATCCGCCTGGCACCCAAGATTGATGCACATTCCTAGAGGAATACAGATGCAACTCCGAGTTTGGCAATACAATATCTTTTTTCTCTTTACTTATTACAATTTGAGTTTTTTTAAGTTTGTTACTTGTCTCCTACAGATATTTAAATTTTATTTTACATCTTTCAAAGCTCGGTACAAGAGTTACAGAACATAATGTATCTGTGGTCTCTCTGGGGGCACAAGGACAATTTGATTTGGTCTAGCTGTACTAGTACTTATCATCATGCATGCATTACCATTTCCTCCCATAACAGATTTATGATGGTCGGCTGCCAAGATGAATGTTGTCCTTGTGTAGTGTTTTTCTTTGTCAAACCTTTCCCTCAAATCCCCCTTCCCATCCATTCATCAAACCCCTAAACCTCTTCCCCCGGGCTGTGTGATTGTTGAAGTGTGACCAAATTAAATTTCTATCATTAATTGGTCACACATGTGAGGGGCGGATGTGGTTAAAGCAACACCAACTCAAGGCAGGGCGAGAATCTTCTCCTGCTCTAAGTAGTTCCCACACTGGCAATATTATATATATTAGATTGCCCACCCATGCACAGTATTTGATATTTACATTTTTTTCAGAGGAAGATAATTCATATTTGCCAGCATCATCATCCTTCCAGCACTAAAGGATACACTTGTCCACTTCATAGCTCGAGTCAACTTCCCTTTGTAACTTTTACTAGCTCACCATTCTGATTATTTATTTTACTTTAGCATTGCTTATCAGTCTTCTTCTTGTGTACTAGTACTAGTCACACTCTAGTCTCCCTCTGGTGACTTTTTCAATTGTTTTGCAAAACTTGCATATAAAATGGCACTAACTCAGTTTATTATTTCAATTTAATTAGCTCCCTGCGAAGAATATTTGTCATCCTACAGTTTGAGTTCAGCTAGGAGGGAGTGGAACCTCGCTTCTGGATCTGGTGCTTTCACTGGTATTCAGCAACTAGTCCGCAAGCATGCTGCTATGGCGACTACCTCCACCATGGCACCTTGGGAAACCATGCAGCCATCGCTTCGCCTAATCACATGTATGGGAAGAACTGTGAGGGATTGTTGAGCTACAATAATCTATATACTAGGGAAATTCACACACCTACACCCCCTCCGAGTCCTTATGGGTTAATATAGTTTCAGACTGCTGGCACTAGTAGGAGAGAGTAGTAGGACAAGTGAGGGTACCACATAACTATCTGTTGGTGTGTTACACTATCGGGAGATTTTGAAAACTGGCTGCAGGCCGTCATGGCAATGGAAACAGTGCAAAGTAAAAGAGTAACCACCAAAAAAGATTTAAATCATATGTACAACCATAAAAGTTGGATTTCCCTAACAAATAAACTAGAAAGCCCACAACACCTGGCCTACTCCTCTCCCTAACCCCAACCAATGCCCAAAGTAAAGAAAGTCCAAACAATTGTCCAAACAAATGTCCATAAATAATAATGCCAAAAACTCAAAGATTTCCCCAACTCCCACAATCCCACCCTTCCTCCAACAAGTCCCACCCACCCAAAAAAAGATTAAAAAAGGGGCAAGAGAGACCTAGCGATGGGCTAGGAGCTTTCTCTCCAATCAGTCGAACCGCTCATTTATTCTGGCTTCCATTTGCGCCATCCTCAGGAGCATGCAACGCTGAAAGGCTTTATAGAGTTTATAGGGGGGAGAAGCAGTTGTTGATAAATGGTGGTGGGTGGCTGCCTGACCATGGCGCAGTACAACTGGAGGCACTGGAGCCTGGCTGCGACTAGGGGTGGGCGGAATTTGCGGAATTAACCTTCGCAAATTATCGCGAGAATGTTTAAAATTATCGCAAACAAGCAGAAATATCGCGAAGATGCGGAAGTTTTTTTCCGGCATGTTCGCGAGATTTTCTGCATGGTTGCGGGTCGCCAACTTACCCATGTGGTTGCTTGCGGGCGCGGCCATCTTGTTTTGAGTTGTTCTCGCGGTGCATGATCGCGAGAAGAAAGACGTGATCGCGCGACGCATGACGTCACTGCGGGCGCGAACTGTCGCGAGACAGCGCAAATGGCTAAAAACAATACAACATCTCATGGAGAACGCGACCGGATCAAGAAAACTTGTCGGCGAACGCAGGGATTCAGGTAAGGCGATCGCGCGCGCGCGAGAATGTATCATTTTACAGCGCGAGCAAGAAACAAATTATCGCCAAGCTGCGGAAACCGGAATTTTTGACATTTTCGCGCTCTCCGCGGAACGCAAAAATGTCAAATTATCGCAATTTCCGCGAACGGAACGAAATTTTTGCCCAGGCCTAGCTGCGACCCAGGGCATTGGAGGCTACAGCTGCTGCGCGTCCTCCTCCTCCTCAGTCACCAGCTGCTGATATTTGGCCCTGTTGACCTCCAGCTTCCCTTGCCAGGTTGTGGCTGCTCTCTACTACCTGCCGGATGATGGTGGCAGGAGTAGCTGTATCAAGAAAGAAAAAGACAAATTGTAACCAACACTCTTAGCAAAACAATAATACATAAAATGATATAGTGGTACAATAGCACTAGCAGTACATAACATTTTCTGGTATCCTCGATTTCTTGGCCCATTCGATTTTGATGTGATTGCAGTTCCAGGCATTTAACACTATGGAGTATACACGTATTCTTCTTCTCTCTTGTTTAGCTAAAATAATGTGGTCATGCCACCTCAGCTTACGCCCTAGAAGGACATACTCGTGTCACCTTTTACTTTGCTACTAGCTGCAGGTGGGGCAGCTGTACCACACAATTATCTCTTTTCCTTAGTCACATGGTGCTGGGCTGACCTGCTGCCTGTTCCAGGGATCGAACCGTGAGTCACTGATTCCAGTGTCAGTCGCCCTGGCCTCGGCGCCACACCTCTTCCATCCTTCTTTCCCATCAACCCATCAAGGTCTGACTCTTCTTCATGAAACTTTCTCTACTGAGTTGAAGATAGAAGAGGCCACAATTAGTTACTCAACTCCCACTGTATATGCTATGATGCTATGGCTAAGTAAAGAGGGGTGTTGTCAACTGTTCACAACTTAGTCTCACTCACAACAATACAATGTACACCCTTGCAGCGAGTACATAAATTGTGAATTGGCAAGCAATACGACTTATCACCGCCAGCCACTGCCGCTGGCTCACACCATGCAGCTGTCGCATATGCTCCCTAGATGGCGCCGCCATCCCCGCTGGCCCCGCCACTAGAAGCCGGTGCAGCTAAAAAAGAACAGTAAACATTTTTTATATGCCATATACGCCTCCCCAATTACTTTTTTTCCGTAGCAAAATTGAAAATACCTACATCACTAGCAACTCAGGTACAATCACAGTGCGCAAGATGTACGACCCTAAATTGCATGCACAAATGGGTTAGCGACCTGTTTGCGCATGCAAAACTGAATAGGGCCATGTACAATTCCTATTTAGTGATTCACAATTTATTTGCGACTCGCTAAACAGGAATTTGCTATTAAGAAGGGGCGTTTCCAGGGCATCCCTTCCTAATAGCGCCACTCTACCCCATGTATGAATGTTTTAAAACACTTGCAATTTAACGCCCTCTTCAAGAGGGTGGAAATGCACTCGCAAATGTGATGGGGGTCTCCAGGGGACCCCTTCCCCTTTGCAAATGCAGGGGAAAATATTTTTTAGGGGCAGCCAGTGGTCCGACGTGCCCTTAAAAAATGAAGTGAAAACGTTTCATTTTCTTTTTTTTAAATACATCCCGTTCTCTTTTAAGGAAAACAGGCTACATGTTAAACAAAATACTTTATTTAAAAGCAGTCCCAGACATGGAGGTCTGCTGAGCCCAGCAGGCCACCATCCCTGGGAGGGCCAGCTATTCCCAATGGGGTCGCAAATTGCAAGTGCCTCATGAATATTCATGAAGCATACACCTTGCGACCCCATTGGGAATCACAAGCAGTCGCAAATTGTCAGGGTCGTACATTTGTCCCTCTATGTCCTATCAAAAATAATAAATTATCCGGTTGGGCATTTTGTTTTTGTTGGTGGCAATCATTGAAAAGACTAAGGGCCATATGTAGGTAAATAATTTTTACCGATTCTTAAATACCGAATTTTACCGTATCGGTATTTAAGAATCGGTAAGTTATATGTAGGTCAACAATCGGTAAACATTACCGATTCGGTAAAATTCGGTAAACATGAATCGGAATTTACCGAATCGGTAAATACCGAAGTGGTATTTTCCGAATCGGTAAATACCGAATCGGTAAATACCGAATCGGTAGTTCAAAAACACATGACTTGAATCAGCCAATCCTGTGCTACCTAAACCCCACCCAACCAGGGAGTGGCCACACCCAGGCAGGTGCACACAATCAGCAGACTCTGGAGAGGCTGGGAGTGCTGAGGAGAGGAAGAGAGCAACTGCCTGATTCAGCCCTGGAGACTGCAAGAATGGCCAGCCAGGACACAGAGAGGGAAGGAGGGGAGAGGAAGCGAAAGCTGAAATTCAGCCAAAAGGAGCTGCAAGTACTGGTGGAGGAGGTCGTGAAGCAGCACCAGAAGCTTTTTGGAAAACAGTCACAGCAAGTGCCTGAGTCAGAGAAACGTAAGATCTGGCTTGGAATCCAGGCACAGGTGAATGCCATGGGAGTGACCCCCCGGGACATCAATGTCCTCAAGAAGCGGTGGTACGACATCCGTATCATCACGAAGAGGAAGGTGGCAGAATTAAAAAAAGAGGCCAACCAGACAGGAGGTGGACGCAACAGGGCACCAGCCCTGACAGAACTGGAGGAGCTAGTGGAGACAACCATTGAGCCAGAAAGCATCGTGGGGATTGGGGACGCTGACAGCTCCGCCAGAGGCACCTCCAAACAAGGTAAGACGCTTGCACAGCAATGTGCCCCCCCCTACCCCTATCCCAACTCCCCAAATGTGCTATGAGAATCCCACTCCAGTACAGGTATTAGTGCATGCCAGCAATGCATCATGGGAGATGTAGTCCCTGAAAGCCCAAACATGATACGATTAGCACAGAATAACAGGGCATGTGACACACAGTAGCGAGAAGCAGGCAGAGGACATTGAGATACTGTACAGACAATGTATTGTCATGTCATCAAATCAATGCTTCAGGTACACTTAGCTGATATCGCTTTTCTGTCCACAGGCACTACTGCGCACAGAACTGCCCATGACAAGGGAGAGAGGGCACACCACAAACACAGCGCAGAGAAGGCCACCACCAGTACTGCCCAGGGAACGGCACCACAGGCAGTCACACCACCCCAGCCAGCATCGCCGCTCCTGCCAGCATCCCCACTCCTGCAGGTGTCACCACCATCTTCACCACCTGCATTGCACAGGTTGAGGAGGCGTCCTGCAGCCAGGTTGGATGTGACCGACTCATCGTCCGAAGACTCGAGGGGGCCGGAAACGTCCACTGTACCCCAGGATGTAACCCATGCCAGTGTGCCTTCCGACTCTGAGGGAGAACACACAGTTGGCAGACGGCACCGCAGGGCTCGGCCGCAGAGTCCACCTCCCCTTGGGCAGGGCCATGGAGTGTTCTCAGGGCTTGAGGGCACCATGGTGAAAATACAACGCATCCAGGCAAGGGCAATGGTGTCCGTACAGCAACAAATGCGTGGCCTCAATAATACTTTTGGAAACATTGACAAGGGCATCAGCGCCATGGCAGGGGGCATGGCTGAGATGGCAGCGGGCATGCGGGACATGTCCCAATCCATCATGCTGCTGTGCTCAAAGTACGATGAGGACAGGGCAGCACGGCGCAGGGGACATCAGAGAAAGGATCTGACCTCGAGGGCAGTGAACCGGCTGGCGACTGCCACATCGCTGCTCTGCAGGCGCTCTGTGGCGATGCAGGAGGGCCTTGCACACTGCAGCACAGATGTGTCCAGGGGGATGGTTAGGGTCACGAGTGCACTAGAAGTGCTGCTCACCAGCCAGTCTGCAACAACTGGCGCTTTGGATGCTGGTGACACAGAAGACACGACCAGCAGGAGCAGCATAACCCCCCCTGTCCCAGACACTCGTCGGAGCAACAGGCGTCAACGTGGTGCCACTGGTACCCCAGCCAGTGAGGACGCTCCCTCAATTCCATCCCGCACTGGTGCGCGTGGGCGCAAACATTAAAGCGTCAGTCAAAACAATGACACAATTGGGTGAAGTAACCCTTAACTGACAAAATTTTATTTCTCATTGTTGTTGGAATACGTTTTCCTTTGTGTCGTGGCGTAGTGCTGCCTGATTAAACTACGTTATGGCATCCAACTACTGGCTGTGTCCCCTTACTCATTCCGAAATAGTTGCATGTGATCTCTGCCCGTCTCACTCTCCCATCTGTTGCTGTTGGCACTCCTGCTGCGTTGGCCTCTGCCTGTGCAGACTCATCATCATTGTCCTCAATATATGTCATTGTTATACAAAATAAGAACTACGACTGACTACTAGTTTAGCACTTCATATCCCAAAGTCTCACAATTAGTATTTGGATCCTGTGCACAATGCTTCCGGAGTGCGTCGTAGAGCAACCCCACTGACAGTCAGTTACAGATAAGACAAACAAAAATGGAAGGTGCACCAGTCAGGAGAAGTCCAAAACAAATCGGTATCTTTAGTTATATCCTTTATTTTCTTACAGATACTCAGCCAACGCGTTTCGTTCCACACTGGAACTTCTTCAAGGCTGCAAATGATTGACATGACAACATAGAAAAATATTTATAATCTATGGACAACAAACATA
The DNA here is from genome assembly GCF_964204655.1 of Triturus cristatus. Classification (NCBI taxonomy): domain Eukaryota; kingdom Metazoa; phylum Chordata; class Amphibia; order Caudata; family Salamandridae; genus Triturus; species Triturus cristatus. The sequence continues at coordinate 1,103,178,038 of NC_140582.1, read as the reverse complement.
TATAACTTTAGACAACACTGTCATATGATACAAACAATTTTACAAATATTTAGAAACTTTACACAGACACAGAAATAAAAAAAGACATAAAAACCAATCATAAAGAATAATAAACATGTATATATACAATCTGAGACAGTGAGCAAATGGAACATGGATGACAAAACATGGGTATTGGGTAATACATCCGAGCAGATTTATAAAAAACATTGTAAAAGTATGACTGTAGACAAAAGGTGTGTATGGATTTCATTAATTGTCTAGTCCTAAATAATCTGTTTAGCAAGCGCATGAAAAATATACGGACCTACGGCAAGAAAGGTCCATTGTGTCTTGTGGTGTTAATACAAGATACAAATTAATAGAAACAACAAGGGAAATGGGGTAAGAGTACAGAAAGAGGCAAGAAAAGAAAAAGGGAATCCAAAACTCACCAAATGTAAGTCTTGGGACTCAACGTATAAGGCAATGTAATGTGTCTTAGTTCCACATTCATCAATAGAGTTCAAAGCAAGTAATCTGGTAAAAAGATGAATATAAATATATAAATATATTTAAATTTAATAACAACCATAAAAATTGCTATTTATCAAAACTCGAAAGGAAAAGAGCTCCGAACAGATATCTAACCACTATTCCGAAGATAGTAAATGTCCTATGTAAATCCTGTGTCAGTAAACCCACATGGTAAATATGAAAATATAAAAATATGCAAACCAGTAATCCTCTTAATATAATAGATGTGCAAAGGCATATTCCTCTTGAAAAAAGTGGATGGTAATTAATGAGAACATAAACTTACCCTCCAAAGTAAATGACGTATAACATATAATAAGGTGATCTTGGGTTGCCAGCGCTGTAAGCATAAATTTAACTTGCGCTTCCACACAAAGAACCAGAGTTAGATGGGTTCCAATGATCTAAGGAATATTAAATGAACATATAACCCACTTGGTATAGAAGTGACCTCAAGTGATACATAGCAAGTAACATGGATAAATCAATTGTATGGTACGTACGAAATTGAGACGCAAAAAAGACATGGCTAGATCTCTAGTTTTCATGGAAGCGTATCTATAAGGAATCACGGCGATGTAAATATGAGAAATCGCCATGGGGGAGTGCACGGCTGTATATATGGCAGTGCAACAACGAATGGGTACTAATTGTACCACATCGACAGTATGTTGGAAAAAAGACCACATACTACAAGTAAAATACCGCTCCCATTGCTTGTAAACGACAAGGTAGTCCAATGAACAGGGGCGGACAAGCATCTAAGTTGAAGCCGCTGTAGATTGCGCCGTAATCTAGTTTAAAGTCCAAATAATGTCAAACACAAATATAACGCTGATCGAGATACTTAATAATAATTCTTTTCCAAGGTATCATACCTACTAATATGGTCGACAACGAGCATATAACGTACGGATACCAGCATATAATAAATAAAAAGAGCACGAACAAAGCGATCCGTAAGTAAGGAATCGCTGTGAATAATACAATATACGGTACTTGTATATAAGGTGGATCGCCACCAAGCATGCGAGAGGGTAACAAACGCACAGAAAGTAGATACCTAGGAAGTCCCATAATACGGAAGGCAAAAGTGTGCTGCCAATCAGTCCTAGGTGTAACCCAAACATGTTTTAAAGACTTCAGGGAAATGCGCGCAAATCGAAATCTGAGGTCACGTGATGCAATGACCCCGAGGCAAAGAAAAAAGAAGAAAGAGAAAGAGGACAACAACTATAGTCGCCATGATAGAAAGGTATAAACCACCAACCTGATCTGTCCTCCTCTAGTCCTGAGGGGCGGGGAGATATACCCAACGTCACCTTTTGTACAAAAAGGTGCGAGTAATGAGGAAAATCATACGCAAAAAATAAATATAAATATAAAATCTCGACGTAACCTGTAATACAGAGTGATCATCGTATTTACATAGCGTGCGAATGACACGAAACTCCCTATGTGTCAAACAGAATAACTTGACATCCCCACAGCATGAAATTAGATGTTGAAAAAAACGTGCAGTGTGGGAACAAACACCTGACCATCCAAAAGAATATATTCAATATGAGAACATCAAAACGATGGAAAGATGTAAAACCACATCATCTATCAATTTAGACTTGGTGGCGCAAGTAAGTTAGGCTAGGGGCAAGGCATACGATATAAGAAAGGCCCACTTCACCATTTTATATAGATGAAGGAGATCTGTATCGATAAGCCATTGGAATTGATAACACTGAAACTATTACTCTAAGGGTGACCTGATGGGTGAAGCATATATCCACCGCATGGCATACACAACGTGTGTGACCAAAACGCAAAACATAAATGTAGAGAATATATATAACTACAATATGGAATTAACGGATATGCTGACTACGCTATATATACACAATATGTAAACATAACACAGAAAAAGCAATCAGTATTAGTTACAGGTACATATTGCAACAGAAAAAGGTATGCAGATAGGCAAAATGTATATTACAGGAAATAATGCATCTCTGAGTCAGAATTGTGGCCTAGTGTGGTAGCCCGAAGGCGACATATCCATTTAGATTCTAATTTCCTGAGTAATAAATCCCGGTTGGAACCTCTCTTGCCTAGAGGGACATGATCAATACCATGAAACCAGAAAATATTACTGCCAATGTGTTTGTTGTTGTAATGGTCCGTAATAGGGTATCTGGTGTCTCTGTTTAGTATGGCTCTTCTATGTTCCTGTATGCGTATTTTTAAGCATCTTGTAGTGCTTCCTACATAGATAATGTTACATTCACATCCAAGGATGTATACTACATGGGTGGTATTACAATTCATGAAATAGTTCAAATGATAGGTACGAGGACTATTATGGGAAAAAGATTTGATTTTGTTTTTTCCATTATTGCAGATATTGCACGAGCCGCACGTAAAGAAACCCTTGGGTTTTTTGGCGAGCCAATTTGCAGAACTTTGAGGAGTCACAATATAGCTGGGACAAAGCTGTTTTCTTAAGGGTGTACCTCTCCTATATGTAATGGCTGGCTTATTGGTAATACAGTCCTTAAGTCCTGGAATGGAAGTAAGGAGGTGCCAGTTTTTGCGTAGAGCATTGAAAATGCTATTGCTATGAGTTGTGTATTGTGTAATGAACCTCAGTTTCTTTTCATTTTGGTGATTGCCTCGTTCAGTGGTTTTATCAGCCAATGTGGAGATCCTATTTGTACATATGATTCTCTCCTCTGCCTTATCTAGTATTAAATCGTTGTAGCCTCTGTTTTCAAATCTTTTCCTGGTCGTCTTAATATTGGTACGGAAAATCTCCTCTGTACTACAATTCCTTCTGATGCGAATCATTTCGCCAAATGGGATATTATTAATGACTGACCTGGCATGGGCACTGGAGGCATGCAAGACAGCATTGCATGCTGTCTCCTTTCTGTACAACTGACTCTGTATTTCCCCATCCTCAATGAAAAAATTAATATCAAGGAAATTGATATTGTCTTTATGAAAGGACATTGTCAGTCTGACATTAAAAGCGTTATCATTGAGGTACTCAAAATATTGCTGTAACATCTCCACAGACCCTGACCAAAGGCAAATGATGTCATCGATGTACCACCCCCAGAAGACGATAAATTCAGTCCAGGGGGAGGCACCTCGGGCCCAGGCGTGCTCCTTCTCGTACCACCCCATGAAGAGGCAGGCGTACGAGGGAGCAAACCCGGAACCCATCGCTACGCCCTTGATCTGTTGGTACCAATGGTCATCATGTAAAAAAAAGTTGTTCATAAGGATTATTTCCACCATTTCCACAATCATTTCATTGTATTCGTAATGCTCTGCACCGTCTCTATCTAAGAAAGAGCGCATGGCCATCATGCCGAAGTATTTGTCGATACATGTGTACAAATTGACGACGTCAAAGGTCACAAACAGAAGTTCGTCCGACCACTGAAAGTCTCTAAACTTCACCAGAATGTCCTTACTGTCCTTAATGTATGAAGGAAGGTCAAGGACGAATTTCTTTAATTTAGAGTCTACAAATTTGGAAAGGTTCTCAGTGGATGATCCCACCCCCGAGATAATAGGTCTGCCTGGTGGAAAGGCCCCCCCTTTGTGTATTTTTGGTAAAACGTAAATACAGGGATAGGATGGACAATTGACTTTAAGATATCTATACTCCTCTTCCGAGATGAGGCATGTATCTCTCCACTCAATGAGTCTGCCATTGATCATTGTAATCAAGGCAGGGATGGGATTGTGTGCAATAGGTCTGTAACAAGAAGTGTCACCCAGCTGCCTATTTATTTCGTTCAGATAGTCCAAACGGTTCATGACGACTACGTTCCCGCCCTTATCGGCCTCCCGTATCACAATGTTAGTATATGTCATTTCGACCTCTGTGCCTCTCTTTGTGGCAAGGTTGTGCAGCATTGCACAAGTGGCAATTATCTTGCAGCAGAGGATGGGTGTGTACTGGCGTGCACCTCCACTCTTATGGAGGCAGCGAAACCTGCTCTTCAATAGTCCAAACGTGCGCTCCACCACATTGCGTGTAGATTTGTGTGCCACATTATATCGTCTCTCACTCTGGGTTGATGGGTGTAGGTAGGGAGTGAGGATGAATGACCGCACGGCATATGCACTGTCCCCTAGGTGAGTAAAAGGGAGACATCAGTCACATGCCTCAATACACTATGATTTGCACTGAGTACTATGGAGCGTCACTGTTACTTACCTAGCAGGTATCCTTCTCCAAATTCTCCCGCAAGCAGTCGTGTGTAGATCCCACTGTTCTGGAAGATGTAGGAGTCATGGGTGCTCCCAGGGAATTTGGCAATGATATCAGTGATGATGTTCCCTGCATCGCAGATTACCTGCACATTGATGGAGTGGGTGGACTTTCTGTTTCTGTAGATGTGCTCAGTGGCAGCTGGTGGGCAGATTGGGATGTGTGTGCCATCTATACAGCCAATGACATGGGGGAACTGTGCCATGTGATAAAAGTCAGTTTTAGTTTTCTGCAGTTCAGCCTGTGTGTTTGGGAAGCTGATGTAGTGGTGCATTCTCTGCATCATGGCATCCAGGAACTTCCTGAAGAAACGGGACAGGCAACTCTGGGATACACCGCCCACCGCAGCTATCACCCCCTGGTAACTGCCAGATGCAAGTAGGTGTAGGCTGCAGAGAACCTGCACATGTGGTGGTATGGCATGCGCCCTTCTTGTTGGCTGGTCCAGGAGTGGGTGCAGGTCCCTTATCAGGTCCATGATGGTTTGGGGGTGTAGCCTGTACCTTTCATGTATTTCAGCGTCAGTCATTTGAAAAAGTGTGATTCGCTGTCTGTAGATGCGTTCCTCCCGTCTCCATATCCTCAGTCCTGCTGCCTGTAGACGTAGCCGCCTTGCAATGACATACAGAGCGGCCATGTTGTCCACGCTGTTGCATTTTGGGATTGCTTATATGCACTGTTGATGCTTACCACCTGCTTTCTATCAGTGTTAATTACCGACTCTTATTTACCGATTTTCATGGATTTCTTAATTACCGAATTTACCTACATATCTTTTTCCGTTTTACCACTTCATATTTACCGAATCGGAAAATATGTATTCGGTAAATTTGAAGTGGTATTTTAGAATTCGGTAAATATGAATCGGTATTTACCGATTCATATTTACCGAATATGGGTTTTTGGCCTCCTACATCTCAACTATCTAAATACCGGTCGGTAACGGGTTTTTTACCGAATTTCGGCCGTTACCGACCGGTATTTAGCTACCTACATGAGGCCCTAAGTCTCAAGAAGACAACCTGTAAAGGACTGAGCTGAGTGACTAGAGGTAATGGTGATTTTGAGTCTTGGAAAAAAAATAACAATGTCCAACTGGCCGAACAATCGGACATAAAGTCTTTTTTGTTGGTAAATGTAATGGTACCGTCCTCCTCCTCCTCATACTTCCTTCCAGCCATGGTGCACAGTAATCAGTTCATCATCCACTGCAGCTTTAAATACTAGGACTAGATTAGAAAAAGATACAACTTTGGGGTGTCCAGTGTGACCATGGCCACTCTCTCGTTTTACTGATTGAGCATAAGAAGGTAAAAGAAAGCCTTCTACTCATCTATTCTCAACAAACATGTGTAGAACACCTTACTTGGGCATGCATTCTGCATGGCATAGTAGTAGTACTAGTACTAATAGAGTAGTGAGGACTGATTGGTTATCTGAGTCTTACAGTACCACCACTAGGCAGTCCACAAAATATATATGGGGAGAGGGAAAGCTGACTGAAAAACCAGAAGAAAGAAAGCTACAGACAAAGGCTGTTTGAGGTGAAATGCAGACACTAGAAATATAACATAACTTAGTAAATAATAGGATAGTGCAGGGATAACAAGATTTTTTACAGAGATAGATCAAAGCACATTTGGGAAAAAAATAAAACTCGGAAACAGGTCGAAAATAGTTCAAATTAAGGAGCAGTAAAAGTTAGGAAAATATAAATTGATATGAACAACAGGAGGACTTACTGGCACCAGCACAGCCATCAGCCAAAGAGCGTTCTTCCTGCTGGGAGGAACCTCCAGCTCCCTCACCCGCCTCCGACAAACTCTTGCCCCTGGATGCTGATGCATGTAAAACATAATTAAAGAGAAAAGAAATAGTTAGTGGTAAATATAAATAAATAATCCCTCCTAAACAATTTTTGAACAGGAAATAGCAATTGCAATAACATTGAACTTTTTAAAATCATATTAACTAGTAGTAGACTAGTATCGCGGACCGTCCTATCAATTCCACATTTTCTAAATCTGCCTAGCCTGTCTTTTCCAAAGACTTTGGAGTAATTTGCAACAAATGATATTTGCTTCTAAGTTCTGATCTCATTCACAATCATTCTCAACCCCCTTTGACGTGCCAATTCACTAAGTCTGCATTTTGCCTTTAAATGCATAGATGGACGCATGCATACACCAAATTGGTTGGTTGCTTGTCACTGTACGAGCTACAAAAAGACTCTAAGAACTGAAATGAGAGGACGTGCACAGCTAAATAACTAATACTAAAGACCACTATTATAGTAGTGACAGGACAAAGGAAAGGAGTCTCTCTCTAATTCGCATTATTTAATTTAAGTTCTTACATAATCATCAACTGACGCGAGTGCAAAGTTGCAACCAAGTACAATTAGGTAGCACCGAGGACCTGGTCTAGAATAAGGATCACATGATATAATATTTGTAAAAGTAACTTACCTGCATGTGAGCAGCAGGCTTGCTATTTGGGAAACAAATATTAGCAATAACATAGAACACGAAAATAATAATAACAATAATAATAATAATAATAATAATAATAATAATAATAATAATAATAATAATAATAATAATTAACTACTCACCAAGCCCCGCGACCTCAAACCCTAGCAGGTCCAGCAGGTCCTGCTTTCGGTACATGATGTCGAACCACCAGTGTGTCAGCTGGTTTTAGGTGTGCCGGACCCCGGAGCAGCAATACACTGACCGGCACAAGCTCGCCCACTGCTGCTGGTGCTCCAGGATCCCGAACCCAGACCCAGGCCTGCCGCTTGCTGCTAGGGTGGAGGGAAGGTGGCGCTGGACCCAAAAAAACAGGGCTGCCACCTCCACCTCTCAATACAAGGCCCGGGGCCGCACTCATTGCGGGCACCGCCTTCCGGAAGGAAGGCAGCTCTTCTTTGCCGCCTTTTTGGCACGGGTCTCTGCAATGATGCTGCGGGGGCGAAGGTAGAAAAGAAAATGTAGAAAGTATAAAAAATTTAAGGGAGAAGAAGGAAGGAAATAAAAAACATTAGATAGCAAGTAATAGAGAAAAACAGTACAAAAGTCACTTAAAAAAACACAATAACTAGAATAAAACGCAAAATATACCCTTATCTAAGACTGAGGGAAAGACAATAAATAAAAAAGATCAGAAATTTTTTTTTCGAGAAAGAAGGATGAAAAAGATTTAAGCAGGATTGAAAAGTAGGCCCCAGCACCATAACAGAGAAAAACAAGATGGCCGTGTCCATGCATGATGGCGTGGTGCAGTTTGCGTGATATTTCCTCCCTCGCACGCAATCCGCTTTCCTGCACATCGGAAATGTCACGCAAACGGGCAGGACAAACAAATCCGCCCGCTCGCAGAACTCCACGTAGAGCTGCAGTTTTTTTACCGTTTTTGCAGGGTTGCCCGTAGCGTGTCTAATCAAAATCCGCCCAGGGTTATTTATTATCAGTGAAGCCACAATAATCCAGAACTTCCAGAGCACAATAGAAATGAGCCAACAATACAATTCCCACTACTTTCCCATCATGCCCACTATGCACAAGAACACCAACACAGTTGTACGACATTTCATCGCATTCTGTTTTAACGCATGCCTTTACCAGACATGCGTTACAACGCGAATGCCATTACAACGCTAACTTTTACTGTGCACATTATTTCAGCGAATATGCCCTTACCATGCATGTCTTTACAAAGGAATTTGTTGTAAAACATGTATAATAAAAGCATATGTGTGGTAAAGGTTTCCCTGAACCCTACCTTAAACCCTAATCCCAGTCCCTGGCGCACCCCACCCCCGGACCCAACCCTTCTTAAAACAATACCCTTCCCTGCCCTAAAACCCTACCCCAACGCGACTCTCTCTGACCCTCAGTCCTTCCCCTGCTCTAAACCCTAAAACCCTAGCCCTGCACGACCCCCCCAACACCAGCCCTTTTCCTACCCTTTACCCTAAAACTTTACCCCTGTGCAACCCCCCGTCCCAGTCCTTTCCCTACCCTAGACCCTAAAACCCTACCCCTGCCCAACCCCATCTGGCCTCCAGACCCTTCCCTACCCTAAACCCTAAAACAATACCCCTGCGCGACCACCTCCAGGCTCCCAGCCCTTTACCTACCCTAAACCCTTAAACACTACCCCTTCACGACCTCCCCTGCATCGCAAACTTTAAAATAGTAGCCCCCTGCCCTAGGCCCAATCCTCCTTACCAGCTCGTCTGAGGGGGGCGGGACACATTGTTGTGAGGAAGCGGAAGAGTCTCTCTGTTTCCTCTAACGACATGGATTGCCTACTAACTCGGCTGTTTCCACGCATATACATATATTTTTTACCATACATATGCCTTTATCATACAAACCTTAAAAAAAATTGCTTGTAAAGGCATGCATGGTAAAAGCATATGTGTAGTAATAAAAAAATAGCAAAGTCTATGCGTTGTAATGACGCATGCGTTGTTACCCGTGCATTGTAATGGCATGCCTGGATACAGCCACGTTTTATTGGCCGTTTTCCCACCAACACAAACACTCACTCACACACACACGCACACACACACACACGCACACGCATTTTCAAATACTGCAAATTGTTATGTTTAGTTTACTTTTGACAAAGTTTATGCAGGGCCTGCAAACATCAATTTATTATCAGCGAAGCCTCTATAAGCTAGCACTTTAATAGCACACTACAAGTGAACCAACACTACAATTCCCAGAATGAAATATGTTGCTAAATCACTGCTCTGGACTGGGACAGGCATTTCACAATAGCATCACATTGAAGCTCAGTATCAAAAGTACCAATTTTTTCAGTTTGGATGGCTGGAAGATACATTAGTTGCTGCCAGGAACGATTATGAACAGCTTTTGTCGGTAAGGACTTCACCTACCGAGCTACCTTACCACAAGTGGACATTGGGTCATTAACTGTAAAACAAGATGTAATCTCCAAACATCTCACTGAAGTAACAGGCGTTAAAAACAATCTTTCTGAAACAGAGAGATACTGAGATGAAGGATTCCAGATATGGATGCCCAGTTTGATCTTCGAGTAACAACATACACAGGGCAACCTTTACTTGTAATGAAAACTCTACACATTCAGCATTATAAGTCCAAAATCAATATGTGTTTTCTTGAATTTAGATTTTTTTGTGCTTTGCATCACACCCCAGTTGCAAAGTACCACCTAAATGCACGGAATTCCAAATAAGGCTTTTTTTCAACCCGCCTAAGAAATGACCGCGTCATTTAATTTTATTTTACCTTTTATAAAGAACGTAGTTCTAGCTGGGCAGAATACAGCGTTGCCTCGGGGGTGGAGGTTGTTGGAAAGTGCCGGAGTGAGTGCAAACGCGCGAGCGCGCGAAACAAGATGGCCGCCGTCTAGTAAGCTCTGGCGCTTTCTCGCCCGTTTTTGATTAAATAACGATGATTCCCTGTCAAAATTGCGGCGCAAATGAGGTCGCTTGGCATGTAGGGTCTTTACCTGTGGAGTGCTGTGATTTTTTTGGGATTTGGTCGGTGTTGGTGGCGTTTCTCTGTCTCCAGCCTCTGCTTCCAGCTCTGCCTCCAGGTATTCCCAACTCTGTCTGTCAGGGGGGCGGAGCAATCCTTCAGGAAAGGGCCTAACTTGGGCCTAGCCACTCCCATAGCCCATTATAGCTGCTGCACCAGCTCTAATAAGGATTTTCTCACTGCTGCAGTATATTTTCTTTCATTTTCTTGCATTTTTGTTATTATTTTTGCGATTTCTTTATTTTTTTTTTCTATTTTTTCCTTATTCTACTTTTTATATTAAAACAACATGGATAATAAAAATATTATCCATCCTAAAAAGAAGCAGCAGGTTTCACCTCCGCCAATTAAATCAAAGGCGGTAGAGTCATCAGAACCTTCATTATTCTTAATTTTAGAGGAAATTCAAGCACTTCGTGTCAACACAGATTCTATTGCCTCAGAGATTAAAAATGTTCGAAAAGAAATGGCGAGTCTGTCAATGAAAATCTCTGATAATGCAATTAAAATACAAGATAATAAGGCTAAGCTTGAGACTTTTACTCCACTTGTAGCGAATATATCACCTTTGTCTACCCGACTTCTAGATATGGAAAATCGTAACAGACAATACAACTTACGCATTTTTAATTTACCAGAGGATGTGGAGGGAGGCAACTGCAGATTGTATTTGGAAAATCTGATTCCTGACCTTCTACAAATTAAATTTCCAGAAAAATTCGAGATTGACAAGGCCCATAGAATTCCTTCACATCGCAATCCTCAGCATACTAAACCGCATCAAATGGTTTTCAAAGTCCTCAGGCATCATCATTTGGTTTTGATTCGAAAGGCAGCGCGAGAGAATCCTTCCTTGATGGTCAATGGGAATAAAATTTGAATTTGTATTCATCAGGACTTTGCTAAGGAAACAGTCTCAATTCGCAAGGAATTTACAGCTCTTCGTCCTCAACTGCGTAGTCTTGGGTTCAAATATGGTCTTTTAAACCTTCAACAATGCGTATCTGGAAGGACAACCTTTCAAAATCTTTTCAGCGTCCTGATGACTTGCGTCAGTTTTTGGATCAGCGTTCACAGCATTCCATGGATACTCATGACTCTAATACTTGATTATAGCTAATGTACGTATTTTCTGACAGATTAATGGTTTATTACTACATTGGGCTTCAACGGCTTGGTCATGCTTGTAAAGCGTATGTGCGTTTCATCCTTGATATTTTTGTACTCTGTTTGTCCTTCTCTCCTTCTTTTATTTTTTTCCTGTCCTTTTACTAGTTCTGGAGCTACTATTTTCTCTTTTTATTGTTCTTTTTCTTCCTCTCCTCTTCTTGATTTTCTATTCTTTCTCTCTTTATTATGGCTAATGTCCACAATATTAAAGTTGTTTCACTAAATGTTAAAGGTTTACATCATCCAGTTAAAATTTTAGATTATTTAGGTAGTTGTAAGGCAGATATTTGTTTTGTTCAAGAGACTCATATAGATGACAAAATCTTAAATTATATGAAAAAGAAATGGGTGGATACTATTGTTTCGTCACCTGCTATTGGTAAAAAAAATGGTGTGGCTATTTTATTTGGAAAAAAATTGCATTGCCAAGTCTTAAGTAAAATTTCAGATGCAGATGGAAGATATATTATAGCTAAATTTAAAATTCATGATTCAGTCATATTTTTACTCAATGTTTATGGTCCTACTGCAGATGACCCTCTTTTTGGTCTAATATTACCACTGAGGTTCTAAAGTTGGGTAAAGTTCCTTTAATTGTTGGAGGTGATTTTAATGTTGATGCTGACCCATTATTAGATAGAGTATCTAGTACTAAATTTCGCCCTCCTAAGGTTTTTCATGCTTTTAAATCATTTATTCATACCACCAAGTTAGTTGACATTTGGCGTTTGCATTTCCCTACAGAAAAAGTTTTCCATTTTTCTCTAATCCACATAATTCACATTCTAGAATTGATTATTTCTTAATCTCCACACAACTAGTTCAATTTGTAAAGACTCCTATAATTGGTAATATTGACATCTCAGATCATGCCTTGATTTCTTTTGTTCTGAATTTAACTTCAACTTTTACAAACCAAACTAGATGGCGTATGAATACTGGAATTGTTCTTAATGAACATAATAAGCCTAAAATCTTAAATGCCATTCAGGATTATTTTTTACTTAACCCTGAAGGATCCACTTGTATGGTTAATAGATGGGACGCCTTTAAAGCTTAATTTGGGGTGTAACTATTTTTATTATGGCATACGAAAATAAAACATTCAATGCGCATATCAGAAGTTTGAAAAAACAAATTGTGAAATTTGAAAGGCTTTTTATTTCGTCAAATGATCCTCAATTCAAAGTCATGCTACAAAAACTTCGATATGAATTTAACTCAATCCTTAGTACAAGAGCTGGCATACAAATCTCTAATTCTAAGGCTAAATTTCGTTTTAATGCCAACAGATCTGGGAAACTTTTAGCTAATTATTTACGTATAAAAAAAGATAGAACGCAAATTACCTCAATTCATGGCCCTAATGGTAAAATTGCAATATCTCACAATGATATTGTTAAAGAATTTTTGGACTTTTACTCTACTTTATATAATAAGCCCGAGTTTCATGATCCCTACTTACTGGACTCTTTTTTAAATACATGTGATTTGCCCAAAATTTCACAATCGGATAGGCGTGGGCTAGATTTACTCATTTCTACAGACGAAATTTTAAATGCCATTAAATCCATTAAAAAAAATAAGTCCCCTGGCCCAGATGGTATTCCAGCTGAGTTTTATAAAGAGTTCCAGTCCCATCATCTGCCTTATTTATTTCAACTTTTTACTTTTTTTGGTTCTTCAGGAACTATCTCAGGTTCTTTTACTGATGCTTTAATTATTGTACTTCCCAAACCCGATAAAGACCCCACTCTTGTTTCAAATTATCGTCCTATTTCTTTAATTAATCAAGACTGTCAATTGTATGCTAAAATACTTGCTTCTAGATTGACCCCTGTACTAGATTCTATTATACACCTTGATCAATCAGGTTTTATGAAGAATAGATACTCTACAAATAACCCAAGAACCTTATTACACGTTATTGAACAGAGTTCCACTTTAATTTCCTACGCAGGAATTTTGGCTTTGGATGCAGAGAAAGCCTTCGATAAAATCCATTGGCAATTTTTATTTCAAACCTTATTATCATTTCATTTTGGTACTTGGTTTATTCGCATGATTTCTGCTTTATTTATCAATGGCCAAGTGTCCAGTCGGTTTTCCCTTTTTAGAGGCACAAGACAAGGCTGTCCCCTTTCTCCACTTTTATTTCTCATTGGAATTGAACCTTTCCTTACTCATATAAGAAAATGTGTTAATATCAAAGGTATTAAGATTAAGGACGTTACTATCAAAACCTTAGCTTATGCGGATGATGTGCTGTTATTTATTAGTGATCCTATATCCTCAATGCCTTACTTATTAGAAATTATTGCAAAATACTCCATGGTTTCTGGTTACAAACTTAACATTAATAAAACTGAATTTTTCCCCTTAAACGTCTTTTGTACTCCTGATATGTTACCCATGGCTGATATTATTTGGCAAAAGGATAAATTAAAATATCTTGGTATTTTATTTTCGTCCTCCATAAAAGCAACATTAACATAAAGGTGCCGATTCCGATCCTTTAAAACATGGGTACGAATCGTCGTACGGAGCGTATTCTCCGTACGACTCGTACCCGGGAAAACCACCTTACAAACAAGCAAGTACAATTCGTACAGAAATACCATTTCTGTACGAATCGTAAAAGATTACGAGCATGGAAAATATACCCACAATTCCGATCCGGGACATCGCGTACGTGACGTCCGTACGGAGTCAGGCAGCGTTTTACAGACAAGCAAGTACGATTCGTGCCTATGTCACTCCGCACGGCTTAGTTTTTATGGCAGCCAAAAACTGCCGGGAAATCGAGGACGACACGAAGAAGGAGCACTGGTACGCGACGGACAGCCATGGACCCCATCCTACGTGTCATCCCGGCCCTCCTAGCCTATGACCTGGTGCACAGAAACCCACGCAGATGCCGCAGAAGGTCAGAACAACACCCAGAGGCAAGGGGGGGGCGTGGGTACGGCGCGTACTCCATCAACACTTCAATGGTGGTACACTTCAATGGTGTGTACGGCGCGTACCCCTCCATCACCACTTCAATGGTGGTACGGGCTGTACCCACGCTCTGAGGGCGTGGGTATGGCGCATACCCCTCCATCACCACTTCAATGGTGGTACGGGCCGTACCCACGCTCTGAGGGCATGGGTACGGCGCGTACCCCTCCATCCCCACTTCAATGGTGGTACGGGCCGTACCCACGCTCTGAGGGTGTGGGTACAGTCCGTACCACCATTGTAGTGGCGATGTAGGGGTAAGCGCCATAACCACGCTCTCAGAGCGTGGGTACAGCCCGTACCACCATTGGAGTGGGGATGGATGGGTACACGTGGTACAGACCGTACACAGGCCCCCACAGAATGGGTACGGCTCATACACCCTATGAATGTGGGGGTACGGTCCGTCTCACCCGTATCCCTACAGCACCAGTGCAGAATGGATACAAGGCATACACACACCACGAATGTTGGCTTAGGGCCTGGTGCAGCATATAAAAAGTATATAGGTGTGTGTGTATGCACAGGACAGCAGTGTACTGCACCAAGGGGGCGGGTGAGTGGGTGCAGAGGGCTCCCAGCAGTGGACAGAGACATGTGAGGTGTGGGTGCCTATCACTCCCAGCAGTGGACAGAGACATGTGAGGGGTGGGTGCAGAGGACAACCAGCAGTGGGCAGAGACATGGGGGTGGGTGCAGAGGACTCCCAGCAGTGGACAGAGACATGTGAGGGGTGGGTGCCTATCACTCCCAGCAGTGGACAGAGATATGTGAGGGGTGGGTGCAGAGAACTCCCAGCAATGGACAGAGACATGGGGGTGGGTGCAGAGGACTCCCAGCAGTGGACAGAGACAGGTGAGGGGTGGGTGCCTATCACTCCCAGCAGTGGACAGAGACATGTGAGGGGTGGGTGCAGAGGACTCCCAGCAGTGGAGAGAGACAGGTGAGGGGTGGGTGCCTATCACTCCCAGCAGTGGACAGAGACATGTGAGGGGTGGGTGCAGAGGACTCCCAGCAGTGGAGAGAGACAGGTGAGGGGTGGGTGCAGAGGACAACCAGCAGTGGGCAGAGACATGGGGGTGGGTGCAGAGGACTCCCAGCAGTGGACAGAGACATGTGAGGGGTTGGTGCCTATCATTCCCAGCAGTGGACAGAGACATGTGAGGGGTGGGTGCCTATCACTCCCAGCAGTGGACAGAGACATGGGGGTGGGTGCAGAGGACTCCCAGCAGTGGACAGAGACATGTGAGGGGTGGGTGCAGAGGACTCCCAGCAATGGACAGAGACATGGGGGTGGGTGCAGAGGACTCCCAGCAGTGGACAGAGACATGTGAGGGGTGGGTGCAGAGGACTCCCAGCAATGGACAGAGACATGGGGGTGGGTGCAGAGGACTCCCAGCAGTGGACAGAGACAGGTGAGGGGTGGGTGCCTATCACTCCCAGCAGTGGACAGAGACATGTGAGGGGTGGGTGCAGAGGACTCCCAGCAGTGGAGAGAGACAGGTGAGGGGTGGGTGCCTATCACTCCCAGCAGTGGACAGAGACATGGGGTGGGTGCTGAGGACTCCCAGCAGGGGACAGAGACATGTGAGGGGTGGGTGCCTATCACTCCCAGCAGTGGACAGAGACATGGGGGTGGGTGCCTATCACACCCAGCAGTGGACAGAGACAGGTGAGGGGTAAGTGCCTATCACTCCTAGCAGTGGACAGAGACATGGGGGTGAGTGCAGAGGACTCCCAGCAGTGGACAGAGACATGTGAGGGGTGGGTGCCTATCACTCCCAGCAGTGGACAGAGACATGTGAGGGGTGGTTGCCTATCACTCCCAGCAGTGGACAGAGACATGGGGGTGGGTGCAGAGGACTCCCAGCAGTGGACAGAGACAGGTGAGGGGTGGGTGCCTATCACTCCCAGCAGTGGACAGAGACATGGGGGTGGGTGCAGAGGACTCTCAGCAGTGGACAGAGACATGTGAGGGGTGGGTGCCTATCACTCCCAGCAGTGGACAGAGACATGTGAGGGGTGGGTGCCTATCACTCCCAGCAGTGGACAGAGACATGGAGTGGGTGCAGAGGACTCCCAGGAGTGAACAGAGACATGTGAGGGGTGGTGCCTATCACTCCCAGCAGTGGACAGAGACATGTGAGGGGTGGGTGCAGCAGACTCCCAGCAGTGGACAGAGACATGGGGTGGGTGCAGAGGACTCCTAGCAGTGGACAGAGACATGTGACGGGTGGGTGCCTATCACTCCCAGCAGTGGGCAGACACATGTGAGGGGTGGGTGCAGAGGACTCCCAGCAGTGGACAGAGACAGGTGAGGGGTGGGTGCCTATTAAGGGTGGGCGTAGTTCGCGAAGTAGCACTTCGCGAAGCTACGCAAAGTGAAGTTCGCACTAGGCGAGCTACGCGTAGCACTTCGCGAACTGCGTAGTAACATGTTTGCACTGTGCAAGATGTTGTTTTCAATGATTGCACAGTGCGGACAAGCAACCGGCACTGTGCAATCATTGAAAATGGCATCTTGCACAGTGCGAGCTGTAGTTTTCTGCTGCTCGAGTAGATTTTTACTCGAGCGGCAGCTTTCTCAACGCGAACTGGTAGTTTCTCATCGCGAGCGGTCGCGAGCATACGCGACCCCTCGCAATGAGAAACCTGACCTCCTCGCGTTGGGAATCTCGCCGGGAGGTTTATTTTCCATGCTCGCGATCACCAACTTGATGTTGCTGATCGCAAACAAGGAAACAGTCTCGCCGGGATGTCATTTTGCTTGCTTGCGGTCGCCAACTTGACTGCACCAAGGGGGCGGGTGAGTGGGTGCAGAGGGCTCCCAGCAGTGGACAGAGACATGTGAGGTGTGGGTGCCTATCACTCCCAGCAGTGGACAGAGACATGTGAGGGGTGGGTGCAGAGGACAACCAGCAGTGGGCAGAGACATGGGGGTGGGTGCAGAGGACTCCCAGCAGTGGACAGAGACATGTGAGGGGTGGGTGCCTATCACTCCCAGCAGTGGACAGAGATATGTGAGGGGTGGGTGCAGAGAACTCCCAGCAATGGACAGAGACATGGGGGTGGGTGCAGAGGACTCCCAGCAGTGGACAGAGACAGGTGAGGGGTGGGTGCCTATCACTCCCAGCAGTGGACAGAGACATGTGAGGGGTGGGTGCAGAGGACTCCCAGCAGTGGAGAGAGACAGGTGAGGGGTGGGTGCCTATCACTCCCAGCAGTGGACAGAGACATGTGAGGGGTGGGTGCAGAGGACTCCCAGCAGTGGAGAGAGACAGGTGAGGGGTGGGTGCAGAGGACAACCAGCAGTGGGCAGAGACATGGGGGTGGGTGCAGAGGACTCCCAGCAGTGGACAGAGACATGTGAGGGGTTGGTGCCTATCATTCCCAGCAGTGGACAGAGACATGTGAGGGGTGGGTGCCTATCACTCCCAGCAGTGGACAGAGACATGGGGGTGGGTGCAGAGGACTCCCAGCAGTGGACAGAGACATGTGAGGGGTGGGTGCAGAGGACTCCCAGCAATGGACAGAGACATGGGGGTGGGTGCAGAGGACTCCCAGCAGTGGACAGAGACATGTGAGGGGTGGGTGCAGAGGACTCCCAGCAATGGACAGAGACATGGGGGTGGGTGCAGAGGACTCCCAGCAGTGGACAGAGACAGGTGAGGGGTGGGTGCCTATCACTCCCAGCAGTGGACAGAGACATGTGAGGGGTGGGTGCAGAGGACTCCCAGCAGTGGAGAGAGACAGGTGAGGGGTGGGTGCCTATCACTCCCAGCAGTGGACAGAGACATGGGGTGGGTGCTGAGGACTCCCAGCAGGGGACAGAGACATGTGAGGGGTGGGTGCCTATCACTCCCAGCAGTGGACAGAGACATGGGGGTGGGTGCCTATCACACCCAGCAGTGGACAGAGACAGGTGAGGGGTAAGTGCCTATCACTCCTAGCAGTGGACAGAGACATGGGGGTGAGTGCAGAGGACTCCCAGCAGTGGACAGAGACATGTGAGGGGTGGGTGCCTATCACTCCCAGCAGTGGACAGAGACATGTGAGGGGTGGTTGCCTATCACTCCCAGCAGTGGACAGAGACATGTGAGGGGTGGGTGCAGAGGACTCCCAGCAGTGGACAGAGACAGGTGAGGGGTGGGTGCCTATCACTCCCAGCAGTGGACAGAGACATGGGGGTGGGTGCAGAGGACTCTCAGCAGTGGACAGAGACATGTGAGGGGTGGGTGCCTATCACTCCCAGCAGTGGACAGAGACATGTGAGGGGTGGGTGCCTATCACTCCCAGCAGTGGACAGAGACATGGAGTGGGTGCAGAGGACTCCCAGGAGTGAACAGAGACATGTGAGGGGTGGTGCCTATCACTCCCAGCAGTGGACAGAGACATGTGAGGGGTGGGTGCAGCAGACTCCCAGCAGTGGACAGAGACATGGGGTGGGTGCAGAGGACTCCTAGCAGTGGACAGAGACATGTGACGGGTGGGTGCCTATCACTCCCAGCAGTGGGCAGACACATGTGAGGGGTGGGTGCAGAGGACTCCCAGCAGTGGACAGAGACAGGTGAGGGGTGGGTGCCTATTAAGGGTGGGCGTAGTTCGCGAAGTAGCACTTCGCGAAGCTACGCAAAGTGAAGTTCGCACTAGGCGAGCTACGCGTAGCACTTCGCGAACTGCGTAGTAACATGTTTGCACTGTGCAAGATGTTGTTTTCAATAATTGCACAGTGCGGACAAGCAACCGGCACTGTGCAATCATTGAAAATGGCATCTTGCACAGTGCGAGCTGTAGTTTTCTGCTGCTCGAGTAGATTTTTACTCGAGCGGCAGCTTTCTCAACGCGAACTGGTAGTTTCTCATCGCGAGCGGTCGCGAGCATACGCGACCCCTCGCAATGAGAAACCTGACCTCCTCGCGTTGGGAATCTCGCCGGGAGGTTTATTTTCCATGCTCGCGATCACCAACTTGATGTTGCTGATCGCAAACAAGGAAACAGTCTCGCCGGGATGTCATTTTGCTTGCTTGCGGTCGCCAACTTGACGTTGAGGACCGCGAGCAAGCAAAAAATTACCGCAGCACTACGCAACACTACGCTACGCGTGTTCGCACTGTGCTACGTGCAGTTCGCGTAGTGCGAAGTAGCGCGAACTTCGCAAACTACGCGAGCGTAGCGTAGTGCTTCGCCCAGGCTTAGTGCCTATCACTCCCACCAGTGGACAGAGACATGGGGGTGGGTGCAGAGGTCTCCCAGCAGTGGACAGACATGTGAGGGGTGGGTGCCTATCACTCCCAGCAGTGGACAGAGACATGGGGGTGGGTGCCTATCACACCCAGCAGTGGACAGAGACAGGTGAGGGGTGGGTGCCTATCTCTCCCAGCAGTGGACAGAGACATGGGGGTGGGTGCCGAGGACTCCCAGCAGTGGACAGAGACATGTGAGGGGTGGGTGCCTATCACTCCCAGCAGTGGACAGAGACATGTGAGGGGTGGGTGCCTATTACTCCCAGCAGTGGACAGAGACATGGGGGTGGGTGCAGAGGACTCCCAGCAGTGGACAGAGACATGTGAGGGGTGGGTGCCTATCACTCCCAGCAGTGGACAGAGGCATGGGGGTGGGTGCCTATCACTCCCAGCAGTGGAGAGAGACAGGTGAGGGGTGGGTGCCTATCACTCCCAACAGTGGACAGAGACCTGGGGGTGGGTGCAGAGGAATACCAGCAGTGGACAGAGACATGGGGGTGGGTGCAGAGGAATACCAGCATTGTCCTGACATATGAGGGGTGGGTGCATCATCCTCAGATGACCACAACTCCATGGGTTCATGAACGCATCCCCAATGTGCGACTATGTTGAGACGGCCATATCAACACATCACTGACATCAGTGTCCCACACCCATGAGGATGGATGTCTTTCCCCCACTGCATGACACACCATATGTGGGTGTGATGACAAATGACACATGCATACCCACCCCTGGCGGATGCTGCACAATACACACACTGAAATCATGTCACAAGACTGTATAGTGATGTGAAAGCCTACTAAACCAAGAGAGCCAAAGGGAACACACACTGTCACGCACATTCCAGGACAGATAGGAATGTACAGGTGCAGGCACAGCCACCAAGTTGTTCTCTCTCATGGAAGGAATAGGGTGGACTTCCCACAGATACAATGCCCACAATTGTCAGTCAGGTGACCAAATACCCTGCAGAACAAGTACCATATGAGTTCTAGGCTGGGAGTACACACATGCATAGTGCCGAAAAGGGACAATTTCCACATGGAGGCATGGCAACATACTCCATACACAAGTACAGTGACTACCAAGGATGGCACAGACGATGCAGCCGGAGACGTTGCTGAGCAGGCATGGACATAGTTGAAGGGATCCGTCAGCCACTAAGGAAATGTAGACACAGTTCAGCACAACAATTGTGCAACTCCCTGCAGGGAAGATGTCAGGTGCCACAGAGGAAGGAACACTCCTTGGGACAATGTCTCCAAACACAAAGAGCATACACGACCAAAGAATTATTGCAGAGACCTTGTGATGGACGCAGATACCAGGCTCCACCCCATGAGCGCCAGACTCCAACATTTCCCAGACACCTAACACATGATCACCACCACAACTCATGGAGCATCAGCACCAACATCAATACCTGAAAAGCAATCGTGTTCAAAGGAAAAACAAAATGCTTTATTCAGCTGTAAAATAACAGGTATGAAAGGCTACTATTTACAAAGGCCATAGGCCAGTCCAGATGCAAAGTCCTGGGGGGGGGAAACATCACCACGCGTCTCCCCTGGTTTGCCTGCACATTCGAAACCTCTGGTTCATCGACTGGGGTGGGGCATCCTGTGGGGAAGGAGCAGGCACCGCAGGGACAGGAGGGGGAAGGATAGGTGTTGTGGGTGCAGGGACGGACAACTCCACCACAGGGGGTGGGCCAGCGCCAAAGGTGGAGGTCAGGATGGTGCTGCACACGCTTGCAAGCTCTTCCAGCGTCTCCCCTGCACCCGAAGGAACCATAGGCCCCAAGGAGGGGGGGGCGGAGACGTGGGTTGCAGCGCTACTCTGGGAGGTGGTGGACAGGGGGGGGACTCAACTCCCCTACCCGTGGAGTGCCTTGCCCGTTTGCGCGATGGTGAACCAGTGGGGCTGGGGCCCAGCACAGCCAAGTATGTCTCCTTCTCCGACTGTGGGGCAGGGGAGCCGAGGGGAGTGACATTGGAGGGACTGGGGAGTGAGGCATGCGGACTCCGACTGTGGCAGCGTGTCTGCCTGTGTACCCTAGACCCAGTGGGTGTGCCTACTTCCCCCTGAGTGTGCGTGACAGGAGGTGTGCGCTTGCCCTTCCCTGTCGGTGCGCTGGCTCTGTCTGGTGTGGTGCCTGCCTGGGAATGTGTGTGTGTGCTTGGGACAGGCATGGGAGTGGGAAGTGTGAATGGTGCAGGGGTAGGTGGGGGGGACGAAGCACTGCAGGAGACTCTTTGCTGCCGTCAGTGACGAGTCCATGGACCTCAGCAACATCCGTTCGTCAGACATCGCTGATGACATGCCCTCCATGTACAACACCATCTGTGTCAGCAGTCTGGTGTGGCCATGGAGGACAGTCAGGATCGATGTCTGCCCAACCTGCAACTGCCGCTGAATGTCCACAGACTCGGCAGTGAGGGCAGCAGGGGGGACAGGGGCAGGGGGTGCGGTGCCTGGCACGAAGGAGACACGTTGTTGCCCTACACGGACAGAAGGGACCAGAGCAACTGGGAGGGCGGTGATGGGAATGGAGGGGGCGGTGACAGTTGTAGTGCTGCTGCCAGCTGTTGGAGTATCCTCCGGCCCCTCAGGGAGTTCAGCTTCGGACCCGTCAGCGTCGTAGTCGGTGTTGGTACTACCCAGGTCCTCCGCCGCACTCCCCTCGCCCTCCATGCCACTTGATGCTGCCGACTCGCCAGGAGTGGTGGCACTGGTGCTGGATCCCTCCTCCACGTCCGTGCAGGTGTCTCCCTCGGAGTCCCCCGATGATGCTGTGGGCAAGGTGAAGAGACAGGAAATAATCAGTCACCTGTGTACATCTGACACATGAGTCCAAACAAAATAGGTCACAGTGCATATCATGAAATGCATCATGAGTAACATCTATAATACTCCGCACATATGTAAGACCTGCACTCCCCAGTTGGTTCACCCACCATGCCACCTTAAATAATGAAAATCAGGACACAACAGCAAATAACTGTATAGTAAACCAAAGTGGGATCACACTGCTTACACTTCCCAGCGGGTCGCCCCTGTGCATCATGGGCAATGCAGTTCATCAAGCATGGGTGCTTGCAGGATTGTCTCGAGTAAATACATAGTTGTACTGGCCATCTCTATACACGTGTTTCTGGATTGTTATCCGTCGTCAGTAGAGATTAGGCAAAATTATTTAGGGTTGCTGAGCAGGCTGCCAAAATATTATCAGGTTACAGTACCTCTCCAGGCGCGCAGGTGCTTCTCCATGAACTCGTCAGTTCGAACGGCTAGAGGGAGCCTCTTATAAAGTAAACCAAAGTGGGATCACACTGCTTACACTTCCCAGCGTGTCGCCCCTGTGCATCATGGGCAATGCAGTTCATCAAGCATGGGTGCTTGCAGGATTGTCTCGAGTAAATACATAGTTGTACTGGCCATCTCTATACACGTGTTTCTGGATTGTTATCCGTCGTCAGTAGAGATTAGGCAAAATTATTTGGGGTAGCTGAGCAGGCTGCCAAAATATTATCAGGTTACAGTACCTCTCCAGGTGTGCAGGTGCTTCTTCATGAACTCGTCAGTTAGAACGGCTCGAGGGAGTCTCTTATAAAGTAAACCAAAGTGGGATCACACTGCTTACACTTCCCAGCGGGTCGCCCCTGTGCATCATGGGCAATGCAGTTCATCAAGCATCGGTGCTTGCAGGATTGTCTCGAGTAAATACATAGTTGTACTGGCCATCTCGATACACGTGTTTCTGGATTGTTATCCGTCGTCAGTAGAGATTAGGCAAAATTATTTGGGGTTGCTGAGCAGGCTGCCAAAATATTATCAGGTTACAGTACCTCTCCAGGTACGCAGGTGCTTCTCCATGAACTCGTCAGTTCGAACGGCTCGAGGGAGCCTCTTATAAAGTAAACCAAAGTGGGATCACACTGCTTACACTTCCCAGCGGGTCGCCCCTGTGCATCATGGGCAATGCAGTTCCTCAAGCATGGGTGCTTGCAGGATTGTCTCGAGTAAATACATAGTTGTACTGGCCATCTCTATACACGTGTTTCTGAATTGTTATCCGTCGTCAGTAGAGATTAGGCAAAATTATTTGGGGTTGCTGAGCAGGCTGCCAAAATATTATGAGGTTACAGTACCTCTCCAGGCACGCTGGGAAGTGTAAGCAGTGTGATCCCACTTTGGTTTACTTTATAAGAGGCTCCCTCGAGCCATTCGAACTGACGTTGCCCTGTGTGTGAGAGAGAGACAATGTTAATGGTGTTTCATGCGACATCCATGTTTCATACATATTCAATTTGCCACAGTTCCTCAAGGTAGTTGGATATGCCTAGCATTCCTCTCAATGTGCACTTGTGGATGGGTATGTTGTGGGGGACAGATTGATATGTTCTTCTGAGTCTTTGGCCTGTCTAATTACTGCTAGGATGCTTATTTGGCTATGGATTGGTCTTGTTGTGTCACATGTCCATTGTGGGAGTGGCTAAATCCGTTGCCTACCCGGGGGGGGGGTGTTTGTGTAAGGGGTGGGGGTGTGTGACCGGGCATGCTGTTTGGTGTAGTGTGATTTGGCATTGGGTCTCCCAGGTGATGTGTCTGTCCCCTCATGGTGCATGCTGGCATGACAGTGAGTGTGAGTTCCTGTGCTAGGTATGTGGCATGTGGAGTTGGTGTTTGAGTGTACAGTGGTCACAGGAGGGCCTTGTGCTGTCTACAGCAGGGCCAAGTGTCAGCTACCTTGTCAGTACTTGGCCAGTCCCTGTGCATTGAGCATTGTGAATGGGTATGTCCCTAGGCCATATGGGCTGAGGGCATTGGTGCCTGCTTCTGAGTGGCACAATGTGTTTGGTGGGCCCCACCCTCCCAGCATCGCGGACATCCAGTCTTGGGTTTGTGTTTCATGTAGCCTGTGACTTGGCATGGCCTTGCTTAGTGAATGGGGCATGGACCCGTTAGTGGCATGTGTGTGGTTTTTGAGTGTGGTTGTGTCCGGTGAGGGCTTTGGGGTAGTTGCGTGCATTAGTTGTAGTTGGGTTGTGGATGCCGTTCCCCAATGTTACGTGAGTTGTTTGTGTACTCATCAGGCTCTGCGACTCCTTCAAGTCCGTGTACTCCCACCGGCGGAAGCGTGGCCATCACCTTCTCCTCCCAGGGATGGTAATGTACCGGTCTGCAGGGCAGCCCACCTCCAGTGATGTTACTCTGGGCATATTCTTCGTTCATTTTGCGCTTGACTGCCCTGCGCAGATCATACCACCTGGCTTGGCATTCATGCCTGGTCCTTCTGATGGGCTCAACAGCATTGACCCGATCGACGATCCTCTGCCACATGGCTGATTTCTCAGCTATGCTGGTCTGTCTGACCAATGTTCCAAAGAGCTGTGGCTCGACTCTGATGACTTCGTTGACAAGGATGTCCAGCTCCTCCCTTGTGAACTTTGGATTCTTGTCTGTGGGCATGGTGTGGGGTTTGGGTGTGGATGGTTGTGGGTTTATGGTGGTGTGGATGTGACGGTGTGGGTGTGAATGTGAAGAGGGGGTCTTTGTGAAGGTGGTTGTGTCAAGGTGTGTAAGTTTAAGGTGTAGTTAAGGTGTAAGTAAGGTGCAGTTGTTTGTCTGTCGAGTCTGGCAGCAGTGGGTCTGTTGCAAAGGCTCATGGTTTGTGTGTGTGGGCCCTTTTTATTGGTCCATTTGTGGGTGTGGCTGGGTTTGAACATTTGGTGGGTGTGTTATAAGAGGTGGTTGTGGTTTTGGCCTCTGTTTGCCTGTTTGGTTGTGCCAGGTCAGTGTTTTCTATGTATTTCATCCTGTAGACGTGTTTTGTAGTGTTGTATGATTCGAATTGACCCTCCTTGTGCTGTTTTACAGTATCCTGGTTCAGTACGAGCCGTTTTCGTGTATGTAAGGTGCGTACATACGCTATGTTGTTGTACAGTGGTCACATATGCAATGGTGTTGTACGATTCGTACATACGTGATGCTGGGTGAGGGGCCTGGGGTACGGTGCGTACGGGCACGGGCATGGTGTACGGGCCTGGAGTACGGTGCGTACAGGCACGGGGCTGGGGTACGGTGTTGGGGTACGGTGCGTACAGGCACGGGCATGGTGTACGGGCCTGGGGTAAGGTGCGTACAGGCACGGGCATGGTGTACGGGCCTGGGGTACGGTGCGTACAGGCACGGGGCTGGGGTACGGTGTTGGGGTACGGTGCATACAGGCACGGGCATGGTGTACGGGCCTGGGGTAAGGTGCGTACAGGCACGGGCATGGTGTACGGGCCTGGGGTACGGTGTGTACAGGCACGGGGCAGGGGTACAGTGTTGGGGTACGTTGCGTACAGGCACGGGCATGGTGTACGGGCCTGGGGTGAGGTGTGTACAGGCACGGGCATGGTGTACCGGCCTGGGGTAAGGTGCGTACAGGCACGGGCCTGGGGTACGGTGTTGGGGTACGGTGCGTACAGGCACGGGCATGGTGTACGGGCCTGGGGTACGGTGCGTACAGGCACAGGGCTGGGGTACGGTGTTGGGGTACAGTGCATACAGGCACGGGCATGGTGTACGGGCCTGGGGTACGGTGCGTACAGGCACGGGCATGGTGTACGGGCCTGGGGTACGGTGTGTACAGGCACGGGCCTGGGATACGGTGTTGGGGTACGGTGCGTACAGGCACGGGCATGGTGTACGGGCCTGGGGTACGGTGCGTACAGGCACGGGCATGGTGTATGGGCCTGGGGTACGGTGCATACAGGCACGGGGCTGGGGTACGGTGTTGGGGTACGGTGCTTACAGGCACGGGGATGGTGTACGGGCCAGGGGTACGGTGCGTACAGGTACTGGGCTGTGGTACAGAGGTGGGGTACGGCGTGTACACGTAGGGGGCTGGGGTACAGTGTGGACATGGGCGGTACGGTGCTGACATATGGGGGTACGGTGCTGACATATGCGGGGGGAATGGGTGGGCTGTGCGACTTGTACGCAGGCACAAGTTTAGCCGTGTACATGAGTGGTTCAGCATTCGCTCCGTACGGGCCATTTTACATGCGGTTGTATATTCGGACGGACGGACGGTACGGATCGTACTTGCGCGGTCGGACTTCTGTTTTACGATTTGCACGTAAAAATGTCCGGCTCCCTTTCGTACACTTTTCCCGATGCTATTCGTATCTATTTTTAACGTATGAATCTTACTTCGGCACCTAAATAGTAACTTTATTTTAAATTATATCAAAGATAAAACGTCTAAATGGTCTTCACTTCACCTCTGTTGGTGGGGTAGAATGGACTCCATTAAAATGACTATTACTCCTAAATTTTTTCATACCCTTGCTATGGTTCCTATTCAATTTCCATTACAATTCTATAAAGATATTGATAGACTTCTCTCCAAATTTCTCTGGAACAATAAATCAACTCGTATTGGTTATAAAAAATTTAAAATACCTAAATGCAATGCTGGATTTGGCGTGCCTGACTTTTTTCTCTATCACAAAGCATTTATACTGAAACAAAGTTCTACATGGTTTACTCCTTCCTCTTTAAATAATCATCCTATTTGGCTTCATATAGAGCATTCTCTTGTGGATCCTTTTCCATTGACCACCTTGCTAACAATGTCTAACAGATCAACATATTTGCAAAAATCGGTTATTATCAAATCCACTAAACTCATTTTTAATGACCTGGATTCAAATTTTCTATCTCCTACGGTCTATACTGAAGATCTGTCATTATGGCATAGTAATGTTATTAAGCTGAATAGAAATGTTAATTTTTGGAATGCTTGGATGAAAGCGGGTATCTTTTATCTTAAAGATATTTATTTCGACAATGCTTTTATTTCTTTTGAAGCTTTACAAACGAAATTTAGTCTACCTCAATCTGATTTTATTAAATTTGAGTTTTCATGTAATTCAATTTTAGATTCCTCCCCTCATGGTATTCCGTCTAATTTTAAAGCAGATTTAGCAATATGAATTCGAACTATCTCTACGTCATCACATACTGTTTCTATTTTATATAAAAAATTATCTAATTCTATAGGAAACAATTTAAATATAATTTCAACATTTTGGAATGCTGAGCTTTCACTCTCGTTGCCTAATGATACTTGGAAGATTATTTGGCTTAATAATATTTCAGGCTGGCTGCCTGTTTCGCTTTACTAAACCAATTCTTATATTTTATTCAATTGTTTATGGACCCCAGTACGTTTATTTCATGCTAAACTGCTGCAAGACGACATTTGTTGGCATTGTAAATTACTTCCTGGTTCATTACAACATATGCTTTTTGAGTGTCCATTAATTTTTAAATTTTGGTCTGATACTCGGGATATCCATGATGTTATTTCTTATAAAATGTTAATATGTAAATCTGTTGGTCTTTTGCATAACTTAACTGAATTAGAAGGTAAACTGTTTAATTTCTTAATATCAGCCGCTTTAAAATCCATTACTTTTTGCTGGAAGGATATTTTGTCATTATCAGTTCATGCTTGGTGGTCATGGGTCATTTTTACAAGAAGAGGTGCTCAGTTATCCCTGAATGGGATTACTCATGACTCTAATTTGTTTAGCTCTTTTTGGTTACCTATAGATGTATATTTATCTTTATAATTGTATATTTATACTTGATATATCGTTTTACAGTCATTATACTTAAATACTTATATTATGCACGTAGCTCTATTTTCTACTAGTTGACACAGTAATTATACATGGTTCCCCCCCTTCCTTTCCTTTCTCGTTTACCTTTCCCTTCTTTAATTGATTATTTATACATCTATACCTATTGTAATTTATTATTGTTTTTGTAAATTTCTTATTTTATATAGGTATTTTCGCTCCTGGACAATTGTTTCTGTAATGGCTGTACATGTTCATTATTATGCAAATTCAATAAAACATTTTGAACTCAGAAAAGTACCGGAGTGCTGCTGCTTGCACACAGGAGCCTCGGGCGACGTTCGAGTCCAGGCTGGGGGTAAACTGCTTGTCCTGCAGGTTAAACTGGGAAACGATGCTTTTCACGGTTCTTTCCACTCAGCAAAGCGTCTTTGCTACCCCGTTCCTTCCACTCAGTGTGGGCTTCAGCTGTCCTAGGTAGACTGAGGTATTAAGCAGGACTCTGGTGCTGCCAAGCTACTCTGTTTCCCAAAACAGCCCTGCGCAGCCCTCCTTTCAAGAGCGACGCCCTGGGCAACTAGCCTGGAACGGATCTGGCCAAGGGTGCCGGATCCACACGAGGCTGAGTCACGAGCCTGTTTGCTTATGTTTCTTTAATATGAGAATCTGGATCCACTTGGCATGAGTGGAGTGCCACCTGAAGGTAGCAGTTAATCCTTTTTTGTAAAAGTTTAGCAACTTTTTTATAAATGACTCCGCAGGGTAGGATCGTATTATGTGGCAATTAATGCTGACTAAAATATGCAGCAAGAAAAGACGAATTATGCAACATAACGCAGCACTTTGTGATGGTATTATTTCATTTTGTCCTTTTTAGGTTTTGCCTGCATAGAGCTTGCACCCTTTTGTAAGTAAGGAAAAAGTAAGTTAAAAAGACTTTTAAAGGGCCTTAAAACCCGTCCCTTACTTACCTGAACTTACTATTAGTTTATTCCAACGTCATTCTAATGTAGGTGTATTTGGTTGGCCAGTAAATCATCTCCAGTTCGTCCACTTTCCCTTCGCGCTTGCTTTGCCATCTGTGAGAATGTCATCCTTTTTGGCCCTGATCACCCAATTTTTTTTAATGATACTGGTGGTAACTGACTCTGACTCTGACTGTGCCCTGGACCCTGCTAACTATGCCCCGGGCCAGTGTTCTGATTAAGAGGTATATTATAATTAGGTTTACTTACAATTGGTTTGACAACCTACCTGTAAGAATCCCCAGTGTAGGGCATGTAGGTTTAGAGGCCCAGCAGATTTAATACACTTAAGTGTGCCTGGCTGTGTTGCCTGCTGGCCTTTTAACACTCACTCCTGCTTTGCAAGTTGCTTTTAAATTAGAAACATATGCAAATTCAACTTAAAGGTACTTCCAGAGTATTAAACTTCCTTATTTTTACATATAAGTCACCACTGAAGTCTTCCCTAGGTGCCCCAGTGTAGAGTGCCATGTAAAATGAAGCAGGGGCATTTAAAAAAATGTTTTATATGCTCTCGTGAGGAAAGTCTGCCATGTTTGTGTTTCATCATTGTAGCATTTTAGCTCCATAGGCTCACATGGGAATACTTTAACAAAGTATAACTATCGACAGAAGTGAGCTAAAATAATATTTCGAGGACCTAAAAGATTTGCATTGATAAATCCAACAACCTGCCACTGTAACTAGTGCAGAAAGGAAGATACACAACTTTTTAAAGTTTTTTTTTACGGTAAACCACAATCTAGCCTTCTAGCAGCTTCTCCTCATTTGTCAGCCTTGCCAGGCTGAGCCAAACTGCTTTGATGAGGTGATAAGTGGCCTGCATAGAGGCAGAGGTTATCAGGTGGGGGCATGTTAGACCTGCTCCTCTTAAGGTTTCCCTAAAGTTCTTCATTTTCCCCTTGAGTTGTGCTAATTGTCTTGTCTTGACCTTAGGACTCTGGGCACTTTACTCCTGCCACTGCAGCGGGAACGTGCGTACTGGCACCAATAATGTCCTTGGAGTATGTCCGACCTGAGATTGCAGGCCCGTCAGTGCACTGACACCGATGATGTTTCCGAGCCACAGGACACCAGCCTCCCACTGCAGGCCGGTGTGCACATTGGCACCAGTTGCAGGCGGCATGCCTGCCAGCGCACACGTGTGCCAAAGGAGCTTGTCAACAGTGTCAGGTCTGCTGTTCCAGGGCTATGGTGTGCGCACTTGCATGGATTATGCTTTTAAACATGTGTTCGACCTACCATGACAGGATTATGATGGCGCAATTGTGTGCATACTAAGTCTGGTCTTTTGAAAGCACTGGTCATCCTGAGGGGACCCTTCACTTTCACTCGAAGGGGAAGGTAAAGTTTCGGGCAAGTGCACACCTGTGTTCCCTGTCCATATAACACAGAATAAACCGCATGTTTCCCTACTGGTGAGGCTTGCTCTTCCCATAGGTTGGCATGGGGAAGTAGTTGTCAGTACTTCAAGCTGTAATAGTGGATTGTAGTGGTGCAGCCTGATGGTGTTTCCTATCTATGGATCAGCAATACCAAACCCTTTACAGTGGTAAAGGTTGACTTGGAATAGCTCACTTACAAATGGTACTTATAGAAACGTGGACATTTCAATGCTCTAAAACTCTTTGTGTGCCATGCTGCTTGGTGCCAGACCACACTGGAAGGTGGGGGAGTGGTTCTGGGCATTCCCCAGTGACACCCATATAGCATTGGGCATGCACTGGAATGGCCAATCTCTGCCATTTGTGTGCCTGGCAGAATAGATGGGAGAAAGCAGTTGTGACACTTGGCCTCTGGAGACAAATCATGGAGACAAATCATGGCCCTCTACGACAACTTCAGTGAACCAACAACGAGCACCAACCCCCATCCCACCGCTGCCAATAAGCCGAACATCGCATCCTGGGATCCTGCTACCGTCAAACTCATTACAGCTACCATGAAGAAAACCCACAACAATGGCGGTACGGCCCGTACCCACGTGCCAAAGGCCTGGGTACGGGCCGTACCCCATTGGTGGGGTGATGTAGGGGTACGCGTGGTACGACTCATACCCACGCACTGAAGGCCTGGGTACGGTGCGTACCCCTACGGCACCCCAACAATGGCGGTACGGCCCGTACCCATGTGCCAAAGGCCTGGGTACGGGCCGCACAAGCATTCCACAGCGTATGCATGGAGCGTACCCCCACCCCAACAGTGTATGTACGAACCGTACCCCCACCCGCATATGTTAGGAGCGTACCCCCACCCCTACAGTGTATGTACGGACCGTACCCTCACCCGCGTATGTATGGAGCGTACCCCCACCCCAACAGTGTATGTACGGACCGTACCCCCACCCGCGTATGTATGGAGCGTACCCCCACCCCAACAATGTATGTACGGACCGTACCCTCACCCACGTATGTATGGAGCGTACCCCCACCCCAACAGTGTATGTACGGACCGTACCCCCACCCGCGTATGTATGGAGCATACCCCCACCCCAACAGTGTATGTATGGACTGTACCCTCACCCGCGTATGTATGGAGCGTACCCCCACCCCAACAGTGTATGTACCGACCGTACCACCACCCGCGTATGTTCCGAGCGTACATGGCCAGACATAGGAGGGGTGGGTGCAGAGTCCTCCCAGCAGTGCCCAGACACAGGAGGGGTGGGTGCCTATCACTCCCAGCAGTGCCCAGACACAGGAGGGGTGGGTGCCTATCACTCCCAGCAGTGCCCAGACACAGGAGGGGTGGGTGCAGAGTCCTCCCAGCAGTGCCCAGACACAGGAGGGGTGGGTGCAGAGTTCCCCCAGGCAGTGCCCAGACATAGGAGGGGTGGGTGCCTATCACTCCCAACAGTGCCCAGACACAGGAGGGGTGGGTGCCTATCACTCCCAGCAGTGCCCAGACACAGGAGGGATGTGTGCCTATCACTCCCAGCAGTGCCCAGACACAGGAGGGGTGGGTGCAGAGTCCTCCCAGCAGTGCCCAGACACAGGAGGGGTGGGTGCAGAGTCCTCCCAGCAGTGCCCAGACACAGGAGGGGTGGGTGCAGAGTCCCCCCAGCAGTGCCCATGGAACGCAAAGGGTGGAGTACCCACAGATCCAATGCCCACAAATGTCAGTCAGGTGCACAAAGACCCTGCAGTACATGTACCACATGTGTGCGAGGCTGGGAGTACACACATGCATAGCACCTAAAAGAGAACATCTCCACATGAAGTCATGTCAACAGTCTACATACACAAGTACAGTGACCACCAAGGATGCCACGAATGATGCAGGTGGAGACATCGCTCAGCATGCATGTGCAAAGTTGAAGGAGTCCGTCACACACCCAGCTGATGTAGACACAGCTCAGCACCACATATTGGAAACAACCTGCAGGGAAGATGTCAGGTTACACAGAGGAAGGAACACACCTTGGAACGATGTCAGCATGCTGTAACTGCTTACATGAACAAAGTAATTTAGCCAACAGCTTGTGATGGCACACAGATACCAGGGTCCATCCTATGACCAGCACAAGACTACATTAACAACACACCCAACACATTATCACCACCCAAAATCATGGAGCAGGTCCACCAACAGCAATACCTGTAAAACAGTAGTGTTCAATGGAAAAAAAAAATTGCTTTATTCAGCAGGATGTAAGTAATATTCATTATAAATGTTAATATATACAAGGCCCATAGGGCAGTCCATGACTCAAATCCGGATGGGGGACACAGTGGGACGCATGTCCCCTAGCTTGCCTGCACAGTCAGACTCCTTTGTCTTCCACAGGGGGGGGCATCATGTGGGGGGGGGAAGTACCAGGCACCGCAGGGACAGGAGGGGCAAGGGTAGGTGTCGTGGGTGCAGGGACGGAGGACTCCACCACAGGGGGTGGGGCAGCACCAAAGGTGGTGGTGAGGATGGCGCTGCACACGGTTGCAAGGTCCTCCAGCGTCTTCCCTGCACCCGAAGGAACCACAGGCCCCAAGGAGGGGGGGGGGTCGGAGGGATGGGTCGCAGCACTACTGGGGGAGGGTGTGGACAGGGGGGGGCACTCCACTACCCTGACCGGGGACTCCTTTGACCGCTTGCGGGGTGGTGACACTTTTGGGCTCAGGGACAGAGCGGCCATGAAGGAGTCTTTGCTGGATTTGTGGCCAGGAGAGCTGAGGGGAGTGGATTTGGAGGGAGTGGATTTTGCAGAATGCGGACTCCCACTCTGGCTGCATGTCTTACGTTTGCCCCCCGACCCAGTGGGTGTGCCTACTTCACCCTGTGTGTGCGTGCCAGGAGGTATGCGCTTGTCCTTCCCTGCTGGTGTGGTGCCTGTGTCTGGTGGGGTGTGTGCATGCTGACGTCTGGGTGTACGTGGGACAGGCATGGGAGTGGGAAGTGTGGATGGGGCAGGGGTAGGGGGTGGGACGAAGTGCTGCAGGAGACCCACTGCTGCAGTCAGTGTCGAGTCAATGGACCTCAGCAAGTTGCGTTGGTCAGCCTGCGATGCTGAAATGCCCTCCAAGTATGCCTCCATGTTGTTGAGCACTCGGCTGTGGCCATGGAGGACATTAAGCATCGCAGCCTGACCAACCTGCAACTGCCGCAGGATGTCCACAGACTCGGCATTGGCGGCAGCAGTGGAGACAGGGGCAGGGGGTGCAGTGCCTGGCAGGAAGGAGACACGTGGTGACCTAGCACGCCGGGAAGGGACACAAGCAAGTGGGAGGCCGGTGATGGCAATGGAGGGGGCGGGGAGAGATG
Organism: Triturus cristatus; assembly: GCF_964204655.1. NCBI lineage: Eukaryota > Metazoa > Chordata > Amphibia > Caudata > Salamandridae > Triturus > Triturus cristatus. Next base: position 1,103,143,868 of record NC_140582.1, on the reverse strand, counting down.
TTGTGCTGCTGTCAGCTGTTGGAGCAGCCTCCGCCCCCTCGGAGAGCTCAGCCTCAGACCCGTCAGCTTCATATTCTGTGGTGGCAGTGGACAGGTCCTCCGGCTCACTCCCCTCGGCCTCAGTTCCACTCGATGTGCCAGCCAAGATGTCACTGCTGGCACTTGTGCTCGGTCCCTCCGCACGGTCCGTGCTGGTGTCTCCATCCGTGTCCCCCGATGATGCTGTGGGCAAGGTGAAGAAACAGGAATTAATCAGACATCTGTATACATATGTCACATGAGTCCAATCTACATAGGTTACAGTGCATAGCCTGCAAAGAAAGATCAGTAACATCTACAAAACAAGGTACAGATGTAGGGCATGCAACACACAGTTGGTTCACCCACCATGCCAATGAAAACCCATGGAGAGCATGACACAATAGCAACTGACATGAAATGGAGTTTGACATAGGAGCCAGGCCCTGGGGACAATCCAGCACTGCATCTGCACCACACAGCGTTGCCGACAATAGGGATGAGGAGGGACCATATCCATGAACTTGAGGCACATGCTGCATAGGTAATACTGAAAACATGCCCACCATGACTGGCTCACTGCACCTTGAGTGTATGTCCAGACAAACAGCACACACTGGCCAGACCGAGCAAGGAGATTTCAGGTTTTGACATGTAGGCTTTGCCCGCACCAACCACCCCCTACATGAGACAATTAGTTGAGACACAGGAAGCACTTACATCTCTTAGTCTGGGTGAAATACACATGGGCTGCATAAATGCAAGATTGGACACCAAATACCCACGGTGCGCCTGTCCCAATAATCATGTACAAATGGTCATCATCAGATGATTGTAACAAGACACACAGGCACTGGCCAGCGTGAGTATGAACAAGGAAAATCAGGTCAGGCTGTACAGTGGACACTTGTACTACATTTTACGTCAATATACATGGTGCCAGGGGACAATGGCACAGAGCACAACCTATGCTGTGGACACTGAGAGTGTCCACATTTTGTGATGACACCTAGGAAAATATGCCCCAGGAGATAGTAGTGGCCACACAACTCCATGGTCCTGAATGGGAATGACTGCAACACACGCCACCATCCCTGCACCATGCGTATTGCACACTCATGCACATCATGTCACAGGCCACAACATAGGACATGCGTGCTGTAAGGCATGACACTTGAGAGACTAACTTCCATGTCTGGACTCTGCATCAGTGCCAACTGACATGGAACCCACAAGTACTGAACTGGACAGGGCACAGGCAAGGTCCCAAAACCTTTTACACACCACCCCCACACATGATGCTACAGGCATTGTTCACATGGATAAACTGCCAGCCTAGATAACCTTGTGAAGGAGTGACTGCACACAGACCAGGGAACACATTGCAAGGAGGGGAAGGGAGGCAGGAGAGCACCGCTATACTGTGGGTAACAGGATCTGCACAGCACCTTTAAACCCTGGCAGTGTATCCATGTAACTGTGCACTTACAAATGCTGGTGACACACAACAAACACACATGTACCTACCCCCTTCCTGCTGCTGCTTCTCCTGTAAGCACCTGTCCAAGTCTGGAAAGACCACCGCCAGCACACGCTTGTGGATGTGGGTCAGATGGCGGCTCCCGCGGTTCTTATGGATCTCAGGTGAGTCCCCCAGCAGGACCCGTGCGATCCTCCGCGTCCAGCACCGGATATCCTGCCAGCGTTTTCTCACCTGGGCCAGGCGCCGCTTGCGACCCTCCGTCCTCCTCACGGCACTGACGGCGTTCATCCATATCTGCTTCTTGGCAGAGGCGCCTACCTGTGAGGATGAACAAGTGACACTACATCAATACACCTGGCACATGTCACAGAGACACATATTCGAACAAATTTGCTGTTTACAACAAGGCATAGTATGCATCCAACGCATTGCACCTTTGTCATAGGGACATGATCCTCTGGGGAAGGGCAAAAGCAGTACGTGCCATTGAAAGTACACAGGTGGAATGAGGGCAACGACACAATCAATGATCCAGGCTCACACTGTGCATCAGAAGGTACACCAGGATTATGTGCAGCACCTCTAAGCATTCACATGCCACAGGCCACTGACACTACCTCAGCAGAGTACACAGACACACACAGGCAAAGGACATTCACCTGCCATTGCCAAATGCAGCGACAAACCTCACTCTGCACATGTGCCACTAGACGGGGGGGGCTCACAGGTGTGGGGCTGGCTCTGCACGTCAGACACACAGCACTGCTCCCTGCTCACATCAGATGGGCAGGGTATATCCATCCCTCATGCAGCCCGGGTGCTACACTCTAGGCCTGGGCAAAAATTTAGTTCCGTTCGCGGAAATTGCGATAATTTGACATTTTCGCGTTCCGCGGAGAGCGCGAAAATGTCAAAAATTCCGGTTTCCGCTGCTTGGCGATAATTTGTTTCTTGCTCGCGCAGTTGGTTTACCCACCATGCCACTGAGAAACTATGGAGAGCATGACACAATTGCAAATGACATGATATGGATTTGGACAGAGGAGCCAGGCTCTGGAGACAATCCGGCACTGCATCTGCACCACACAGCGTTGTACTCTCTACTGATGATGGTTAATGAACTAGAAACACGTGTCTAGAGATCAGCACTATCTGCTCCAACTGTGGCGAAACACTCGAACACTCTTGAAGCAAGCAAGTAACTGAAACTGCATTTACCACAATGCCAGGGGCAAACCTTGCTGGGAGGTGAAGCGGTGTGGTCCCACACCTGTTCCTGTTTAATAGTACTCTCGTGAGTCATTGAGCTTACGAGCTCGTGGATGAAGCACCTGCATGCCTGTGAGAGGTACATGACCTGAGAAAGATTTTGGCAGCCTACTCAGCAAACACCACATTTGAAAGACTGTAATCTCTACTGATGATGGTTAAAGAACCAGAAGAACGTGTCTAGAGATCAGCACTATCTGCGCCAACTGTGGCGAAACACTCGAACACTCTTGAAGCAAGCAAGTAACTGTAACTGCATTTACCAGAATGCCAGTGTGCGAACCTTGCTGGGAGGTGAAACGGTGTGCTCCCACCCCTGTTCCTGTTAAATAGTTCTCCTGTGAGTCATAGTGCTGACAAGATCATGGATGAAGCAGCCGCATGCCTGTGAGACATACCTTACCTGAGAAAGATGTTGGCAGCCTACTCAGCAAACCACACATTTGAAAGACTTTAATCTCTACTGATGACTGTTAAAGAACCAGAAACACGCGTCAAGAGATCAACATTATCTGCGCCAACTGTGGCGAAACAATCGAACACACTTGAAGCAAGCAGTAACCGAAACTGCATTTACCACAATGTCAGGGTGCAAACCTTGCTGGGAGGTGAAGCGGTAAGCTCCCACCCCAGTTCCTGTTTAATTGTACTCCTGTGAGTCATTGAGCTGACAAGCTCATGGATGAAGCACCTGCATGCCTGTGAGAGGTCCCACACCTGAGAAAGATTTACGCAGCCTACTCAGCAAATTCCACATTTGAAAGGCTGTAATCTCTACTGATTACGGTTAAAGAACCAGAAATACGTGTCTAGAGATCAGCACTATCTGCGCTAACTGTGGCGAAACACTCAAACACTCTTGAAGCAAGCAAGTAACTGAAACTGCATTTACCACAATACCAGGGGCAAACCTTGCTGGGAGGTAAAGCGGTGTGCTCCCACCCCTGTTTCTGTTTAATAGTACTCTCAGTCATTGAGCTGACGAGCTCATGGATGAAGCACCCGCATGCCTGTGAGAGGAACCAGACCTTAGAAAGATGTTGGCAGCCTACTCAGCAATTCCCAGATTTCAAAGACTGTAATCTCTAATGATGACGGTTAAAGAACCAGAAACACGTGTCTAGAGATCAGCATTATCTACCCCAACTGTGGTGAAACACTCGAACACTCTTGAAGCAAGGAAGTAACTGAAACTGCATTTACCACAATGCAAGGGGCAAACCATGCTGGGAGGTGAAGCGGTGTGCTCCCACCCCTGTTCCTGTTTAATAGTACTCCCATGAGTCATTGAGGTGATGAGCTCGCGGATGAAGAACCCGCATGCCTGTGAGAGGTACCTGACCTGAGAAAGATGTTGGCAGCCTACTCAGCAAATCCCGCATTTGAAAGACTGTAATCTTTACTATTGACAGTTAAAGAACCTGAAACACGTGTCTAGAGATCAGCACTATCTGCTCCAACTGTGGCGAAACACTCGAACACTCTTGAAGCAAGCAAGTAACTGAAACTGTAATTACCACAATGTCAGGGGCGAACCTTGCTGGGAGGTGAAAAGGTGTGCTCCCACCCCTGTTCCTGTTTAATAGTACTCCTGTGAGTCATTGAGCTGACGAGCTCGAGCATGAAGCACCTGCATGCCTGCGAAAGGTGCCTGACCTGAGAAAGATGTTGGCAGCCTACTCAGCAAACCGCACATTTGAAAGACTGTAATCTCTACTGATGATGGTTAAAGAACCAGAATAACGAGTCTAGAGATCAGCACTATCTGCGCCAACTGTGGCGAAACACTCGAACACTCTTGAAGCAAGCAAGTAACTGTAACTGCATTTACCAGAATGCCAGTGTGCGAACCTTGCTGGGAGGTGAAGCGGTGTGCTCCCACCCCTGTTCCTGTTTAATAGTTCTCCTGTGAGTCATAGTGCTGACAAGATCGTGGATGAAGCACCCGCATGCGTGTGAGACATACCTGACCTGAGAAAGATGTTGGCAGCTCACTCAGCAAACCACACATTTGAAAGACTTTAATCTCTACTGATGACTGTTAAAGAACCAGAAACACGCGTCAAGAGATCAACATTATCTGCGCCAACTGTGGCGAAACAATCGAACACACTTGAAGCAAGCAGTAACCGAAACTGCATTTACCACAATGTCAGGGTGCAAACCTTGCTGGGAGGTGAAGCGGTGAGCTCCCACCCCAGTTGCTGTTTAATTGTACTCCTGTGAGTCATTGAGCCGACAAGATCGTGGATGAAGCACCTGCATGCCTGTGAGAGGTCCCACACCTGAGAAACATGTACGCAGCCTACTCATCAAACTCCACATTTGAAAGACTGTAATCTCTACTGATTACGGTTAAAGAACCAGAAACACGTGTCTAGAGATCAGCACTATCTGCTCTAACTGTGGCGAAACACTCAAACACTCTTGAAGCAAGCAAGTAACTGAAACTGCATTTACCACAATGCCAGGGGCAAACCATGCTGGGAGGTGAAGCGGTGTGCTCCCACCCCTGTTCCTGTTTAATAGTACTCCCGTGAGTCATTGAGCTGACGAGCTCGTGGATGAAGCCCCCGCATGCCTGTGAGAGGTACCTGACCTGAGAAAGATGTTGGCAGCCTACTTAGCAAACACCACATTTGAAAAACTGTAATCTCAACTGATGGCGGATAAAGAACCAGAAACAGGTGTCTAGAGATCAGCACTATCTGCGCCAACTGTGGCAAAACTCTCGAACACTCTTATAGCAAGCAAGTAACTGAAACTGCATTTACCACAATGCCAGGGTGCAAACCTTGCTGGGAGGTGAAGCGGTGTGCTCCCACTCCAGTTCCTGTTTAATAGTACTCCCGTGAGTAATTGAGCCAACAAGCTCGTGGATGAAGCACCCGCATGCCTGTGAGAGGTCCCTCACCTGAGAAAGATGTTGGCAGTCTACTCAGCAAACCCCAAATTTCAAAGACTGTAATCTCTACTGATGATGGTTAAAGAACCAGAAACATGTGTCTAGAGATCAGCATTATCTGTGCCAACTGTGGCAAAACACTCGAACATTCTTCAAGCAAGCAAGTAACTGAAACTGCATTTACCAAAATGCCAGGGGCGAACCATGCTGGGAGGTGAAGCGGTGTGCTCCCAACCCTGTTCCCGTTTAATAGTACTCTCGTGAGTCATTGAGTTGACAAGCTCGTGGATGAAGCACCCGCATGCCTGTGAGAGGTACATGACCTGAGAAAGATGTTGGAAGCCTACTCAGAAAACCCCAGATTTCAAAGACTGTAATCTCTACTGATGACGGTTAAAAAACCAGAACCACTAGTCTAGAGATCAGAACTACCTGCGTCAACTGTGGCGAAACACTTGAACACTCTTGAGGCAAGCAAGTAACTGAAACTGCATTTACCACAATGCCAGGGGCGAACCTTGCTGGGAGGTGAAGCGGCATCCTCCCACCCCAGTTCCTGTTTAATAGTTCTCCAGTGAGTCATTGAGCTGATGAGCTTGTGGAGGAAGCACCGGCATGCCTGTGAAAGGTACCAGACTTGAGAAAGATGTTGGCAGCCTACTCAGCAAACTCCACATTTGAAAGACTGTAATCTCTACTGATGACAGTTAAAGAACCTAAACCACGTGTCTAGAGATCAGCACTATCTGCGCCAACTGTGGTGAAACACTCGAACACTCTTGAAGCAAGCAAGTAACTGAAACTGCATTTACCACAATGCCAGGGGCAAACCATGCTGGGAGGTGAAGCGGTGTGCTCCCACCCCTGTTCCTGTTTAATAGTACTCCCGTGAGTCATTGAGCTGACGAGCTCGTGGATGAAGCCCCCGCATGCCTGTGAGAGGTACCTGACCTGAGAAAGATGTTGGCAGCCTACTTAGCAAACACCACATTTGAAAAACTGTAATCTCAACTGATGACGGATAAAGAACCAGAAACAGGTGTCTAGAGATCAGCACTATCTGCGCCAACTGTGGCAAAACTCTCGAACACTCTTATAGCAAGCAAGTAACTGAAACTGCATTTACCACAATGCCAGGGTGCAAACCTTGCTGGGAGGTGAAGCGGTGTGCTCCCACTCCAGTTCCTGTTTAATAGTACTCCCGTGAGTAATTGAGCCAACAAGCTCGTGGATGAAGCACCCGCATGCCTGTGAGAGGTCCCTCACCTGAGAAAGATGTTGGCAGTCTACTCAGCAAACCCCAAATTTCAAAGACTGTAATCTCTACTGATGATGGTTAAAGAACCAGAAACATGTGTCTAGAGATCAGCATTATCTGCGCCAACTGTAGCGAAACACTCGAACATTCTTCAAGCAAGCAAGTAACTGAAACTGCATTTACCAAAATGCCAGGGGCGAACCATGCTGGGAGGTGAAGCGGTGTGCTCCCACCCCTGTTCCCGTTTAATAGTACTCTCGTGAGTCATTGAGTTGACAAGCTCGTGGATGAAGCACCCGCATGCCTGTGAGAGGTACATGACCTGAGAAAGATGTTAGAAGCCTACTCAGAAAACCCCAGATTTCAAAGACTGTAATCTCTACTGATGACGGTTAAAAAACCAGAACCACTTGTCTAGAGATCAGAACTACCTGCGTCAACTGTGGCGAAACACTTGAACACTCTTGAGGCAAGCAAGTAACTGAAACTGCATTTACCACAATGCCAGGGGCGAACCTTGCTGGGAGGTGAAGCGGCATCCTCCCACCCCAGTTCCTGTTTAATAGTTCTCCAGTGAGTCATTGAGCTGATGAGCTTGTGGAGGAAGCACCGGCATGCCTGTGAAAGGTACCAGACTTGAGAAAGATGTTGGCAGCCTACTCAGCAAACTCCACATTTGAAAGACTGTAATCTCTACTGATGACAGTTAAAGAACCTAAACCACGTGTCTAGAGATCAGCACTATCTGCGCCAACTGTGGCGAAACACTCGAACACTCTTGAAGCAAGCAAGTAACTGAAACTGCATTTACCACAATGCCAGGGGCGAACCATGCTGGGGGGTGAAGCAGTGTGCTCCCACCCCTGTTCCTGTTTAATAGTACTCCCATGAGTCATTGAGCTGTGAGCTCATGGATGAAGCACCCGCATGCCTGTGAGAGGTACCTGAGCTGAGAAAGAGGTTTGCAGCCTACTCAGCAAACCCCAAATTTCAAAGACTGTAATCTCTCCTGATGAGGGTTAAAGAACCAGAAACATGTGTCTAGAGATCAGCACTTTCTGCGCCAACTGTGGCGAAACACATAAACACTCTTGAAGCAAGCAAGCAAATTAAAACTGCATTTACCACAATACCAGGGGCAAACCTTGCTGGGAGGTGAAGCGGTGTGGTCCCACCCCTGTTCCTATTTAATAGTACTCCCATGAGTCATTGAGGTGATGATCTTGTGGATGAAGCACCCACAAGCCTGTGAGAGGAACCAGACCTCAGAAAGATGTTGGCAGCCTACTCAGCAAATCCCAAAATTCAAAGACTGTAATCTCTACTGATGACGGGTAAAGAACCAGAAACACATGTCTAGAGATCAGCACTTTCTGCGCCAACTGTGGCGAAACACTTGAACACTCTTGAAGCAAGCAAGTAACTGAAACTGCATTTACCACAATACCAGGGGCGAACCTTGCTGGGAGGTGAAGCGGTGTGCTCCCACCCCTGTTCCTGTTTAATAGTACTCTTGTGAGTCATTGAGCTGACGAGCTCATGGATGAAGAACCCGCATGCCTGTGAGAGGTACCTGACCTGAGAAAGATGTTGGCAGCCTACTCAGCAAATCCCACATTTGAAAGACTGTAATCTTTACTATTGACAGTTAAAGAACCTGAAACAGGTGTCTAGAGATCAGCACTATCTGCTCCAACTGTGGCGAAACACTCGAACACTCTTGAAGCAAGCAAGTAACTGAAACTGTAATTACCACAATGTCAGGGGCGAACCTTGCTGGGAGGTGAAGAGGTGTGCTCCCACCCCTGTTCTTGTTTAATAGTACTCCTGTGAGTCATTGAGCTGACGAGCTCGTGCATAAAGCACCTGCATGCCTGCGAAAGGTACCTGACCTGAGAAAGATGTTGGCAGCCTACTCAGCAAACCCCACATTTGAAAGACTGTAATCTCTACTGATGATGGTTAAAGAACCAGAATAACGAGTCTAGAGATCAGCACTATCTGCGCCAACTGTGGCGAAACACTCGAACATTCTTGAAGCAAGCAAGTAACTGTAACTGCATTTACCAGAATGCCAGTGTGCGAACCTTGCTGGGAGGTGAAGCGGTGTGCTCCCACCCCTGTTCCTGTTTAATAGTTCTCCTGTGAGTCATAGTGCTGACAAGATCGTGGATGAAGCACCCGCATGCTTGTGAGACATACCTGACCTGAGAAAGATGTTGGCAGCTCACTCAGCAAACCACACATTTGAAAGACTTTAATCTCTACTGATGACTGTTAAAGAACCAGAAACACGCGTCAAGAGATCTACATTATCTGCGCCAACTGTCGCGAAACAATTGAACACACTTGAAGCAAGCAGTAACCGAAACTGCATTTACCACAATGTCAGGGTGCAAACCTTGCTGGGAGGTGAAGCGGTGAGCTCCCACCCCAGTTCCTGTTTAATTGTACTCCTGTGAGTCATTGAGCTGACAAGCTCGTGGATGAAGCACCTGCATGCCTGTGAGAGGTCCCACACCTGAGAAACATGTACGCAGCCTACTCATCAAACTCCACATTTGAAAGACTGTAATCTCTACTGATTACGGTTAAAGAACCAGAAACACGTGTCTAGAGATCAGCACTATCTGCTCTAAATGTGGCGAAACACTCAAACACTCTTGAAGCAAGCAAGTAACTTTAACTGCATTTACCACAATGCCAGGGGCAAACCATGCTGGGAGGTGAAGCGGTGTGCTCCCACCCCTGTTCCTGTTTAATAGTACTCTTGTGAGTCATTGAGCTGACGAGCTCGTGGATGAAGCACCCGCATGCCTGTGAGAGGTACCTGACCTGAGAAAGATGTTGGCAGCCTACTTAGCAAACACCATATTTGAAAAACTGTAATCTCAACTGATGACGGTTAAAGAACCAGAGACACGTGTCTAGAGATCAGCACTATCTGCGCCAACTGTGGCAAAACTCTCGAACACTCTTATAGCAAGCAAGTAACTGAAACTGCATTTACCACAATGCCAGAGTGCAAACCTTGCTGGGAGGTGAAGCGGTGTGCTCCCACCCCAGTTCCTGTTTAATAGTACTCTCGTGAGTCATTGAGCCGACAAGCTCGTGGATGAAGCACCCACATGCCTGTGAGAGGTCCCTCACCTGAGAAAGATGTACGCAGCCTACTCAGCAAACTCCACATTTGAAAGACTGTAATCTCTACTGATTTCGGTTAAAGAACCAGAAACACGTGTCTAGAGATCAGCACTATATACGCAAACTGTGGCAAAACACTCAATCACTCTTGAAGCAAGCAAGTAACTGAAACTGCATTTACCACAATACCAGTGGCGAACCTGGCTGGGAGGTAAAGCAGTGTGCTCCCAACCCTGTTCCTGTTTAATAGTACTCTTGTGAGTCATTGAGCTGACGAGCTCGTGGATGAAGCACCCGCATGCCTGTGAGAGGAAGCAGACCTGAGAAAGATGTTGGCAGTCTACTCAGCAAACCCCAAATTTCAAAGACAGTAATCTCTACTGATGATGGTTAAAGAACCAGAAACATGTGTCTAGAGATCAGCACTATCAGCTCTAACTGTGGCGAAACACTCGAACACTCTTGAAGCAAGCAAGTAACTGAAACTGCATTTACCAAAATGCCAGGGGCGAACCATGCTGGGAGGTGAAGCGGTGTGCTCCCACCCCTGTTCCTGTTTAATAGTACTCTCGTGAGTCATTGAGTTGACGAGCTCGTGGATGAAGCACCCGCATGCCTGTGAGAGGTACATGACCTGAGAAAGATGTTGGAAGCCTACTCAGAAAACCCCAGATTTCAAAGACTGTAATCTCTACTGATGACGGTTAAAAAACCAGAACCACTTGTCTAGAGATCAGAACTACCTGCGTCAACTGTGGCGAAACACTCGAACACTCTTGAGGCAAGCAAGTAACTGAAACTGCATTTACCACAATGCCAGGGGCGAACCTTGCTGGGAGGTGAAGCGGCATCCTCCCACCCCAGTTCCTGTTTAATAGTTCTCCAGTGAGTCATTGAGCTGAGGAGCTCGTGGAGGAAGCACCCACATGCCTGTGAGAGGTACCTGACCTGAGAAAGAGGTTTGCAGCCTACTCAGCAAACCCCAAATTTCAAACACTGTAATCTCTCCTGATGAGGGTTAAAGAACCAGAAACACGTGTCTAGAGATCAGCACTTTCTGCTCCATCTGTGGCGAAACACATAAACACTCTTGAAGCAAGCAAGTAACTGAAACTGCATTTACCACAATACCAGGGGCAAACCTTGGTGGGAGGTGAAGCGGTGTGCTCCCACCCCTGTTCCTATTTAATAGTACTCCCATTCGTCATTGAGGTGATGAGCTTGTGGATGAAGCACCCGCATGCCTGTGAGAGGAACCAGACCTGAGAAAGATGTTGGCAGCCTACTCAGCAAACCCCAAATTTCAAAGACTGTAATCTCTCCTGATGAGGGTTAAAGAACCAGAAACACGTGTCTAGAGATCAGCACTATCTACGCTAACTGTGGCGAAACACTCAAACACTCTTGAAGCAAGCAAGTAACTGAAACTGCATTTACCACAATACAAGTGGCGAACCTGGCTGGGAGGTAAAGCGGTGTGCTCCCACCCCTGATCCTGTTTAATAGTACTCTCGTGAGTCTTTGAGCTGACGAGCTCGTGGATGAAGCACCCGCATGCCTGTGAGAAGTACCTGACCTGAGAAAGATGTTGGCAGCCTACTTAGCAAACTCCACATTTGAAAGACTGTAATCTCTACTGATGACGGTTAAAGAACCAGAACCACGTGTCTAGAGATCAGCACTATCTGCGTCAACTGTGGCGAAACACTCGAACACTCTTGAAGCAAGCAAGTAACTGAAACTGCATTTACCACAATGCCAGGGGCGAACCATGCTGGGAGGTGAAGCAGTGTGCTCCCACCCCTGTTCCTGTTTAATAGTACACCCATGAGTCATTGAGCTGATGAGCTCATGGATGAATAACCCGCATGCCTGTGAGAGGTACCTGAGCTGAGAAAGAGGTTTGCAGCCTACTCAGCAAACCCCAAATTTCAAAGACTGTAATCTCTCCTGATGAGGGTTAAAGAACCAGAAACACATGTCTAGAGATCAGCAATTTCTGCGCCAACTGTGACGAAACACATAAACACTCTTGAAGCAAGCAAGTAACTGAAACTGCATTTACCACAATACCGGGGGCCAGCCTTGCTGGGAGGTGAAGCGGTGTGCTCCCACTCCTGTTCCTGTTTAATAGTACTCTTGTGAGTCATTGAGCTGACGATCTCGTGGATGAAGCACCCGCATGCCTGTGAGAGGTACCTGACCTGAGAAAGATGTTGCCAGCCTACTCAGTAAACCCCACATTTGAAAGACTGTAATCTCTACTGATGGTTAAAAAACCAGAACCACGTGTCTAGAGATCAGAACTATCTGCGTCAACTGTGGCGAAACACTCGAACACTCTTGAAGCAAGCAAGTAACTGAAACTGCATTTACCACAATGCCAGGGGCGAACCTTGCTGGGAGGTGAAGCAGCATCCTCCCACCCCAGTTCCTCTTTAATAGTTCTCCAGTGAGTCATTGAGCTGACGAGCTCGTGGATGAAGCACCCGCATGCCTGTGAGAGGAACCAGACCTGAGAAAGATGTTGGCAGCCTACTCAGCAAACCCCAGATTTCAAAGACTGTAATCTCTACTGATGACGGTTAAAGAACCAGAAAGACGTGTCTATAGATAAGCACTATCTGCGTCAACTGTGGCGAAACACTCGAACACTCTTGCAGCAAGCAAGTAACCGAAACTGCATTTAACACAATGCCAGGGACGAAACTTGCTGGGAGGTGAAGCGGTGTTCTACCACCCCTGTTCCTGTTTAATAGTGTTCCCGTGAGTCATTGAGCTGACAAGCTCGTGTATGAAGCACCCGCATGCCTGTGAGAGGCACCGGACCTGAAAAAGATGTTGGCAGCCTACTCAGCAAACTCGACATTTGAAAGACTGTAATCTCTACTGATGACGGTTAAAGAACCAGAAACACGTGTCTAGAGATCAGCACTATCTACGCTAACTGTGGCGAAACACTCAAACACTCTTGAAGCAAGCAAGTAACTGAAACTGCATTTACCACAATACCAGTGGCGAACCTGGCTGGGAGGTAAAGCAGTGTGCTCCCAACCCTGTTCCTGTTTAATAGTACTCTTGTGAGTCATTGAGCTGACGAGCTCGTGGATGAAGCACCCGCATGCCTGTGAGAGGAACCAGACCTGAGAAAGATGTTGGCAGCCTACTCAGCAAACCCCAAATTTCAAAGACTGTAATCTCTACTAATGATGGTTAAAGAACCAGAAACATGTGTCTAGAGATCAGCACTATCAGCTCTAACTGTGGCGAAACACTCGAACACTCTTGAAGAAAGCAAGTAACTGAAACTGCATTTACCAAAATGCCAGGGGCGAACCATGCTGGGAGGTGAAGCGGTGTGCTCCCACCCCTGTTCCTGTTTAATAGTACTCTCGTGAGTCATTGTGTTGACGAGCTCGTGGATGAAGCACCCGCATGCCTGTGAGAGGTACAGGACCTGAGAAAGATGTTGGAAGCCTACTCAGAAAACCCCAGATTTCAAAGACTGTAATCTCTACTGATGACGGTTAAAAAACCAGAACCACTTGTCTAGAGATCAGAACTACCTGCGTCAACTGTGGCGAAACACTCGAACACTCTTGAGGCAAGCAAGTAACTGAAACTGCATTTACCACAATGCCAGGGGCGAACCTTGCTGGGAGGTGAAGCGGCATCCTCCCTCCCCAGTTCCTGTTTAATAGTTCTCCAGTGAGTCATTGAGCTGACGAGCTCGTGGAGGAAGCACCCACATGCCTGTGAGAGGTACCTGACCTGAGAAAGAGGTTTGCAGCCTACTCAGCAAACCCCAAATTTCAAAGACTGTAATCTCTCCTGATGAGGGTTAAAGAACCAGAAACACGTGTCTAGAGATCAGCACTTTCTGCGCCAACTGTGGCGAAACACAAAAACACTCTTGAAGCAAGCAAGTAACTGAAACGGCATTTACCACAATACCAGGGGCTAACCTTGCTGGGAGGTGAAGCGGTGTGCTCCCACCCCTGTTCCTATTTAATAGTACTCCCATGCGTCATTGAGGTGATGAGCTTGTGGATGAAGCACCCGCATGCCTGTGAGAGGAACCAGACCTGAGAAAGATGTTGGCAGCCTACTCAGCAAACCCCAAATTTCAAAGACTGTAATCTCTACTGATGACGGGTAAAGAACCAGAAACACGTGTCTAGCGATCAGCACTTTCTGCCTCAACTGTGGCGAAACACTTGAACACTCTTGAAGCAAGCAAGTAACTGAAACTGCATTTACCACAATACCAGGGGCGAACCTTGCTGGGAGGTGAACCAGTGTGCTCCCACCCCTGTTCCTGTTTAATAGTACTCTTGTGAGTCATTGAGCTGACGAGCTTGTGGATGAAGCACCCGCATGCTTGTTAGAGGTACCTGACCTGAGAAAGATGTTGGCAGCCTACTCAGCAAATCCCACATTTGAAAGACTGTAATCTTTACTATTCACAGTTAAAGAACCAGAAACACGTGTCTAGAGATCAGCACTATCTGCTCCAACTGTGGCGCAACACTCGAACACTCTTGAAGCAAGCAAGTAACTGAAACTGCATTTACCACAATGCCAGGGCGAACCTTGCTGGGAGGTGAAGCGGTATCCTCCCACCCCAGTTCCTGTTTAATAGTTCTCCAGTGAGTCATTGAGATGACGAGCTCGTGGAGGAAGCACCCGCATGCCTGTGAGAGGTACCTGACCTGAGAAAGAGGTTTGCAGCCTACTCAGCAAACCCCAAATTTCAAAGACTGTAATCTCTCCTGATGAGGGTTAAAGAACCAGAAACACGTGTCTAGAGATCAGCACTATCTACGCTAACTGTGGCGAAACACTCAAACACTCTTGAAGCAAGCAAGTAACTGAAACTGCATTTACCACAATATAAGTGGGGAACCTGGCTGGGAGGTAAAGCGGTGTTCTCCCACTTCTGTTCCTGTTTAATAGTACTCTCGTGAGTCTTTGAGCTGACGAGCTCGTGGATGAAGCACCCGCATGCCTGTGAGAAGTACCTGACCTGAGAAAGATGTTGGCAGCCTACTTAGCAAACTCCACATTTGAAAGACTGTAATCTCTACTGATGACGGTTAAAGAACCAGAAACACGTGTCTAGAGATCAGCACTATCTACGCTAACTGTGGCGAAACACTCAAACACTCTTGAAGCAAGCAAGTAACTGAAACTGCATTTACCACAATACCAGTGGCGAACCTGGCTGGGAGGTAAAGCAGTGTGCTCCCAACCCTGTTCCTGTTTAATAGTACTCTTGTGAGTCATTGAGCTGACGAGCTCGTGGATGAAGCACCCGCATGCCTGTGAGAGGAACCAGACCTGAGAAAGATGTTGGCAGCCTACTCAGCAAACCCCAAATTTCAAAGACTGTAATCTCTACTAATGATGGTTAAATAACCAGAAACATGTGTCTAGAGATCAGCACTATCAGCTCTAACTGTGGCGAAACACTCGAACACTCTTGAAGCAAGCAAGTAACTGAAACTGCATTTACCAAAATGCCAGGGGCGAACCATGCTGGGAGGTGAAGCGGTGTGCTCCCACCCCTGTTCCTGTTTAATAGTACTCTCGTGAGTCATTGAGTTGACGAGCTCGTGGATGAAGCACCCGCATGCCTGTGAGAGGTACATGACCTGAGAAAGATGTTGGAAGCCTACTCAGAAAACCCCAGATTTCAAAGACTGTAATCTCTACTGATGACGGTTAAAAAACCAGAACCACTTGTCTAGAGATCAGAACTACCTGCGTCAACTGTGGCGAAACACTCGAACACTCTTGAGGCAAGCAAGTAACTGAAACTGCATTTACCACAATGCCAGGGGCGAACCTTGCTGGGAGGTGAAGTGGCATCCTCCATCCCCAGTTCCTTTTTAATAGTTCTCCAGTGAGTCATTGAGCTGACGACCACGTGGAGGAAGCACCCACATGCCTGTGAGAGGTACCTGACCTGAGAAAGAGGTTTGCAGCCTACTCAGCAAACCCCAAATTTCAAAGACTGTAATCTCTCCTGATGAGGGTTAAAGAACCAGAAACACGTGTCTAGAGATCAGCACTTTCTGCGCCAACTGTGGCGAAACACATAAACACTCTTGAAGCAAGCAAGTAACTGAAACGGCATTTACCACAATACCAGGGGCTAACCTTGCTGGGAGGTGAAGCGGTGTGCTCCCACCCCTGTTCCTATTTAATAGTACTCCCATGCGTCAGTGAGGTGATGAGCTTGTGGATGAAGCACCCGCATGCCTGTGAGAGGAACCAGACCTGAGAAAGATGTTGGCAGCCTACTCAGCAAACCACAAATTTCAAAGACTGTAATCTCTACTGATGACGAGTAAAGAACCAGAAACACGTGTCTAGCGATCAGCACTTTCTGCGTCAACTGTGGCGAAACACTTGAACAATCTTGAAGCAAGCAAGTAACTGAAACTGCATTTACCACAATACCAGGGGCGAACCTTGCTGGGAGGTGAACCAGTGTGCTCCCACCCCTGTTCCTGTTTAATAGTACTCTTGTGAGTCATTGAGCTGACGAGCTCGTGGATGAAGCACCCGCATGCCTGTTAGAGGTACCTGACCTGAGAAAGATGTTGGCAGCCTACTCAGCAAATCCCACATTTGAAAGACTGTAATCTTTACTATTCACAGTTAAAGAACCAGAAACACGTGTCTAGAGATCAGCACTATCTGCTCCAACTGTGGCGAAACACTCGAACACTCTTGAAGCAAGCAAGTAACTGAAACTGCATTTACCACAATGCCAGGGCGAACCTTGCTGGGAGGTGAAGCGGTATCCTCCCACCCCAGTTCCTGTTTAATAGTTCTCCAGTGAGTCATTGAGATGACGAGCTCGTGGAGGAAGCACCCGCATGCCTGTGAGAGGTACCTGACCTGAGAAAGAGGTTTGCAGCCTACTCAGCAAACCCCAAATTTCAAAGACTGTAATCTCTCCTGATGAGGGTTAAAGAACCAGAAACATGTGTCTAGAGATCAGCACTATCTACGCTAACTGTGGCGAAACACTCAAACACTCTTGAAGCAAGCAAGTAACTGAAACTGCATTTACCACAATATAAGTGGCGAACCTGGCTGGGAGGTAAAGCGGTGTGCTCCCACCCCTGTTCCTGTTTAATAGTACTCTCGTGACTCTTTGAGCTGACGAGCTCATGGATGAAGCACCCGCATGCCTGTGAGAAGTACCTGACCTGAGAAAGATGTTGGCAGCCTACTTAGCAAACTCCACATTTGAAAGACTGTAATCTCTACTGATGACGGTTAAAGAACCAGAAACACGTGTCTAGAGATCAGCACTATCTACGCTAACTGTGGCGAAACACTCAAACACTCTTGAAGCAAGCAAGTAACTGAAACTGCATTTACCACAATACCAGTGGCGAACCTGGCTGGGAGGTAAAGCAGTGTGCTCCCAACCCTGTTCCTGTTTAATAGTACTCTTGTGAGTCATTGATCTGACGAGCTCGTGGATGAAGCACCCGCATGCCCGTGAGAGGAACCAGACCTGAGAAAGATGTTGGCAGCCTACTCAGCAAACCCCAAATTTCAAAGACTGTAATCTCTACTGATGACGGTTAAAGAACCAGAAAGACGTGTCTATAGATAAGCACTATCTGCGTCAACTGTAGCGAAACACTCGAACACTCTTGCAGCAAGCAAGTAACCGAAACTGCATTTAACACAATGCCAGGGACGAAACTTGCTGGGAGGTGAAGCGGTGTTCTACCACCCCTGTTCCTGTTTAATAGTGTTCCCGTGAGTCATTGAGCTGACAAGCTCGTGTATGAAGCACCCGCATGCCTGTGAGAGGCACCGGACCTGAAAAAGATGTTGGCAGCCTACTCAGCAAACTCGACATTTGAAAGACTGTAATCTCTACTGATGACGGTTAAAGAACCAGAAACACGTGTCTAGAGATCAGCACTATCTACGCTAACTGTGGCGAAACACTCAAACACTCTTGAAGCAAGCAAGTAACTGAAACTGCATTTACCACAATACCAGTGGCGAACCTGGCTGGGAGGTAAAGCAGTGTGCTCCCAACCCTGTTCCTGTTTAATAGTACTCTTGTGAGTCATTGAGCTGACGAGCTCGTGGATGAAGCACCCGCATGCCTGTGAGAGGAACCAGACCTGAGAAAGATGTTGGCAGCCTACTCAGCAAACCCCAAATTTCAAAGACTGTAATCTCTACTAATGATGGTTAAAGAACCAGAAACATGTGTCTAGAGATCAGCACTATCAGCTCTAACTGTGGCGAAACACTCGAACACTCTTGAAGAAAGCAAGTAACTGAAACTGCATTTACCAAAATGCCAGGGGCGAACCATGCTGGGAGGTGAAGCGGTGTGCTCCCACCCTAGTACTCTCGTGAGTCATTGTGTTGACGAGCTCGTGGATGAAGCACCCGCATGCCTGTGAGAGGTACATGACCTGAGAAAGATGTTGGAAGCCTACTCAGAAAACCCCAGATTTCAAAGACTGTAATCTCTACTGATGACGGTTAAAAAACCAGAACCACTTGTCTAGAGATCAGAACTACCTGCGTCAACTGTGGCGAAACACTCGAACACTCTTGAGGCAAGCAAGTAACTGAAACTGCATTTACCACAATGCCAGGGGCGAACCTTGCTGGGAGGTGAAGCGGCATCCTCCCTCCCCAGTTCCTGTTTAATAGTTCTCCAGTGAGTCATTGAGCTGACGAGCTCGTGGAGGAAGCACCCACATGCCTGTGAGAGGTACCTGACCTGAGAAAGAGGTTTGCAGCCTACTCAGCAAACCCCAAATTTCAAAGACTGTAATCTCTCCTGATGAGGGTTAAAGAACCAGAAACACGTGTCTAGAGATCAGCACTTTCTGCGCCAACTGTGGCGAAACACAAAAACACTCTTGAAGCAAGCAAGTAACTGAAACGGCATTTACCACAATACCAGGGGCTAACCTTGCTGGGAGGTGAAGCGGTGTGCTCCCACCCCTGTTCCTATTTGATAGTACTCCCATGCGTCATTGAGGCGATGAGCTTGTGGATGAAGCACCCGCATGCCTGTGAGAGGAACCAGACCTGAGAA
Organism: Triturus cristatus; assembly: GCF_964204655.1. NCBI lineage: Eukaryota > Metazoa > Chordata > Amphibia > Caudata > Salamandridae > Triturus > Triturus cristatus. Next base: position 1,103,124,691 of record NC_140582.1, on the reverse strand, counting down.
AGATGTTGGCAGCCTACTCAGCAAACCCCAAATTTCAAAGACTGTAATCTCTACTGATGACGGGTAAAGAACCAGAAACACGTGTCTAGCGATCAGCACTTTCTGCCTCAACTGTGGCGAAACACTTGAACACTCTTGAAGCAAGCAAGTAACTGAAACTGCATTTACCACAATACCAGGGGCGAACCTTGCTGGGAGGTGAACCAGTGTGCTCCCACCCCTGTTCCTGTTTAATAGTACTCTTGTGAGTCATTGAGCTGACGAGCTTGTGGATGAAGCACCCGCATGCCTGTTAGAGGTACCTGACCTGAGAAAGATGTTGGCAGCCTACTCAGCAAATCCCACATTTGAAAGACTGTAATCTTTACTATTCACAGTTAAAGAACCAGAAACACGTGTCTAGAGATCAGCACTATCTGCTCCAACTGTGGCGCAACACTCGAACACTCTTGAAGCAAGCAAGTAACTGAAACTGCATTTACCACAATGCCAGGGCGAACCTTGCTGGGAGGTGAAGCGGTATCCTCCCACCCCAGTTCCTGTTTAATAGTTCTCCAGTGAGTCATTGAGATGACGAGCTCGTGGAGGAAGCACCCGCATGCCTGTGAGAGGTACCTGACCTGAGAAAGAGGTTTGCAGCCTACTCAGCAAACCCCAAATTTCAAAGACTGTAATCTCTCCTGATGAGGGTTAAAGAACCAGAAACACGTGTCTAGAGATCAGCACTATCTACGCTAACTGTGGCGAAACACTCAAACACTCTTGAAGCAAGCAAGTAACTGAAACTGCATTTACCACAATATAAGTGGGGAACCTGGCTGGGAGGTAAAGCGGTGTGCTCCCACCCCTCTTCCTGTTTAATAGTACTCTCGTGAGTCTTTGAGCTGACGAGCTCGTGGATGAAGCACCCGCATGCCTGTGAGAAGTACCTGACCTGAGAAAGATGTTGGCAGCCTACTTAGCAAACTCCACATTTGAAAGACTGTAATCTCTACTGATGACGGTTAAAGAACCAGAAACACGTGTCTAGAGATCAGCACTATCTACGCTAACTGTGGCGAAACACTCAAACACTCTTGAAGCAAGCAAGTAACTGAAACTGCATTTACCACAATACCAGTGGCGAACCTGGCTGGGAGGTAAAGCAGTGTGCTCCCAACCCTGTTCCTGTTTAATAGTACTCTTGTGAGTCATTGAGCTGACGAGCTCGTGGATGAAGCACCCGCATGCCTGTGAGAGGAACCAGACCTGAGAAAGATGTTGGCAGCCTACTCAGCAAACCCCAAATTTCAAAGACTGTAATCTCTACTAATGATGGTTAAAGAACCAGAAACATGTGTCTAGAGATCAGCACTATCAGCTCTAACTGTGGCGAAACACTCGAACACTCTTGAAGCAAGCAAGTAACTGAAACTGCATTTACCAAAATGCCAGAGGCGAACCATGCTGGGAGGTGAAGCGGTGTGCTCCCACCCCTGTTCCTGTTTAATAGTACTCTCGTGAGTCATTGAGTTGACGAGCTCGTGGATGAAGCACCCGCATGCCTGTGAGAGGTACATGACCTGAGAAAGATGTTGGAAGCCTACTCAGAAAACCCCAGATTTCAAAGACTGTAATCTCTACTGATGACGGTTAAAAAACCAGAACCACTTGTCTAGAGATCAGAACTACCTGCGTCAACTGTGGCGAAACACTCGAACACTCTTGAGGCAAGCAAGTAACTGAAACTGCATTTACCACAATGCCAGGGGCGAACCTTGCTGGGAGGTGAAGCGGCATCCTCCCTCCCCAGTTCCTTTTTAATAGTTCTCCAGTGAGTCATTGAGCTGACGACCTCGTGGAGGAAGCACCCACATGCCTGTGAGAGGTACCTGACCTGAGAAAGAGGTTTGCAGCCTACTCAGCAAACCCCAAATTTCAAAGACTGTAATCTCTCCTGATGAGGGTTAAAGAACCAGAAACACGTGTCTAGAGATCAGCACTTTCTGCGCCAACTGTGGCGAAACACATAAACACTCTTGAAGCAAGCAAGTAACTGAAACGGCATTTACCACAATACCAGGGGCTAACCTTGCTGGGAGGTGAAGCGGTGTGCTCCCACCCCTGTTCCTATTTAATAGTACTCCCATGCGTCATTGAGGTGATGAGCTTGTGGATGAAGCACCCGCATGCCTGTGAGAGGAACCAGACCTGAGAAAGATGTTGGCAGCCTACTCAGCAAACCACAAATTTCAAAGACTGTAATCTCTACTGATGACGGGTAAAGAACCAGAAACACGTGTCTAGCGATCAGCACTTTCTGCGTCAACTGTGGCGAAACACTTGAACAATCTTGAAGCAAGCAAGTAACTGAAACTGCATTTACCACAATACCAGGGGCGAACCTTGCTGGGAGGTGAACCAGTGTGCTCCCACCCCTGTTCCTGTTTAATAGTACTCTTGTGAGTCATTGAGCTGACGAGCTCGTGGATGAAGCACCCGCATGCCTGTTAGAGGTACCTGACCTGAGAAAGATGTTGGCAGCCTACTCAGCAAATCCCACATTTGAAAGACTGTAATCTTTACTATTCACAGTTAAAGAACCAGAAACACGTGTCTAGAGATCAGCACTATCTGCTCCAACTGTGGCGAAACACTCGAACACTCTTGAAGCAAGCAAGTAACTGAAACTGCATTTACCACAATGCCAGGGCGAACCTTGCTGGGAGGTGAAGCGGTATCCTCCCACCCCAGTTCCTGTTTAATAGTTCTCCAGTGAGTCATTGAGATGACGAGCTCGTGGAGGAAGCACCCGCATGCCTGTGAGAGGTACCTGACCTGAGAAAGAGGTTTGCAGCCTACTCAGCAAACCCCAAATTTCAAAGACTGTAATCTCTCCTGATGAGGGTTAAAGAACCAGAAACACGTGTCTAGAGATCAGCACTATCTACGCTAACTGTGGCGAAACACTCAAACACTCTTGAAGCAAGCAAGTAACTGAAACTGCATTTACCACAATATAAGTGGCGAACCTGGCTGGGAGGTAAAGCGGTGTGCTCCCACCCCTGTTCCTGTTTAATAGTACTCTCGTGAGTCTTTGAGCTGACGAGCACATGGATGAAGCACCCGCATGCCTGTGAGAAGTACCTGACCTGAGAAAGATGTTGGCAGCCTACTTAGCAAACTCCACATTTGAAAGACTGTAATCTCTACTGATGACGGTTAAAGAACCAGAAACACGTGTCTAGAGATCAGCACTATCTACGCTAACTGTGGCGAAACACTCAAACACTCTTGAAGCAAGCAAGTAACTGAAACTGCATTTACCACAATACCAGTGGCGAACCTGGCTGGGAGGTAAAGCAGTGTGCTCCCAACCCTGTTCCTGTTTAATAGTACTCTTGTGAGTCATTGAGCTGACGAGCTCGTGGATGAAGCACCCGCATGCCTGTGAGAGGAACCAGACCTGAGAAAGATGTTGGCAGCCTACTCAGCAAACCCCAAATTTCAAAGACTGTAATCTCTACTAATGATGGTTAAAGAACCAGAAACATGTGTCTAGAGATCAGCACTATCAGCTCTAACTGTGGCGAAACACTCGAACACTCTTGAAGAAAGCAAGTAACTGAAACTGCATTTACCAAAATGCCAGGGGCGAACCATGCTGGGAGGTGAAGCGGTGTGCTCCCACCCCTGTTCCTGTTTAATAGTACTCTCGTGAGTCATTGAGTTGACGAGCTCGTGGATGAAGCACCCGCATGCCTGTGAGAGGTACATGACCTGAGAAAGATGTTGGAAGCCTACTCAGAAAACCCCAGATTTCAAAGACTGTAATCTCTACTGATGACGGTTAAAAAACCAGAACCACTTGTCTAGAGATCAGAACTACCTGCGTCAACTGTGGCGAAACACTCGAACACTCTTGAGGCAATCAAGTAACTGAAACTGCATTTACCACAATGCCAGGGGCGAACCTTGCTGGGAGGTGAAGCGGCATCCTCCCTCCCCAGTTCCTGTTTAATAGTTCTCCAGTGAGTCATTGAGCTGACGACCTCGTGGAGGAAGCACCCACATGCCTGTGAGAGGTACCTGACCTGAGAAAGAGGTTTGCAGCCTACTCAGCAAACCCCAAATTTCAAAGACTGTAATCTCTCCTGATGAGGGTTAAAGAACCAGAAACACGTGTCTAGAGATCAGCACTTTCTGCGCCAACTGTGGCGAAAAACATAAACACTCTTGAAACAAGCAAGTAACTGAAACTGCATTTACCACAATACCAGGGGCTAACCTTGCTGGGAGGTGAAGCGGTGTGCTCCCACCCCTGTTCCTATTTAATAGTACTCCCATGCGTCATTGAGGTGATGAGCTTGTGGATGAAGCACCCGCATGCCTGTGAGAGGAACCAGACCTGACAAAGATGTTGGCAGCCTACTCAGCAAACCCCAAATTTCAAAGACTGTAATCTCTACTGATGACGGGTAAAGAACCAGAAACACGTGTCTAGCGATCAGCACTTTCTGCGTCAACTGTGGCGAAACACTTGAACACTCTTGAAGCAAGCAAGTAACTGAAACTGCATTTACCACAATACCAGGGGCGAACCTTGCTGGGAGGTGAACCAGTGTGCTCCCACCCCTGTTCCTGTTTAATAGTACTCTTGTGAGTCATTGAGCTGACGAGCTCGTGGATGAAGCACCCGCATGCCTGTTAGAGGTACCTGACCTGAGAAAGATGTTGGCAGCCTACTGAGCAAATCCCACATTTGAAAGACTGTAATCTTTACTATTCACAGTTAAAGAACCAGAAACACGTGTCTAGAGATCAGCACTATCTGCTCCAACTGTGGCGAAACACTCGAACACTCTTGAAGCAAGCAAGTAACTGAAACTGCATTTACCACAATGCCAGAGCGAACCTTGCTGGGAGGTGAAGCGGCATCCTCCCACCCCAGTTCCTGTTTAATAGTTCTCCAGTGAGTCATTGAGATGACGAGCTCGTGGAGGAAGCACCCGCATGCCTGTGAGAGGTACCTGACCTGAGAAAGAGGTTTGCAGCCTACTCAGCAAACCCCAAATTTCAAAGACTGTAATCTCTCCTGATGAGGGTTAAAGAACCAGAAACACGTGTCTAGAGATCAGCACTATCTACGCTAACTGTGGCGAAACACTCAAACACTCTTGAAGCAAGCAAGTAACTGAAACTGCATTTACCACAATATTAGTGGCGAACCTGGCTGGGAGGTAAAGCGGTGTGCTCCCACCCCTGTTCCTGTTTAATAGTACTCTCGTGAGTCTTTGAGCTGACGAGCTCGTGGATGAAGCACCCGCATGCCTGTGAGAAGTACCTGACCTGAGAAAGATGTTGGCAGCCTACTTAGCAAACTCCACATTTGAAAGACTGTAATCTCTACTGATGACGGTTAAAGAACCAGAACCACGTGTCTAGAGATCAGCACTATCAGCGTCAACTGTGCTGAAACACTCGAACACTCTTGAAGCAAGCAAGTAACTGAAACTGCATTTACCACAATGCCAGGGGCAAACCATGCTGGGAGGTGAAGCAGTGTGCTCCCACCCCTGTTCCTGTTTAATAGTACTCCCATGAGTCATTGAGCTGATAAGCTCATGGATGAAGAACCTGCATGCCTGTGAGAGGTACCTGAGCTGAGAAAGAGGTTTGCAACATACTCAGCAAACCCCAAATTTCAAAGACTGTAATCTCTCCTGATGAGAGTTAAAGAACCAGAAACACGTGTCTAGAGATCAGCACTTTCTGCGCCAACTGTGGCGAAACACATAAACACTCTTGAAGCAAGCAAGTAACTGAAACTGCATTTACCACAATACTGGGTGCCAGCCTTGCTGGGAGGTGAAGCGGTGTGCTCCCACTCCTGTTCCTGTTTAATAGTACTCTTGTGAGTCATTGAGCTGACGATCTCGTGGATGAAGCACCCGCATGCCTGTGAGAGGTACCTGACTTGAGAAAGATGTTGCAAGCCTACTTAGCAAACTCCACATTTGAAAGACTGTAATCTCTATTGATGACGGTTAAAGAACCAGAACCACGTGTCTAGAGATCAGCACTATCTGCGCCAACTGTTGCGAAACACTCGAAAACTCTTGAAGCAAGCAAGTAACTGAAACTGCATTTACCACAATGCCAGGGGCGACCAAGCTGGGAGGTGAAGCAGTGTGCTCCCCCCCCTGTTCCTGTTTAATAGTACTCACATGAGTCATTGAGTTGACGAGCTCGTGGATGAAGCACCCGCATGCCTGTGAGAGGTACATGACCTGAGAAAGATGTTGGAAGCCTACTCAGCAAACCCCAGATTTCAAAGACTGTAATCTCTACTGATGACGGTTAAAAAACCAGAACCACTTGTCTAGAGATCAGAACTACCTGCGTCAACTGTGGCGAAACACTCGAACACTCTTGAGGCAAGCAAGTAACTGAAACTGCATTTACCACAATGCCAGGGGCGAACCTTGCTGGGAGGTGAAGCGGCATCCTCCCACCCCAGTTCCTGTTTAATAGTTCTCCAGTGAGTCATTGAGCTGACGAGCTTGTGGAGGAAGCACCCGCATACCTGTGAGAGGTACCTGACCTGAGAAAGAGGTTTGCAGCCTACTCAGCAAACCCCCAATTTCAAAGACTGTAATCTCTCCTGATGAGGGTTAAAGAACCAGAAACACGTGTCTAGAGATCAGCACTATCTACGCTAACTGTGGCGAAACACTCAAACACTCTTGAAGCAAGCAAGTAACTGAAACTGCATTTACCACAATACCAGTGGCAAACCTGGCTAGGAGGTGAAGCGGTGTGCTACCACCCCTGTTCCTGTTTAATAGTATTCCCGTGAGTCATTGAGCTGACGAGCTCGTGCATGAATCATCCGCATGCCTGTGAGAGGTACCTGACCTGAAAAAGATGTTGGCAGCCTACTCAGCAAACTCGACATTTGAAAGACTGTAATCTCTACTGATGACGGTTAAAGAACCAGAAACACGTGTCTAGAGATCAGCACTATCTACGCTAACTGTGGCGAAACACTCAAACACTCTTGAAGCAAGCAAGTAACTGAAACTGCATTTACCAAAATACCAGTGGCGAACCTGGCTGGGAGGTAAAGCGTTGTGCTCCCACCCCTGTTCCTGTTTAATAGTACTCTTGTGAGTCATTGAGCTGACGAGCTCGTGGATGAAGCACTCGCATGCCTGTGAGAGGAACCAGACCTGAGAAAGATGTTGGCAGCCTACTCAGCAAACCCCAAATTTCAAAGACTGTAATCTCTACTGATGACGGTTACAGAACCAGAAACACGTGTCTAGAGATCAGCACTATCTGCGCCAACTGTTGCGAAACACTCGAACACTCTTGAAGCAAGCAAGTAACTGAAACTGCATTTACCACAATGCCAGAGCGACCAAGCTGGGAGGTGAAGCAGTGTGCTCCCACCCCTGTTCCTGTTTAATAGTACTCCCATGAGTCATTGAGCTGATGAGCTCATGGATAAAGCACCCGCATGCCTGTGAGAGGTACCTGACCTGAGAACGATGTTGGCAGCCTACTCAGCAAACCCCACATTTGAAAGACTGTAATCTCTACTGATAACGGGTAAAAAACCAGAACCACGTGTCTAGAGATCAGAACTATCTGCGTCAACTGTGGCGAAACACTCGAACACTCTTGAATCAAGCAAGTAACTGAAACTGCATTTACCACAATGCCAGGGGCGATCCTTGCTGGGAGGTGAAGCGGCATCCTCCCACCCCAGTTCCTGTTTAATAGTTCTCCAGTGAGTCATTGAGCTGACGAGCTCGTGGATGAAGCACCCGCATGCCTGTGAGAGGTACCTGACCTGAGAAAGATGTTATCAGCCTATATAGCAAACTCCACATTTGAAAGACTGTAATCTCTACTGATGATGGTTAAAGAACCAGAACCACGTGTCTAGAGATCAGCACTATCTGCGCCAACTGTGGCGAAACACTCAAACACTCTTGAAGCAAGCAAGTAACTGAAACTGCATTTACCACAATGCCAGGGGCGAACCTTGCTGGGAGGTGAAGCGGCATCCTCCCACCCCAGTTCCTGTTTAATAGTTCTCCAGTGAGTCATTGAGCTGACAAGCTCGTGGATGAAGCACCTGCATGCCTGTCAAAGGTACCAGACCGGAGAAAGATGTTGGCAGCCTACTCAGCAAACCCCAGATTTCAAAGACTGTAATCTCTACTGATGACGGTTAAAGAACCAGAAACAAGTGTCTAGAGATCAGCACTATCTGCGCCAACTGTGGTGAAACACTGCAACACTCTTGAAGGAAGCAAGTAACCGAAACTGCATTTATCACAATGCCAGGGGCGAACCTTACTGGGAGGTGAAGCAGTGTGCTACCACCCCTGTTCCTGTTTAATAGTATTCCAGTGGGTCATTGAGCTGACAAGCTCGTGTATGAAGCACCCGCATGCCTGTGAGAGGTACCTGACCTGAGAAAGACGTTGGCAGCCTACTCAGCAAATCCCACATTTGAAAGACTGTAATCTCTACTGATGACAGTTAAAGAACCAGAAACACGTCTCTAGAGATCAGCACTATCTGCTCCAACTGAGGTGAAACACTCGAACACTCTTGAAGCAATCAATTAACTGAAACTGCAATTACCAAAGTGTCAGGTGCGAACCTTGTTGGGAGGTGAAGCGTTGTGTTCCCACCCCTGTTCCTGTTTCACAGTACTCCTGTGAGTCATTGAGCTGACGAGCTCGTGGATGAAGCACCTGCATGCCTGTGAGAGGTACATGACCTGAGAAAGATGTTGGAAGCCTACTCAGAAAACCCCAGATTTCAAAGACTGTAATCTCTACTGATGATGGTTAAAGAACCAGAAACACGTGTATAGAGATCAGCACTATCTGCGCCAACTGTGGCGAATCACTCAAACTCTCTTGAAGCAAGCAAGTAACTGAAACTGCAATTACCACAATGTCATGGGCGAACATTGCTGGGAGGTGAAGCGTTGTGCTGCCAACCCCTATTCCTGTTTAATAGTACTCCTGTGAGTCATTGAGCTGACGAGCTTGTGGATGAACAACCTGCATGCCTGTGAGAGGTACCTGACCAGAGAAAGATGTTGGGAGCCTACTCAGCAAACCACATATTTGAAAGACTATAAGCTCTACTGATGACGGTTAAAGAACCAGAAACACGTGTATAGAGATCAGCACTATCTGCGCCAACTGTGGCGAAACACTCAAACACTCTTGAAGCAAGCAAGACACTGAAACTGCATTTTTCACAATGCCAGGGGCGAACCTTGCTGGGAGGTGAAGCGGTGTGCTTCCACCCCTGTTCATGTTTAATAGTACTCCTATGAGTCATTGAGCTGACGTGCTTGTGGATGAAGCACCAGCATGCCTGTGAGAGGAACCTGACCTGACAAAGATGTTGACAGCCTACTCAGCAAACCCCACATTTGAAAGACTGCAATCTTTATTGATGACAGTTAAAGAAACAGAACCACGTGTCTAGAGATCAGCACTATCTGCGCCAACTGTGGCGAAACACTTGAACACTCTTGAAGCAAGCAAGTAACTGAAACTGCATTTACCACAATGCCAGGGGCGAACCTTGCTTGGAGGTGAATTGGTGTGCTCCCACACCTGTTCCTGTTTAATAGTACTCCCATGAGTTTTTGAGCTGACAAGCTGGTGAATGAAGCACCCGCATGCCTGTGAGAGGAACCTGACCTGAGAAAGATGTTGGGGGCCTTCTCAGCAAACCCCACATTTGAAAGACTGTAAGCTCTACTGATGACGGTTAAAGAACCAGACACACATGTATAGAGATCAGCAATATCTGCGCCAACTGTGGCGAAACACTCAAACACTCTTTAAGCAAGCAAGTAACTGAAACTGCAATTACCACAACGTCAGGGGCGAACATTGATGGGAGGTGAAGCGGTGTGCTGCCAACCCCTATTCCTGTTTAATAGTACTCCTGTGAGTCATTGAGCCGCCAAGCTCTTGGATGAAACACCCGCATGCCTGTGAGAGGTCCGTCACCCGAGAAAGATGTACGCAGCCTACTCAGCAAACTCCACATTTGAAAGACTGTAATCGCTACTGATTACGGTTAAAGAACCAGAAACACGTGTCTAGAGATCAGCACTATCTGCGCCAACTGTGGCGAAACACTTGAACACTATTGAAGCAAGCAAGTAGCTGAAACTGCATTTACCACAATGCCAGGGTGCAAACCTTGCTGGGAGGTGAAGCGGTGTGCTCCCACCCCTGTTCCTGTTTAATAGTACTCTCTTGAGTCATTGAGCTGACGAGCTCGTGGATGAAGAACCCGCATGCCTGTGAAAGGTTCCAGACCTGAGAAAGATGTTGGCAGCCTACTCAGCAAACCCCAGATTTCAAAGACTGTAATCTCTACTGATGACGGTTAAAGAACCAGAAACAAGTGTCTAGAGATCAGCACTATCTGCGCCAACTGTGGTGAAACACTGCAACACTCTTGAAGGAAGCAAGTAACCGAAACTGCATTTATCACAATGCCAGGGGCGAACCTTACTGGGAGGTGAAGCAGTGTGCTACCACCCCTGTTCCTGTTTAATAGTATTCCAGTGGGTCATTGAGCTGACAAGCTCGTGTATGAAGCACCCGCATGCCTGTGAGAGGTACCTGACCTGAGAAAGACGTTGACAGCCTACTCAGCAAATCCCACATTTGAAAGACTGTAATCTCTACTGATGACAGTTAAAGAACCAGAAACACGTCTCTAGAGATCAGCACTATCTGCTCCAACTGAGGTGAAACACTCGAACACGCTTGAAGCAAGCAAGTAACTGAAACTGCTTTTACCACAGTGTCAGGTGCGAACCTTGTTGGGAGGTGAAGCGTTGTGTTCCCACCCCTGTTCCTGTTTCACAGTACTCCTGTGAGTCATTGAGCTGACGAGCTCGTGGATGAAGCACCTGCATGCCTGTGAGAGGTACATGACCTGAGAAAGATGTTGGATGCCTACTCAGAAAACCCCAGATTTCAAAGACTGTAATCTCTACTGATGATGGTTAAAGAACCAGAAACACGTGTATAGAGATCAGCACTATCTGCGCCAACTGTGGCGAATCACTCAAACTCTCTTGAAGCAAGCAAGTAACTGAAACTGCAATCACCACAATGTCATGGGCGAACATTGCTGGGAGGTAAAGCGTTGTGCTGCCAACCCCTATTCCTGTTTATTAGTACTCCTGTGAGTCATTGAGCTGACGAGCTTGTGGATGAAGAACCTGCATACCTGTGAGATGTACCTGACCAGAGAAAGATGTTGGCAGCCTACTCAGCAAACCCCACATTTGAAAGACTGTAATCTCTACTGATGATGGTTAAAGAACCAGAAACACGTGTCTAGAGATCAGCACTATCTGCGCAAACTGTGACGAAACACTCGAACACTCTTGAAGCAAGCAAGTAACCGAAACTGCATTTACCACAATGCCAGGGGCGAACCTTGCTGGGAGGTGAAGCGGTGTGCTACCACCCCTGTTCCTGTTTAATAGTATTCCCGTGACTGATTGAGCTAACAAGCTCGTTTATGAAGCACCCGCATGCCTCTGAGAGGCACCTGACCTGAAAAAGATGTTGGCAGCCTACTCAGCAACTCCACATTTGAAATACTGTAATCTCTACTGATGACGGTTAAAGAACCAGAAACACGTGTCTAGAGATCAGCACTATCTACGCTAACTGTGGCGAAACACTCAAACACTCTTGAAGCAAGCAAGTAACTGAAACTGCATTTACCACAATACCAGTGACAAACCTGGCTAGGAGGTAAAGCCGTGTGCCCCCACCCCTGTTCCTGTTTAATAGTACTCTCGTGAGTCATTGAGCTGACGAGCTCGTGGATGAAGTACCCGCATGCCTGTGAGAGGAACCAGACCTGAAAAAGATGTTGGCCTCCTACTCAGCAAACTCCACATTTGAAATACTGTAATCTCTACTGATGACGGTTAAAGAACCAGAAACGTGTGTCTAGAGATCAGCACTATCTGTTTCAACTATGAGAAACAATTGAGCACCCTTGAAGCAAGCAAGTAACCGCAACTGCATTTACCACAATGCCAGGGGCGAACCTTGCTGGGAGGTGAAGCAGTGTGCTCCCACCCCTGTTCCTGTTTAATAGTACTCTCAGGAGTCATTAAGCTGACGAGCTCGTGGATGAAGCACCCGCATGCCTGTGAGAGGTACCAGACCTGAGAAAGATGTTGGAAGCCTTCTCAGCAAACCCCAAATTTTAAAGACTGTAATCTCTACTGATGACGGTTAAAGAACCAGAAACACGTGTCTAGAGATCAGCACTATCTGCGCCAACTGTGGCGAAACACTCAAACACTCTTGAAGCAAGCAAGTCACTGAAACTGCATTTATCACAATGCCAGGGGCGAACCTTGCTGGGAGGTGAAGCGGTGTGCTTCCACCCCTGTTCATGTTTAATAGTACTCCAATGAGTCCTTGAGCTGACGAGCTTGTGGATGAAGCACCAGCATGCCTGTGAGAGGAACCTGACCTGACAAAGGTGTTGACAGCCTACTTAGCAAACCCCTCATTTGAAAGACTGCAATCTCTACTGATGACAGTTAAAGAAACAGAACGACGTGTCTAGAGATCAGCACTATCTGCGCCAACTGTGGCGAAACACTTGAACACTCTTGAAGCAAGCAAGTAACTGAAACTGCATTTACCACAAAGCCAGGGGCGAACCTTGCTGGGGGGTGAAGCGGTGTGCTCCCACCCCTGTTCCTGTTTAATAGTACTCCCATGAGTTATTGAGCTGACAAGCTGGTGGATGAAGCACCCGCATGCCTGTGAGTGGTACCTGACCTGAGAAAGATGTTGGGAGCCTACTCAGCAAACCCCATATTTGAAAGACTATAAGCTCTACTGATGACGGTTAAAGAACCAGAAACACGTGTATAGAGATCAGCACTTTCTGCGCCAACTGTGGCGAAACACTCAAACACTCTTGAAGCAAGCAAGTAACTGAAACTGCAATTACCACAATGTCAGGGGCGAACATTGCTGGGAGGTTTAGCGGTGTGCTGCCAACCCCTATTCCTGTTTAATAGTACTCCTGTGAGTCATTGAGCCGACAAGCTCTTGGATGAAACACCCGCATGCCTGTGAGAGGTCCCTCACCTGAGAAAGATGTACGCAGCCTACTCAGCAAACTCCACATTTGAAAGACTGTAATCGATTCTGATTACGGTTAAAGAACCAGAAACACGTGTCTAGAGATCAGCACTATCTACGCTAACTGTGGCGAAACACTCAAATACTCTTGAAGCAAGCAAGTAACTGAAACTGCATTTACCACAATGTCAGGGGCGAACATTGCTGGGAGGTGAAGCGGTGTGCTGCCAACCCCTATTCCTGTTTAATAGTACTCCTGTGAGTCATTGAGCCGACAAGCTCTTGGATGAAACACCCGCATGCCTGTGAGAGGTACCTGACCTGAGAAAGATGTTTGCAGCCTACTTAGCAAACTCCAGATTTCAAAGACTGTAATCTCTACTGATGATGGTTAAAGAACCAGAAACACGTGTATAGAGATCAGCACTATCTGCGCCAACTGTGGCGAATCACTCAAACTCTCTTGAAGAAAGCAAGTAACTGAAACTGCAATTACCACAATGTCATGGACGAACATTGCTGGGAGATGAAGCGTTGTGCTGCCAACCCCTATTCCTGTTTAATAGTACTCCTGTGAGTCATTGAGCTGACGAGCTTGTGGATGAAGAACCCGCATGCCTGTGAGAAGCACCTGACCTGAAAAAGATGTTGGCAGCCTACTCAGCAACTCCACATTTGAAAGACTGTAATCTCTACTGATGACGGTTAAAGAACCAGAAACACGTGTCTAGAGATCAGCACTATCTACGCTAACTGTGGCGAAACACTCAGACACTCTTGAAGCAAGAAAGTAACTGAAACTGCATTTACCACAATACCAGTGGCGAACCTGGCTAGGAGGTAAAGCGGTGTGCCCCCACCCCTGTTCCTGTTTAATAGTACTCTCGTGAGTCATTGAGCTGACGAGCTCGTGGATGAAGAACCCGCATGCCTGTGAGAGGAACCTGACCTGACAAAGGTGTGGACAGCCTACTCAGCAAACCCCACATTTGAAAGACTGCAATCTCTACTGATGACAGTTAAAGAAACAGAACCACGTGTCTAGAGATCAGCACTATCTGCGCCAACTGTGGCAAAACACTCGAACACTCTTGAAGCAAGCAAGTAACTGAAACTGCATTTACCACAAAGCCAGGGGCGAACCTTGCTGGGAAGTGAAGCGGTGTGCTCCCACCCCTGTTCCTGTTTAATAGTACTCCCATGAGTTATTGAGCTGACCAGCTGGTGGATTAAGCACCCGCATGCCTGTGAGAGGTACCTGACCTGAGAAAGATGTTGGGAGCCTACTCAGCAAACCCCACATTTGAAAGACTGTATGCTCTACTGATGACGGTTAAAGAACCAGAAACTCGTGTATAGAGATCAGCACTATCTGCGCCAACTGTGGCGAAACACTCAAACACTCTTGAAGCAAGCAAGTAACTGAAATTGCATTTACAACAATACCAGGGGTGAAACTTGCTGGGAGGTGAAGTGGTGTGCTCCCTCACCTGTTCCTGTTTAATAGTACTCTCGTGAGTCATTGAGCTGACGAGCTCGTGGATGAAGCACACGCATGCCTGTGAGAGGTACCTGACGTGAGAAAGATGTTTGCAGCCTACTTAGCAAACTCCACATTTGAAAGGCTGTAATCTCTACTGATGACGGTTAAAGAACCAGAACCATGAGTCTAGAGATCAGCACTATCTGCGCCAACTGTGGCGAAACACTTGAACACTATTGAAGCAAGCAAGTAGCTGAAACTGCATTTACCACAATGCCATGGTGCAAACCTTGCTGGGAGGGGAAGCGGTGTGCTCCCACCCCTGTTCATGTTTAATAGTACTCCTATGAGTCCTTGAGCTGACGAGCTTGTGGATGAAGCACAAGCATGCCTGTGAGAGGAACCTGACCTGACAAAGGTGTTGACAGCCTACTTAGCAAACCCCACATTTGAAAGACTGCAATCTCTACTGATGACAGTTAAAGAAACAGAACGACGTGTCTAGAGATCAGCACTATCTGTGCTAACTGTGGCGAAACACTCAAACACTCTTGAAGCAAGCAAGTCACTGAAACTGCATTTATCACAATGCCAGGGGCGAACCTTGCTGGGAGGTGATGCGGTGTGCTTCCACCCCTGTTCATGTTTAATAGTACTCCTATAAGTCCTTGAGCTGACAAGCTTGTGGATGAAGCACAAGCATGCCTGTGAGAGGAACCTGACCTGACAAAGGTGTTGACAGCCTACTTAGCAAACCCCACATTTGAAAGACTGCAATCTCTACTGATGACAGTTAAAGAAACAGAACGACGTGTCTAGAGATCAGCACTATCTGCGCCAACTGTGGCGAAACACTTGAACACTCTTGAAGCAAGCAAGTAACTGAAACTGCATTTACCACAAAGCCAGGGGCGAACCTTGCTGGGAGGTGAAGCGGTGTGCTCCCACCCCTGTTCCTGTTTAATAGTACTCCCATGAGTTATTGAGCTGACAAGCTGGTGGATGAAGCACCCGCATGCCTGTGAGAGGTACCTGACCTGAGAAAGATGTTGGGAGCCTACTCAGCAAACCACATATTTGAAAGACTATAAGCTCTACTGATGACGGTTAAAGAACCAGAAACACGTGTATAGAGATCAGCACTATCTGCGCCAACTGTGGCGAAACACTCAAACACTCTTGAAGCAAGCAAGTAACTGAAACTGCAATTACCACAATGTCAGGGGCGAACATTGATGGGAGGTGAAGCGGTGTGCTGCCAACCCCTATTCCTGTTTAATAGTACTCCTGTGAGTCATTGAGCCGCCAAGCACTTGGATGAAACACCCGCATGCCTGTGAGAGGTCCCTCACCTGAGAAAGATGTACGCAGCCTACTCAGCAAACTCCACATTTGAAAGACTGTAATCGCTACTGATTACGGTTAAAGAACCAGAAACATGTGTGTAGAGATCAGCACTATCTACGCTAACTGTGGCGAAACACTCAAACACTCTTGAAGCAAGCAAATAACTGAAACTGCATTTACCACAATACTAGGGGTGAAACTTGCTGGGAGGTGAAGCGGTGTGCTCCCACACCTGTTCCTGTTTAATAGTACTCTCGTGAGTCATTGAGCTGACGAGCTCGTGGATGAAGCACCCGCATGCCTGTGAGAGGTACCTGACCTGAGAAAGATGTTTGCAGCCTACTTAGCAAACTCCATATTTGAAAGACTGTAATCTCTACTGATGACGGTTAAAGAACCAGAACCACGAGTCTAGAGATCAGCACTATCTGCGCCAACTGTGGCGAAACACTTGAACACTATTGAAGCAAGCAAGTAGCTGAAACTGCATTTACCACAATGCCAGGGTGCAAACCTTGCTGGGAGGTGAAGCGGTGTGCTCCCACCCCTGTTCCTGTTTAATAGTACTCTCTTGAGTCATTGAGCTGACGAGCTCGTGGATGAAGAGCCCGCATGCCTGTGAAAGGTTTGTGGTAAATAATTTAATTACCTGTACTATTTTTGATGCGGAAATCATTTAAGAATAACTCAGTAAAATGAGAGGCAGAATCCGTGGTATTAGAGGTTCTGAAAGGGCTTTATTCCTTGTACAACTCGAGTTGTAGGCTTCATATTCCATCACCACGGAGGTTCAGGAAGTGAAGGCCATACATTATTGACAGGTAATCATTTTTATAGAAAAGGCATTACAGTGAAAACAGATGCAATAGGCGTAACAGCTGATAAGACAAACTAAAATATTCATGCGTAACTAAAATAGGTGTAACTAGAAAACGTCATCGTATATGATGTCACACATGGGTGGATCCATAAGAGAATCTTGCAATGTCAGCAGAAATACTTGGCAGAGATGCGCGCGCCGCCGCATGACGTATGATTGACGTGCAACTAGGGGGTGGAGAAAACTTGGCATTTAGCTCTACATGCGGAGACAAAAGTCTGGAGGGTCAGGTCAACCTAATCCTAAATCATATCTAGTATCCTATGTTTAAAGAACTGTGTTATCCAAAAGGAAGGTCTCTTGGACTAAATCTTATTCTATACTGCCTGTGAGTGCGTGTACAAGCGCCTAAGTGTCTACATGAGATGCGAGGGAGCCGAAATCTTCCATAGTAGCAGGGGCTATGAATTACTTGCACGAAGACAGTGAGGCCAGGCCTCTTGCTCGGTAGCTGGAAGAATGTTTATTTAAACTACTAGACAGGAATGCATTGGATGAGGAGCGGAGCAGATAACTTGAAGGTGAAATACAGTTTTTGGCAGGCAGACAGGCCGAGTCAGGCACCGTTAGCCGCGCAAGGAGTAGGACAAAGTTCATGGATACAGATGCGAGCTCAGACTGGAGCTGTCAAAGGTAGAAGGCAAACAAAAGCTTGATGGCAGAATCAGGGCCTACTCGCCTGGACTGTAAAATGGAGTAGATGGACCATATAAAGCCGGTGGCCTTTCGTACTTAGGAGTGGAATATCCAGCCCATTCATGGCGGATCTGAAAGAGGACATGTTGACGGTGGACACACATGTGTTTGCGTCTTCATAACTGGAACTGGAGGGAACATACATGTACTTGTAACTTATACATGGAGCCGTTAGGGTCTAGGATAGGGGACATAACTGATCACAAAAATCCATATTTCCTCATTCCCTCCTTGTCCCCTACTGACCCTTAGGAGATATCAATCTTCATCAATCCATCGATCTGTTCATATAGCATCATTTGTTCTTCTTTCTTCTTCCGGAATCTTGAATGACAACTGAGTGGTGGAATACACGAAGTGGCGCACAGACCACAAATCGCTGGTCCACATTGTAGGCATAAGCAGCAACTGAATAGTATGAGAAAGCCAATACCTAGGAAGGATAGGACCTTCCATCCCCAGGCTGACAACACACTCCAAAACCAACCGGACCAAGTCCAGGTGCCTGGATTCTGGTGTATCTGGCTTACAATCTTATGAAGGCGAGTTATAGCTTTATATACAGATGGCGAATTTTCTGGGATGAATACGCAGCAACTTGATCCGATGACCCTACAAGCTCCGCCCCTATCGGCCAGGATGACGTCAAGGACAAGACGATTTTGAAGAACAACAATCCGCATCGCAGACTGCTCCTCTGTTAAGTTGCCTAAGGCAGAAATAGTTTCATTTACTACGGCTTCAAGGGTCCTAGTTAATCTACGTATCAGCTTACTATTGGTGACTGTACCTATATATGGAAAGAGACCTTTATTAAAATCTGTATACTTTTCCCATGACGTCTCAGTGTAATCGACGATTGGGAGATCTCTCCGTTCCCTATTGTGTACTAACTGAATATTTCTGTGATAATCAGGAGGAGCTAGGAAAACAGGTGGCAAAAGGAATGCGATGTAACAGGTACCATCCCAATCTAAAGGCAGACGTGTATATGCAGTCTGACCATATACGAAGTAGGAATGGCGAGAAGCTCTAAATGTAGATTTACCTTGATCATTAAATTCTATTATAGTGGTGCATTTACTATGGCCCATATGTATGGAACCATTCTTTCTTACACACAATTCACCTTTAACTGGAAATACTGACATAGCGGGCAAAATTGGTGCAGCTTCGGATTCAACATTCAGGATCATGAGATTGAGCGTAAAATTACCTAATCCATATACTTCATTTTCTAGATCGGTTCCTGTTCTTTCGGGAAGTCCCTCCTTGTTAGGGTAGCAGACTTTGAGTAAAACTAGGTTCAGGTTTCCCCATACCCAATTATCTTGATAAACTATTGAGTTTGAATCTAGGGAATTAATTAAACTAAACCATGCTCCACAGGAGCCATTGTGTGTGAACGGATATGGAAAGAGAGGCAGAATTCCCTTATAGTTCTGATAGGGAGGGAGTCGGCCACATATCCAACAATTGGTAGCATTACTGGTTTGATGGGAATGATGTAACATGCTAATGAAAGTGTTATTGCGCAGCGCAAATCTATAGGACAACTCATGTGGGGGTAATTCACTAAAGGAATGTTCAACAGTAACATTGTAAGCATGTTTAGAAATAGGATAATATAAGTGCAACAGTATACTTGCAGCGATGATCAGAAGACTTAAGAAAAACAAAATCAATAATGTCACTGTGCAATGACTACGCAGTGATTTACAGTACGCATGTCTTTTCAACTGCATCTTTCGATTACTTTCTTTATTCAGGTCTAGGGGATACATGTCGGAGACAAATTCAACCGATTCACCTTGGAGAGGACTTAAACAATCAAATTGTCTGACTTGCTAGACCTTAATTTTAGTTTAAATAGTTTGGTATCGGATTGTTCAACCAAGGGGAGTTTTGAATCAGTCTGTGAGGAAATGCAAGGCGTAATGTTCACATCTGAAGGTAGTCCATGAAATTTCTTGATATGACTTGAGTGTAACCATCCTTTCCGGCCTTCGATCTTCACGGCTGTCCTTGTAGTGAGCAGTACGAGTTGAGGCGATTTCCACCTAGGATCCAACTGAGTCTTTCGGTCAAAGTTTCGAACCAACACCAGGTCCCCGGGAACTACGTCATGGGGTTTCACCTCGGTGTTATCGGGAAAGGCTGCAGCTACCTGTGAACGACAAGATTGTAGTGCAGACATCAAGGAAGCCAGGTAATCTGTCAGCATATTACAGTCAACATCAGTTATTTTACGAGGTATAGGCGTCCCCCACATATTTGGTGGTCTACCAAAGATCACCTCATACGGGGATAGCCCTGTTCGAGAATGTGCTACCATTCTCATGTAAAAGAGTGCAACTGGTAAGGCTACTACCCAATCAACACCTTTTTCTCTACATATTTTGGACAATCTAATTTTCAGAGTTTGATTATGTCGTTCCACGAGACCTGCTGCCTCGGGGTGTCGGACACAGTGAAATTTCCATTGATAGCCTAACAAAAGTGAAACGTGTTTCATCAGTTCGGATGAGAACGGCTGGCCGTTATCTGAATAGACAACACGTGGTAAACCATACCGTGGGAAGAATTCTCGAACTAACTGTTTGGCAGTAGTCGGGGCAGTGTAATCTGAAACCGGGTAGGCTTCTGTCCAACGAGAAAGAGCACAGACAACTACGAGAACATATTTGAATCCTCGACATCGTTCCATCTGGATATAATCCATCTGGAGGACTTCAAAAGGGTGATCAGGAGGCTGAAATCCACCCTGTTCTACGGGAATGCTTTTACCTGGGTTAAACTGACAACATATCATACAGGTACGGACTTTCTGTTTAGCTGCTGCTCGTAAATGTTTGTTGAACCAAATGTGTTGAATGCTGTCTAGCATAGCTTTCTCTCCTAGGTGCGCTGGACTATGTATTGTATTAATGATAACTTGGACCATAGAGTCAGGAAGAAACCATACAGATTTTTCCTTCGTCATCCATCCTTGATCCATTTGGATCCCTCCTAATTCAGTCCATTTCTTTATTTCATCTGGTGTAGCATGTGTCTGTATGTCAATTACGTCAAGAGCGGGATCCTTAACTGTCATGCAATATGTTGGTGTCGGAACTATTGTCTTTGTCATGTCAGTTGTGTGAGTTTGAGCAGTCTGTTTAGCTGTTCTGTCAGCTAGATCATTGCCTTGAGAGATGATATCAGTAACTTTCGTATGAGCTTTACATTTCATAATCGATATTGCAGTGGGTAGATGAATTGCATCTAATAAGGCATGAATGAGAGGTCCGTGCTGAATGTGGGCACCGTGAGAAGTTAAGTAACCTCTCTCTCGCCACAGCACGCCGAAGTCATGAACAACTCCGAATGCATAACGTGAATCTGTGTATATGTTGACTTTCTTATTTGTGGCTTGGATACAGGCTTGTGTCAGAGCGATGAGCTCTGCTGCTTGAGCTGACAAAGTATTTATGCAATTTGTTTCAATGACTTCAGTATCTGTTGTGACTGCATAAGCAGCTACTAATTCTCCTGTACTTGTTCTCATGCATGATCCGTCTACATACAACGTCAGGTCTGGATCTGCCAATGGGACATCTGTCAAGTCTTGTCTGGGTTTCGTCGTGATAGTAATAACTTTACTACAATCATGTGCTAGTGGGTCTGTTCCGTTTACTGGTAAAAGTGTGGCAGGATTTAATGTACTACAACGTCTGATTTCTATGTGTGGCTGAAACAATGTCAATTCATAACCGGTAAGTCTCGCTATAGTCAAGTGTTGTGTTTGTGTTCGGTTCAAAAGAACCTCTACTGCATGTGGTACTTGTACTGTCACTGGATGTCCTAATACTATGGCATCGCTTTGTCTGATTGCTAAAGCTGTTGCTGCCACTGATTTCAGGCACGCAGGAAGAGCCTGAGCTACGGGATCTAATGTACTAGAGAAATAGGCACATGGTTTGTGTGATCCTGCTTGTTCCTGTGTGAGTACTGATAAGGCAGTACCTTCACGTTCTGTAACAAAGAGTGTAAAATGTTTACTGTAACATGGTGTTGCTAAAACAGGTGCTTGACATAAAGCTTTCTTTAAGCTTTCAAAGGCTTGTGTATGTTCCTGAGTCCAAGGGAGGACAGTCGATATGGCCGCCTCCTGTGTTGTCAACTGAATGAGGGGTTTTGCTAGAAATGCATATTGAGGGATCCACTGCCTACAGTATGAAGTGAGGCCTATAAAAGCCCGCACCTCCTTTTGTGTCTTGGGTATTGGCATGTTAGCAATTAACTGGATGCGATCGGGTGTAAGCTGTCTTCCCTCCTTGGACAGCGAGTGCCCAAGGTAAACAACTTGCTGGACACAAAATTGCAGCTTAGAAGGGGACACCTTGTGCCCCTTTTCGGCCAGAAACTGTAAAACCGTCAGTGATGCTTTTTCACATTCAGGTTCGCTTCGAGCAGTGATCAGTAGATCATCGACATATTGAAACAGAGCAGTGTTAACTGGCATGTGGATACTGTCAAGTTCTCGTTTCAATGCTTGGCTATAGATGCTGGGGCTTTCTGTGAATCCTTGAGGTGCGCGTGTGAATTTTAAAACTTCGCCCATTTAAACTAAATCCGAACAAGTATTGGCTTTCCGGATCTATTGGGACGCTGAAAAAAGCATTCTTGAGATCGATTACAGTAAAGAATGTTGCTTCGGAGTCAATAGCTGTCAGTAATGAAGAGATGTCGGGGACCACGGGGTATTGTGGTACAATGCATTTATTTAATTTGCGCAGATCAATAACTAATCGATATACTGGCGGAGCCTTTGGATCAGTTCGTTTAAGAATCGGAATTATCGGGGAGTTACATACATTGGAGTCGGTTTCCACAACCACTCCTTGGGCAATAAGCTCGTCAATGATTTGCAGTAAAGCCACTACAGCATCTGGGGGTAACTTATATTGTCGCATTCGTGGTAGTACCACTCCTGTCTTTAATGTGACTCGATATGGTGTAATGTTCATGCAACCAACATCAGTGGGTCCTTGTGCCCATAAGTGTGTAGGTAAATTCTGTAGTCGGTGATCCATGTCTCGGGACACATAGTGCCCTTTGAAATCACGTAAAAACAATCTTACTCCTTCCGGGGAACAACATATTACAGCTCCTAGAGCTTTCAATGTTTTTATACCTAACAAGTTTTCTGGACATGATTTAGTAAGTAATAAATCTGTAGTTCGTGTCAACGGACCAATCGTAAGTGGAAGGGGTTGTGATACTTCATTAATGATAGGTTTTCCTGAAAAACCAAGGGAAATATTCTGTGAGCCTGAGAGGGGTGCCCCTGGAACTTCATTGCGTCGTATTGTTGTTCTGCTTGCCCCTGTATCAAGTAAAAATTTTCTATCTTGGCCTAATAGTTCACTATGTACATAAGGTCCCTCTTGATCTACAGGGACCTCGATAAGGGGTAAGCCAACTTCCCTCTCTAGGCTGTTTCATGCGTATCGTTGATAATTAGGATAGTCATATTGTGCATACTGGTACAACTGTCGTGTCGTTTCTTGTGTGGTAGAATTAGGCTGCGGTAGTAGAGCTGGCATGGACTGTTGTGGAGCTGGCATGGACTGTGCATGCTGAGGGACTCCTTGTTGGTTCTGATCCTGTCTAGGTGGCCGTGGTCTTTCCTGTGTTTTACCTGTGGCGATATTATGTTTTAAGACTGGACAATCGTGTATATAATGACCTGGTTGTTTACAATAGTTGCATGTCCCTTTCGCAGGACCTGCTGAATCACTGGACTGTGTCATACCCTTTTTATGACCGTCAGCTGGAACTGACTGGGCAACAAGTATTTTCATTTTCGTGTCTTTCATTCGTCTTTGTTCATGTTCATGTTCCTCTCTAATTCTATTGTGATGGTATTGTAACATTTGTAACATCTGTGACGGGGTGTTACCTTGCCAGGTACTCTCGAATTTCAATACTCTATTCTTAACTTGGGGCAGGGAATTTTCAACTAATTTTGTCACGAACAGGTGTGGGTATGATTCGCTACTTGCTTTTATGCCACTATTTATACCAAAACATTTTTCGAATCGGGCATAGAAATCACTAGTGTCTTCATCTTGCTTTTGTTTACAGGCTGATATTGCACCCCAGTCTTCCTTTTTCGTAGTTAATAAACGTGGCAATACCTGCACTAATAAACCAGGTAGCAATTTAGTCTTGTTCCCAAGCCCTGAACCTGGGCCTCGAGCTGTTTCTTCGGTTTCCAATGCTGTCCAATCTATCTTTTGGTCTCCCACCTCCCAATCTTTTTCTTTGAGTTTTTCGTAAATGCCCGCAGGCATTAATACCTTTAATATTTTCATAATGTCGGGATAGGTATATTCTCCCATGAGCAACATGTCTTTAATTTCACGGTGGAATCCCGCTGGATCTTTGTCATGACTGGGTACCACTTTCTTCATTTCTAATAATTCCATTTTAGATATGGGTGTGTATACAAATACACGTTTAAATTGATTGTCATCGCCCTTTATTGGGTGTACTTCGCGTAAGGGATTCTGTCTGTCCATATGATACGTCGTTCTTTCCTTGATGGGCAGTGAGACATGTTCTGGGCATACAAAAAGAATGTACTGGTTTCTGGATTCTAATATTTCCCTAATCAAATCAGTATTTGAACCTCTCCATTTATTCGTGAGTAATTCAGTCAATATATCAGGTAAAGGACCAGGATCGGAGTGTTGGCCTTTATATAATATAAGGAGTTGTTGAATCATGTAGATACCAGCTAAGCGCTGTTCGTCTGGGGTAAGGTTCAAAAACGTATGTGCTAGTGTATCATCACTATATTTTCCGGGACTGTCAACCCATTGAACGGCTGACCTGGCTAATTCTTGTTCGTCCATAGAATCGAGTATATGATACCCCCTTCGTTCTCGGAGTAACTTGTCAGCGGCTTGAAACAAATGTTCGGGAGACCTTATATTTATTATAGGAGTTTGGAAATTTCTGTTATTATCTGGACGTGTCGGACGTATCGGATCATTAAGGCATCTAGTATTATTACAAGATCTTCCTCTGCCTACATAAGCCATTGTTTCTAACTGTCCTGTGGGCAGTTCTAATTCTTCCCCCTCCTCTCCGTCTTGTTCAGGCTCGTCTACTGCTAATCTTTCTTCGTGTATTCGTTCTATTTCTTTGCGGATCTTTCGATACATAGCTACTATACATGACTGTCTATCATGTCTCCCTTCTGATATATTCTGACTCCATGTGACAAGTTGTCGCATTTCTTCCGGATTTACCCCGGGCCGGTCTTGATTTCTGATTACACAGTTTATGAGGAAACGTAACAGTTGCCCTTGTACCTCCGCTTTCTGGTACTCCATGGCTCTGCTAATACTTTCAGGACCTCGCCCTGACTGGACAAAGTGATATATATTTTCTAAATGTGTAGTCATCCCTGGTAGCTTCATTAAATATATTGCAGCTCGTCGGATACGTAATGATGACAGCATCATTTCGTCTCGTTTACCGGGCACAGGATCATATCCACAATCTACTAGAAGTTCCTTAAGCATGTCGGGAGTTGCTAATTTGGGCGTACGTTGGTGTGCTAATTCTCTGAGGGAAAATTTATTTCCCCTGGGTGGCGTAAAAAGAATGTCTGTCGTACCTCCTGTAGCACCGTCTGGGGTGCTGGACGTGAAAGGATTTGTTGAATGTGAGACAGCAACCGTAGTTGCAGGAAACGCTGTAGAAACAGAAGTGCTTGTCGGAATGTGTGTCGGAGTTTGTTGTTGCGTAGGTACAGACGGAGGATCTTGGCGATGAGCACCATCGGCAAGCGGTCTATGTGGTGCGGTATTAGCATACTCGGGAGCTGCGTCATCTAGGTAGGAGGAAAGGAAAACGTCTTCTGCGGTTCTGGGATGTCCTTTGGGATGTGCTTTTATCGGAAACAATGGAGGTGGCAAGTCTTTTGGTATTTCCGGAGTAGCCTTAGGTAACCCTTCGGCCAGAAGTGGGTACATACCATTCATAAGGGCGTTTCTTTGTCTGTCTACTTGTTCTGATTCTACTCGGGTACCTTCCTTAATTAATAGATTTTCTCGGATTTTATTTGAATTTTCCTTACTTTTCTCTTCCTGCCTGAGCGCTTTTTCGGTACGTCTATATGATTCTTTACGCCATAATTCAATGGCATCTTTCTGTGATTGTCTAGCTTTCTTTTTCCATAACTCTTCTTCTACTTTCATGATGCAATCTGCATCCCAGGTCCCAGCTACGGGCCACCTCTGACTTTCTGGTAATTCCTTGGTGTAGTCTACCCATAAATCAAGAAATAATACGGCGTCTAGACCATGTTTATGATACATGAAGTACCCTGGAGTGTCCCTAGGAGGAATGGGAACAGCTTCTTCGAGTACCCCTTTTCTAGTTTTGATCTGTCGTAATTTCGAAAAGAGTGGCATGTTGAGAGCTGGTCTGATACCTAATCTTGAACACACTTAATACAATAAACACAATAATGAACAGTCATTCACACCACAATATGCAGAACGTATTTAAAAACATTTAACATTTTAACATTTAACAAAAAAAAATGATAACTAACAGGAAACTAGTTACTGGCATAATACTTGACACTGACTAGGTGATACTGAATTATCTACTAGACATACTAGATATACTGCTAAACAGTACAGATACACTGCTGAAACAGTGCAGACCGGATTTGTGTACCCAAACCCGTCTTGACCGGCACAACCTATGTGCACGTCAGAACGCCTCCCCGGCAATGGTACTCACCGGGTAGCTCGGAACGGAAGGCCTCGGAACTGAACTGGACTGCCATAGACCGGACTGGACTCGACTCGGAATTTCGGAACTTCGGGACTTCGGAACTTCGGAACCTGGTGGGCCTCTGTATACCTCGGATCTTGCTCTCTCAGCTAGGTTCTGGTCGGGATACTTCGCACTTCTCACCGCCTCGTCTGGGTGTTGATCGCAGCCTCAGTCGCCCCCGCTTGGCCGGAGGGAGATACAGGAAATCCTGTGGGTACGCGTTGTTGTCCGTCCAGCTGTGGCAGGAGACCGGGCCTGCAACGCACCTCCGGCGCGTGAGATGAGAAAGTGTCCCTGTTCGGGCGCCAATTTATGTGGTAAATAATTTAATTACCTGTACTATTTTTGATGCGGAAATCATTTAAGAATAACTCAGTAAAATGAGAGGCAGAATCCGTGGTATTAGAGGTTCTGAAAGGGCTTTATTCCTTGTACAACTCGAGTTGTAGGCTTCATATTCCATCACCACGGAGGTTCAGGAAGTGAAGGCCATACATTATTGACAGGTAATCATTTTTATAGAAAAGGCATTACAGTGAAAACAGATGCAATAGGCGTAACAGCTGATAAGACAAACTAAAATATTCATGCGTAACTAAAATAGGTGTAACTAGAAAACGTCATCGTATGATGTCACACATGGGTGGATCCATAAGAGAATCTTGCAATGTCAGCAGAAATACTTGGCAGAGATGCGCGCGCCGCCGCATGACGTATGATTGACGTGCAACTAGGGGGTGGAGAAAACTTGGCATTTAGCTCTACATGCGGAGACAAAAGTCTGGAGGGTCAGGTCAACCTAATCCTAAATCATATCTAGTATCCTATGTTTAAAGAACTGTGTTATCCAAAAGGAAGGTCTCTTGGACTAAATCTTATTCTATACTGCCTGTGAGTGCGTGTACAAGCGCCTAAGTGTCTACATGAGATGCGAGGGAGCCGAAATCTTCCATAGTAGCAGGGGCTATGAATTACTTGCACGAAGACAGTGAGGCCAGGCCTCTTGCTCGGTAGCTGGAAGAATGTTTATTTAAACTACTAGACAGGAATGCATTGGATGAGGAGCGGAGCAGATAACTTGAAGGTGAAATACAGTTTTTGGCAGGCAGACAGGCCGAGTCAGGCACCGTTAGCCGCGCAAGGAGTAGGACAAAGTTCATGGATACAGATGCGAGCTCAGACTGGAGCTGTCAAAGGTAGAAGGCAAACAAAAGCTTGATGGCAGAATCAGGGCCTACTCGCCTGGACTGTAAAATGGAGTAGATGGACCATATAAAGCCGGTGGCCTTTCGTACTTAGGAGTGGAATATCCAGCCCATTCATGGCGGATCTGAAAGAGGACATGTTGACGGTGGACACACATGTGTTTGCGTCTTCATAACTGGAACTGGAGGGAACATACATGTACTTGTAACTTATACATGGAGCCGTTAGGGTCTAGGATAGGGGACATAACTGATCACAAAAATCCATATTTCCTCAGGTTCCAGACCTGAGAAAGATGTTGGCAGCCTACTCAGCAACTCCACATTTGAAATACTGTAATCTCTACTGATGACAGTTAAAGAACCAGAAACACGTCTCTAGAGATCAGCACTATCTGCTCCAACTGAGGTGAAACACTCGAACACTCTTGAAGCAAGCAATTAACTGAAACTGCTTTTACCACAGTGTCAGGTGCGAACCTTGTTGGGAGGTGAAGCGTTGTGTTCCCACCCCTGTTCCTGTTTCACAGTACTCCTGTGAGTCATTGAGCTGACGAGCTCGTGGATGAAGCACCTGCATGCCTGTGAGAGGTACATGACCTGAGAAAGATGTTGGAAGCCTACTCAGAAAACCCCAGATTTCAAAGACTGTAATCTCTACTGATGATGGTTAAAGAACCAGAAACACGTGTATAGAGATCAGCACTATCTGCGCCAACTGTGGCGAATCACTCAAACTCTCTTGAAGCAAGCAAGTAACTGAAACTGCAATTACCACAATGTCATGGGCGAACATTGCTGGGAGGTGAAGCGTTGTGCTGCCAACCCCTATTCCTGTTTATTAGTACTCCTGTGAGTCATTGAGCTGACGAGCTTGTGGATGAAGAACCCGCATGCCTGTGAGAGGTACCTGACCAGAGAAAGATGTTGGCAGCCTACTCAGCAAACCCCACATTTGAAAGACTGTAATCTCTACTGATGATGGTTAAAGAACCAGAAACACGTGTCTAGAGATCAGCACTATCTGCGCCAACTGTGACGAAACACTCGAACACTCTTGAAGCAAGCAAGTAACCGAAACTGCATTTACCACAATGCCAGGGGCGAACCTTGCTGGGAGGTGAAGCGGTGTGCTACCACCCCTGTTCCTGTTTAATAGTATTCCCGTGAGTGATTGAGCTGACAAGTTCGTGTATGAAGCACCCGCATGCCTCTGAGAGGCACCTGACCTGAAAAAAATGTTGGCAGCCTACTCAGCAACTCCACATTTGAAAGAATGTAATCTCTACTGATGACGGTTAAAGAACCAGAAACACGTGTCTAGAGATCAGCACTATCTACGCTAACTGTGGCGAAACACTCAAACACTCTTGAAGCAAGCAAGTAACTGAAACTGCATTTACCACAATACCAGTGGCAAACCTGGCTAGGAGGTAAAGCCGTGTGCCCCCACCCCTGTTCCTGTTTAATAGTACTCTCGTGAGTCATTGAGCTGACGAGCTCGTGGATGAAGTACCGCATGCCTGTGAGAGGAACCAGACCTGAAAAAGATGTTGGCCTCCTACTCAGCAAACTCCACATTTGAAATACTGTAACCTCTACTGATGACGGTTAAAGAACCAGAAACGCGTGTCTAGAGATCAGCACTATCTGTTTCAACTATGAGAAACAATTGAGCACCCTTGAAGCAAGCAAGTAACCGCAACTGCATTTACCACAATGCCAGGGGCGAACCTTGCTGGGAGGTGAAGCAGTGTGCTCCCACCCCTGTTCCTGTTTAATAGTACTCTCAGGAGTCATTAAGCTGACGAGCTCGTGGATGAAGCACCCGCATGCCTGTGAGAGGTACCAGACCTGAGAAAGATGTTGGAAGCCTACTCAGCAAACCCCAAATTTTAAAGACTGTAATCTCTACTGATGACGGTTAAAGAACCAGAAACACGTGTCTAGAGATCAGCACTATCTGCGCCAACTGTGGCGAAACACTCAAACACTCTTGAAGCAAGCAAGTCACTGAAACTGCATTTATCACAATGCCAGGGGCGAACCTTGCTGGGAGGTGAAGCGGTGTGCTTCCACCCCTGTTCATGTTTAATAGTACTCCAATGAGTCCTTGAGCTGACGAGCTTGTGGATGAAGCACCAGCATGCCTGTGAGAGGAACCTGACCTGACAAAGGTGTTGACAGCCTACTTAGCAAACCCCTCATTTGAAAGACTGCAATCTCTACTGATGACAGTTAAAGAAACAGAACGACGTGTCTAGAGATCAGCACTATCTGCGCCAACTGTGGCGAAACACTTGAACACTCTTGAAGCAAGCAAGTAACTGAAACTGCATTTACCACAAAGCCAGGGGCGAACCTTGCTGGGGGGTGAAGCGGTGTGCTCCCACCCCTGTTCCTGTTTAATAGTACTCCCATGAGTTATTGAGCTGACAAGCTGGTGGATGAAGCACCCGCATGCCTGTGAGTGGTACCTGACCTGAGAAAGATGTTGGGAGCCTACTCAGCAAACCCCATATTTGAAAGACTATAAGCTCTACTGATGACGGTTAAAGAACCAGAAACACGTGTATAGAGATCAGCACTATCTGCGCCAACTGTGGCGAAACACTCAAACACTCTTGAAGCAAGCAAGTAACTGAAACTGCAATTACCACAATGTCAGGGGCGAACATTGCTGGGAGGTGAAGCGGTGTGCTGCCAACCCCTATTCCTGTTTAATAGTACTCCTGTGAGTCATTGAGCCGACAAGCTCTTGGATGAAACACCCGCATGCCTGTGAGAGGTCCCTCACCTGAGAAAGATGGACGCAGCCTACTCAGCAAACTCCACATTTGAAAGACTGTAATCGATACTGATTACGGTTAAAGAACCAGAAACACGTGTCTAGAGATCAGCACTATCTACGCTAACTGTGGCGAAACACTCAAACACTCTTGAAGCAAGCAAGTAACTGAAACTGCATTTACCACAATACCAGTGGCAAACCTGGCTAGGAGGTAAAGCCGTGTGCCCCCACCCCTGTTCCTGTTTAATAGTACTCTCGTGAGTCATTGAGCTGACGAGCTCGTGGATGAAGTACCCGCATGCCTGTGAGAGGAACCAGACCTGAAAAAGATGTTGGCCTCCTACTCAGCAAACTCCACATTTGAAATACTGTAACCTCTACTGATGACGGTTAAAGAACCAGAAACGCGTGTCTAGAGATCAGCACTATCTGTTTCAACTATGAGAAACAATTGAGCACCCTTGAAGCAAGCAAGTAACCGCAACTGCATTTACCACAATGCCAGGGGCGAACCTTGCTGGGAGGTGAAGCAGTGTGCTCCCACCCCTGTTCCTGTTTAATAGTACTCTCAGGAGTCATTAAGCTGACGAGCTCGTGGATGAAGCACCCGCATGCCTGTGAGAGGTACCAGACCTGAGAAAGATGTTGGAAGCCTACTCAGCAAACCCCAAATTTTAAAGACTGTAATCTCTACTGATGACGGTTAAAGAACCAGAAACACGTGTCTAGAGATCAGCACTATCTGCGCCAACTGTGGCGAATCACTCAAACTCTCTTGAAGAAAGCAAGTAACTGAAACTGCAATTACCACAATGTCAGGGGCGAACATTGCTGGGAGGTGAAGCGGTGTGCTGCCAACCCCTATTCCTGTTTAATAGTACTCCTGTGAGTCATTGAGCCGACAAGCTCTTGGATGAAACACCCGCATGCCTGTGAGAGGTACCTGACCTGAGAAAGATGTTTGCAGCCTACTTAGCAAACTCCAGATTTCAAAGACTGTAATCTCTACTGATGATGGTTAAAGAACCAGAAACACGTGTATAGAGATCAGCACTATCTGCGCCAACTGTGACGAAACACTCGAACACTCTTGAAGCAAGCAAGTAACCGAAACTGCATTTACCACAATGTCATGGGCGAACCTTACTGGGAGGTGAAGCAGTGTGCTACCACCCCTGTTCCTGTTTAATAGTATTCCAGTGGGTCATTGAGCTGACAAGCTCGTGTATGAAGCACCCGCATGCCTGTGAGAGGTACCTGACCTGAGAAAGATGTTGGCAGCCTACTCAGCAAACCCCACATTTGAAAGACTGTAATCTCTACTGATGACGGTTAAAGAACCAGAAACACGTGTCTAGAGATCAGCACTATCTGCGCCAACTGTGACGAAACACTCGAACACTCTTGAAGCAAGCAAGTAACCGAAACTGCATTTACCACAATGCCAGGGGCGAACCTTGCTGGGAGGTGAAGCGGTGTGCTACCACCCCTGTTCCTGTTTAATAGTATTCCCGTGAGTCATTGAGCTGACAAGCTCGTGTATGAAGCACCCGCATGCCTGTGAGAGGCACCTGACCTGAAAAAGATGTTGGCAGCCTACTCAGCAACTCCACATTTGAAAGACTGTAATCTCTACTGATGACGGTTAAAGAACCAGAAACACGTGTCTAGAGATCAGCACTATCTACGCTAACTGTGGCGAAACACTCAGACACTCTTGAAGCAAGCAAGTAACTGAAACTGCATTTACCACAATACCAGTGGCGAACCTGGCTAGGAGGTAAAGCGGTGTGCCCCCACCCCTGTTCCTGTTTAATAGTACTCTCGTGAGTCATTGAGCTGACGAGCTCGTGGATGAAGAACCCGCATGCCTGTGAGAGGAACCTGACCTGACAAAGGTGTGGACACCCTACTCAGCAAACCCCACATTTGAAAGACTGCAATCTCTACTGATGACAGTTAAAGAAACAGAACCACGTGTCTAGAGATCAGCACTATCTGCGCCAACTGTGGCAAAACACTCGAACACTCTTGAAGCAAGCAAGTAACTGAAACTGCATTTACCACAATGCCAGGGGCGAACCTTGCTGGGAGGTGAAGCGGTGTGCTCCCACCCCTGTTCCTGTTTAATAGTACTCCCATGAGTTATTGAGCTGACCAGCTGGTGGATTAAGCACCCGCATGCCTGTGAGAGGTACCTGACCTGAGAAAGATGTTGGGAGCCTACTCAGCAAACCCCACATTTGAAAGACTGTATGCTCTACTGATGACGGTTAAAGAACTAGAAACACGTGTATAGAGATCAGCACTATCTGCGCCAACTGTGGCGAAACACTCAAACACTCTTGAAGCAAGCAAGTAACTGAAATTGCATTTACAACAATACCAGGGGTGAAACTTGCTGGGAGGTGAAGTGGTGTGCTACCACACCTCTTCCTGTTTAATAGTACTCTCTTGAGTCATTGAGCTGACGAGCTCGTGGATGAAGCACACGCATGCCTGTGAGAGGTACCTGACGTGAGAAAGATGTTTGCAGCCTACTTAGCAAACTCCACATTTGAAAGGCTGCAATCTCTACTGATGACGGTTAAAGAACCAGAACCACGAGACTAGAGATCAGCACTATCTGCGCCAACTGTGGCGAAACACTTGAACACTATTGAAGCAAGCAAGTAGCTGAAAGTGCATTTACCACAATGCCAGGGTGCAAACCTTGCTGGGAGGTGAAGCGGTGTGCTCCCACCCCTGTTCATGTTTAATAGTACTCCTATGAGTCCTTGAGCTGACGAGCTTGTGGATGAAGCACAAGCATGCCTGTGAGAGGAACCTGACCTGACAAAGGTGTTGACAGCCTACTTAGCAAACCCCACATTTGAAAGACTGCAATCTCTACTGATGACAGTTAAAGAAACAGAACGACGTGTCTAGAGATCAGCACTATCTGCGCCAACTGTGGCGAAACACTCAAACACTCTTGAAGCAAGCAAGTCACTGAAACTGCATTTATCACAATGCCAGGGGCGAACCTTGCTGGGAGGTGATGGGGTGTGCTTCCACCCCTGTTCATGTTTAATAGTACTCCTATGAGTCCTTGAGCTGACGAGCTTGTGGATGAAGCACAAGCATGCCTGTGAGAGGAACCTGACCTGACAAAGGTGTTGACAGCCTACTTAGCAAACCCCACATTTGAAAGACTGCAATCTCTACGGATGACAGTTAAAGAAACAGAATGACGTGTCTAGAGATCAGCACTATCTGCGCCAACTGTGGCGAAACACTTGAACACTCTTGAAGCAAGCAAGTAACTGAAACTGCATTTACCACAAAGCCAGGGGCGAACCTTGCTGGGAGGTGAAGCGGTGTGCTCCCACCCCTGTTCCTGTTTAATAGTACTCCCATGAGTTATTGAGCTGACAAGCTGGTGGATGAAGCACCCGCATGCCTGTGAGAGGTACCTGACCTGAGAAAGATGTTGGGAGCCTACTCAGCAAACCACATATTTGAAAGACTATAAGCTCTACTGATGACGGTTAAAGAACCAGAAACACGTGTATAGAGATCAGCACTACCTGCGCCAACTGTGGCGAAACACTCAAACACTCTTGAAGCAAGCAAGACACTGAAACTGCATTTTTCACAATGCCAGGGGCGAACCTTGCTGGGAGGTGAAGCGGTGTGCTTCCACCCCTGTTCTTGTTTAATAGTACTCCTATGAGTCATTGAGCTGACGTGCTTGTGGATGAAGCACCAGCATGCCTGTGAGAGGAACCTGACCTGACAAAGATGTTGACAGCCTACTCAGCAAACCCCACATTTGAAAGACTACAATCTTTATTGATGACAGTTAAAGAAACAGAACCACGTGTCTAGAGATCAGCACTATCTGCGCCAACTGTGGCGAAACACTTGAACACTCTTGAAGCAAGCAAGTAACTGAAACTGCATTTACCACAATGCCAGGGGCGAACCTTGCTTGGAGGTGAAGCGGTGTGCTCCCACACCTGTTCCTGTTTAATAGTACTCCCATGAGTTTTTGAGCTGACAAGCTGGTGGATGAAGCACCCGCATGCCTGTGAGAGGTACCTGACCTGAGAAAGATGTTGGGGGCCTTCTCAGCAAACCCCACATTTGAAAGACTGTAAGCTCTACTGATGACGGTTAAAGAACCAGACACACATGTATAGAGATCAGCAATATCTGCGCCAACTGTGGCGAAACACTCAAACACTCTTGAAGCAAGTAAGTAACTGAAACTGCAATTACCACAATGTCAGGGGCGAACATTGATGGGAGGTGAAGCGGTGTGCTGCCAACCCCTATTCCTGTTTAATAGTACTCCTGTGAGTCATTGAGCCGCCAAGCTCTTGGATGAAACACCCGCATGCCTGTGAGAGGTCCCTAACCTGAGAAAGATGTACGCAGCCTACTCAGCAAACTCCACATTTGAAAGACTGTAATCGCTACTGATTACGGTTAAAGAACCAGAAACACGTGTCTAGAGATCAGCACTATCTACGCAAACTGTGGCGAAACACTCAAACACTCTTGAAGCAAGCAAGTAACTGAAACTGCATTTACCACAATGCCAGGGGCGAACCTTGCTGGGAGGTGAAGTGGT
This sequence comes from Triturus cristatus, assembly GCF_964204655.1. Lineage (NCBI taxonomy): Eukaryota > Metazoa > Chordata > Amphibia > Caudata > Salamandridae > Triturus > Triturus cristatus. The sequence goes on along the minus strand of NC_140582.1, from coordinate 1,103,089,655 downwards.
GTGCTCAAACACCTGTTCCTGTTTAATAGTACTCTCGTGAGTCATTGAGCTGACAAGCCCGTGGATGAAGCACCCGCATGCCTGTGAGAGGTACCTGACCTGAGAAAGATGTTGGCAGCCTACTTAGCAAACTCCACATTTCAAAGACTGTAATCTCTACTGATGACGGCTAAAGAACCAGAACCACGTGTCTAGAGATTAGCACTATCTGCGCCAACTGGGGCGAAACACTCAACCACTCATGAAGCAAGCAAGCAACTGAAACTGCATTTACCACAATACCAGGAGCGAACCTTGCTGGGAGGTGAAGCGGTGTGCTTCCACCCCTGTTCCTGTTTAATAGTACTCTTGTGAGTCATTGAGCTGAAGAGCTCGTGGATGAAGCACCAGCATGCCTGTGAGAGGCCCGCATACCTATGAGAGGTACCTGACCTGAGAAAGATGTTGGCAGCCTACTCAGCAAACCCCACATTTGAAAGACTGTAATTTCTACTGATGAAGGTTAAAAAACCAGAACCACGTGTCTAGAGATCAGCACTATCTGCGTCAACTATGGCGAAACACTCGAACACTCTTGAAGGAAGCAAGTAACCGAAACTGCATTTACCACAATGCCAGGGGCGAACCTTACTGGGAGGTGAAGCAGTGTGCTACCACCCCTGTTCCTGTTTAATAGTATTCCAGTGGGTCATTGAGCTGACGAGCTCGTGTATGAAGCACCCGCATGCCTGTGAGAGGTACCTGACCTGAGAAAGACGTTGGCAGCCTACTTAGCAAATCCCACATTTGAAAGACTGTAATCTCTACTGATGACAGTTAAAGAACCAGAAACACGTGTCTAGAGATCAGCACTATCTGCTCCAACTGTGGTGAAACACTCGAACACTCTTGAAGCAAGCAATTAACTGAAACTGCAATTACCACAATGTCAGGTGCGAACCTTGTTGGGAGGTGAAGCGTTGTGTTCCCACCCCTGTTCCTGTTTAATAGTACTCCCATGAGTCATTGAGCTGATGAGCTCATGGATGAAGCACTCGCATGCCTGTAAGAGGTACCTGACCTGAGAAAGATGTTGGCAGCCTACTTAGCAAACTCCACATTTGAAAGACTGTAATCTCTACTGATGACGGTTAAAGAACCTGAACCACGTGTCTAGAGATTAGCACTATCTGCGCCAACTGGGGCGAAACACTCAAACACTCATGAAGCAAGCAAGCAACTGAAACTGCATTTACCACAATACCAGGAGCGAACCTTGCTGGGAGGTGAAGCGGTGTGCTATCACCCCTGTTCCTGTTTAATAGTACTCTCGTGAGTCTTTGAGCTGAAGAGCTCGTGGATGAAGCACCAGCATGCCTGTGAGAGGCCCGCATACCTGTGAGAGGTACCTGACCTGAGAAAGATGTTGGCAGCCTACTCAGCAAATCCCACATTTGAAAGACTGTAATCTCTACTGATGACAGTTAAAGAACCAGAAACACGTGTCTAGAGATCAGCACTATCTGCTCCAACTGTGGCGAAACACTCGAACACTCTTGAAGCAAGCAAGTAACTGAAACTGCATTTACCACAATGCCAGAGGCGAACCTTGCTGGGAGGTGAAGCGGTGTGCTCCCACCCCTGTTCCTGTTTCATAGTACTCCTGTGAGTCATTGAGCGGAACAGCTCGTGGATGAAGCACCCGCATGCCTGTGAGAGGTACCTGGCCTGTGAAAGATGCTGGCAGACTACTGTGCAAACCCCACATTTGAAAGAGTGTAATCTCTACTGATGATGGTTAAAGAACCAGAAACACATGTCTAGAGATCAGCACTATCTGGGGAAAATGTGGCGAAACACTAGAACACTCTTGAAGCAAGCAAATAACTGAAACTGCATTTACCACAATGCCAGTGTGCAAATTATCCTGGGAGGTGAACCGGTGTGCTCCCACCCCTGTTCCTGTTTAATAGTTCTCCAGTGAGTCATTGAGCTGACAAGCTCGTGGATGAAGCACCCACATGCCTGTGAGACGTACATGACCTCAGAAAGATGTTGGCAGCCTACTCAGCAAACCCCACATTTGAAAAACTGTAATCTCTACTGATGACGGTTAAAGAACCAGAAACACGTGTCTAGAGATCAGCACTATCTGCGCCAACTGTGGCGAAACACTCGAACACTCTTGAAGCAAGCAAGTAACCGAAACTGCATTTACCACAATGCCAGAGGCGAACCTTGCTGGGAGGTGAAGCGCTGGGCTCCCACCCCTGTTCCTGTTTAATTGTTCTCCCGTGAGTCATTGAGCTGACGAGCTGGTGGATGAAGCACCTGCATGCCTGTAAGAGGTACATGACCTGAGAAAGATGTTGGAAGCCTACTCAGAAAACCCCAGATTTCAAAGACCGTTATCTCTACTGATGACGGTTAAAGAACAAGAACCACGTGTCTAGAGATCAGCACTATCTTCGCCAACTGTGGTGAAACACTCGAACACTCTTGAAGCAAGCAAGTACCCGAAACTGCATTTACCGCAATGCCAGAGGCGAACCTTGCTGGGAGGTGAAGCAGTGTGCTCCCACCCCTGTTCCTGTTTAATAGTACTCTCGTGAGTCATTGAGCTGACGAGCTCGTGGATGAAGCACCCGCATGCCTGTGTGAGGTACTTGATACGAGAAAGATGTTGGCAGCCTACTTAGCAAACTCCACATTTGAAAGACAGTAATCTCTACTGATGACGGTTAAAGAACCAGAACCACGTGTCTAGAGATCATCACTATCTGCGCCAACTGTGGCAAAACACTTGAACACTCTTAAAGCAAGCAAGTAACTGAAACTGCATTAACCACAATGCCAGGGGCGAACCATGCTGGGAGGTGAAGCGGTGTGCTCCCACCCCTGTTCCTGTTTAATAGTAATCCCATGAGTCATTGAGCTGAGGAGTTCGTGGATGAAGCACCTGCATGCCTGTGAGAGGAACCAGACCTGAGAAAGGTGTTGTCAGCCTACTCAGCAAACCCCAAATTTCAAAGACTGTAATCTCTACTGATGACGGTTAAAGAACCAGAAACACGTGTCTAGAGATCAGCACTACCTGCGCCAACTGTGGCGAAACACTCGAACACTCTTAAAGCAAGCAAGTAACTGAAACTGCATTTACCACAATGCCAGGGGCAAACCTTGCTGGGAGGTGAAGCGGTGTGCTCCCACCCCTCTTCCTGTTTAATTGTACTCTCGTGAGTCATTGAGCTGATGAGCTCGTGGATGAAGCACCCGCATGCCTGTGAGAGGTACCTGACCTGAGAAAGATGTTGGCAGCCTACTTAGCAAACTCCACATTTGAAAGACTGTAATCTCTACTGATGACGGTTAAAGAACCAGAACCACGTGTCTAGAGATCAGCACTATCTGCGCCAACTGTGGCGAAAGACTCAAACACTCTTGAAGCAAGCAAGTAACTGAAACTGCATTTACCACAATGCCAGGACCGAACCATGCTGGGAGGTGAAGCGGTGTGCTCCTACCCCTGTTCCTGTTTAATAGTACTCCCATGAGTCATTGAGCTGATGAGCTCGTGGATGAAGCACCCGCATGCCTGTGAAAGGTACCAGACCTGAGAAAGATGTTGGCAGCCTACTCAGCAAACCCCAGATTTCAAAGACTGTAATCTCTACTGATGACGGTTAAAAAACCAGAACCACGTGTCTAGAGATCAGCACTATCTGCGTCAACTGTGGTGACACACTTGAACACTCATGAAGCAAGCAAGTTACTGAAACTGCAATTACCACAATGTCAGGGGCGAACCTTGCTGGGAGGTGAAGCGGTGTGCTCCCAACCCTCTTCCTGTTTAATAGTACTCCTGTGAGTCATTGAGCTGACGAGCTCGTGGATGAAGCACCAGCATGCCTGTGAGACGTATCTGACCTGAGAAAGATGTTGGCAGCCTACTCAGCAAACCCCACATTTGAAAGACTATAATCTCTACTGATGATGGTTAAAGAACCAGAAACACATGTCTAAATATCAGCACTATATGCGCCAACAATGGCAAAACACTCGAACACTCTTGAAGCAAGCAAGTAACCGAAACTGCATTTACCACAATGCCAGAGGCGAACCTTGCTGGGAGGTGAATCGGTGTGCTCCCACCCCTCTTCCTGTTTAATAGTTCTCCAATGTGTCAATGAGCTAACGAGCTGGTGGATTAAGCACCTGCATGCCTGTGAGATGTACCTGACCTGAAAAAGATGTTGGCAGCCTACTCAGCAAACTCCACATTTGAAAGGCTGTAATCTCTATTGATGACTTTTAAAGAACCAGAAACACGTGTCTAGGGATCAGCACTATCTGCTCCAACTATGGCGAAACAATCGAGCACCCTTGAAGCAAGCAAGTAACCAAAACTGCATTTACCACAATGCCAGGGGCGAACCTTGCTGGGAGGTGAAGCAGTGTGCTCCCACCCCTGTTCCTGTTTAATAGTACTCTCATGAGTCATTAAGCTGACGAGCTTGTGGATGAAGCACCCGCATGCCAGTGAGAGGTACCAGACTTGAGAAAGATGTTGGAAGACTACTCAGCAAACCCCAAATTTCAAAGACTGTAATCTCTACTGATGATGGTTAAAGAACCAGAAACACATGTCTAGAGATCAGCACTATCTGCGCCAACTGTGGCGAAACACTTGAACACTCTTGAAGCAAGCAAGTCACTGAAACTGCATTTATCACAATGCCAGGGGCGAACCTTGCTGGGAAGTGAAGCGGTGTGCTTCCACCCCTGTTCATGTTTAATAGTACTCCTATGAGTCATTGAGCTGAGGAGCTTGTGGATGAAGCACCAGCATGCCTGTGAGAGGAACCTGACCTGACAAAGATGTTGACAGCCTACTCAGCAAATCCCACATTTGAAAGACTGCAATCTCTACTGATCACAGTTAAAGAAACAGAACCACGTGTCTAGAGATCAGCACTATCTGCGCCAACTGTGGCAAAACACTTGAACACTCTTGAAGCAAGCAAGTAACTGAAACTGCATTTACCACAATGCCAGGGGCGAACCTTGCTGGGAGGTGAAGCAGTGTGCTCCCACCCCTGTTCCTGTTTAATAGTACTCCCATGAGTTATTGAGCTGACAAGCTGGTGAAGGAAGCACCCGCATGCCTGTGAGAGGTACCTGACCTGAGAAAGATGTTGCGAGCCTACTCAGCAAACCCCACATTTGAAAGACTGTAAGCTCTACTGATGACGGTTAAAGAACATGAAACACTTGTATAGAGATCAGCACTATCTGCGCCAACTGTGGCGAAACACTCAAACACTCTTGAAGCACGCAAGTAACTGAGACTGCAATTACCACAATGTCAGGTGGAACATTGCTGGGAGGTGAAGCGGTGTGCTGCCAACCCCTATTCCTGTTTAATAGTACTCCTGTGAGTCATTGAGCTGACGAGCTTGTGGATGAAGCACCCGCATGCCTGTGAGAGGTACCTGACCTGAGAAAGATGTAGGCAGCCTACTCAGCAAACCCCACATTTGAAATACTGTAATCTCTACTGATGACGGTTAAAGAACCAGAAACACGTGTCTAGAGATCAGCACTATCTGCACCAACTGTGGCAAAACACTCGAACACTCTTGAAGCAAGCAAGTAACCAAAACTGTATTTACCACTATGCCAGAGGCGAACCTTACTGGGAGGTGAAGCGGTGTGCTACCACCCCTGTTCCTGTTTAATATTATTCCCGTGGGTCATTGAGCTGACTAGCTCGTGTATGAAGCACCCGCATGCCTGTGAGAGGTATCTGACCTGAGAAAGATGTTGGCAGCCTACTCAGCAAATCCCACATTTGAAAGACTGTAATCTCTACTGATGACAGTTAAAGAACCAGAAACACGTATCTAGAGATCAGCACTATCTGCTCCAACTGTGGCGAAACACTCAAACACTCTTGAAGCAAGCAAGTAACTGAAACTGCAATTACCACAATGTCAGGGGCGAACCTTGCTGGGAGGTGAAGAGGTGTGCTCCCACCCCTGTTCCTGTTTAATAGTACTCCTGTGAGTCATTGAGCAGACGAGCTTGTGCATGAAGCATCCGCATGCCTGTGAAAGGTACCTGACCTGAGAAAGATGTTGACAGCCTACTCAGCAAACCCCACATTTGAAAGACTGTACTCTCTACTGATGACGGTTAAAGAACCAGAAACACGTGTGTAGAGATCAGCACTAACTGCGCCAACTGTGGCGAAACACTCGTACACACTTGAAGCAAGCAAGTAACCAAAACTGCATTTACCACAATGCCAGGGGCGAACCTTCCTGGGAGGTGAAGTGGTGAGCTCCCACCCCAGTTCCTGTTTAATTGTACTCCTGTGAGTCATTGAGCCGACAAGCTCGTGGATGAAGCACCCGCAAGCCTGTGAGAGGTCCCGCACCTGAGAAAGATGTACGCAGCCTACTCAGCAAACTCCACATTTGAAAGACTGTAATCTCTTCTGATTACGGTTAAAGAACCAGAAACACGTGTCTAGAGTTCAGTACTATCTGTGCTAACTGTGGAGAAACACTCAAACACTCTTGAAGAAATTAAGTAACTGAAACTGCATTTACCACAATACCAGGGGCGAACCTTGCTGGGAGGTGAAGCGGTGAGCTCCCACCCCTGTTCCTTTTTAATGTTACTCTTGTGAGTCATTGAGCTGACGAGCTTGTGGATGAAGCACCCGCATGCCTGTGAGAGGTACCTGACCTGAGAAAGATGTTGGCAGCCTACTCAGCAAACTCCACATTTGAAAGACTGTAATCTCTGCTGATGACGGTTAAAGAACCAGAAACACGTGTCTAGAGATCAGCACTATCTGCTCCAACTATGGCGAAACAATCGAGCACCCTTGAAGTAAGCAAGTAACCAAAACTGCATTTACCACAATGCCAGGGGCGAACCTTGCTGGGAGGTGAAGCAGTGTGCTCCCACCCCTGTTCCTGTTTAATAGTACTCCCATGATTCATTGAGGTGATGAGCTCGAGGATGAAGCACCCGCATGCCTGTGAGAGGTACCTGACCTGAGAAAGATTTTGGCAGCCTCCTCCGCAAACACCACATTTGAAAAACTGTAATCATAACTGATGACGGTTAAAGAACCAGAAACACGTGTCTAGAGATCAGCACTATCTGCGCCAACTGTGGCAAAACACTCGAACACTCTTAAAGCAAGCAAGTAACAGAAACTGCATTTACCACTATGCCAGGGTGCAAACCTTGCTGGGAGGTGAAGCGGTGTGCTCCCACCCCAGTTCCTGTTTAATAGTACTCTTGTGAGTCTTTGTGCTGACGTGCTTGTGGATGAAGCACCCGCATGCCTCTGAGAGGTACCTGAACTGAGAGAGATGTTGGCAGCCTACTTAGCAAACTCCACATTTGAAAGACTGTAATCTCTACTGATTACGGTTAAAGAACCAGAAACACGTATCTAGAGATCAGCACTATCTACGCTAACTCTGGCGAAACACTCAAAAACTCTTGAAGCAAAAAAGTTACCAAAACTGCATTTAGCACAATGCCAGGGGCGAACTATGCTGGGAGAAGAAGCGGTGTGCTCCCACCCCTTTTCCTGTTTAATAGTACTCTTGTGAGTCATTGAGCTGACGAGCTCGTGGATGAAACACCCGCATGCCTGTGAGAGGCACCTGACCTGAAAAGGATGTTGGCAGCCTACTCAGCAAACTCCACATTTGATAGACTGTAATCTCTACCGATGACGGTTAAAGAACCAGAAACACGTGTCTAGATATCAGCACTTTCTACGACAACTGTGGCGAAACACTCGAACACTCTTGAAGCAAGTAAGTAACTGAATCTGCATTTACCACAATGCCAGGGGCGAACCTTCCTGGGAGGTGAAGGGGTGTGCTACCACCCCTATTCCTGTTTAATAGTATTCCCGTGAGTCATTGAGCTGACAAGCTCATGCATGAAGCACCCACATGCCTGTGAGAGGCACCTGACCTGAAAAAGATGTTGGCAGCTGCTCAGCAAACTCCACATTTGAAAGACTGTAATCTCTACTGATAACGGTTAAAGAACCAGAAACACGTGTCTAGAGATCAGCACTTTCTGCACCAACTGTGTCAAAACACTCGAACACTCTTGAAGCAAGCAAGTAACTGAAACTGCATTTACCACAATGCCAGGGGCAAACCTTGCTGGGAGGTGAAGCGGTGTGCTCCCTCACCTGTTCCTGTTTAATAGTACTCCCATGAGTCATTGAGCTGATGAGCTCATGGATGAAGCACCCGCATGCCTGTGAGAGGTACATGACCTGAGAAATATGTTGGCAGCCTACTCAGCAAACCCCACATTTGAAAGACTGTAATCTCTACTGATGACGGTTAAAAAACCAGAACCACGTGTCTAGAGATCAGAACTATCTGTGTCAACTGTGGCGAAACACTCGAACACTCTTGAAGCAAGCAAGTAACTGAAACTGCATTTACCACAATGTCAGGGGCGAACCTTGCTGGGAGGTGAAGCGGCATCCTCCCACACCAGTTCCTGTTTAATAATTCTCCAGTGAGTCATTGAGCTGACAAGCTCGTGGATGAAGCACCCGCATGCCTGTGAAAGGTACCAGACCTGAGAAAGATGTTGGCAGCCTACTCAGCAAACCCCACATTTGAAAGACTGCAATCTCTACTTATGACAGTTAAAGAACCAGAAACACATGTTTAGAGATCAGCACTATCTGCTCCAACTGTGGCGAAACACTGCAACACTCTTTAAGGAAGCAAGTACCCAAAACTGCATTTACCACAATACCAGGGGCGAACCTTACTGGGAGGTGAAGCAGTGTGCTACCACCCCCTTTCCTGTTTAATAGTATTAAAGTGGGTCATTAAGCTGATGAGCTCGTGTATGAAGCACCCGCATGCCTTTGAGAGGTACCTGACCTCAGAAAGATGTTGGCAGCCTACTCAGCAAATCCCACATTTGAAAGACTGCAATCTCTACTTATGACAGTTAAAGAACCAGAAACACATGTCTAGAGATCAGCACTATCTGCTCCAACTGTGGTGAAACACTCGAACAGTCTTGAAGCAAGCAAGTAACTGAAACTGCAATTACCACAATGTCAGGTGCGAACCTTGTTGGGAGGTGAAGCATTGTGTTCCCACCCCTGTTCCTGTTTAATAGTACTCTTGTGAGTCATTGAGCTGACAAGTCCGTGGATGAAGCACCCGCATGCCTGTGAGAGGTACCTGACCTGAGAAATATGTTGGCAGCCTACTTAGCAAAATCCACATTTGAAAGACTGTAATCTCTACTGATGACGGTTAAAGAACCAGAACCACGTGTCTAGAGATTAGCACTATCTGCGCCAACTGTGGCGAAACACTCAAACACTCATGAAGCAAGCAATAAACTGAAACTGGATTGACCACAATACCAGGGGTGAACCTTGCTGGGAGGTGAAGCGGTGTGCTTCCACCCCTGTTCCTGATTAATAGTACTCTCGTGAGTCATTGAGCTGACGAGCTCGTGTATGAAGCACCCGCATGCCTCTGAGAAGCACCTGACCTGAAAAAGATGTTGGCAGCCTACTCAGCAAACCCCAAATATCAAAGACTGTAATCTCTACTGATGACGGTTAAAGAACCAGAAACACGTGTCTAGAGATCAGCACTATCTACGCTAACTGTGGCGAAACACTCAAACTCGCTTGAACCAAGCAAGTAACTGAAACTGCATTTACCACAATACCAGTGGCGAACCTGGTTGGGAGGTAAAGCGGTGTGCTCCCACCCCTGTTCCTGTTTAATAGTACTCTCGTGAGTCATTGAGCTGACGAGCTCGTGGATGAAGCACCCGCATGCCTGTGAGAGGAAGCAGACCTGAGAAAGATGTTGGCAGCCTACTCAGCAAACCCCAAATTTCGAAGACTGTAATCTCTACTGATGACGGTTAAAGAACCAGAAAACGTGTCTAGAGATCAGTACTTTCTGCGCCAACTGTGGCGAAACACTCGAACACTCTTGAAGCAAGCAAGTAACTGAAACTGCATTTACCACAATGCCAGGGGCGAACCTTGCTGGGAGGTGAAGTGGTGTGCTCCCACCCCTGTTCCTGTTTAATAGTACTCTCGTGAGTCATTGAGCAGACGAGCTCGTGGGTGAAGCACCCGCATGCCTGTGAGAGGTACCTGACCTGAGAAAGATGTTGGCAGCCTACTTAGCAAACTCCACATTTGAAAGACGGTAATCTCTACTGATGATGGTTAAAGAACCAGAACCGCGTGTCTAGAGAGCAGCACTATCTGCGCCAACTGTGGCGAAACACTCGAACACTCTTGAAGCAAGCAAGTAACTGAAACTGCATTTACCACAATGCCAGGGGCGAACCATGCTGGGAGATGAAGCAGTGTGCTCCCACCCCTGTTCCTGTTTAATAGTACTCCCATGAGTCCATTGAGCTGATGAGCTCATGGATGAAGCACCCGCATGCCTGTGAGAGGTACCTGACCTGAGAAAGATGTTGGCAGCCTACTCGGCAAACCCCAAATTTCAAAGACTGTAATCTCTACTGATGAGGGTTAAAGAACCAAAAACACGTGTCTAGAGATCAGCACTTTCTGCGCCAACTGTGGCGAAACACTCAAACACTCTTGAAGCAAGCAAGTAACTGAAACTGCATTTACCACCATACCAGGGGCAAACCTTGCTGGGAGGTGAAGCGGTGTGCTCCCACCCCTGTTCCTGTTTAATAGTACTCTCGTGAGTCATTAAGCTGACAAGTCCGTGGATGAAGCACCCGCATGCCTGTGAGAGGTACCTGACCTGAGAAATATGTTGGCAGCCTACTTAGCATCTCCACATTTGAAAGACTGTAATCTCTACTGATGACGGTTAAAGAACCAGAACCACGTGTCTAGAGATTAGCACTATCTGCGCCAACTGTGGCGAAACACTCAAACACTCATGAAGCAAGCAATAAACTGAAACTGGATTTACCACAATACCAGGGGCGAACCTTGCTGGGAGGTGAAGCGGTGTGCTTCCACCCCTGTTCCTGATTAATAGTACTCTCGTGAGTCATTGAGCTGACGAGCTCGTGGATGAAGCACCAGCATGCCTGTGAGAGGCCCGCATACCTGTGAGAGGTACCTGACCTGAGAACGATTTTGGCAGCCTACTCAGCAAACCCCACATTTGAAAGACTGCAATCTCTACTGATGACAGTTAAAGAAACAGAACCACGTGTCTAGAGATCAGCACTATCTGCGCCAACTGTGGCAAAACACTCGAACACTCTTGAAGCACGCAAGTAACTGAAACTGCATTTACCACAATGCCAGGGGCGAACCTTGCTGTGAGGTGAAGCGGTGTGCTCCCATTCCTGTTCCTGTTTAATAGTACTCCCATGAGTTATTGAGCTGACAAGCTGGTGGATGAAGCACCCGCATGCCTGTGAGAGGTACCTGACCTGAGAAAGATGTTGGGAGCCTACTCAGCAAACCCCACATTTGAAAGACTGTAAGTTCTACTGATGACGGTTAAAGAACCAGAAACACGTGTATAGAGATCAGCACTATTTGCGCTAACTGTGGCAAAACACTCAAACACTCTTGAAACACGCAAGTAACTGAAACTGTGATTACCACAATGTCAGGGGCGAACATTGCTGGGAGGTGAAGCGGTGTGCTGCCAACCCATATTCCTGTTTAATAGTACTCCTGTGAGTCATTGAGCTGACGAGCTTGTGGATGAAGCACCCGCATGCCTGTGAGAGGTACCTGACCTGAGAAAGATGTTAGCAGCCTACTCAGCAAACCCCACATTTGAAATACTGCAATCTCTACTGATGACGGTTAAAGAACCAGAAGCATGTGTCTAGAGATCAGCACTATCTGCACCAACTGTCGCAAAACACTCGAACACTCTTGAAGCAAGCAAGTAACCGAAACTGCATTTACCACTATGCCAGAGGCGAACCTTGCTGGGAGGTGAAGCGATGTGTTCCCAGTCCTGTTCCTGTTTAATAGTTCTCCCGTGAGTCATTGAGCTGACAAGCTGGTGGATGAAGCACCTGCATGCCTGTGAGAGTTACCTGACCTGAGAAAGATGTTGTCAAGCTACTCAGCAAACTCCAAATTTGAAAGACTGTAATCTCTACTGATGACAGTTAAAGAACCAGAAACACGTGTCTGGAGATCAGCACTATCTGCGCCAACTGTGACGAAACACTCGAGCACTCTTGAAGCAAGCAAGTAACTGAAACTGCATTTACCACAATGCCAGGGGCGAACCTTGCTGGGAGGTGAAGCGGCGTCCTCCCACCCCAGTTCCTGTTTAATAGTTCTCCAGTGAGTCATTGAGCTGACAAGCTCGTGGATGAAGCACCTGCATGCCTGTGAAAGGTACCAGACCTGAGAAAGATATTGGCAACCTACTCAGAAAACCCCAGATTTCAATGACTGTAATCTCTACTGATGACGGGTAAAGAACCAGAAACACGTGTCTAGAGATCAGCACTATCTGCGCCAACTGTGGCGAAACACTCGAACACTCTTGATGCAAGCAAGTAACTGTAACTGCAATTACCACAATGCCAGTGTGCGAACCTTGCTGGGAGGTGAAGCGGTGTGCTCCCACCCCTGGTACTCTTTAATAGTTCTCCAGTGAGTTATAGTGCTGACAAGATCGTGGATGAAGCACCAGCATGCCTGTGAGACGTACCTGACCTGAGAAAGATGTTGGCAGCCTACTCAGCAAACCCCACATTTGAAAGACTTTAATCTCTACTGATGACGATTAAAGAACCAGAAACACGCGTCTAGAGATCAGCATTATCTGCGCCAACTGTGGCGAAACAATCGAACACACTTGAAGCAAGCAAGTAACCGAAACTGCATTTACCACAATGCCAGGGTGCAAACCTTCCTGGGAGGTGAAGCGGTGAGCTCCCACCCAAGTTCCTGTTTAATTGTACTCCCGTGAGTCATTGAGCTGACAAGCTTGTGTATGAAGCACCCGCAAGCCTGTGAGAGGTCCCGCACCTGAGAAAGATGTACGCAGCCTACTCAGCAAACTCCACAAGTGAAAAACTGTAATCTCTACTGATTACGGTTAAAGAACCAGAAACACGTGTCTAGAGTTCAGCACTATCTGTGCTAACTGTGGTGAAACACTCGAACACTCTTGAAGCAAGCAAGTAACCGAAACTGCATTTACCACAATGCCATGGGTGAACCTTGCTGGGAGGTGAAGCGGTGTGCTACCACACCTGTTCCTGTTTAATAGTACTCTCGTGAGCCATTGAGCTGACGAGCTCGTGGATAAAGCACCTGCATGCCTGTGAGAGGAACCAAACCTGAGAAAGATGTTGGCAGTCTACTCAGCAAACCCCAAATTTCAAAGACTGTAATCTCTACTGATGACGGTTAAAGAACCAGAACCACATGTCTAGAGATCAGCACTATCTGCGCCAACTGTGGCAAAACAGTTGAACACTCTTGAAGCAAGCAAGTAACCGAAACTGCATTTACCACAATGCCAGAGGCGAACCTTGCTGGGAGGTGAAGCGGTGTTCTCCCACCTCTGATGCTGTTTAATAGTTCTCCCATGAGTCAGTGAGCTGACGAGCCGGTGGATGAAGCACCTGCATGCCTGTGAGAGATACCTGACCTGAGAAAGATGTTGGCAGCCTACTCAGCAAACCCTTGATTTCAAAGACTATAATCTCTACTGATGATGGTTAAAGAACCAGAAACACATGTCTAGAGAACATCACTATCTGCGCCAACTGTGGCGAAAGACTCAAACCCTCTTGAAGCAAGCAAGTCACCGAAACTGCACTTACCACAATGCCAGAGGCGAACCTTGCTGGGAGGTGAAGCGGTGTTCTCCCACCCCTGTTCCTGTTTAATAGTTCTCCCATGAGTCAGTGTGCTGACAAGCTCGTGCATGAAGCACCCGCATGCCTGTGAGAGGTACCTGACCTGAATAAGATTTTGGCAGCCTACTCAGCAAACTCCACATTTGAAAGACTGTAATCTCTACTGATGACAGTTAAAGAACGAGAAACACGTGTCTAGAGATTAGCACTATCTGCTCCAACTATGGGGAAAAATCGAGCACATTTGAAGCAAGCAAGTAACCGAAACTGCATTTACCACAATGCCAGTGGCGAACCTTGCTGGGAGGTGAAGCAGTGTGCTCCCACCTCTGTTCCTGTTTAATAGTACTCTCATGAGTCATTAAGCTGACGAGCTCGTGGATGAAGCACCCGCATGCCTGTGAGAGGTACCAGACCTGAGAAAGTTGTTGAAAGCGTACTCAGCAAACCCCAAATTTCAAAGACTGTAATCTCTACTGATGATGGTTAAAGAACCAGAAACACTTGTCTATAGATCCGCACTATCTGCGCCAACTGTGGCGAAACACTCGAACACTCTTGAAGCAAGCAAGTCACTGAAACTGCATTTATCACAATGCCAGGGGCGAACCTTGCTGGGAGGTGAAGCGGTGTGCTTCCACCCCTGTTCATGTTTAATAGTACTCCTATGAGTCATTGAGCTGACAAGTTCGTGGATGAAGCACCAGCATGCCTGTGAGAGCTACCTGACCTGAGAAAGATGTTGGGAGCCTACTCAGCAAACCCCACATTTGAAAGAATGTAATCTCTACTGATGACGGTTAAAAAACCAGAACCACGTGTCTAGAGATCAGCACTGTCTGCGTCAACTGTGGTGAAACACTTGAACAGTCTTGAAGCAAGCAAGTAACTGAAACTGCATTTACCACAATGATAGGGGCGAACCTTGCTGGGAGGTGAAGCGGCGTCCTCCCACCCCTGTTCCTGTTTAATAGTTCTCCAGTAAGTCATTGAGCTGATGAGCTCGTGGATGAAGCACCCATGCCTGTGAGAGGTACTAGACCTGAGAAAGATGTTGGCAGCCTACTCAGCAAATCCCAAATTTCAAAGACTGTAATCTCTACTGATGACGGTTAAAGAACCTGAAACACGTGTCTAGAGATCTGCACTATCTGCGCCAACTGTGGCGAAACACTCGAACACTCTTGAAGCAAGCAAGTCACTGAAACTGCGTTTATCACAATGCCAGGGGTGAACCTTGCTGGGAGGTGAAGCGGTGTGCTTCCACCCCTGTTCATGTTTAATAGTACTCCTATGAGTCATTGAGCTGACGAGCTCGTGGATGAAGCACCAGCATGCCTGTTAGAGGTACCTGGCCTGAGATAGATGTTGGGAGCCTACTCAGCAAACCCCACATTTGAAAGACTGTAATCTCTACTGATGACGGTTAAAGAAACCCTCCGCCTGGGACGACTCCTGGTGGCCTCCCGCCCTGGGCACCGCACCCAAACCGACAGACCATGCACGCAACCTGGGCTTCATCCTGGACTCCTCCCTCTCCATGACCAGGCAAGTCAACAACGTCTCCTCGGTGTGCTTCAACATCCTACGCATGCTACGGAAGATCTTCTGGTGGATCCCCAACGAGACCAGGAAGACCGTCACCCAGGCCCTCGTCACCAGCCGACTGGACTACGGCAACGCCCTCTACGCCGGTACCACCGCCAAGCTCCAGAAGAGACTCCAGCGGATCCAGAACGCCTCAGCCAGACTCATCCTCGACATCCCACGAACCAGCCACATCTCCGGACATCTGAGAGACCTTCACTGGCTCCCCGTCAACAAAAGAATCACCTTCCGCCTCCTCACCCACGCACACAAAGCCCTACACGACCAAGGCCCGAGCTACCTCAACAGCCGAGTCAACTTCTACGCTCCCAAACGCCACCTCCGATCAGCCAACCACGCCCTCGCCGCCGTCCACCGCATCCGAAGAGCGACTACAGGAGGAAGGTCCTTCCCCTACCTGGCCGCCAAGACCTGGAACTCCCTCCCGACCGACCTGCGCCTGACCCAAGACCACCTCTCCTTCAGGAAGAAGCTGAAGACCTGGCTGTTCGAGCAGTAGCGGCACCCCCCCCCCCCCCAGCGCCTTGAGACCCTACGGGTATGTAGCGCGCTTTATAAGTGTCACTGATTGATTGATTGATAGAGATCAGCACTATCTGCACCAACTGTGGCAAAACACTCGAACACTCTTGAAGCAAGCAAGTAACCGAAACTGCATTTACCACTATGCCAGAGGCGAACCTTGCTGGGAGGTGAAGCGGTGTGCTCCCAGTCCTGTTCCTGTTTAATAGTTCTCCTGTGAGTCATTGAGCTGACGAGCTGGTTGATAAAGCACCTGCATGTCTGTGAGAGTTACCTAACCTGAGAAAGATGTTGGCAGCCTCCTCCGCAAACACCACATTTGAAAAACTGTAATCTCTACTGATGACGGTTAAAGAACCAGAAACACATGTCTAGAGATCTGCATTTATCACAATGCCAGGGAGGTAAAGCGGTGTGCTCCCACCCCAGTTTCTGTTTAATAGTACTCTTGTGAGTCTTTGAACTGACGAGCTTGTGGATGAAGCACCCGCATGTCTGTGAGAGGTACCTGACCTGAGAAAGATGTTGGCAGCCTACTTATCAAACTCCACATTTGAAAGACTGTAATCTCTACTGATTACGGTTAAAGAACCAGAAACACGTGTCTAGAGATCAGCACTATCTACTCTAACTCTGGCGAAACACTCAAAAACTCTTGAAGCAAGCAAGTAACCAAAACTGCATTTAGCACAATGCCAGTGGCGAACTATGCTGGGAGGTGAAGCGGTGTGCTCCCTCCACTTTTGCTGTTTAATAGTACTCTCGTGAGTCATTGAGCTGACGAGCTCGTGGATGAAGCACCCGCATGCCTGTGAGAGGTACGTGACCTGAGAAAGATGTTGGCAGCCTACTTAGCAAACTCCACATTTGAAAGACTGTAATCTCTACTGATGACGGTTAAAGAACCAGAACCACGTGTCTAGAGATCAGCACTATCTGTGCCAACTGTGGCGAAACATTTGAACACTCTTGAAGAAAGCAAGTAGCTGAAACTGCATTTACCACAATACCAGGGTGCAAACCTTGCTGGGAGGTGAAGCGGTGTGCTCCCAGCCCAGTTCCTGTTTAATAGTACTCCCATGAGTCATTGAGCCGACAAGCTCGTGGATGAAGCACCCGCATGCCTGTGAGAGGTCCTTCACCTGAGAAAGATGTACGCAGCCTACTTAGCAAACTCCACATTTGAAAGACTGTAATCTCTACTGATTACGGTTAAAGAACCAGAAACACGTGTCTAGAGATCAGCACTATCTACTCTAACTCTGGCGAAACACTCAAAAACTCTTGAAGCAAGCAAGTAACCAAAACTGCATTTAGCACAATGCCAGTGGCGAACTTTGCTGGGAGGTGAAGCGGTGTGCTCCCTCCACTTTTCCTGTTTAATAGTACTCTCGTGAGTCATTGAGCTGACGAGCTCGTGGATGAAGCACCTGTGGAAATTTAGCTTGCGAACTGAACATTATCTGCGCCATCTTGTCTCTCCCCAGCGCGACACACAGGAAAGCGCACGGCAGCCATTTTTAGGCACCCTGGTCTCTCCCTGCTCATTGCCGATCACCAGCGCATCCCCCTGGCGCTGCAAGCATTCCCCCGCGCGCCGGCCACCCCCGCTCTCTCATACACAGGCCATAAACCCTCTCCTTCTGCGCGACCCTACCATGGAACCACATCCCACGCCTGACCGACATCCCATAGATGGTCATGCATCTCTTTGATAACCCCCTTCCTCTGCGCCCCATTGTCCGAACCGATCCCAGGCCATCACCTAGCCCTGCGGATACTGTTTATTGCCCATACTGTAAGGGAAACACCCCACATCAAAGGATTATAGTAGATCAAGGCCCCCCCACCCCCTGAGACCCGACCGGTCGCACACAGCCCCTGGAATTGGCGGAATGTCCAGCTGTGTGATAGCCATCTCCTACTGTGGGTGGGGTGGGGACTTCCACTGTAGATTTGTGTGGGAACGAGCTCGAAGTGGGGATTCCGAGGATGTTCTTTCATGGATCAAAACAATCTCAAGAATGTGCCATGTATGATAAACCTGCAATAAAGTCATAAACCTGTGTATAAGAGGCCAGGCCTCAGAGATGCAGTTAGAGCACCTCGTGACGATACCTTGCTGTCTGATCTGATGTGTTCCACTCCGACGGAATAAAACTTTGTTTCCTGCCTTCCAGTCTCCGGCGCCTGCCTCTTTATTGGTTTAGCATCGAATGGTATAAGAGGCGATTACCGCCGGGCAATACTTGAAAGGTTATCGACTACGACTGCCGCTACCATTTAACAATTGGCGTCCCAAGCGTGGGGCCCATCAGCGACACGTGGATCCAGTGGGAGAGGTCCCGACGACAGAGTGAACGACTGCAACGATCGGGAGAGCTCCTGCCCGATAGACCCTCGTCTGGCAGCCGATCATCCGAACTTCACTGGTTCCGAGCAGACCTCTCTCGAGTGATCTACGGTCCTGACTGGGAACCATCAGGAGTGCCGCGGCAAATACGGAGAGTAGAGGACCATCGGGCGCTGGAGGCGGAAGACGAGAAACTGTCCACGCGGTCCGGGTAAGGTCGTGAAACACGACAAATTGCGAAACGATTGATTGATTGATTGAAAAATACTAGTATTGCTTATTGATTGTTCTCTTTGAGATATTCGCTGTCTACAAACGGGGAGGAGTAGAAATACTCTCTCTCTCCCTTTGCAGATAGTGAAGGGTAGGTAACGCAGACTTTTGTCCCCGTTGTAACCCGTCGTGCCTATCTTTATATCCCCACTCATTGATTGTCCGAACATTGATTGTTTTGAAGAATAGTGCTCTTTGAGATATTCTCTGTTTGCAAATAACGTAGAATAGAAATATTCTGTCTAGTCTTTGCAAATAGTGAAGGGTAGGTAACGCAGACTTTTGTCCCCATTGTAACCCGTCGTGCCTATCTTTATCTCCCCATTGATTGATTGATTGTCCGAACACTAGTTGTTCGATATTGGTTCTTTGGAGGTATTCTCTGCTTACAAATAACGAGGAATAGAGATATTCTGTCTAGTCTTTGCAAGCAGTGAAAAGATAGGTAGTGCTGACTTTTGTCCCCGTTGTAACCCTTCATGCCTATCTTCTCCCCACTGATTGGTAGTTGGTTCTGCCCGGACCGCTTATTAGAGGTGGACCATCCGGCTCCACTGGAAGGCACCCCTAATAAGGACATGTTCACTAAATATGGACTAGTCGCCGTAGCTTATAGTAAGCTATGGCATAAATATACCAGGAAGGACCCCGAGAGTCAGTGGCCACTGATGGGATCCTTCGACGACCATAAATTAGAAATGCTAGAAATAGCTCTGCGTAGTAATAAAACAACACCTACTATGCTTGACAGTATCGGCATGTGGCGCAAAGAAGCAACACAACGGAAAAAGAGGGAAGAAGTAAAAGCAGAAAAGGAATTACGAAAGGCAGCTCACCTTGCCCCTAGAAAGTTAGAAGAAGAAATAAAAGAGAGGAGGGAAACTAAACTAAGACAGGAGCCCGAAACATCAGGCCAGTACCCTGTTAGGACCCCCTCTATGCTCTACCCTGAGTTGTCTTCTAAGCAACGAACAAATGACGAATTACTATTAGGTCCCCCGATCATTTACATGCCCCCTCCATACGCACCCTCCCAATCGGTAGTACAACACCCACAACCCCCAAACACAAGCGAAAGCAGTACAGGGGCCTCGGTCCTCACGGCCTCCGCGCCGGCCGAGCCTCTTGTACTGAACACAACGTTGGCAATAACGTTGGATGACCCTGAGATGAGAAAGAAAGATTCCACCAGAATGAATCGACTAACAAAGGATGAACGAGCAGGAATCGACAAGATAGTAGGGACACTGGTGGAGCGAAAGGAAAGTGAGGAGTACATAACAGACGTGCATAACTCGTATGCCGACAACCGCAGACGACACTTTGTCGTACGACTTTGTTATCACGCCCTGAATACATATGAGGATAGGTACCACGATAAAGGTCCCGAAGGCTTAGCGGCCCTATATAGGAAGGTAGACATTGGGGAAGAAGGAGAGGGCGATGTGACGAACCTCTTCACTCGTACACTCGAGGTCTATCGGTACCTTAAAGAGCACAGACAGACAACCAAAGCAGAAACCCCCATAGCGACTAAGCCCCAGGCAGAAAGGGCTGATACCATGATGCCCATCAAAGAGGCCGCCCCCTACTGGGTCCCCCCACGAGGTCAGGGAACACATGACGACATCAACCACCAAGATGCGAAGGGAAGGGTTGTATATAATTGGGTCTACCAGCCATGGGACCGACAAGACATTTTGACCTTTAGAAAAACCCTACCTGACTTAAGAAAGAACCCGACTGCCTTATACACCGAACTAGGTACAGCCTTAGGTTCAACAATAATGACTTTAGCAGATATCGACTTGTTCTTCGGGTTATGTCTGCCGGCTGATGTGTGGAAGCAAATCCGGAAAGTTGACCACGCTGAGCCGTTCGGATATACCTGGGTACAACTCGATACCATAGATAAACAGCGAGAACCGGGACAGAAACCCCCGAAAGCCATATTGGAGCTCCCAGACAAGATTGTACAGAAGTTGAAGACTCTAATCCCAGAAAGAAAGGTAGACTGGTCGATAGTGACGGCTTGTCGCCAGAAACCCCAGGAGGATGTGTCTGAATACTTCTCTCGATTCGAGACCGTGTTTTCCGATTATAGTGGCCAGGACATGACCACCGCAACATGACATCACCTCTTTGTCCAGAATTATGTGAAGGGTCTGTCACAAGAAGTCTCCCAGAAGCTGCAGACCAGCGAGAGTAGTTGGGCAGCCTCCAAACCCGCAGCAATCCTCCAGATGGCCCAATACTACGAAAACCAAAAGAATGAGAACGATAGGGCGTCAGAGAGGAAGAAAAAGGAACTGAAGGAGAGAGTAATGATAGCCCAGTTGTAAGGGGTGACCATTCGAAGGGAACCCCCAAAGGGGAATTACCAACCAACCGCATCTAGAAAGCTACCCCCTAGAGACCATACACCTGCACCCTACAACGGACGGAGAGACTTAGATGGGAACCAATGCGCGTTCTGTAGAGGGTTCGGACACTGGAAATCCCAGTGCCCGGTCCTTCTGGAATTGAACAAAAATAGGGACCCCAGAGACACAGCATATGACCCCAGAAATAGAGGACAGGGACGAGGGTACGCAAACGACGCCATCAACGACAGGCCAGGCAGACCAAACACCTTTGATCGCCCCCGACAAAACCAGTGTCAGCAGTCCGACTACGAAAGCACCCATGACTTCGCATAGGACCGCCAGGGGCAAGGGAGGGATCCAGTCGAACTCCGTGTTGACCAGCAAGGTCCTTACGTCACTGCTAAGGTCTTGGGCACAAAGTCTCCATTCCTGGTAGATACTGGGGCGACACGTAGTGCGTTATCTAAACGACTGATTCCTAGGGCACCCTTGTCTGGCTCACACGTAACCTCAATAGGCTTCGATGGAACGCCCTCCACTAACCCCTTATCAGCACCAATCTCCTTTGACTTAGAAGATAACGCCACTGACACGACCTTTCTGCTCTCCTCCAACACCCCCGATGCTATTATGGGACTCGATTTGCTAAAACATTTCCGAGCTACCATCAGATGTTCCCCAGACGGAGTTCGAGTCATCCTGCACGATAACCCAGATCTGCTCAGACCTTGTCACACACGACGTATGCTCTCTATAACTGACGCTGACCTGTCCCTACTCGACACGTTACCCTCACATCTATGGGCTAAAACCGACTCAGATGTAGGGCGCATGGTGATCGACCCAGTACACATAACCGTCCGACCGGACGCAGTGCTGCCAAAGCTTCCACAGTATCGAATATCGCCCGAAGGTGAGAAGGCATTGGTGGAAATCATCCAGTCCCTAGTCAATGCAGGAGTAGTAGAAGAAGTAGTCAGTAATGTTTGCAACAGCCCTATCCTACCCATTGTAAAGAAGCAAGGCGAGGGAGATGAGAAAGCATACCGCTTCATTGTTGACTTACGAGAAGTTAACAAAGTAGTCATACCTCAGTATCCCGTGGTCTCAGACATCACCACCATCCTCACCCTAATTCCGTCCACTGCCACCACCTTTACTGTTATTGATCTCAAGAACGCATTCTTCTCCATCCCCATCCACCCAGACAGCCGCTACCTGTTCGGCTTCACTTTGAAAGCCCGGTCGTACAGATTCTGTAGGGCACCCCAAGGCTACACTGAGAGTCCCAGCATTTATAGCCAAGCCCTCAAGAGACAACTAGATACAGTCCAATTACCCGATGGAGTGGTGTTAATACAGTACGTCGACGACATTCTTTTGGCGGCCGACACCACCCCACTTGCTGTCACGGCCACCCTTCACCTCCTCCACTTCCTCGCGGAAAACGGTCACAAGGTCTCCAGGAAGAAGTTACAGTTCTGCCAACCCCAAGTGACATACCTAGGCCACCTCCTATCCAAGGACGGGAGGAAACTTACCCCTGACCGAATTCAGACCATCCTAGAAACCCCTGTTCCCAAAACTCAGAAGCAAGTACGGTCTCTAGTAGGCCTCACCTCCTTTTGTCGACAATGGTTGCCAAACTTCAGCCTTATTGTAAAACCTCTGCTTTCCCTGTTGGCTAAAGATGTCCCCTTCCCCCTCCCCTGGACACCCGAATGCCAATCCTCCTTCAAAGAATTACGAGACGCCCTCTGCTCGGCCCCAGTCCTAGGAACCCCAGACTACACTAAACCTTTCTCCCTCTACACCCACGAAAGGGAGGGATGTGCGTTGTCTGTCCTAACCCAGTCCATAGGCCCTAAACAACGCCCTTGTGCCTACTTCTCTGCCACTCTTGACCCTGTAGCTAGAGCATTGCCCGCCTGCCTTCGAGCAGTAGCCGCCGCTGCTGTCTCTATCCGGCAAAGTGAGGGGATCGTGCTCTCGAACCCCCTCACTGTATTGGTACCCCATGCGGTTGACACCCTCCTGAACCAGACCAAGACTCAGCACCTGACTAGCGCACGACTGACTGGCTATGAACTGACTCTGCTTGCACCCCACATCACATTGAAACGATGCACCACTCTGAATCCAGCCACTCTACTACCTCTCCCTGACACTGACCCCAATGCGCCCCCCATACATAACTGCGTGACTCTCACCGACGAACAGACCAAGAGTAGGGTTGACCTTCGAGATACTGCCTTCCCGGACCCTGACGGAGAACTATGGGTGGATGGCTCATGCATCAAGCTCCCCGATGGCACCACTTCCGCTGCCTATGCAGTCACCACAGACCGAACAGTTGTTGAGACAGCCCGCATCACACAGCGATCCGCACAGGCGGCTGAACTGATTGCTCTCACACGAGCGTGCATCCTGGCAGCAGGGACAACCGCAAACATTTACACAGACAGCCAATACGCCTTCGGGGTAGTTCACCACTTTGGGCTCCTTTGGAAGGAGAGGGGATTCCTGACTTCCCATGGCACACCCATCCTGCATGGAGATCTAGTCTCTGCCCTGACCGAAGCAGTCCTTCTCCCCACACGGCTGGCTGTGATCAAATGCCAGGCACACAAGAAAGTGACAGACATTATAGGACAGGGAAATGCACTAGCTGACATTACTGCCCGAACCACAGCCGAGAATAGATCCACGACCCGCATGTACGTAACCAGGTCACAAACTGAGAAATGGAAGGATGCTAGGGAAACGATTAGGGACATCCAATTAGCCAGCTCACCACACGAATTAGCTGAATGGGCCCGGGTGGGATTGAAGGACGATGACGGTTGCTGGCGAACTAAAGACTCGAACAAATGGTTGCTACCTGACTCATACTTGATCCCCATGCTGACCATGGCACACTCCCCCGCACACATAGGGTCTGCTCCCATGATCAAACTCATCTCCAAAGTCTGGCACAACGACAATATCTCAGACTCAGCCAAACGTCTGGTCCAACAATGCCTGGTCTGCCTCCAACACAACCCTGGGAAAGGAACTGCTGTACCCCGGGGAGGGTTTGGGGTTCCCAATCACCCCTTTGAAGTCCTACAAATGGACTACGTCCAGTTAGAAAGGTGTCAAGGTTTGAAGTACGTACTTGTCGTTGTGTGTGCCTTCAGCAAGTGGGTGGAAGCCTACCCAACCCGCGACAACACCGCTATGACTTCCGCAAAAGTACTACTGAAAGAATTCTTCCCCCGGTACGGCCTTTGTCGAATTTTGTGGAGCGACAACGGCCCCCACTTTGTAGCCGAAGTTATCCAACTCATCTTAAAGGGGCTGGGTGTAAAACAGAAGTTCCATGCGGTCTTCTATCCCCAATCTGCAGGCTTGGTTGAACGACATAATGCCACATTGAAGCTTAAGATAGCAAAAATAGTTGCCACCACAGGACTGAAATGGCCAGACGCTCTCCTGCTAGCATTGCTATCAATGCGTTCCACCCCCACCAAACACCACTTAACCCCCTACGAGGTCGTCTTCGGGCGGCCCATGAACCTTTGGACTGCACCAAAACCAACATCCATCCACGACGTCCCGGACGTCCTCATGTCTGACTATTTGTATAACCTAACTAAAGCATTGTCTGTTATCCATCAGCAGGTGCTGCAAGCCATTCCCGATGTTTCCAGAGGCCCCGGGCACGACATCCAACCGGGTGACTTTGTCTTAGTGCGTAACTTCCAGCGCACCAAGAGTCTGGAGCCCCAGTGGACGGGCCCTCTGGAAGTCCTGATCACCACCCGAACAGCTCTTCGAGTGGAGGGGAAGCGCAATTGGCTGCATGCACACCACTGCAAGAAGGTATCATCGACCCTGACGACCACGGACAACATCACCGCCCAAGAGGACAAAGACCGACCATCCCTGAGCCACTGCCCGGATACAGAGACACTTGAATTAACGAAATATCCCGATCCTACTGTCCCATCCAAAGAAGGGTATAACCTACGACGAAAGGAGGGAACTTCGGCTAAGCAGACCACAAAACGGATACAGAGACACTTGAATTAACGAAATATCCCGATCCTACTGTCCCATCCAAAGAAGGGTATAACCTACGACGAAAGGAGGGAACTTCGGCTAAGCAGACCACAAAACTAAGTTGAAATCTCAAGAGCGGTTGCCCAGCCACCTCAGAGGCCACCAGGAGAGAAACTAAACAAAGTCTGTGGTCCTGCCCGCTACCGAGTCCCTTGAAGGTGATGGAAGCATCCGACATGAAGATGATGGAAGCAACCGGACGTCCGAAGATCCACTACAAAAACCCAAAGACTGACAGAATGCACAGCTCAAAGACTATTGCACTTTTCATTACCCTTCTCTTTTGCCTTCTCCTCATGGTCACCTTCTGGATCATGGAGGAGAGCGCACCCGCTCATAAGACATTGCTGACCACTGTTCAACCTATCACCATGAAAGAACACCATCTGATCTCACTTTCACCCCAACTCCGAGAAAGGCGTAAGGAGTTCTGGAATAACTCTTTTGTGCAGTTGCTCCACTAACACAATCTTGCCGCCAATGCCACTAATTGCTGGATCTGTGGATTGCTACCACATGCCACTGGACACTCTATCCCTTTCATCCCTTCACCTTTTTCTGCCCATGGTTCCTGCCTCGCCTGGCTAATCCTCCTGCAAGAAAGCTACAAGGACAATGCCACTTCCGGCATAACTATGTCACACTTCTACCATGGGTTCTGGCTGAACAAAACCGGAAGAACTTCTGCCCCCTTCTGTCCTCTGAGATCAAACACTTCCTTTCACATGGACATCCCTGCCAAAGAACGAGTTGAAATGCAGGTGTTCAACAAACCAGCCAGACCCACCTTCTCTTACCTCCGGAAACGAACGGCCGCCACCCTAACAGTGGCCCTATCCGTCATTAACATCACTGGATTTGTGTGCCTCGAAGGCCTGGGGGCACAGCTGGTGGGCCACAGCTCCTGCCTCATCACCCGAACATTGGACTCAGTTGATCCACCCTCCTTTGTTGCCTCCCCGAATATGTACTTCGTCTGTGGTACTAAGGCCTACACCTGGCTTCCGAAAGGTTGGGGAGGCACCTGCTACATCGCCTTTGTCCTTCCTCCGACATATGTGGCCCCAGCAAACCATCACCGACAGAAACGTGCCAAAGACATTGCGCAAGCCGACTCCACCGGAGCACAGTTCATGGACGCAGTAAAAGGTCTTGTTCCACTCTGGGGTCCAATGGCAAACAGCCGTGCCATCCGCCACTTAACCCAGGCAGTCGAAACGGCGATGAACATTACGGCTGGCATCCTAGCCGACAACACCGCCGAGCTTCAGGCCGTCCGCCTGGTGGCTCTTCAGAACCGCCTCGTTCTAGATGTGGTCCTGGCTGATCGTGGAGGAGCATGCCGCATCATTGGGTCCAGCTGTTGTACCTACGTACCGGATAACTCACCCTCAGTCTACAAAGCAATTGAACACCTCCACAGACTTTCCGCAGAGGTTCATCAGGAGCAAGAAGAATGGTCACTGGGAAGTTGGTTTTGGGACACTATTAGAAGTTGGGGATGGAGGCTGTTTTCATTTATCCTAATACCAATTGTGGTACTATGTGGATGTTGCTTGGGGATTCAGTGTCTGCCACCTTTATGTTCGCTTTTTATGAACTGCATCTGCCCTAAGACTTTGAACTTTGAAGCGGAGCGAATGAAAGCTTTGTATGAGGTGGAAGTTCGTAGTATTATGGGGATAGATCCAAACTAAACAAGCTGGCGAGATATGTTAAAAGGGAGGACTGTGGAAATTTAGCTTGCGAACTGAACATTATCTGCGCCATCTTGTCTCTCCCCAGCGCAACACACAGGAAAGCGCACGGCAGCCATTTTTAGGCACCCTGGTCTCTCCCTGCTCATTGCCGATCACCAGCGCGTCCCCCTGGCGCTGCAAGCATTCCCCCGCGCGCCGGCCACCCCCGCTCTCTCATACACGGGCCATAAACCCTCTCCTTCTGCGCGACCCTACCATGGAACCACATCCCACGCCTGACCGACATCCCATACATGGTCATGCATGTCTTTGATAACCCCCTTCCTCTGCGCCCCATTGTCCGA
The DNA here is from genome assembly GCF_964204655.1 of Triturus cristatus. NCBI lineage: Eukaryota > Metazoa > Chordata > Amphibia > Caudata > Salamandridae > Triturus > Triturus cristatus. The sequence goes on along the minus strand of NC_140582.1, from coordinate 1,103,062,513 downwards.
ACCGATTCCAGGCCATCACCTAGCCCTGCGGATTCAGTTTATTGCCCCTACTGTAAGGGAAACACCCCACATCAAAGGATTACAGTAGATCAAGGCCCCCCACCCCTTGAGACCCGACCGGTCACACACACCCCCGGGAATTGGCGGAATGTCCAGCTGTGTGATAGCCATCTCCTACTGTGGGTGGGGTGGGGACTTCCACTGTAGATATGTGTGGGAACGAGCTCGAAGTGGGGATTCCGAGGATGTTCTTTCATGGATCAAAACAATCTCAAGAATGTGCCATGTATGATAAACCTGCAATAAAGTCATAAACCTGTGTATAAGAGGCCAGGCCTCAGAGATGCAGTTAGAGCACCTCGTGACGATACCTTGCTGTCTGATCTGATGTGTTCCACTCCGACGGAATAAAACTTTGTTTCCTGCCTTCCAGTCTCCGGCGCCTGCCTCTTTATTGGTTTAGCATCGAATGGTATAAAAGGCGATTACCGCCGGGCAATACTTGAAAGGTTATCGACTACGACTGCCGCTACCATTTAACACACCCGCATGCCTGTGAGAGGTACGTGACCTGAAAAAGATGTTGGCAGCCTACTCAGTAAACTCCACATTTGAAAGACTGTAATCTCTACTGATGACGGTTAAAGAACCAGAAACACATGTCTAAAGATCAGCACTATTTGCGCCAACTGTGGCGAAACACTCAAACACTCATGAAGCAAGCAAGTAACTGAAACTGCATTTACCACAATACCAGGGGCAAAACTTGCTGGGAGGTGAAGCGGTGTGCTCCCACCCCTGTTCCTGTTTAATATTACTCTCGTGAGTCATTGAGCTGACGAGCTCGTGGATGAAGCACCCTTCATGCCTGTGAGAGGAACCAGACCTGAGCAAGATGTTGGCAGCCTACTCAGCAAACCCCAAATTTCAAAGACTGTAATCTCTACTGATGACGGTTAAAGAACCAGAAACACGTGTATAGAGATCAGCACTATCTGCGCCAACTGTGGTGAAACACTCGAACACTCTTGAAGCAAGCAAGTAACGAAAACTGCATTTACCACAATGCAAGGGGCGAACCTTGCGAAAAGGTGAAGCGGTGTGCTCCCACCCCTGTTCCTGTTTAATAGTACTCTTGTGAGTCATTAAGCTGACGAGCTCGTGGATGAAGCACCCTCATGCCTGTGAGAGGTACCTGACCTGAGAAAGATGTTGGCAGCCTACTTAGCAAACTCCACATTTGAAAGACTGTAATCTCTACTGATGACGGTTAAAGAACCAGAACCACGTGTCTAGAGATCAGCACTATCTGCATCAACTGTGGTGAAACACTCGAACACTCTTGAAGCAAGCAAGTAACTGAAACTGCATTTACCACAATGCCAGGGGCGAACCTTGCTGGGAGGTGAAGCGGCGTCCTCCCACCCCTGTTCCTGTTTAATCGTTCTCCTGTGAACATGGAGAGACCTCAGTGCTGCATCTTTGAGCCCAGAACTGATCCTGAAAAATAATTCTAACCTTACTTACCAGTAACTTGAATTTCCTTCCATAGGCTAACATTGACTGGTTTCACTTGTAAATTTTTCTAAGTGTGCAGTTTTGGAACTTTGAAATATTAATCTAAAATCAGCCGCACTACAAATTCCGATTTACTCACCTGTTATCAGGAGAGATCTCAGTGCTGCATCTTTCAGCCCAGTACTGATTCTGAAAAGTAATTCTAACCCTTATAAATTCACCCAGGCACTCTCCTTGCAGTACTCTAATCATTCAGTCAGTATCCAAGTGCTCATGCAGCGAGCCAGGCATTAGCACATGGACTGCCTCCAACCCCTATCCACTATGCATGCAGTATCCTAACTAACCAACACACTGTAGAAGCCATCTTTCTTGTATGATACCAAATGCTGTAAGTTATTAGGCCCTGCTAAGTTGACATGAAAAGCAGTGCACAAAATGCTTGTACTTTTCCATTCGCTTCCGAGACACAGCTTTTGTAACACAAGGTTTGATCAAGAATAATACGTGACAGGGAAGATGCTCACGTAGACACAGACTTTTCAGCATAGCACATTTTGCAATATGTCTGGTCCTTTCTATTATGTTGCAATTATTAACTGGGAAGGTACCAACGTTGATAGATTACATTACAGTGGAAAGTCCCCATAGCTGCCCACGTGGTTAGAACAGTATATTTCAGACCTTAAAAGGTATAGCACAATCTAGGCCTTTGCTAATTGGTCAAATGGATAGGACTTAATTTTTGCTATGTATGTGATGATGCCGTATCCTTTGTGGTTTTGGCCTATAAAAGCTGTCACCAACGTCACATCTTTGGGCATTCAGTATCTTTATTGTCTGCCTCCGTGCTGCATGTACCTTTGCATTATTTGTTGTTCCCCAATAAATCTTGCTATCAGTTGTGCTGACAGAGACTTGTGTTATTTGTATTATTCTTTATTATTTCTATTTCAGCTTCTACATCACTTATAGTTCTGCACTTATACATTCAACATAAAAAACAGTATTTCAGTTTTAATATTTTAAAAAACATCTTTATTTCATTTATATTAAAAATATAGGGCCCGATTCACAGAACTAACTTAAGACAAAATCATAAACTTACTACCATTTTGGTATTCACAGAAGGCACTTACTCATTTTGGTATTCACAGAAGGCACTTACTCATTTTGGTATTCACAGAAGTTAGGAGTCCTAACTTTAGGACTCCTAAATGGCTTCTATGAATACCGAAAGTCTTAAAATTAGGATTGTTCTCAGTTTAGTAGTAGTATAGTTAGGACTCCTAACTTTAGGACTCCTAAATGCCTTCTGTGAATACCGAAAGTCTTAAAATTAGGATTTTTCTCAATTTAGTAGTCCTAAATCTAAACTTAGGACTACTAAATTGTAAAGGGATTAGTGATTATGGTATGAGTCTTTGGGGAGGTATTGTTGAAGTGTGCCGTATATATTTAAGTGTCTTAGTGAAATGAGGAATGCAGTCTCTTATGTTGAAAGGACTGCGTTGTATTGTGACTAAGCACTTAGACCCGCACTGGCCTGCTGGGGGCATGTGACGAGCACAGAGAAAGTCGTAATCGACTTCTATGCTATACAAAAAAGCCACACACAGTTGAAAATTACATATCGCCCCAATTAACATACGTGCCAATGCACCTGTCTCAGCAGGGTGACTCATGATGTTGGCATTATGCTGTAAGTGGTGTTTTACTTCCCTGTACTCAAGTAGAGAACAAGCCTGTCTGGAAATGTGTGTGCACTGAAAGAAATGTGTACTGGAAGTACCTATGATTCAAGTACAGATGTCAATACTTAAAAATACTTAGGGCCCGATTCACAGAACTAACTTAAGACAAAATCCTAAACTTACTACCATTTTGGTATTCACAGAAGGCACTTACTCATTTTGGTATTCACAGAAGGCACTTACTCATTTCGGTATTCACAGAAGTTAGGAGTCCTAACTTTAGGACTCCTAAATGCCTTCTGTGAATACCGAAAGTCTTAAAATTAGGATTTTTCTCAGTTTAGTAGTAGTATAGTTAGGACTCCTAACTTTAGGACTCCTAAATGCCTTCTGTGAATACCGAAAGTCTTAAAATTAGGATTTTTCTCAATTTAGTAGTCCTAAGTCTAAATTTAGGACTACTAAATCGAGAAAAATCCTAATTTTAAGACTTTCGGTATTCACAGAAGGCATTTAGGAGTCCTAAAGTTAGGAGTCCTAACTATACTACTACTAAACTGAGAAAAAGCCTAATTTTAAGGCTTTCGGTATTCACAGAAGGCATTTAGGAGTCCTAAAGTTAGGAGTCCTAAACTTAGGACTACTAAATTGAGAAAAATCCTAATTTTAAGACTTTCGGTATTCACAGAAGGCATTTAGGAGTCCTAAAGTTAGGAGTCCTAACTATACTACTACTAAACTGAGAAAAATCCTAATTTTAAGACTTTCGGTATTCACAGAAGGCATTTAGGAGTCCTAAAGTTAGGACTCCTAACTTCTGTGAATACCGAAATGAGTAAGTGCCTTCTGTGAATACCAAAATGAGTAAGTGCCTTCTGTGGATACCAAAATGGTAGTAAGTTTAGGATTTTGTCTTAAGTTAGTTCTGTGAATCGGGCCCATTGTGTGTTTAATAGACACGACAACTGTACTTTCCTGATAACTTACATTGGTGTAAAATGCATTTTGGAAAAAAATGAAACTATTAACTAACAAAATAATTCAGGCATCAATTTGGGAGTGTTGGAACTTGGGGATCCAGTGAAATATGGAGGTCATCTCCTTCGACATGCCATCAATTAAGCACTACATTTACAGCTTTAGGAATGTCACTTACAAATCATCAACATCATGCAATTAAGTCTAATTAGTTTAACTGAAACAAACAGACCCTTCAACATTAAATGCATTTAAGTGCGCGGTGCGCGGTTCCCCTGGCTAGGTTTGACGGCTCCCCAGGGTGCCACGGCGCAGTTTGGGAACCACAGATATAAGTGAAAGTAAATTTCAGGCTCTCTCCCTATTCTGAATGTGCGTATATTAGAGAGCCGACAGATCGAGAGTTTGAGAATGACACGTTCCTTGACTCCTCCCTCCCATTTTCTCCCAACCAATGGTTTCTCCCTCTCCTCTTTCTAAGAAGAAAGTTACAGAGGCCCATCTACCACGGAAAATAGTAATTTGACCTTAACTGGCCTGTTGTTGGCATCTGTAGAGCACAGAGAAAGTCGTAATCAGTTTAAATGCTAGACAAGTGCAGTGTGTCATGTTGGAAGGACTACATGGGGAAAACATCCATTACTACGCGGGCATTGCATCCCAATGCCTTAACATTGCGGGTAATACAACTCAAGTCATTACAACGACTTGCGCTAGATGGCGCTTTAACGTTAGGAATAGTATGATTTACTATTCCAACACCTTCCCTACTGTACGTAGACTGGTGTTGGAATAGTAAATCATACTATTCGTAAGTCCAGCGCCCTCCAGCCCAAGTCGTTGTAATGACTTGCGTTGTAAAAACTGCGATGTAACATTCCGCAATCATTTTGATCGCATTGTAACGTCACATATTCCTACATGGGGTTGTGGCTAAGGTACAGGGATAAATTGGGGTCCAAAGTCGGCCAGGGAAATGTAAAAGGAATGGCCTTCTGCAGATTGAACCTTGTGAGAAAATACTGGAGGGCCTTTAACAGGGACATGCTTTATTAACTTCAGGGAGATGAAAAAAATGAAATATTGCCTGCACACTTGTTGCAAAGGTTTGCACACACTCATGAAGGATACGTGAATATAAGTTAAGGTAATTGTGAGGCTTCCTGCTCGTGGTGAAGCTGCGTACATCACAGGGGCGGCAGATCGAGAGACTGGGAATGACACGTCCCTTGACCCACCCTCCTTTCTCCCGCTCTCTAATGGTTCTTCTCCCGTCATTTGTAAAAGGAAGGTAACAGAGGCCCATCTACCATGAAAAATAGCACTTAGACCTTCACTGGCCTGTTGGTGGCATCTGTACAGCACAGAGAAAGTCGCAATCGTTTTCAATGCTACACTAGTGCAGTGTGTCATGTTACAAGGACTACATGGTCTTGTTACTAAGGTACAGGGATGAATTGGGGTTCAAAGTCAGCTCGGGAAAAATAAAAAAAAAATGGCCTTCTGGAGATTGAACCTTGTGGGAAAATACTGGGGGGGGGTGGGCTTTAGCAGGGACATGGTTTATTAACTTCAGGGAGATGAAAAAAATAAAATGTTGCCTGCACATTTAGTGCACGGGTTTGCTCCCACTGGTGAAGCACACATGAATACAAGTTAAGGTATTTTTCAGGCTTCCTGCTCGTGCTGAAGTTGCCTACATTACAGGGGCAGCAGATTGAGAGACTGGGAATGACATGTCCCTTGACCTCCACCTCTTCCCTCGCGCTCTCTAACGATTCCTCTTCCCTTGTTTGTAAAAGGAAGGTAACAGAGGACCATCTCCGTTGACCCTCACTGGGCTGCTGGGGCATCTGACAAGCACAGAGAAAGTCGTAATCGACTTCTATGCTATACAAAAAAAACGCACACAGTTCCAACTTACATATTGCCTCAATTTAGATTACTCGTTGATTCGTCTTTACAGTTTAACTTTGCTGAGGTATGTCTATGCTTAAACATGTATTTTCAGATGAGTTATGTATCAGATGATCCTATACCTATAAAACACAGGTATAGATCTATTTGTATGTTTCTTTTAAGTATGATGCCACTAGGAAAAGGTAGAGGGAGATGCATACATCCTTTCAGTAATATTGTCAGACTTTCAACTGTAACATGTAAAGGGTTTCTGGTTTGCATTTGGGTAGGCCCAACATTGTTAGTAGTTGCTGAGCAGTAAAGATGCAACAGGTGAATGAGGTTAAAGACATGGTGGCAAAGGAATTAGTGATTATGGTACTTTATACGAGTGTTTAGGAAGGAATTTTTGAAGTAAGCAATATATATTTAAGTGGAATGAGTAGTGTTTGATATTTGAAATCAAGAAAATAGTAATGTTAATAATGTCTTGGTAGTTAATATTAACTCTTAATTGAAAGCCAGAATGGTCACCGGAGTGAAGAAATTTGAACATATTTCACCGGCACTCAGAGATTTAAAATGGCTCCCTATCGAAATGAGTGCCAACTTCAGAACTGCCTGCCTCACGCACAAAGCCCTGCACACTGGGAAACCAGCCTACCTGGCTGCCAAATTTAAAAAAAACGCCAGACAAGGAACCTCAGGAGATCCAGCACCTTACTCCTCATATCCCCGAAAACCTGCAAACAAAAATCCTCCTCTCGATCCTTCTCCGGAAATGCTCCTAGAATCTGGAACTCCATCCCAGTCCATATCAGGACTAACCCCTCCGTTGTTAAATTCAAGAGACAGTTCAAAGACCTCTTCCTCAATCGTTCCCTGTCGAATGGATAGCTGCCGCTTGATTGCAGACTCTTGCCCTTCACAGCATGCAGCCACCTCAAGACTAAGAACTCTTAGTCCTGGTCCACCCCTCCCCCATGATAACAATCCCCCCAAAGTCACTCGGGATATCTCCCCTTTACTTTGAAACCCTCTGCTTTCAAGGCTGCTTTCTGATCTGAGACTTTCGACTCGAAATGAGTCAATATGTACACTATTGTAAAATTTTTGTATTGTGTTTCCCATCACCTTTGTTGTAAAGCGCTCCGATACCTTTGGGTCTGGCTAGCGCTATATAAAACTCCTAAATAAATAAATAAATAAATAAATACATAATAACTAATATCGGTCATCATATGTAATTATTTTAAAATATTGAATAGATGTAAGAAACTATTGAAACTGTTCTTTGTTTTTCAGAAAATTGTTTTGTTTAGATCACAAATTCAAGATGTCAAGAAAAGAAGAAAAGAGAAGGAAACAAAAAAAGAGATCTACTTTAAAAAACTAAAAAAACTGTGTTGCAAACAAATGAGAATGTTACTAAGGAAAAAGTTTGTTTGGGTAAGAGCACTAAACACTTTCTTAGAAGAGTTGTGGAGAAATTACATGAACAGAATTGGAATGAATTAAAAAAGAAGAGTTTTTCAACTAAGGAGAAAGAGAATGACACTTCAAATGGTAAAAAAAATAGTTTTTGGGAAAACAACACATGTTACAGGAAGACAAAAACAATTTCAACAGATTCGACAATAATTCTTTCGAAGTAGTGTAATTCAGAATTTATTGAAAGATTGTAAGAAGTATAAAAGAAGATTACTAGCCTCTAAACAAAAACAGCAGATTGAAACTGTAGTAGATACTGCTTTTAATTTGAAATGAAAATTATTAATTTTAATATTGAAGAGAATGAAATCATTGGATAAAACAATGAAGTTTCTGAAAGACAAAAGAAAAAGAAAAAGACTTGTTACTAGGAGTAACTTTTGTAAAAGTTTCAGTGGTGAATGGAAACACACTTCTACTAGTGAGTCTTTCTTTAACGAAGAAATCTCCTTTAATCAGACTACCTTAGTGTTCGCAGTTGATACTCGAGGTCGCTGTTATGATTTTTGTAATGGTTGTCCCATTTCAAAAGAAGAAATAGTTGTTAGGCGTGCAGAAGAATTAATAGCTGAAGAAGTGCAAGGGAATCACACACAAGCTCCTGTATATAAGTGGGATTGCAGCTGTGTTTGGAGTATTCAACAGGAATCTATTGACATAATACAAAATCTTTTACGACAATATGCAAAGAAAAGTGTTAAACAGAATATTAAGTTGTTACAAGGACTAGATCCATGCACGGTAAGACAATACACTAAGGGGGATATTCTCAAGAACGTGTGATAACTCTCCACATCGCAGTCTATCGCGGGAAAATAACACCGTGGCAACGCGGCATTCCCAAGCCTGCGGCACCATGTGATAGGCTCACGACAACACGCCAAATGTCCGCGATGAAGTCAACGTGATGCCGCAAAAATTTAAAACACAAACGCAAAAAAAGCTGCGATGAGGCCAAGCGCGATAAAAATTTCTGCGAAAACCAGCCACAGGCCTCCAATTCCCACGCAATATGCAGAAAAATGCACTATCAAAGGAAAAAAAACCCACACCAAAGCCAAATCAAACTGCGTAGTACCATGGATGCACCCAGACCGAGTGCAGAGGACAACCCGAACCCCACAAGCCCCACGGAGGACCAGCCAGGAACCCCGTGCTCGAGATAGGACAAGGAGGAGAGGGAGAGGAAGAGGAAGACGGGGATCAGTTCGCAGGAAGACCGGATCATTGTCACGGAGGTGATAGAACACTACCAACAACTGTTTGTCTCCTCCACTGTGTCATTGGCAACACAAACGGAAATATGGCAGTCCATCGTCAACAATGTAAATGCAGTTGGAATGTCAAGGAGGTCAATAGAGGAGGTCAAGAGATGCTGGCATGAAGTGCACAGCCAAACCTTGGAGAAACTCGCTGGCAACAGGAAGGCAGCAAAGGTAACCTTTGCCACAGGACTCCTGTGCCACAGGAGGAGCTGGATGAGCTGGAGGAAATGGTGGCCACAGTCATCAGTGCGGAGACGGTGCAAGGAGTTGGTGGTCAGGACACAGCTCGACATGACCTGACCCAACAGCAACAGGGTGAGTACCGAACAGGGCCTGTGGGCACACATGCACAATCATGCACAGCACACTGCACACCCACAATGAGTGTGGAATATGTCCCTGATACCCTTGGCACACTGCAGCACACATAGAAACACCAAGTAGTACCCCATCCACAATGTGCACAAATGGGCCCCCCTCCATATCACCAATGCCACAACCTACCCATGCGCTGAATCCAGAAAAGCAGCGGCTCTGTGAGCCACACCGACTATGCAAGTGACACTTCATGACAGATCGAATTGCTGCAGTTACAATACATGACGAGGTGTACACGACGACTTTGAGGTGGCTGATTGTGGACCACATCAGTAAAGGAGCAGGTCACAATCTGACACATCCACTTGCACCTACAACCCATGACGTCAAAAACACATTGGCAGACAAACAATGCACAAGAGTACAAAATATGTCCAAGAGCACAAATGACCCAAGTTGCAAACATCACAGCACCTGAAAAGCACACAAGTCAAAGGCACACCAAGTCAAAGGGATGAGGGGATGGCAAATCAGAGCTGCAGGGCCGACTCGCCAACAATGCAGCACACACACATAGCAATCACAGCACATCAACATTGAAGACAATGTGGTACAAAGTGCAACACTTACACCACAGGACAGAGGACACAACTGATGCCGCTCGTGCATAGAAACTGGCCAATCACATCTGGCATTCCATGACACTGTGAGATGATAATGTACGAGTACAACCTCACATACGCCATGTATTCAAAATGTCCACTATCTCCCATCAAATAGCCAGCTCCTTCAAAACAGTCACAATGTACATTATCATGCAGTCTGGATGTATATATGTACAATGCTTGAACATACATGTAACACACTGTTAACCTGCATCTCCCCATTATATTGCAGAGGGACAATCAACACCGCCTGCAGAGCAGACCACACATCTCTACAGTGATGATGAAGAGGACAACCTACACATTTGCTCTGACACCCTCCAATGGCTCATGGACAGCCTCTGCACCCCATCCCCAGGAGCAGGGCAGCCCTACTACTTCGCAGTGAGCCCACACCCTGTACAGACCACACAGCAGGAAGCACACACCACCACGGCTGGCCCACAGGACCCCCCGACCAACACATGGAATTCCAACGTCGTGTGTTAGTGTGCCAGGAGGAGTTGGCTGATCAGCTGCGGGTGGGTTTTGATCTCGTGGCAGCCAAATTCGATGCCATACGTGGGTGTCTGAGTCCCATCAGGGAGCACCATGCTCACCGACAATTCTTGGCTGACCTCGCTGGGGCCATTACTCGGATACAAGAACTGTCTAGTCAGACAGGCTCCAGCGATGATAGCACAGAGTTAGCACTGATGCAGAGGACAATGGAGACCATGGAGCGGATGCATGCTAGAAGTAGGGCTGCCATGGCTGAACACCAGTGAGATGTAGCTGGGATGTTCCAGGCCTTGCAGATCCTCATCTTGCCATTGCTGCCACAGAGCCTGTCCCAGATAAGTGCTGCTCGAACTTCGACACACACATCTCCACCCCCTGATGTGTCATTGGCACACAGTGATGCAGCCCTATCACCTTCGCAACCAGATGTGTCGGTGGTACACAGTGATGCAGCCCTATCACCTTCGCACCCTGATGTGTCAGTGGTACACAGTGATGCAGCCATAACACCACCACTCACACCTGACACACCGGACACAGAAGACGTCTCAGAGGAGTGAGATGTGGCGGATAATGACTGTGTGAGGAAGGAGGCAGTAGCATCCGTACCCGCCACATGGCCTGTCCCTGTATGGTTCAGCCCTATGCATCATGCCCTGCAACAACACCTCCCACTGTCCTCCGGAACACTCTGCAACATTGACCTGGACCCTGACATGGACTGCCATATCTGCTCTTGTACCAATCACAGCAATCCGGCTGAGGACTGTACTCTTCCTCTTCAGATTAACTTTGCATTCCCCCAAGGACTCTGGTTGGCCCACCACTGGGCAACCACTTAATGTGGGCTTGAACTGGCCATGTACCCCTCCAGCTCCGAGACTCCCCAGAATGTGAATAAAACATTCCAAATCACACAGATGTGTCATGTCTTTGTTCACTCACGTATACAAGTATGGATGAATGTAGAGATGTCGATTGCACTAAAAGGTACACCCTGGTAAATGTTATCAATGCGCATGTTTGAGACTGACCCACATGGCCAATTAGATGGATGTGAATGTGTGAACTAGCTGTGGCCTCATTGCACATGAACAACAATCTCGCATCCCCCAACGTTGCCCCACGTCCATGTATCATATAGGGCTGTGTGTGTAAATGTCCGAATCGGTAGCCCGCCTGAAGTAGTATCCCCTATCACATGTGGCTACAGAACATCTCTTCACATGACCTACTCACACACATCAGTGTGGACACAGTCTGTTTAATGGATCATATTGATCCACATGGCAAGAAGTTGGACACCATACTCACATTGCTGAAGACACGTAAGAGCACAGGTATTCCAGCAACTATCCCAAACACAATGAGTGGCTCACAGAGGTGGAGCTGCCAATAGGGATTCACCACCTAAGTACCAGAGGCAGTCTGTCCCTCCCTGTGGACGGAGAATGCACATTTCTGCAGAGCATTGGATGGTTGGGTGAAGGGTAGCAAGGTTGATGATTTTCAGGGGCACCTTGATTTGATTGCATAGGAGCACTCGTCCTGTAAATGTTTTCCAGAGGTACGCCAGCACCTGATTATAGTAGGCTGACTAATCCTAGGAAGCTTGCTGAGGAGGTGGACCGCTGGGTCAGTACCAGGGTCCACAAGGGTCACGTGGGAGATTCAGCCAAGAGTGGTCAGGGTCCCCAGCAGAATAGTGGGGGGGACAAGGGTAAACAGAAGGAGTTCCAAAGAAGGCCCCAAAGCAGCCCCCAAGGGAACCAAGGGAAAGGTTCCCAGCCTCCCCCCAGAAACCATAAGGGGCCTGACAGGTCCACCTGTTAAAGGGGGACCCCAGAGATGCTACAAATGTGGGGACCTGGGTCATAAAGCGAATGATCCCAGGTGCCGCCAGTTTGTAAAGACAGCACCCCCTTGTGCAGCCCCCTGCATATGGCTAGTGTAGCCCTGGGTGAGGAGATGGTTGCCCAAGGTGGGTGGGGGCCAGCAGAGATGTCCCATGTCTCTTTAGGAGACTGTGAGGTGGTACCCAGGACCCAGCTGCCTGATAACACTAAGAAATACAGGCAGTGGGTGACCATCAATGGCCAAAGAGTGGAGGATCTTAGAGATACAGGAGCCAGTGTGACAGCTGTCAAGTGTCACCTGGTATCGCAAGAGCAGGTGGTTCCCAATGCATTTTATCCAGTTTTTGCAGCTGACATCACAGAGAGCCACTGCAAGGTGGCTCAGGTTCCCTTTGAGTGGGAGGGTCTCTGGTATTCTTCAAGTAGCTGTGAGGCCCGCCATGCCTGTTGACTGTTTGTTAGGGTACGATCTGGAGAGCTAACCTTGGGTGAAGGTGGAGTGAAGTGCTCATTTGGAAATGTTGGGTCTGCCTGACTGGACGTGTGTCACCACACGGTCCATGGCAGCCAGTAGGGGTTCTCAAGAGGACTTGAGAGGGGGGCCCAAGTACCTGTCTTTGAGAGAGCAGGCAGGGGGTGCAGGAAACCGGCCCCTGAAGTTCCCACGGTCCAGGAGGAAGCAGACGCTGAGGGGGATGCCCTGGAGCCTACAGGGGAACAGGTAGCTGAACTGGGGGACCTACCTGAGCTGACCCATTGGCAGCAGGTAGGAGGACCCTCCAGGGAGGAGTTCGTGAGGAGCAGAACAAGTGCCCTTCTCTCATGGGTCTGCGTCAGCAGGCTGCAGACTAGGCAGCAGGTGATCAGTCTGGGTCACATTGGGTCTACTGGGAGAATGGCCTCCTGTATTCTGAGCCTAAGGTTGCTGAGCCTGGGTTAGCCTGTGTGCTGGTGGTACCCCAGCTCTTCAGAACCTTCCTACTGGGGCTGGCTCATGATGTGCAATTGTAAGGACATTTGGGGCAGGACAAGACCTTTGAGAGGCTTGTCACCCACTTTTATTGGCCTCAAATGCGCAGGAGCTCAGACACTCACTGCAGGACATATCAGACTTGCTAGGCAAGTGGAAAGAGTGGGAGGAAGGTAAGGCTCCTCTCCAGCCATTCCCTGTTGTCACCACCCCCTTTGAACGGATGAGTATTGATGTTGTGGGGCCACTGGACCCCAAGACAGTCATGGGCAACAGGTTCATCCTGGTCTTGGTGGACCATGCCATCCGGTACCCGGAAGCCATACCACTGAGGACAGTGACGGCCCCCGTGGTGGGAGGAGCACTGATGGGAATTTTCTCCAGAGTGGGATTCCATCGCGAGGTAGTGTCTGACCGAGATACAAACTTCATTTCCAAGTATATTAAGTCCCTGTGGCAGGAGTATGGGGTAACCTACAAGTTTACCACTCCTTACCACCCCAAGGAAATGGGTTGGTTGAAAGGTTCAACCGAACCCTGAAGGGCATGATTATGGGTCTTGAGGAACCTATGAGGCATAAGTGGGACGTCCTCTTACAATGCCTACTCTTTGCATACCGTGAGGTGCCACAGAAATCTCTAGGGTTCAGCCCCTTTGAGCTTCTCTATGAACACCCAGTGAGAGGACCTCTAAGTTTGGTCAAAGAAGGCTGGGAACAATCTCCCAGGAAACCTCCCCAGGATGAATATAGCTACATGCTGCCCTTTAGGATCCAAACTAGGCGTTTCAGGCAACTCGCTGAAGCGAATCTGGAAGCCAGCCAGGAGGATATGAAGAGGTGGTATGACCAGAATGCCACTCTGGTAGAGCTTCAGCCTGGTCAGAAAGTGTGTGTCATGGCCCCAGTGGAGCCCTGCACGCTCCAGGATAAGTGAGCGGACCATTTGAGGTTGTGGAGTGCAAAAGTCTGGTTACCTACTTGGTGGACTTGCGGTCTCCCAGGAACCCCTTGAGGGTCCTGCATGTCAACCGCCTGAAGCCCCACTTGGAGAGGTACCAAGTGGGCATGCTCTTATGACAAATGGTGGAATGGAGGAGACCGAGCCTCTTCCAGACCTCCTGTCGGCGACAGAGTAAGATGGGTCATGAATTGTGTCAACCACTCTTCCACCCTGACCCCTGAGCAACAGAATGACTGCCGCCAGTTGTTGGGACAGTTTTCTGATCTTTTCTCCCTGATTCCCAGTGTCACTGATTGGTGCGTCCATTTATGTGGACACTGGTGATAGTACACCTGTGAGGTACAAAACCTACAGGGTGACTGACAGGGTGAGAGCTTTCATCAAGGAGGAGGTCTCCAAGATGCTTGCATTAGGGGTGATTGAGTCCTCTAACAGTCCTTGGGCCAGCCCAGTGGTCTTGGTCCCAAAGGCTGCCACACTGGGTGCCACGCCAGAACTCCGGTTATGTGTGGACTACCGAGGGCTCAATTCAGTCACCAGGACTGACGCGCACCCCATCCCCAGAGCTGATGAGCTCATAGATCGCCTAGGGGCTGCACGGTACCTCAGCACATTTGAGTTAACGTCTGGGTACTGGCAGATCGCCTTGACTGATGGGGCAAGAGAGAGGTCGGCATTCTCCACACCAGATGGGCATTACCAGTTCCGGGTGATGCCTTTTGGGATGAAGAATTCCCCTCCCACCTTTCAGAGGTTGGTCAACCAGGTGTTGGCTGGACTGGATGAATTCAGTGCCGCCTACCTGGATGACATCACAGTGTTCCGCGCCAGTTGGGAAGAACATCTCTACCACCTCTGGGAAGTGTTGATGGCGCTGCGGAGGACAGGCCTCATGATCAAGGCGAGTAAGTGCCAGATCGGCAGGGTTCCGTGGTGTACTTGGGACACCAGGTTGGGAGCGGCCAGGTGGTGCCCCTGCAGCCCAAGATTGAAACCATCCTGGCTTGGGAGCCCCCCAAAACCCAGACAGAGGTGAGAGCCTTTTTAGGACTCACGGGTTACTGCAGGAGGTTTGTCATGGGGTATGGCAACATTGTTGCACCCTTGACCGCGCTGACTTCCAGGAAGCAGCCCAATAGAGTGATTTGGACCGACACCTGTCAGAAAGCTTTTGAGGCCCTGAAAACTGCTATGTGCACGGTGCCCGTGCTCCTGGCACCCAACTTCTCCAGAGAGTTCATAGCACAAACAGACGCTTCAGATCATGGTGTGGGGGCTGTTTTGGCATAGATGAATGAGGAGGGCCGAAATCAACCAGTAGCCTTCATCAGTAGGAGGTTACTTCCACGGGAACAGAGGTGGAGTGCTATTGAGCATGAGGCATTTGCTGTGGTCTGGGCACTGAAGTAGCTGAGACCCTACCTGGGATTCACTTACGGGTTTAGACAGGCCACAGGCCCCTAAGATGGTTGATGCAGATGAGGGGTGAGAATCCAAAGCAGTTGAGGTGGTCCATTTCCCTACAGGGGATGGATCACATGGTGGAACACCGCCCTGGTACAGAACACGCCAACGCTGATGGTCTGTCCAGATTTTTCCGCCTTAGTGATGAGAACTCCCGGGAGGTAGGGTAGTTCTCCCCACATTTCAGCTGGAGAGGACACGTGTTAAACCTGGCACCTTGGCGTGGGTCTCCCTTCCATTTTTTTTGCTGTTGCCTCCTGTGTTTTTGCTGGTGTTAGATGCTTTGGGTACTGCAACACTGCTGTCCAGTGGCACAGTGCAAGTGCTAAATCACTTAGATGAACCAACAATTTGTCGGGTACATCAAACAGGGGTCAAAGGGAAAAATGTTTATTGACCACTAGGTTTCTAGTCCCCTAATTCACTATACCTAACAACAAAATAGTGAAACCTAGGGTCAGGACTACGAGCTCATGATGAAACTAGTGACTACTTAGGCACATAAAAAATGTAATGTAATAATCGTAAAGAATGAATCCCATCAGCTACCTAGTTGGCAACCATCATCATTTGGGATTAGGTGTCCCTTGATGTGTGCCCCATGACAATCGGGGCAATAACACCAGTAGACAGCTACAGTATAATATATAGCCAGAGCTTTCAATGATGTGGTGTAGTTAATGCTGATGGAAAAAGCAGTGCAATGTGAAGTGAAAAAAATATATATTAAAATCATCTACTAGAACAAAGCCAGTACTTTAATATTGCTGTACTAGTGACGAGAATAAAATAACAGTGCAAGAGCTGTTTCGGAAAAAATAACTGCTCAAGTTCAGTTAGAAAAAGTGGGTCTACATGTTTCAGCCTATCGATCAAGCGGTGATCAGGCTTTCATCAGGACCTTTGAACTTAGCTACTGCTTATTTATGTGCAATCCCCAAAAGTGAATACACTCAAAATATGGAAAATGTACAACCTACTTTGGTTGCGTATCTCATCCCAGAACACTCAAAATTGATTCTATATGAGTGTCCTTCCATTTCCTACAAATAAGAAAAAACAATAAATGCCAACCATAGTCTCATAATTAAGTTTTATCCAAATTAATTTTGTATGCTCGATCAATGTACAATCAAATCTGTTCACAGTACTGCCTGCAAAGATAAAGAACAGAAAAAACAAGAAAGTTGCTTACCCGTTCATGTACGGGAGCTCTCCTCACCTCTCCTGGCATCCGCTCAGAGAAATGAGGCCCCGCTCTATATAAAGGTAAACGGGTATATTATATGTTGGAATAGTCACCCAATTTGTCAATACTATCCAACTAAGAATGTAAAAAACACAATGAAACGAAACTCGTGCATATCTCTCATACCAAAAAACCGAGAAAAAGGAGAAAACTAGATAAGCATCGGTATCTCTCTCGTATAATTAGATCATACATCTGCCTAATCGTTCTCTAAGTGAGTATCGAGAAAATGCAGTTCCTGAAGACTATATAGAAAGTTGTAACTTAGCTAAGCCTTCTTTCATGCTTATATCTTTAAAAGCCGCAGCACGTATATTCTTTGGACTCAAGTTTAAAAGCTGCATCAGATATAAGTGGTTCTGAACGTGTATAGTAACAAAGCTTGAAGCTTGAGGCAAGAACACTCATTCTTGGTACTAAATTGATAACATAACCATTTATTAAATTGAAGATACTCATCCACATCCCTCCTCAACTTCGATAGGCTTTAGTTCCAAAATCACAGCGTGAATACAGAACTGACCTGTCCGTCGGTACCTCCGTGATTACGCAGAGCAGGAAGGGGAGGCATCGACTTGGAAAGTTCGCCGGTTTAAGTAAACACGAATGTTCTGGCGACTGAAACGTGTGTCGGCGTGATGCGCGAAATGCGAGTCACGCCCACGCTGAGTCAAGCTCCCTGGGAGATGTAGTATTTGGAGGTGCCGTCCGAAAAATAACGTGCAAGTGTTCGTGTCTTTACTGAATTATATATTCTAAGTCTATATCAAAAAGCGTTTCTGATTTAACGCTATGTGAAAGAATATATGTGCCAAAAGGAATATGTACAAAAGAGAGTATCATGTGAGGTTGTGGCTATGGGGTGATAAGCCAAATCCTCACTACGTAAGTACATGTCTTAAATTTAAGAGTTTAGGGGGCATCTCAGTGAATTAGAACTCATTGAGGAAGCGGCAACCATATAATAGAATCTGCGTTCGCAATGATGAAGAGCCCAATCTTCATGAGTAAACAAAAAATGCCCAATCTGCATGAGTAGGAAAAATAAACTGTGTGTCTTCTTGTTGCTGGCTTACAAAACAATTGTGTCAATAAAGACATAATTTAGCCAAATCGTGAGCCGAATCAGGATCATACAAATAACTGCTTCATATCTTGGTTTCGAGAACTTTACGGTTAAGGCAATGTTCTAGTAACCGTTGTGTTTCATCGGCCTTTACTGTGAAGATTTAGCAGAGACACCATAACTAAAAATCAACAGAATAATAATAATGCTGAATATCTAATCATGGCTTCAGACCCACCATGTAGTTCATGATATTACAGAGAGACCAACTATAAGTAGAACACACCCTGTATGTCCATTTAGGAATGTCTCTACAGTGCTGTCCACGGTATTTCGTCGTTCAATCCCTGTATATCACTCTTCAATCTGTAAATCCATTTCTGTTCCCTCTGGAAGAGAAACCGAGTGATGTCACTTATATGAGAGGGAATGAGAGGTTGTTCCAGCAATAGCCATCTCAAGTCCTCGACCTTTTGTTTGTGGACAAGAAAATGATCAGTGAGTCTTGTAGATTGTTTCTTACAGCGAATTGTGCTTTTGTGCTCATTTATCCGGATTTTAACTTTCCGCGTGGTCATGCCTACATATTTAAGATGACAAGGACATGTAATCAGATAGATGACTTTTTCTGAATTACAATTTGTATGTTTATGTAGGATCCACGGTCTGGTGGTGCCTATGTCTACTTGTTTGGTCTGTTGTGTTTGGGCACACACCGAGCACATACCGCAAGGGAAGTGTCCTTTTACTGCGGGAAGATTCCACAGTGTATTCGTTCTTGTTGTAATATCGCTCTTAGGTCTTGTATGCACCAGACTATCGCGTATATTGCTCCCTCTTTTAACCCGTTCGACGCTTATGGCGGAACGGTTCCGTCATGCACGTCGGTTGGGCTGTGCTTATGATGGAACCATTCCATCATGGCCCCGCCCGCGCACGGAACCTTCAGCGTGGCGCGGAAATCCGCGCCGCGCTGAAGGGGTTAAATGAAAAGAGTGGGGGAGGAAGCGATTCTGAGCCGATATTCAAAATACGCCAATGTTTGCGTATGGTTTGTTGTACACGGTTCGTCAAAGTACTGAACTGCAAGTGCTCCCTATTGTAAATTGATGTATGGATTAGTGATTCCATGATTGGCTGATTTGGTTTACTTGTCAGACCCTAGTACAGTGCACCAGGAGTTCCCAGGGCTTGTAAATCCAAATACTGCTGGTGGGCTTGCAGCACTGGTTGTGCCACCCACAGAAGCAGCCTGTAAAAGTGTGTCTAAGGCCTGCCATTGCAGAGCCGGTGTGCAGGCTGGTACTGTCATGCTGACTGGACAAGTGCACCCACTTGCCAGTCCCTAAACCTTCCCTTTTCTTCATATCAGGCACCCTTATGGTAGGCCCAAGGGCAAGGTGCATTGTACGTATAAGGTGGGACATGCCCTGGTGTGTGTGGCATGTTCTAATAATGAATTACAGCCATTTGTGTTTTTCACTATTGCAAGGCTACCTGTTCATAGGCCAGAATGGCAGTTTGATTCTTACATCCTATAATCCTAACTGACTCAGAGAACATGGTAGAAATTCGAATTTAGCATGCCTGAACTCAGAATGATAAAATACATCTTTTAATGAAGTTGGTTTTAACATTCTGTGTTTGAAAATACCACTTTTAGAAAGTAGGTATTTTCTTGTCTAACCATCCAAACTTGCCTCTGCTAGGCTGTGTATTCCGTGTCTG
This sequence comes from Triturus cristatus, assembly GCF_964204655.1. Lineage (NCBI taxonomy): Eukaryota > Metazoa > Chordata > Amphibia > Caudata > Salamandridae > Triturus > Triturus cristatus. Next base: position 1,103,042,888 of record NC_140582.1, on the reverse strand, counting down.
GAGTTTGAGTGACAGGGGCTGGGGAAATTCCAGGAGACAGGGTGAGTCAGCACAGGGCTGAATAGAGAGATCTGCATCTAGATGGGTGGGAGGAGTTGCACCTGGGACCTGAATAGGGCTGTGCCTTCCCTCCACAATGCTGGCTCCACCTCCTGTGGTGCGTCTGATGTCTCTGCCCTGCACTCTAAAAGGAAAGAAGTCTTGTCAACAAAGTGCTCCAGGACTGACCAGAACTGGTTTGGACTAGACAGAGGCCCCTCTGCCTTCAGAGAACAAAGAGAAACTGGGTTTAAATATTGGGACCCAAACCCAAGAACTTTAGATCACTTTGGGAAACAAGAAGAAACCTTTGCTGAGGAGTGGAACCAGAAGAAACCAAGGAGAGACTATCGATAAGTTGAAGTGCTGCTTGGGGGATTGGCCTGCAGTGGTTGCCTGACTGCCAAAGAAAGGAGAAAGGACTTTGTGTGCACTTTTATTCAACTTGTGAAGGATCTCCAAGGGCTTGGAAAAGAGCTTGCCTCCTGCTGAAGACTCAGGGCCAACAGACTTTACCCACCAGCTCCCCAAAAGTTCTTTTTAAGTGCCTGCAGTTGTACTGGACTTTTTGAGGTCTTGCGTGTCAGAAGGAGCTGGAAGCGTGACTCAAGAACAAGAAGCGTGTCGCCAAACTGCCGCTTCACAACACGGAGCGCATCGCCAGAGAAAAGGATCGACGTCGCATCAGATGCCGCAGCATCACCGTGAAGTGTGTCGCAGAAGAATCGTTGAGTCATCGCAAGTCCACCGAAGCGCCTCGCATTGATCGAGAAGAAGATCGACGTCCCATCAGATGCCGCCGCATCTCTGAGAAGCGTGCCGCAGGGCCTGTCATGGCTCATCGCCGGAGAAGAGGATCGACGTCGTATCAGGCACCGCCATATCTCCGGGAAGCGTGTCGCAGGGCCTGGTGTGGATCATCGCCGGAGAAGAGGATTAGTGTTGCATCAGATGCCGCCGCATCACCGAGAAGAGTGTCGCAGGGCCTGTCACAGCTCGCATTGGAGTGGAAGCAACTCGTATCGCCAGGGGAGAGGATCGATGTCGCATCAGACGCCGCCGCATCACTGGGAAGCGTGTTGCAGGGCCTGTCGCGGCTCACATCGTGTAAAGCATCTCGCACCACCAGAGAAGAGGATCGACGTCGCATCAGGCACCGCCGCATCACCGGGAAGCGTGTCGCATCAAGAAGAAAGCACCATCTTTGTTTATTTGCACCGGATCTTCAACGCATCACCGTCCTTGCAACACTTTTGTTGCCCTGCATGTCGCATCTTAAGGTACATTGAACTCTGAGTGTCGCATTTACCATCTTAAGAGAACTAAGCCAAATTCTACCATTTTTAAGTAACAGTATTGTGGATTTTTGTTGTTTATGGTCTTGTGTTAAATCTATATAAAGAATACTTATTTTTTATATAAAACTTGTGTGTTGTCCATCTGTAGTTTTGTCACTTGATTACTGTATGTGTTCACAAATGCATCAAACACTGCCTCTGAGATAAGCCTGCCTGCTTGTGCCAAGCTACCAAGGGGGTGAGCAGGGGTTATTTCAGGAGTGTACCCCTTCACCCAGACTAGACGCAAGGCTCCCTATTTGTCACAGGTACCTACCTATGCCAACTATAGACCCCCAAATCTAACAGGTGATGTATGTGGCTTCGCTGCGTGAGTTGGTGAATTCTTGAATGACACTGAAAAGTTCCTTGGATTTGGTGGAGTTGGCCAGGACTTTGTTGTGGATGGAGTTTCTCTTGGTGGCTCTGATCTGATTGTGGTAGTCCATCATGGCGTCCTTGTAGGTGGTGTGGTTTTTGGTTGTCTTGGTGTTTCTCCAGTTCTTCTCCAAGCGTCTGCAGGTGCGTCTGGCTTCTTGGAGTGCAGTGGTGAACCAGGCAGCTTTCCTGGGGCGTTGTCTGTCTGGGTTGTGTAGCGCCAAGCTCATCTGCGCGGTTAGAGATCCAGGTGTGGAGTTCTCTGGCTGCGTCGTTTGCGTCGGGTGCTCAGGTGTGGTTGTCTCAGATGAGGGTGGAGTTAAGTTGCTCATCGGTAACATTGCTCCAGTTACTTTGTGGTGGGCGTGGCGCTGGTTTGGGTGCCTTGGGTTTGTTGATGGTGAAGTGTACGCAGTGGTGGTCAGTCCATGGCGGTTGCGTTGTGTTGCTGAATTGGATGCTGTTTCCTGCCGTGGAGTTGGGGTCGGGGGTGTGTCCTGCTCTGTGGGTCGGTGTGTTGATGAATTGTTTAAGTCCAATGCTGGTAAGGAAGTCACGAAGGATAGTGGAGTTGGGGCCGCTGAGGTTCTTGAGGTGGAAGCTTAGGTCTAAAATGAGTATGTAGTTTGTTGAGGCGATGCCATTGGGTGCGATGAAGTCGGTGATGGTGGTGGCGAAGGGTGTTCGGTGGCCGGGGGGTCTGGAGATGAGGGTTCCTTGGAGTGTGGCTTTGGGGGTGGTCTGGATCTGGAAGTGCATATGTTCGGCTCAGGGGAAGTTTTCATCTTTCCTCTGGATCTTATATCTGTCTGGGATGGCGGTGCTGATGTTAAGGGCGAAGGATGCATTGGCCAGGTCTCTGTGAAGAAGGCAATGTCGGGCAAGAGGGAGTCGAGTAGGTTCCAGATTTCCGTGGCGTATTTGTGTACGGAGCGTACTTTGAGGAGGATACATTTTAGGGTATCGCCGGTGCTGGCGTCGCCGGTGTTGGAGGCTGGGGTGGCGGTCTGGGGCAGTGGAGGAAGGAGAACTGGCAGTGGGTCATGTTCGGCGAGGCCTGTTGACATTCTCTAAGTCTTCAGTGTTGAGTGCAAGGAGGGTGGTGGTGTCGTAGCAATGGGTAGTGGGAGGTCCAGGGTTCCTGGCACTGGCCGCGGTCGGGTCATGGACAGGCATAGATGGGCTTGCCTTTGGCGTGCCAGTGGCGTACCCTCTGCATGTGTCCGCTGTGCAACCACGCAGCGGCCGACATTAACTAGGGGAGGTGGGAGGGAGGAGATGCTGGAAAAGGGGAGCAGGGGAATTCGAGGGGAGGGGCCACAGGGGTGAAAGATGAAAGGAACAGACAGGCACAAGAAAATAAAAACAGTGGTGGAATTAGAGCAAGACACAGATGGGCACAATATCAGTGGCACAACAGGGAAAAATTAAGAAAAAAAACGGCTGAGAAAGGTTATGGTGGTTGCATGCAGTCTGGTCCCCGTTGGAGTGGGCAGCAGGAGCGGGCAGCAGCCTCGAACCTCCCAAGGAGTAGGTTGGGGTCTGGAGGCAAGAGACAGCACAGCAGAGATGCAGGGAGAGAGTTGATCTAGACCCAGGGTCAGAAGTCTTACTCTGATCCCCGGACCTCTGCAGCCAGGGCTGGTGGCATAGTGAGCAAAAGAACAATGGATTCAACACAGATCTGTGACTGAGGGTGAGTGGTTGAAATGTTTCAGCACTCAATCCATCATCTTGTTGTGTTTGCTAACTATAATTGCCTAGTGGGGACCCATACATACATAATCTACTGGTGTTCGCCAGTAGGTAGTTATAGTTAGGACCACGTTTCCATAGGAAGAACATTTTTTGTTTTGCTTATAACTTTGGCGTTGATTGATGAATCTTCATGAAATTTTCCAAACTAATTCTTTGTTCATATCAGCTCCTATGTTGAAAGTTTAGGGGTGATTCGTCAAGGGGGGCTGAGAAAAAACAGGGGTCCCAAAACGTGTTTTCACCATTCAATTTCAAAAGGAAACTTTAGACAAGGCTACAGGTCGAAGGGGTGAACGGGAGTACCTCAAATTTGGCAGGGAGAAGGGTCTTGGTCTAGAAATGACACTTTTGTTTTTTTGGTGTAAATCCGTTCAGTAGTTTTGGAGAAATATCGAAATTTACAGATATCGATATTTTGGAATTCTGCCATCTGATTGGCTGAGGTGTTACAAACATGAGCTTGCTGGTTATTGGCTGCGAACGGTTGCAACTAGGAAGTGTTCGCAGCCATTTTGTGATTCTGTTGAAGTGAGTAAGGGGAAAAAGGGCAAAAAAAGTAGGAAAGAGGAGGGTAGGAGCGCTGTGAGCTCTGTGGGGTGGTTAGGGTGTGCTATACAGGGAGTGTGAAGCGAAGTATTCACCCCTACTGGTGTGAAAGTGCTGTTTTGCCCAGAGTGAGATGGTGCTGACCGTGCGCCTAAACCGTGAGGTGATTGCTGTAAACTGATGTGCTCTGGGCGCTGTAGCATACTGGCCACTGTAGCATAGCTGTGCAAGTGGTGTTAGTATGCGCTTAGACTATAGCGGGAGTGGGAAGCAAACTACTCACTCCTACCGGTCTGAAGACTCGGGGATCAAACCGTGAGCCTAAGCCGTGAGCTGATTGCTGTAAAGTGATGTGCTGTGGTTGCTGTAGGATACTGGCCGCTGTAGCATACCTGTTTAAGTAGTGTTAGTATGCGTTTATACTATACAGGGAGTGGGAAGTGAACTACTCACCCCTACTAGTCTGAAGATTCAAATGTAGTGTCTTAGCAAGTAGGAATAAAGAAATAATTGTGAAGAATATAATGCATAATGTTGCAATGCCACAGAAGACAAATGGTGAAATCAGGTGTGTCTAAGAAAGTAGCTGTGTGTAATAAAGCGATGGAGTCTGCAAGATATATAAAAAGTGTCTTTATTTAAGTGCCATAAATGGACCCACTGGTGCAAGAGCTAAGGCATCCAACTGAGGCAAACTCCAACCGCTTCTGCTGTATTCAAACCTAAGCTCCTGAATCAGTGAATTCCACATTACATGTTACAGTTCCATGTGACATAAACAATACCTATTAGACCTGAATGACTCTAAATTCTTTATTTTTTATTTTTTATTGAGCAGAACGGATGAGCATTAAAACATTGTACAATAATCAGTGATCAGGGATAAAAGAGTTGTAAAAACATCAAGCAAGAGCTAGTAAAATCCTTTGATTAATAACATTTAGCAATTATACTTGATATTAGTTTTGATACAGAGCAGGAAACCAGTAATACAAAAGTGCTGAGTGCAATTGTTTCTGCAGTCACAGTTACAATAAAGTACCAGTAGTGCAAAGTGCTTAAATATGACATATATAGACAACCCTACATTATAATTGTTATCATTTACCTTTGGCCACCAAGTAAAGATGTATTTTTTTTTTAATTCGTGGACATTCTACTTGAGCAAGGACCCAGCTGCACAGAAGAGTTAGCGTGCTAGTCGTACACTTCTTGTATAGATAAAGTGTCCTGTGCTAAATTGCTAAATGGCGTCATTGATTGATCGCTATCAAAGAATTTCCAGTTTCTGGTAAACTTTTTCATTGCCCCATCTCTTTTGGCGTAGGCCTCTTCAAACTTTTTTGTCCTTCTCATTTTATTCACCCATTTTGATTAGGATGTTATCTCCTCTGATCTCCAATTTTGAAGGATTAAGGAGCGGGCTACTAAAGAGCAGATCGCCGTGTAGGTCTCTTTGGCTATAGACAAGTCACTTCATTTTATTGAAATACCAAATAAAGCGACCTCAGCTTCCGGATCAAGCGTCTTATCAATGGCATGACTTATTGATGAAAAAATCTTACGCCAAAACATTTCAAGTTTCGGGCATGTAAAAAAAATGTGAAGCCAGTCGCCCCCATCTCGAAGCTGGCATCGGAAGCATTTATTTTCTACTCCCGGGAAGCATTTATTTAAAGCTTTTGGAGTGAAGTAGGCCATCCAACTGGATAAAAACGACATCCTTTTATAATTGGCTGCTCTAAGGGCCTTGCCTCCTAACTGGGCGATCAGCTCCCATTCCTGCCTCGAAAAGGAGCAATTAGTTTCATAAGTTATTTTAGCCAGAATTTCTTCAACCAAAGGAGACTCTTATCCCTTACTCAGTAAGGTGAACCAATTTCCCACTCCTTCTAATTTCGCTTTATAAAGGGTATTAGCCAGAGGTGGTGGTATCCCACATGTCGAAAGATAATATTTATTTATCAGGTTTATATTCTGCAGATATTCCAAAAACCCCGTTTTTAATTGATTACTAGATCTAACCAGGACCTCTTGCCAGGTGATGAGTTTCCGCGATAAAAAAAAGAGCCGAAATCACCAAAACCAGAATCTCTCCATTTTTTGATCTTGCTAGAATGGATTTGAAGCCCAAAGATCTTACACTCCTCTAGTTTTAAGTAATGAAAACCACCAAACCATACCTGTTTAAAACAAGACTGTAGTCTATCGGAGAAATCCCGGATAGTCTTGTATCTGGGCTTTTTGGGTAATTTAGCTGTTTTTAAAAAAATCGGAACTTGCGAACCCGCCTCTTGTATCATTCTGTGATAAAAAAACATATCAAGCAGCCCATTAGGACCCAATAAACGTGCTGAGAGATCCATAATCGCTGCCATATAACAAGAACGAATATTCAGTAGCGCTAAACCCCCTTGAGCAGTTCCCAACTGTAATATAGACAATTTAACCCTGGAAGCTTTCTTATTCCAAACAAAATCCCTGATCATTGACTCAATTTCTCGAAAGAAATGGGACTTGATCTTCAGCGGAACATTTATTTTTAAAAAAACTAATAAGGGGACTAATGACATTTTAATAAGTACAACATGGCCAATTAACGTTAACGGTAGAAGAATCCATCTATCGAGCAAAAGTTTAATTTTTTTACGCATTGATAAATAATTCAAACTAAATAGTTGATCAAACTGATTGAGACATAGATACCAAAGTATCTAATCGGTTCTGTTTTTAGGGCTTGGGATTTAAGATTTAAGGGTAAGAAATTGCAATCAACATTCATTACTAAAACCTCAGTTTTGTTTTGGTTAATTTTATATCCACCAATCTGTTCGAATTGACTGAATTCATATCGAGCTTGGTCAAGATTTGATTTATAATTATGTCATCGGCGAAGAAATTAATTTCGCCATTCCTTCCATTGGTGGTTTAATTTCAGGATTTTCGCGAATTCTTATTGCTAAGGACTCGATAAAAAAAGTAAACAGAATGGGGGACATCGGACAACCTTAATATTGATTGCCCCTATCGTATTAGCATTAACTACCACCCTGGATTGGGCACCTTGATAAATATTATTCAGCATATTGATTATCTGGGCCGGAAAATCAAATTTTTGCATACCGTGGAATAGTGCATCCCAGCTTACCAGGTCGAATGCCTTTTCGGCATCGATCATTGAAGCTAAGGTTGGAATTTTATTGATATTAACAAAATCAAGGGCCTGGATTAAAAACCCAGTGTTTGTCGACATGGACCTCTCTGCCACAAAACCAGACTGGTCAGGGTGGATTAAAGTCTGGGCAATCGGGGTAAAGCGTTGGGCCCATATTTTCATTAGAATCTTGAAATCAGCATTAAGGAGGCTAATCGGCCTATACAAATTTACATCTTTATGGTTTTTCCCTTTTTTAACAAAACTAATGATGATAGACTCCTTAAAACTTGGAGGAACAATACCCCCCGATCTAACAACATTAAATAATTTCACTAAAAAAGGAGTCAATTCTTTAGCAAAGATTTTATAAAATTCAATTGGGAGCCCATCTGCTCCACAGGCTTTTGCCCCAGCTATTGATTTCACTATATCTAAAATTTCTGTGGCCAAAATATCACTCTAGAGTTGATCAGCTAACGGGCTGGGTAAGACAGGGAGATTGACTTCATCAAAATATTTATGAATAAAGTCCACCCCTACCTCATATTTTGTGGAATATAGCTGAGAGTAGTGATCCATAAATACTTGAGCTATAACTTCTTGATCTTTAATGACATTTTGGGTCTTTGGGTCAATAATCTCCGTTATTGAGGCTTTCCCCTGTTTAGTTTTTGTTTGCCCTGCTAGCATTTTACCCATCATTTGACTCTCCTCGTACACTTTTTGTTGGAAAGTTTTGGAGCTATTGATTTCCTCAATTAAAAAAAGTTCTTTTAAGGCTGCCTTCGCCCTTTCTAGCTGCAAGGCGGCATCTCCCCTCCCCAGAGGTAGAGTATATCTCAAGTTTGTAGCATGGTTTACGGGTTGTTGGAGTAGGTTGATCTTGTCCCTCCTTTCTCTCGACTGAGCAGCTGAGCGTGCAATTATCTGACCCTTAATGGCTGCCTTAAACCCGCCCCAAACCGAAAGAATTTCTGCTGTATCTTCATTTAAATTAAAAAACTCTAATATCCACTCTTTGGTTTGAGCTACCCAGTTGAGATCTTGGAGGAGTAGACAATCCATCTGCCACCTGGATTGAGTTTTAACTCCCTCTTATATCTCAAACTCTACTTTGATTAAAGAATGATCTGAAAATGGGTTAGCCCCTATAGTGGTGTCTAGGACCTTAAGGGATCGTGATATAAGAAATCCGAGAGGCCGTTTGGAATTGATAAGAGTAACAGGTAAATTTCACAACGGTCGGATTATGTTGACGCCATTGATCCACCAGTAGATGTTCCTGTTTTAGGGCTTCCAAGACTTTCTTTGTTTGGGGTTTCAGTTCTTTTTTATTTTTATTTTGAGGTGTCTGTTTTCAGCTCCTGAATAAAATTGAAATCCCCACATTATTTTTCCCGGAGCCCCTCTAAGTAGCTCGGTGATCTTAAGTAGGGCTTTGGTATCATCTACTATCGGGCCATAGTAGTTTATAAAATTTAAAATCATCCCATTTAATTTGGCGTCAACCCAGAGCCATCGCCCTAGGAGATCTCTCCAAATTTGACCAAATTCCCAAGGAAGACTACGTCAAAAATACATAGCAACCCCTCTTTTAGCCAGCCCAGCAGAGGCGGAAAACACATGCGAGAAAAACCTGGATATAATTTTGTAAAATTAGTTTTCAAATGGGTTTCCTGTAAAAATAGTAACAGGATACTAGCCACCTTATTAAAGCTCCATATTTAGATTTGTTTAATATCCCATTAACATTAATAGAAATGGTGCAACACTAATTACTAATTTTGTCCTAGTTGCAGATAATTAAAAATCAAAAAATCAAAACAAAAAGAATACCGGAATTGAAACATTAAACACTCACATTTTCTTAAAGGCTTTTACTCCAATGCCCCTGCTTCTGCTCTTTTTACTGATATTCTCTTTTACCCCCCCTACGCCTCCCCTTACCCTCTCAACCCGACCCCCAGAAGAGGTGTCCCAACACGCTAACCATCTCTTACTACCCCTAACTATTTTTGTGGGTGCCATGAATCTGCACCCAGGGTAACCACCCACCCCACCCCCCCTGGCACAAGGATGCTATAAACAACCTGGCTACCAAAGATTACAAAAAAGCACTAAGCGAAAAAAAAAAAAAACTACATACATTAGTTCATTCTAAACCCTGGAGAGACAGATAATAGCTATCAATAAGAAGAAAAACATTCTTGAGTCAATTTCATTGTGAACTAGAAATTTCATTGCTCACTTTGCCACTGGATTCAAGCAAGCCTGGCTGAAGACGGCTGAAATGCCAGAAACCGGTCCTAGGAAGCTTGTTTCCGGTCCAGGGAAGGCATGGCTTGGCATTTCGGGCTGGACTGTTCCCATGAGGCACAGGGTCAGACTGATTTGCATATGGCCATGTCTGAACTGGGGTGGCAGAACGGGCTAAAGAACGGTGATGGATCAAACCCAGATCTGTTGACTGGGTGTGAGTGTTTGATTGGTTCTGATGCTCCGTCCATCACCACCCCCTTTTGTACCGCTTTGTTCGCCATAAGTTGACAGGGTATGCTCAGACGTGAGTCCCTTGCTCACTTTGCCACTGGATTCAAGCAAGCCTGGCTGAAGATGGCTGAAATGCCAGAAACCGGTCCTAGGAAGCTTGTTTCCGGTCCAGGGAAGGCATGGCTTGGCAGTTCGGGCTGGGCTGTTCCCATGAGGCACAGGGTCAGACTGATTTGCATATGGCCATGTCTGAACTGGGGTGGAAGAGTGGGCTAAAGAACGGTGATGGATCAAACCCAGATCTGTTGACTGGGTGTGAGTGTTTGATTGGTTCTGATGCTCCGTCCATCACCACCCCCTTTTGTACCGCTTTGTTCGCCATAAGTTGGCAGGGTATGCTCAGACTTGAGTCCCTTGCTCACTTTGCCACTGGATTCAAGCAAGACTGGCTGAAGACGGCTGAAATGCCAGAAACCGGTCCTAGGAAGCTTGTTTCCGGTCCAGGGAAGGCATTGCTTGACAGTTCGGGCTGGACTGTTCCCATGAGGCACAGGGTCAGACTGATTCGCATATGGCCATGTCTGAACTAGGGTGGCAGAGTGGGCTAAAGAACGGTGATGGATCAAACCCAGATCTGTTGACTGGGTGTGAGTGTTTGATTGGTTCTGATGCTCTGTCCATCACCACCCCCTTTTGTACCGCTTTGTTCGCCATAAGCTGGCAGGGTATGCTCAGACGTGAGTCCCTTGCTCACTTTGCAACTGGATTCAAGCAAGCCTGGCTGAAGACGGCTGAAATGCCAGAAACCGGTCCTAGGAAGCTTGTTTCCGGTCCAGGGAAGGCATTGCTTGACAGTTCGGGCTGGACTGTTCCCATGAGGCACAGGGTCAGACTGATTTGCATATGGCCATGTCTGAACTGGGGTGGCAGAGTGGGCTAAAGAACGGTGATGGGTCAAACCCAGATCTGTTGACTGGGTGTGAGTGTTTGATTGGTTCTGATGCTCCGTCCATCACCACCCCCTTTTGTACCGCTTTGTTCGCAATAAGTTGGCAGGGTATGCTCAGACGTGAGTCCCTTGCTCACTTTGCCACTGGATTCAAGCAAGCCTGGCTGAAGACGGCTGAAATGCTAGAAACTGGTCCTAGGAAGCTTGTTTCCGGTCCAGGGAAGGCATGGCTTGGCAGTTCGGGCTGGACTGTTCCCATGAGGCACAGGGTCAGACTGATTTGCATATGGCCATGTCTGAACTGGGGTGGCAGAGTGGGCTAAAGAACGGTGATGGATCAAACCCAGATCTGTTGACTGGGTGTGAGTGTTTGATTGGTTCTGATGCTCCGTCCATCACCACCCCCTTTTGTACCGCTTTGTTCACCATAAGTTGGCAGGGTATGCTCAGACGTGAGTCCCTTGCTCACTTTGTCACTGGATTCAAGCAAGCCTGGCTGAAGACGGCTGAAATGCCAGAAACCGGTCCTAGGAAGCTTGTTTCCGGTCCAGGGAAGGCATGGCTTGGCAGTTCGGGCTGGACTGTTCCCATGAGGCACAGGGTCAGACTTATTTGCATATGGCCATGTCTGAACTGGGGTGGCAGAGTGGGCTAAAGAACGGTGATGGATCAAACCCAGATCTGTTGACTGGGTGTGAGTGTTTGATTGGTTCTGATGCTCTGTCCATCACCACCCCCTTTTGTACCGCTTTGTTCGCCATAAGTTGGCAGGGTATGCTCAGACGTGAGTCCCTTGCTCACTTTGCCACTGGATTCAAGCAAGCCTGGCTGAAGACAGCTGAAATGACAGAAACCGGTCCTAGGAAGCTTGTTTCCGGTCCAGGGAAGGCATGGCTTGGCAGTTCGGGCTGGAGTGTTCCCATGAGGCACAGGGTCAGACTGATTTGCATATGGCCATGTCTGAACTGGGGTGGCAGAGTGTGCTAAAGAATGGTGATAGATCAAACCCAGATCTGTTGACTGGGTGTGAGTGTTTGATTGGTTCTGATGCTCCGTCCATCACCACCCCCTTTTGTACCGCTTTGTTCGCCATAAGTTGGCAGGGTATGCTCAGACGTGAGTTCCTTGCTCACTTTGCCACTGGATTCAAGCAAGCTTGGCTGAAGACGGCTGAAATGCCAGAAACCGGTCCTAGGAAGCTTGTTTCCGGTCCAGGGAAGGCATGGCTTGGCAGTTCGGGCTGGACTGTTCCCATGAGGCACAGGGTCAGACTGATTTGCATATGGCCATGTCTGAACTGGGGTGGCAGAGTGGGCTAAAGAACGGTGATGGATCAAATCCAGATCTGTTGACTGGGTGTGAGTGTTTGATTGGTTCTGATGCTCCGTCCATCACCACCCCCTTTTGTACCGCTTTGAAGAGAAGTGAGGCAAACAAGCCTGCATCCTGCAGCAAGCCAGCCGAGCATGGTTCGAGTCACTGAGTGCCGAGCCGGAGGCAGCTGCTGCACTACAGAGTAACACTTTTGATGCGCATGCGCAAGATCTAAAGCATCCTTTACGAGTTTAGCGATATGGCGGGTGGATTTGCGTGTTGATGGAGCTTGGTACACTACCGGTATGGGACTAATAAAAATGAAAACGATAATAGAGTTCCACAATATTACAAAAAAATATATAAAAATGTAAGTTTTATAAATATTAAAATATGAAATTAACATTTAAAAAACCTTCGAAATTCACAGAAAAAAACTATAGGTTTTACAGACGTTATAGTTAGGAATTAGCATTTAAAAAACCTTTGATATTCACTAAAAAACCATAGGTTTCAGGGACATTATAGTTAGTTGGACATTTGACTCATATCAAACCAGAGAAACTTGCCCGTTATAGTTAGTTGAGCTAACTATAACTTGCGCACCCGCAATGCACTGATGATGACATCACATATTACATCACTCATGACATGGCCAGTGACATCACTGATGACATCTCAAATGACATCACTGATGACATCACTGATGACATCATCCACGTGATCATCTGATGCACATACTGATGCCCTAATATAAACTTTGATACAAGCACTCTAAAATACAGACTACTATTTTTGAAGCCATACACACAACAATGCCAGATACTACATATCACCCACTATTTCCCAGGTCTACACACACATCCAGTCACTTATACATTCAGTTACTGATCAATATAGTACTATAATATGCACTCATACACCTATACATAGAGTCACACTCTGCCACTCATCCATAGAGTTACTCACACACGTAGTCAGTCATGCAAAGAATCAATCACATACCCATTTACTCATGTATACAGTTATACACACCAACTTGGTTATTTATATACACACCACATCACTTATTTATGCAGATACTAACACATACTTACTGTCTTATACAATCACTGATACAAGCAGACACTCATTTATACACCCACTCTTCAAATAACTTACTCTCACGTATAGTCATTTATATACTCCAACACTCACATATACTGCCTTAAAACATATGTAGTTACTCACACATATACCACTGAGACATTCATTCACTCACCAACACATCCATACAAACACTAACTCACCCATACAGCCCTTCCCAGATGCACTTATGAATCCATACAACCAGTGAATCACCCACTCAGACATCTATGCACAGAGTCATCCACCTCCCTACCCACCCACAGAGACACTCAGGCATCCATACAGATACTCAGACAAGTCAATAACCCATATAGACACTCATGTAGCTACTCACCAACACATGCAGCCGCTCAAACACCAACTGAGAGACTAATACAGACTTTCACACAGTTTAGTCACTAACCCATGCATTCAGTAAGACACGTTCAATCATTCACTTATACAGTCATGCACCTACTAAAAAATCCATTCAGGCACTTGTAAATCCACTCATTCTTCAATACACCTTGGCATAGAAATATATGAAAAATATTTAAACTTTACAGAAACAGACATTTACTGGATGATGTCATCAGTGATGTCATTTAAGTTGTCATCAGTGATGCCCTCAGTAATGTCACTGACCATGTCATGAGTGATGTAATATGTGATGTCATTACCAGTTCATTGCGGGCACGCGAGTTATAGTTAGCTCAACTAACTATAACGGGGGAATTTCTCTGGTTTTATATGAGTTCAAACGTCCCTGAAACTTATGGGTTTTTAGTGAATTTCAAAGGTTTTTTAAATGCTAATTCCTAACTATAACATCTGTAAAACCTATGTTTTTTTCAGTGAATATATATATATATTATATATAAATATATATATAGGTAGTTATAGTTAGGACCTATTATCCATAGGAAATTTGTAACATTCTTTTCCCAATAACTTTGGTCCCGGATGAGGAATTTTCGCGAAATTTTCAAAACTGGTGGGGCGCTCCAGTCAGCTCTTATCCTAAAAGTTTGGGGGTGATTCGTCAAGCAGGGGCCGAGAAAAAAGGGGGTCCCAAAACATGTTTTCTACATGTTATTTCCCATAGGAAATTTTGGAACAGGCTACAGAAAGGTAATCCTTGGCTCAGAAAGAGACCTTTTTTTTTTAAATGGTGTAAATCCGTTCAGTAGTTCCTGAGAAAATCAAAAAATAGAGGTCCAAAAAATCAATTTCCCATAGGAAAGTTTTGACACATTTATAGCAAAACTGCTCAACGGAATTACACCAAATTTGGCAAAAAGGTACTGCTTGACTCAGAAAGCCTCATTTTTGAAAATGGTGTAAATCCGTTCAGTAGTTTCTGAGAAATTTAAGAAATAATGATAGTGATATCTATGGCCGCAGAGGATCCACGCACCCTTCTGATCACGAGCTTCATGCTAATTGGCTGTCAACACTCCAACCCAGGAAGTGTTGGCAGCCATCTTGTGCCTCAGTTGAAGCGAGGCACAAGAAAACAGAAAAACAAATGCGTAAAACAGGAAAAGGGGGCAGGGTAGAAACACCCTGACCCCCTAGGCCTGCCTAGGGGGTCCAACAAGGACCCTTAGGGCCAAAAAAAGATTATTTTTAAAAACAATCGCAGGATGCAGGGAAGATCCACGGATCCGGCCACGAAAATAAAAAAAATGCGCTTCGTTATTTTTTTTTTTTTATCAATCAAAAACCACTTTATTCGATAATTTAAAATCATAAAAGTGTACAATACATGATTAAACAAATTAAAAACAGCCCAACATTTTCATAGTTAAAAAAATAAATTACACGGTGAATCAAATTTGTAAAAACTAATTAATTTCCTCCAATGCAGCCAGTCTAATCCTCCTTAACCTAATGGAAGCAACGAGGATGCTGGCTACACAAAACATAGTTCTAGGGGATTCCATTAATTGTAAAAACAATAATGCGGGTTTAACTTGTACGAAAGCTTCCTCTCTTAGAATAGGGAAAATAAACTTTTTCCTAGCTTCACAATACAAAGGGCAAAAAAACATAAAATGCATTGTATCTTGAGCAGAAAAATCGTCACATTTACAAGGGACCCCATCATCCGGCCTAAACCAACCCTGTGGAACACTTATACTAAGTGGATCTGATTAAAACGGAGTTTAGTCAAAAGCCATCTATGATAAAAATTCGTGACTGTTGACAGATACGGGTGCATAGCCATAGATAAATTAAGCAAGAGGTGAGCCCTTACTGTAGATTTAAAGAGCTCATGAGATTCACGCTCAACCTCGCAGTGCTTAATATAATATGTTTTAACCCACGATAAATCTGCTTTACATAAACCTTCAGGATTGGTAAAAAGCTCGGGGCGTCCTATTTCCTTAGCAATCAAATTAATATAGGACAGCCACTGGATTTCTTTCCATTTGTCTAATTTAGTGCAATCTTTCAAGATACTATGATTCAGCGTAAGGTCCGGGTTCAGCCAGGTTCTAATCCATAACAGAATTGGGGCAATTTCTATAATATCAGAAATATATCCTAACCCCAATTCAAGGTGGACCGAGTGTGTCGCTGTGGATTGGGGAAGACCAAGAAGAGCACGTAAAAATTTGTTCTCTTCTGTTTGAATGGGTTCAGGGTTAGTGTACCCCCAAATTGCGGCCCCGTACCTAGCTATTGAGACAGATTTTGCTTGATATATTTTTATGATGGCCTCACAGGGTTTCCCTCCCAGCCTTTTCGCAAAGCTCAAAATTGCAGCTGAGGAGCTACGTACCGCATTCACCTTAGTAGCTAGTTGAGATGCCCAGGTACCCTTATCGTCGAAAACGACTCCCAAATAGGTGAATACTTTCACTCTAGAAATAACATTTCCATTACAATTAAACGTTTTATGATTGTTTTTTCCCTTACCCAGTGCCATAGTGTGGGATTTACCGTTGTTAACCACAAGGTCCAAGGATTTCATAAAATCCCCAAAGGAATTCAATAGTCTTTGCAGACCAAGCGGTGTCCTGGCCAATAAAACTGTGTCATCCGCATAGAGAAGTACGGGTATGGGAGTACTATCTATCCGTGGAATATCAAGAGATGCAGCTAGCAAACTATCTTCAAGGGAATTTATGTATAATGTAAATAACATAGGGGCAAGGATACAACCCTGACGTACCCCTCTACCAGATTTAAAACTGGCAGTACATTTCCCCTCCTGAGACATCCTTATTGAGGCTTTCAAGTCTTTGTGTAGTTCTGCCAAAAAATACACAAGGGGCCTATCCAGACACAATTCCAGAAGTTTTGACCACAGCTTAGACCTGTTAACCAGGTCAAAATCCGTGGACAGGTCCATAAAGCCTAAAAAAAGCGAACCCCCTGCAGCTTTTGTGTACTTTGCGATGAGTAAGTGTAAATTAAACAAAGGGATCCACCCGCATGTATAGTAGATCAAGAGACTCCCGTTCATACCATGTGTGTCCCACGGTCGTGGAGAATACACATCAGTTGTTAAAATACCCCTCACACACCAAAAGGGCCCTTGGTGTCATGCTTCATCATAGGGGTCTTCCCGCCCCTCTACGGGACGGGGCGTGCTACGACCAACGTATACGTGGGAGCACTGTTCTTGGTGAGACTACTATGTGTAGTGCAAGGGTGTGCAAGGAAGGGTCAGGAGTGAGTGGAGAGTGATTTTAAAAAAATACCTGGCTCACTGGACTAGGAAAAATTTTTTTATTCTGCCATCTAAGCTGGTATTAGTAAAAAGGTGGGGGTGGAGGGTGTATGCCTCAATGAGCTTGACCTCCTGGTGTCGACATGTTTCGAAGCTTCCCCAAGCTTCTTCGTCAGGACCTAAGAAGATCCCTTCCAACGACGCACTGTGATGTGGTGAAAAATAGTGGGTGAAAAAATCAAATAGGAGGTAAATAGCCTCCAAGAGTTGGTAACGCCCCAATGGGTCTTACATACTCCTTGTAACCTAAATGGAGAGAATGGTATGAAATGAGAGATACACAAGACATTATTGTTATAAGGATAGACGTTCATTCCGTCGTGTTTAAAACAGTGATCTGAAAAGGAAGTGAGCGATGATCGTCTTCTAACGCTATCACGTGATCTGTGATAAAAATATGGTGTGACATACTACATTAAAAACATACAATAACAAAACAACAGAAAACACACACTCTACTTAGAAAGGAAACGAGGTTCCTGTAGGGCGAAAATGTCATTGTGGTTGTTTGCATGCCCAACAAAGCAAAGAGAAAAACATACTTGCTGCAAAGAGAACAATTTCCTCATGAGCTCATTTACCGAGTGGTTGGAGTGCCAAATAGGCTACCTAAATAGCGGGAGAGAGGAGACTGTAATCCAATCGTCATTTTTTTGAAGGTAAATCTTCCACCTGCCGGCTATGCCGTACTTACGCCTCCTAGGATCAGTGTCCCGCTCAAATAACCACCCCGGTCGGCTCCGTCGATAAATTTAGACTGGAGATATTGTAGTTTAAATACCCCCACCAATCAGGGAATAAGTGCCACTCCCCCCAGTGTACTCAAGAAACGTTTAGAGGAACTCAATCAAGAGATGACAGAGTTCGAAATGACTTTAAAACAAAGCAAATATAACAAACTCAAGAAGGACACTTCACGGTTCAGTCATGAACGAGTGTACCCCTATACACGAGAAGACTATGTTCCTAAGAACCAGGATCAGAGTGAGGATGGTGACTCCTCTGACACCGGTTCAGATAACTCAAACTCCAGCAGGGGCAGTGGCAAACGTTTCTATAGAGGGAGAGGCAATTACAACCAGCGCCCTCCGTATCAGAGGGGAGGGAGATGGGATGGCTATCAAGGCCCCCCGATGTATCCCCCATACGCTTATGGTCCACCTATGATGGGACCATTTCCACAATGGATACCTCCTCCTCAAGAGTATGAATACAACTACAACCCACAACCTTTTTTAGGGGCACGCCAAGGCCCACGGAGGGCCCGCAACAGAGGAGGATACAACGTCCATTGGTCTGCACCAGAGACCGAGACCCCTCGAATGTCAACCAGGAGTATGACCAACAACATACCTCCCCAACCATCAACGAGCCGGAAGTGAACCTGGTGGTCAATCTCACCGATGTAGTCCTTACACCAACACAAAAGAGGGTCCTTGAGAGAGGACTGGGTTTTGTACCCACCAATCGGTTGGACAAATTTAAGATCCTCACTGAGATCACCGAATTCATACGTAAATTGAAATTGAAGGTTTTCTTTGAAAACAACCCATCCACCACTGAGGTGGTAAGACAAGATACTGGCCTCCGTAATAAATCTACTTTTGTTCCCCCTAATTCCACCCTACCGGTGGAGATGCTTGCATTCGAGAAAGCGGTGATGGGTGAAATCCAAGACATCACGACAGGATTTGGTAACACCTTTCACAATACATCAAGGGAGGAAAAGGTGGCTATACATGAATTATCAACAAACCAGGACATTACCATCAAACCTGCAGATAAAGGGGGAGCCATTGTTTTACAAACCACTGTCAACTATGACATTGAATGTAGAAAACTGCTGGATGACCGTAGAAACTATGGAATCCTTCAGGTAGATCCTACTGAGTCAATCAGGGTCAGGATTGTCACAATGGTAGAGGAGGCCTTAGCAAACGACTGGATCTCCAAGAAGGAGGCTGAATTTCTGGTTAATACCAATCCCAGGATCCCCTACTTCTACACCATACCTAAAATCCATAAGAACTTGGTCTCACCACCTGGTAGACCCATCGTCTCTGGTGTGAATTCCATTTTGGAACCTCTATCAAGGTTCGCGGATGCGTTCCTTCGACCATTGGTTCAAAGTACCAGCACCTACCTGCGTGATACCAAGAACGTCCTGCAAATTCTGCAGGACATCGACTTTGACCCCACCAAAAATCTGCTTATGGGATTAGACGTGGAGAGCCTATATACCAGTCTCCCACACGACGAAACACTGCTAATCATTGAGGAGGTTTTATTCTCTACTCCCTGGGAGTACCAGACACCTCGTAGTCTGGTGATGGAATGTGTTTCACTGGCTCTCACCCGTAATTTCTTTATGTATGCTGAAGATATATATGAACAACGCCACGGTACCAGCATGGGGAGTACCTTTGCTCCAAGTCTAGCAGGGCTGTATGTACACCATCTGGAAACTAACAGGATCCTACACACGATGAACCCATACCTCGCTCACATCAAAGTATGGAAAAGGTATATTGACGATGTCTTGGTCGTATGGGAAGGTGACGTCGAATCAACAGAGGCATTCATGCTATGGCTGAATCAACAGAATGCATTTCTGAAATTTACACATAGTGTATCGGCGGAAAACCTGGTGTTTTTGGACCTGAATATCTACCCTGAACAGGGGAAACTCAAAACCACCACACACTTTAAGGCAACAGCTAAGAACTGTTTACTTTTGTTTGACAGTTTCCACCCCCGTCACCTGAGGGAAAACTTACCGTACGGTCAGTTCCTCCGTCTCCGAAGAAACTGTACTGAACTTAGTGACTTCAAACAACAAGCATCTGAACTGCGTACCAAACTGATAAAACGCAATTATCCTGAGAAAATCGTTGACAAAGCCTTGAAAAGAGCAAGGAATAATAACAGAGAGGCTCTTTTGGAAGACAAAGTGGAAAACCAGATCGATGAGAGACCGATATGTGTAACAACTTACAATACACATTCTAACCAGATCACTAAGATAGTGAATAAACACTGGCGTCTACTCAATTCCTGCGGCTTGAACATAACGAAACCTATGTTCGCTCACAAGCGGGGACGCAACCTAAGAGACATGCTTGTTCACACAAGACCAAAGAACATATCTCGACCAAGACCTGTTGGTCTACTACCCCCAGTACAAGGGCATCATCCCTGTGGGAACTGCAGTACCTGTCACCTGACGAGAAAAAGTACACACATTACGTTCCGGAATGGCGATGAGTGGGACCAGAGAAGCTTCACGAATTGTAATAGTAAAAATGTTGTATATCTTATCACTTGTCCGTGCGGCCTTGAGTATGTGGGGATGACATCCAGACCAATTAAGGTACGTATTGGCGAACATCGCAGTAATGTCAGATGCGGTAGGAGCACTACCAAGATGTCTAATCACTATATTTCCAAAAGTCATTGTATAGACGATTTACAGTGGACAGTGATAGAACAATTGAGTAACGAACACAGCCTCCTAGAGAAGGAACAACGATGGGTGTTCCGTCTCAAAACACACATCCATGGATTAAATGAGGATATACCATGGAATCAGTTCCGAGTATAACTATCATCATACCTGACTGAATACTGTTCAGCTACCGTTTCTCCACCTGACGAAAATAATCCTTTCACGTTTTTTCTCCCTTTTTTTTCGGTCCCCCGTATCTGTCCTGAACCAGTGTAGTACCACTCTAGGACCATTGTGTAATTTCTTTGTCTTTTTTTCATGCCCTTGTCAATTACCCCTCCTGACCACAGCTGAGGCCCCCCTGCTGTAGCCTCCTTATTCATGTGGGCTTTGCATACCTCATGCATATATGTACCTCTTGGTTTAGCTATGTACCAGCTGGGTGTCTCTAGTACGCAGGTTGGGGGCATTTCTCCTACCTGTTACATGCCTTTATTGATTTTATTCTTTTCATCCCGATGTTATTCAGGCAACCTATATGGACACCTAGGGATACTTTCTCGATATATGCATACCCTTTCCCAGTTTATTTATTTGTTTTTTTACATTTAAACCTCAAAATCAGGTGATGTTGACTGTCCATTCCACGCAGTTTGGAACATCTATCACCCTTCATTAATGGGTTTCGTCAGCGCTCCATCAGGCATCCGACATAGACACCTCTCTCCCTCTAGGGGTCCTTTGCGGTCTCACCACGGTGACCCGGCCGCTTCTAACTTCCGGTTCCGGGTCCCGTGTAGCAGCGCCTGCGGGTTTCCACTTACTTTGTGAGCAGGTTGCCTTCTATTGGTCTGTCAAACGGGGCGGAGTGGCACTTATTCCCTGATTGGTGGGGGTATTTAAACTACAATATCTCCAGTCTAAATTTATCGACGGAGCCGACCGGGGTGGTTATTTGAGCGGGACACTGATCCTAGGAGGCGTAAGTACGGCATAGCCGGCAGGTGGAAGATTTACCTTCAAAAAAATGACGATTGGATTACAGTCTCCTCTCTCCCGCTATTTAGGTAGCCTATTTGGCACTCCAACCACTCGGTAAATGAGCTCATGAGGAAATTGTTCTCTTTGCAGCAAGTATGTTTTTCTCTTTGCTTTGTTGGGCATGCAAACAACCACAATGACATTTTCGCCCTACAGGAACCTCGTTTCCTTTCTAAGTAGAGTGTGTGTTTTCTGTTGTTTTGTTATTGTATGTTTTTAATGTAGTATGTCACACCATATTTTTATCACAGATCACGTGATAGCGTTAGAAGACGATCATCGCTCACTTCCTTTTCAGATCACTGTTTTAAACACGACGGAATGAACGTCTATCCTTATAACAATAATGTCTTGTGTATCTCTCATTTCATACCATTCTCTCCATTTAGGTTACAAGGAGTATGTAAGACCCATTGGGGCGTTACCAACTCTTGGAGGCTATTTACCTCCTATTTGATTTTTTCACCCACTATTTTTCACCACATCACAGTGCGTCGTTGGAAGGGATCTTCTTAGGTCCTGACGAAGAAGCTTGGGGAAGCTTCGAAACATGTCGACACCAGGAGGTCAAGCTCATTGAGGCATACACCCTCCACCCCCACCTTTTTACTAATACCAGCTTAGATGGCAGAATAAAAAAATTTTTCCTAGTCCAGTGAGCCAGGTATTTTTTTAAAATCACTCTCCACTCACTCCTGACCCTTCCTTGCACACCCTTGCACTACACATAGTAGTCTCACCAAGAACAGTGCTCCCACGTATACGTTGGTCGTAGCACGCCCCGTCCCGTAGAGGGGCGGGAAGACCCCTATGATGAAGCATGACACCAAGGGCCCTTTTGGTGTGTGAGGGGTATTTTAACAACTGATGTGTATTCTCCACGACCGTGGGACACACATGGTATGAACGGGAGTCTCTTGATCTACTATACATGCGGGTGGATCCCTTTGTTTAAGTACGCTTCATTGGGAGGAAGTATCCACCTCCACCACTCGTTGAGTGGAACCTCTCTACTCCCCCCTTTGTTTTTCTTTCCCTAAGTGTAAATTAAGACATTGATCCTCTGTACCCCTCCCCGGTCTAAAACCATACTGTGCATTGGAAATTACACCTTTCTCTGTGGCCCAATTTGTTATCCTAGCCAGAATAATCTTTCCTAAGATTTTAAACGAGGAATCCAGCAGGGATATGGGCCTATAACATCTAGGGTCACCCCTTTGGCCCTTCTTAAACACTGGGATTATAATCGAATGGGACCACGACTTCGGGGGGACTGTTACGATCGCTGAGTTAAAAACATTTAACAAAATTTTGGCCTAGTACCTAGGGATAGCCTTGTACATATCCGAAGGCACCCCGTCTGGGCCAGGCGCCTTACGCCCGGCCGTACCCTCGATGGCTTTCTCCACCTCTTCTAAGGTGAAATTAATAGGGGGGAGGGACGAACTGGAAATTGGTATCGTAAAAGCATCCATTACGAGGTTACTCCCATATATTATTTCAAAATGACCTAACCAGTCCTCCTCAGAGATATTCAATTCTAGCACAGAATTCTGGGAACCGGATAGCAGAGGGGAATTAATAATTTCCCAAAATTTGGAGCTATCTTTCACAGTGGCATTATCCATTAGGGCTACCCATGCATCTTGTTTGATTTCCCTTTTCCGTGCCTGTGTTACTTGCGAATAATCTTTCCTTAGCTGTGTGACTAGCCCTTTGTTTCTAGGTTTATCATTAAGGGCTTTTTTAAGTTGATTTAGGGCTAAGGTACAACTATGATTGAACCAACCACAGGCAGATTTACTTTTAACAGCTCTGCCTTTTGTGGTGAGTTCGTTAGCCACTTGTAAGCAAATAGCTTCAAAAGCCAATATTACATCCCTGCCATAAGAGGATGGGTCGGCGCAAGTGCTTAAATGTGGGCCAACCTTTAGGGTGATTAAATTAAAAAAGTCTTCAGGGATTACCCTACTCCATTTTAATCTCATCCCTTGGTCTTTAACTTTCACGGTAACCAACGCGGGTGTCAAGGCTGATTTGTCCATAAGGGGGAAGACATTAGCTAAAAACAATACCACCGGATTATGATCACTAAAACAAGAACGTAGGGCATTATAAAAAAAGACATACCTTAAAAGCCCTGCTGATAAAAATATAAAATCAATTATAGATTCACTATCCCTAGCAGCATAAGTGGGGACACGGGTATTCTTGTCCGAGAACCCTACTTCATACAAATCGTTATTAGACAAAAGGGACTCCAAGGCTACCCCCCTCGAACTATGTTCAAAATGTTGAGGGATTGTGAATTGTGGGCCATCCTTGTCTCTGTAATGACAATTTAATTTACATAGATGTACATTAAAATCACCCATCAGGATGTAATAACAAAAAGTGGTTTGATTGTCCTTATAGGATTCTAAAAATTTTGACAGCCAGTGGATGTGCTCATTAGGGGACTCTTCTTGCTGTGAATTATAACAATTAATTAGAATAAGCTTGGTATTATTTGACAGGCTAACTTCCAGTACAAGACAATTATGGGAGGTACATACAACCTTCTTAACACTTCCCATAATATTTACTGAAATCAGAAACATGAGACCACCCCTGTCTCTTCCTGCTGTAGAGCTCTGTGCAGGCACGAAATAGGAGGTGAAACCATCCATCCAAAAATCACAATCCTTGTCCCAAGTCTCTTGTAGGGCTATAATGGTGTATTGATTTAATAAACTTAGCCAATCATTATCAGTCTTTTTGGTCCGTAAGCCCGCAATGTTCCAGCTTAACATTTTTATTATTTCCCCAGGATCAATTACAGTGCTATCAAAATTAGATTGTAAATTTCCATAATTCATTATAGGATCGATAGTTTCTCTGGTGTCCAAAACAACCGGACTCGCACTCCCCTGCGACTCAGGAACCTCCTGTCAATCACAGGCCTCCAGACCTGAAAGTGCCCCAAATCTATTATGGGTAGTGATGTTACAACCGTATTCACCAAGATTAACCGCGTTAAACCCTTGAGGGACTACAGGCGTCTGAGATTTCATGAATAAGAGTGGTCTTGGTCTCACACGAGTAGGGGATCTAGGTAAGTGCATATAAAAATAGCCCAATGATCGCACACCAACACTGTTGGCGTCGCCCACCAAAGATGCTGCACGTAGCAGGACTGTGTTAACATGTTGGGGATATCTAAAACTAATTATAACACAGTCCCCACTACAGCCTTTTCGGGATGGCCCGACCCACTTAGTCCTTCTAGTGGATAAAATGTGATCTGCAAAATGTATCGGGAAACCACATCTTCTATTGAGCCAGGACACCGTTTTATTTTTTAGGGACTCATGTGTTTCGTCACGAGGCTGGGCATGCTGGTTTTCTAAGGTAGGCACATTTGTCAAAACGACTACGAATGGCGCACACTCTGGGGGAAGGTTAGTATAACCGATATTTGTTCCAAACCTAGGGGTTGAAATGCCACCTTGACCCATAGAAGATTGGTTAACTAAGCCACTGGATAGTAAACGGTCAGGGGGGACAATTACCGGTATAACAAGGGACTTGGTGGGTCGCTGGGGAGAGTCACATAATGTGCCATCAGAGACACCAACAATACCCGTGTCTAAAGCCTTAGTTTTACCACTACCAGGCACAATATTCGCTATAAGGTCACCAAGCCTCTTAACCTCCAAGTTAGCCGTATTTAGTTGAAGCAATAAAGATTGAGTGTGTTCGGCTAACTTGGCTTCAAATTTAGCCTCGAGGGTAGCTACTAATAATGCAAATTGGTCTGGTAATAGATTAATGCAGGCTGAGCTATTACCTTCCTGTAATGCAATTCCACGAACGGAAGTATTAGGAGCATGTTGTAGAGCTTCTGATCTTTTTTTAGTGTGCTTCCCCCCCCTTTTGTTCAATTGTTTCCTACAAGCTCTCACCGGTCTAGGACTAGGGGGAGCTTCCTCTAAATCTATTGTGGACGTATCCAGTGGATCCACCAAACACTCAGAATGAACCTGAGCTACGGCCGTTAAAACCGGACAGGTACTCACACTGATTATGTCCTCAGGTGGACTAACAACCTCAGGGTTAGGGGTAATGTCAGAAAGGGCAGGGAGACCCCCTTTGCCAAGGGATACTCTTCGGTCATTATTAATTTTATTGACCACTTTGACTAGATAGCTGTCCATAAGACCAGTTCCAGCTGCCGGTTTAGCATGTTTACCGTTAGACATAATCAATAATAAATTATTGACAATACTATAACAACAATATACCAGAAAGGGGTTACTGAGGCTACTGTAAGGGACCAATCTATGAAATGTACAGGGAGATATCTTACACCATATCAGAGAGAGTCCACAATACTGGGAGAGCTCACGTGAACTATAGTCCGAGTCGGAGGTAAACAGTCCGTGGCCCAGCCCAGCCTCTGCCAGCCCCGGACGGCCACAGACGGCCTGCCCTTTGCCCGGGCTTAGCCCGGCGCCCGCCTGCGCGCGTCCCGCGACGCAGAGGAAACAGCGGGCTTTTGAGCACCTCCGGGCGCGTAGATAGCGTCAAGGGGCGCTAGGGCCGCTGGGGGCTGTGGTTTTCCCCGCTTCCAAGCCGCGAGGTGATATGGCGGCGATGGCAGGGTACACACAGCGTAGCGGGCCTGGGAGACACCAACAAGCTAGCGGTAAGTGAAGGAGGCCACCAGCAACGACCCCCGTGCAAGGAGCAGGTCTCTCGAATTTACCAGGCACAATAATTTGAACTTCGCTTCGTTATTAATTAGCCCCCGGGTGGGCTAAGTCCAGGGGGCACGGGCAAAAAATAATTGCAGGGTCCCGGGGCTTTTTTAATCTATGGGGGGCCTCAAAGGCCCCCCAAGCCCCCTGGGGACCGCCACCCCCGGGGCTTTTAAAAAAAAATAGTAGAACTGTGTGGGGGGGCTTGAGCCCCCCACATACCCCGGGGACCGCCACCTCCCCTAGTATTTAAATTCGGGGGTCCGTAATGGACCCCCGGCCCTGGGGATCACCACCTCCCTTCATGGCCCTGGGGACCACCACACCCCAGGGCCGGCTCCTGCAGTGTCAAAAGCCTTGAAATTATTATTACATCAAGCTGCAGTTCCACTCGTCGTTACTAGATGTTCCTCACAAGTCAAATGCAAAAGCTTCATGAAACGGTTTCGATGCTTTTGCATTTGACTCATGAGGGACATCTAGTAATGACTAGTGGAACTGCAGCTTGATGTAATAATAATTTCAATTCTTTTGCATTTGACTCGTGAGGGACATCTAGTAACAACTAGTTGAAATGCAGCTCTAGTAGAATTATTTTGATATTGGACACTATAATATTCACTGCCTACTGCTAATCTCGTTCCATAATGCTTTGCAGGGCCTTTTGTTGGGATTGTATTTTTGCCCATAACTGTGCTTGGGGGTGGTCCTAGGAGGAAGGGACCACCACTGAATCATTCACCAGCATGATATGCTCTTTGTGTTCAAGGCATCTGCTTGGTCCTCCCCCTAGGTTAGGGGGGCCCCAAAAGCATCACCTCTCTCATTGCCTAATATTTTCATTCACAGTTCACTTTTGTGAATTGGTTATATGCTTTTAAGCATATAAAATTGCTTTATCTAAGCATTTGTGGGTATTGTTAATATTGCTGCTACGCTACGTGTTGTAGCACAGTTTTTGCACTGTGCTACATGCATTTTGTGTAGTGCATAGTAGTGCAAACTACGCATGCTCCATGAGCGAAGCATAGTACTATGCCTAGGGTTATTGTTTACACAGTGGTGAAGGGAGGGGGCGGGCCTGAGGTGACGTGTGCAAGCACGCCCCTTGGTGCGTTTTCAGTTGGGGAATTAATTCCCCTTCAATCCTGAGGGTCCCTGGGGGCCCACAGTATCACAGTAAGTATGTGTTAGTATCTGTATGAATAAGTGAGGTGGTGAGTAAATAATTGTAAATGGGAGTGTGATTGATTCTTAGCATGACAGACTAGGTGTGTGAGTAACTGCATGGATGGGGGCAGTGTGTGTGTGTCTGTATAGGTGTATGAGTGCATATGATAGTGTTGTATGGATGAGTGACTGCATGTATGAGTGATTGTATGGATGAATGAGTGGATTTGTATATAGACCTAGGAATCAGTGAGTGCATATGTAGTAACTGGTATTGGTGTGCCAATGGTTTAGAAAATGGTAGTCTGTATTTTACAGTGGGTGTTTCAAAGGCTATATTAGAGCGTGAGGAGGTGCATCAGATTTTCACATGGATGATGTCATCAGTGATTTCATTTTAGATGTCATCAGTGATGTCATCAGTGATGTTACTGACCATGTAATGAATTATATAATATGTGACATCATGAGCAGTGCATTGCGGGTGCGTGAGTTATAGTTAGCTGAACTAACTATAACGGTGGAATTTCTATGGCTTTGTAAGAGTGAAATGTCCAGCTAATTATAACGTCCCTGAAACCTATGTTTTTTTCAGTGAATTTCTAAGGTTTTTTAAATGCTAATTTCTAACTATAACATACCTGAAACCTTTGGTTTTTTCAGTGAATTTCAATGGTTTTTTAAATGCTAATTTCTAACTATGACATCCCTATTAAGTTCCCTTGAATCCTGAAAGTCCATGGTGGCCAAGTAGCCCACCAGGTACATCCAGTAAGCGCCACAGACCTGCGTTTCAGAGAGGTGTTCTGAGGTCACGACCCTGTTTACACAACGCTGCAAACGCAGCTTCTGGTGCACTGCTGCTCAGAGGATGAAGTCCACTTGTGTTTTGAGGTCCTCAGGACACAAGAGGACCTCATCGCCCCACCATCAGTGTTCCAGGAACCACGTTTGCAGAGTGGTGTAAAAAGGGGTGTGGCCCTAGAGCACCTCTCTGTAACGCAGCCCTGTGGCATTTACAAGAGGTACCTGGTGGACTAGTTGGCCCCCAGGGACCCTCAGGATTGAAGGGGAATTAATCCCCCAACTTAAAACGCGCCCTGTGGTGCATTTTAAGTTGGGTGATTAAGTCTCCTTGAATCCTGAGGGTCCCTGAGGGCCAACTAGCCCACCAGCTACCTCCAGTAAGCACCACAGAGCTGTGTTGAAGAGTGGTGTAAAAAGGGGGCGTGGCCTTGGACCACCACTCTGCAACGCAGCTCCCTGGTGCTTACTGGAGGTAGCTGGTGGGCTAGTTGGCCCCCAAGGACCCTTAGGATTGAAGGGGACTTAATCCTCCAACTTAAAGCGCACCACAGGGCGCGTTTGCACACTTGTCAATTTAGGCCACACCCCCTCCCTGCATCACAGTGCAAACATGCCCCCTAGTGCGTTGTAAATTGGTGTATTAAATCCCCTTGGTCATGAGGGTCCCTGAGGTCCAACTAGCCCACCAGGCACCTCCAGTAAGCGCAACAGAGCTGCATTGCAGAAAGGTGTAAAAAGGGGCGTGGCCTCGGACCACCTCTCTGCAAGGCAGCCCTTTGGCGCATACTGGAGGTACCTGGTGGGCTAATTGGCTCACAGGGACCCCCAGTATTGAAGGGTAATTAATTCCCCAACTTAAAACGTGCCACAGGGCGCGTTTGCAGAGTGTTGCTGGGAGGAAGCGGGGCCTCCGGCACAATGCCGGTCTTTTTTTTTTTTTTTAGAAGGGGGCTGTGTGGCCCCTCTCCTTTTTCTGTTTTTTTGGGCCCTGGTCACCCCATCCCCAAGGGCCAGACCACTTTAAAAAAATATATATATATATCTAAACGGGAAGGGGGGATGAAGGCCCCCCTCCTGTGGCCAATTCTGGCCCCGGGGACCCCATCCCCTGGGGCATGGCCACATATATTTATTTTTATAAGGAGGGGGCTGTGTGGCCCCCCCTCCTGGGGCCTCTATTGACCCCAGGGACCCCATCCCCCGGGGCCGGCCTTTATTTATTTTTTATTTTATTTTTTGGGGAGGAGGGCCGCTTGGCCCTCCTCCCTGGCCACTTCTAGCTCTGGGGACCCCATCCCCCGGGGCTGACCCTATCAATTGGGGACCATGGGAGGAGCCCCAATGCACCCACGGTCCCGCTGGCTCCCCGCCTCCTGCGGGAGCCAGCATTGCTTTTCCACACGGGGAGCTGTGACATGCAGCTCCCTGTGTGGAAAGGCTATCTGCTTTGGATTTTGGAAGTGAGAGCAGAAAACCTGCTCTAGCATCCAAAATCCAAACCAGAGTTTACAATGACAGGTCGGGAGCTGCACGGCTCCTGCCCTGTCATTGCAAACAGCAGTGTCCCATGGTTGGGCACCCCAGGACACTGCAGGAACCAGCCCTGGGAGGTGGCGGTCCCCAGGGCAATCAAGGGCTCCAGGTGGGGCCCCCCTCCCAATGTGTGCAAAGCCCCAGGGAGGTGGTGGTCCCTGGGTTTGGGGGGTCCCAGCACTTACATTATTAGCGCCCCAGGGAGGTGGCAGTCCTGGGGGCATGTGGGGGGGCTCGAGCACCCCACACAGGTTTATTTTTCATTAATAAAAGAAGCCCCGGGGGTGGCAGTCCCTGGGGCTGCAGGGGGCCGTGTGCCCCCTCGAATATTTGAGAAAAGCCCCTTGGAGGCCCCCACAAATGAATCAAGCCCAAGGGGTGGCAGTCCCGGGGCTGCGGGGGCCCCTGTGGGTCCCTATTAATATTTTTTGCAATGCCCCCGGGACCTGGCCCATCCAGGGCCCTCAATTAAATGAAGCGCTTCAGTTTTAAAAAAAAATTAGCGAGGTGGTGTGTGTATAACTGTATAGGTGAGTAAATTGGGGTGTGAATGATTCTTTGCATGATTAGGTGTGTGACTAACTCTATGGTTGAGTGGCGATGTGTGAGTGTCTGTACAGGTGTATGAGTGCAAATGGCAGTGCTGAATTGGTAAGTGATTGCATGTATGAGTAACTGTATCGGTGAATCGGTGGACGTATGTGCAGAAATAGGAATCAGTTAGTGGGTATGTAGTAACTGGTATTGGTGTGTCTTTGATTTCGAAAATGGTAGTCTATATTTTAGAGTGGATGTATCAAAGGTTATATTAGGGTGTGAGGAGGTGCATCAGATTATCACGAAGATGATGTCATCAGTGATGTCATTTGGAATGTCATCAGTGATGTCATCAGTGATGTCACTGACCATGTCATGAATGGTGTAATATGTGATGTTATCAGCAGTGCAATACGGGGGCGCGAGTTATAGTTAGCTTAACTAACTATAACATCTGAATTTCTCTGGTCCAACTAACTATAACGTACCTGAAACCTAGGGTTTTTCAATGAATTTCTATGTTTTAAAAAAAATGCTAACTTCAAACTATAACGTCCCTGAAACCTATGTTTTTTTCAGTTAATTTCTAAGGTTTTTAAATGAAAATTTCTAACTATAACGTCCCAGAAACCCATGTTTTTTCAGTGAATTACATAAATACATCCATACTTCTGTACTCAAAAAATGACTGTAACAGTACTGTGTCATGACTCATAATTCAACCACGATTAAAATTTGCTCTGCACTAATCAAGATATTAAACAATTCTAATGCTAAATTTTTTGCTATGTTGTTTTTAATTTTCTGTAATCTGAACCATAGTTTATTCATATGTCCTGTATTCAGAATCATAGCAAGTATTAGGCATTTTCAGTCACGAAAAAGCAAATGAAACGCTTTGGCAGTTAACAGTTTTCAACCTCTGCCAACGTGTGCACAAGTCAAACAGTTAATATGTGTGACGATGCAAATGAGAAGATTTAGCAGTTAACAGTTTTCAACCTTTTTCCAACACGTGCACATGTCAAACAGTCGAAACGTGAGCACATGTTAACCGAAAAACGTGATATCTACGTGCGAGCGCAGCATGTTGCTTCCATAGACTACTTTGTAACCAAAGACTGCATAAACCACACCCATCCCTTTGACAATCGATTAGTTTCGTTTTTGCGAGTCATTTCCCTGTCTCCAGTCAGCAATCCAGCTTCCCTTCTCCAGCGTTGGATTCTTCTTTTGCGACAACAAAAGAGATTACGGACTTGTAAATTGTTAGATTAACCCGTTGACCACAGCGCAAATTCTGCCACGGTGCTGGCAAATAATGAGTGAGCGGGGTTCAGACGGCCCCTGGCCGTCCTCCGCACATGCCCACTGTGACGTTGGACAGCCAGGGGCCGTCCGACGCATGAAAGGGGTTAAGGGATAGTAGATATGTACAAAACTTAACTATTTATCCGAATGGTGGAATTAACCATTGTAATTGCTTTTTGTGTATTAGGAAACAACTAACTAAAAGTATTTCTTCAAAGAATCATATCCAGTTTAAAGTTTTATTATATATGGATATCAAGAGTTATCAAGATTACGAAACTTAAGTTATTTGTATAAAACATTCTAAAAAGTTCAACATTTGTTTGATATTCAGTTGTTACATTCTTTGTCTATTTGCATTTATATCTAACATCAACAACACCTGTTCACAAACAGCCAAAATTCAGGAGACACTTATCTTTTTCTCTCTTCTCACCCCTATTGTCATTCTCCCCTGGGGTGAGATAGTGTGACCGTGTATATTCCATTACTGTCTTTCAATTTCAACTCAGAGGAGTTCGGGGCCTGTCCGCCCTAGGACTGAACATTCCTGAGTCCCAGAGAACACAAACATGAAACCAGTAAGACGCTTGATAACATTTCGTCAATTCTCTCTTCTAGTCCATATTCTTCTTCTCCCCTTAGATGATATAGAGGAGCTGTGTATATTCTACTATGCCTTTCTATTTCATCTCGGAGGAGTTGGAGGCCTTTCGGCACTAGGACTCAACATTTCCAAGTCCCAAACAACAAAAAGTTAAAAACAGTAAAAAGCTTAATAACATTCAGTAATTTATCTTTTTCTCTATTCACGCCCCTATTGTCCTTCTTCCCTGGGGTGATATAGTGCGGCCATGTATATTCTACTGCTGTCATTCTATTCCACCTCAGAGGGATTGGAGGCCCATCGGTGCCAGGACTCAACATTCCCACGTCCCAGAAAACAACAACAGTAAAGATGTTAAACGCTTAATAACATTTCGTCATTTATCTTTTTCTGTCTTTTCGTCCGTATTCTCCTTCTCCCATGAGCTATTATAGTGTCACAGTGTATATTCCACTACAATGACCCTGTTGTGACATTGTGGTGGCGATAGGGTCAACTCCCTATTATCAAGGCAGCGTTAAAGACACATTAAATGGCTTAACGTTGCCTTGATAATAGTGCCCCTTTCACGCAAAACTTAGTGTGAAAAGGGGCGTGCAGTGGGTGTTGTGGTGGCCATTCCAACTCAACACACATTGAATTCGACACTGCCACCTGTTTTCAAGGTTGGTGATAATAAGTGGCAGCGCCAAAAAGAGGAAAAATGCTTTATTTCTCCACTTTTTTGATTTTTCCATGTGTGCTACCTTGTGCAGCACACATGGAACAAGCAAAATGCCATGGTTTTCTTCATAGTTTCCTTTCCTGTACATAAACAAACTTCCCTGCTCGCAAACACCCTTTCACTCTGGTTAGATGCCTTATTAACAAGGCAGCATTAAGCCACTTAACATAGCTTAACACGGCCTTGTTAAAAAAGCCCCCTTCACGCTATGTTATCTATGAAAGGGGCGTCCAGTGGGTATTTTGAGGGCCATTCCACCTCAACACCCATTGTTTTTGATACTGCATCCTATTAATATGGACAGCTTTAAAAGAAGGAAATCCCAAAGTTAAGACCAGAAAAACTCTGGTCTTAATTTAGCGAAACAAGGAGAAATGCTTTATTTCTACTCATTTTGTTTTTCCAATGTGTACTCTCTTGTGCAACACACATGCAAAAAGCAAAATGCTGTAGTTTCATTATGTACAGAATGGTGTTCCTTCCTGTACATAAACAAGCATTTTTTCAAAATGCCATTTTGTAACTTACATCTGTGCTGCATGAAGCAGCACACACGTAAATTACAAACTAGCACTTTAGGATTGTTTATGTGGTGGAAGGGACACATTCCTATACATAAACAAGCCTCCCTGCTCGCAGACACCCTTACACTCTGGTGCAAGGGTGCCAGCGTTAGCGCTAAGTTGTGAAACTTAGCATCATTGCAGTGACAAATGCAAGGCTCCGCCATGTCCGAAGTGGCAGAAAGATACATTAAGCCAAGAACGCTAACGCTTCCCTCCGCCACTTCCTTAATCATGTGCCCCTGTGTGTGGCTTTTTTATATAGCACAGAAATCGATTATCATTTTCTGTCTGCCCGTCAAATGCCCCCAGCAGCTCAGTGACAGTCAACGCACAAGGGCCACTATTACCTTCCTTTTACAAACCACCAGAGAAAAACTGTTAGAGACTGGGTGGAAGAGGGTGGGGGGTGGGGTGGGGTCTCAAGAAAAGTGTGTTTCCCAGTCTTTCTATCTGTCGCCCCTGTGTGCATCATAAGTGTGCACAAACCAATGCACGAAGTGTGGAAACAACAATTCATGTTTTTTCATCTCACCGAAGTTAATAAAGCATGTCCGTGTTAAAGCTCTCCCCCCAGTATTTTCTCACAAGCTTCAATCTGCAAAAGTACATTTCTTGTACATTACCCCGGCCGATATTACACCCCAATTCATGCCTATACGTTACACACAAGATCATGTAACCATTGCAACATCACAAACGTGGAAAACAAGCTTTTTTTCAGAAGTTGATAACTGATTAGGTGATAAACAACATTATGTAATGTAAACTAATATGCAAATTACTTTCGTGAAAAACTATGTTTCTGATTGGTTAATAAAAAAAATTCAAACGTACATTACATAGGATAAGATCACATGTGCGGAGCGTAACCACACCTACTACTTGCATTTGGAAGGTACTGTTCTAACTTAAAAAATAGTCAACTTCTGACCTGCACGTACTGTTGAATGTTCCAGAAACTGTTAGGATGGAATATGGTGAACTTCAACTTATGACCTGCACGTAGCATTCAATGATGCAGAAACTCTTGGGATAAAATTTTGTGAACTTGTGACCTAAACCCTTTCGTTAACGTTACCCACTATTCCTTTTCAACAAAGCCAGTAGCTCAATGCAAGCACTCTTTGCCTAAAAGCAAATCTGCTTCGCCTCATGAAAGTGAGAGCAAATTTCCTCCTCTTACTTCCATCAAGTAAAGCAAAAGTTTGCTATGACAGAGCCGCAACTCTGCATAGATCCCGTCTTGCCATAGCAAACTACAATGTCCATGGCGTAGACACCATGGCTCATTGTTGAAACCGGCCCTCGGACATAAAGATACCCAGGGCCAGGGGAAGCTCCTCAACAAAAATTAAACAATGCGCCTCCTTCCAATCTAAAGACCTCGAACATCGTACTCCCCGAGGCCGGCAATCCGCAACTGACCCACGCATTTTAATTTATGCATGCCCAAAGAAGTAGTGCCCCCTGGGACAGTGTGGGGAAGCTTCACCCCTCCACTCTTAAATACGTTTACCTCTAAACACATGCTGCTCCCCGGAGCGGAAGGGCAGGGAAGACGCGAAGCCCCCCCATATCATTATATTTGCTACAAGGCAATGGCAGTCCACGTAACAGAAGAAAACTACGCACCATAACTAAACATTGCTCCCGGAATCTAGCCCACCAGGGGGCTTAATTAAACAAAACACTCCACACAGCGCTCTGTTTCTCCTTGTCCCGCAGTCTAGGGAAGCTTCCCCTCCACACTTAAATTTTAGATATACCTCCAAAGACGTACTGCTCCTCAAAACAGAGGGGGACGGAAGATGCAACCCCCTCCCCCCATATTATTATATTTGCTCCAACAAAGTGTCACTCCCCGTGATAGAAATAGACCCCACATTATAATTAAACATTGCTCCCGGTAACTAGCCCACCCGAGGGCTTAATTAAATTAAACACTCCACACCACGCTCCATTTTTCTTTTTTCTGCCGTGATTTCCAGGCCCTACGCGAATCCTGCCGAAAACATATAAAAATGTTTCTTTACGTTCCAACTCCCTGTGACACCCCTGACCACCGTAGGAAGGTCACACTGTTCCTACCCTACCCTCTTCTACTTAACAGAATCACAAAATGGCTCCCAAGGCTTCCTAGTTTGAAGTGTTGGCAGCCAATCCCAGGCAAGCTTGTGCTCAGAACGCCTCAGCAAATCAGATCTCACAATTCTCAAATATTGATATCTCTAAATTTATAGATAACTCAAAAACTACTGAATTGATTTACACCATTTTAAAAAGTGTGCTTTCTAAACTAAGAGCTAACTTTTTGCCAAATTTGATGTAATTCCATTCTGCAGTTCGGGCTGTAGCTGTGTCTAAAGTTTCCTATGGAAATTACCAAGAAGAAAATGCATTTTTGGACCCCCCTTTTTTCTCGGCAACCCCTTCACCAATCAGCCCCACACTTTCAAGACAGGAGCTGACCTGAATGAACAATTAGTTTTGAAAGTTTCATGAATATTTGTCA
Organism: Triturus cristatus; assembly: GCF_964204655.1. Classification (NCBI taxonomy): domain Eukaryota; kingdom Metazoa; phylum Chordata; class Amphibia; order Caudata; family Salamandridae; genus Triturus; species Triturus cristatus. Next base: position 1,103,007,079 of record NC_140582.1, on the reverse strand, counting down.
AACGACTCCAAAGTTATAGGCAAAACAAGAAACACTTTTCCAAAAGAAACTAGATTCTAACCATAACTACCTACTGGCGACCGCCAATAGGTCATATATATATATATATATATATATATATTCACTTAAAAAACCATAGGTTTTACACATGTTATAGTTAGCTGGACATTTCACTCATGAAAAACCATTGAAATTCCCCCGTTATAGTTAGTGCAGGCAACTATAACTCACGCGACCGCAATCCTCTGCTGATGACGTCAGATATTACATCACTGTATTTAGACACTTATTTACCCATGTCTTCTTCCATTAATTTTTAGCTATACATATATTACAAATATTTTTTTTTCAGAAAGACACATATGTCATCAGTGATGTAATATCTGACGTCATCAGAAGAGGATTGCGGTCGCGTGAGTTATAGTTGCCTGCACTAACTATAAAGGGGGAATTTCAATGGTTTTTCACGAGTGAAATGTCCAGCTAACTATAACATGTGTGAAACATATGGTTTTTTAAGTGAATTTGCAAGGTTTATTAAATGCTAATTCCTAACTATAACGTGTGTGAAACCTGTGGTTTTTTCAGTGAATTTGTACGTTTTTTTAAATGCTAAGTTATGTATTTTTTTAAATTTTTTTTTAAGGTTTTTCACCGTGCACGCACGGTGCGCTTCGAGCACCGTGCGCGCGCTGTGGGCGCTTGGTGCGCTTCGTGCACCGAGCGCCCACGTTACGCCATTCGCGGAATTTTTCCGTTTATACCGTACGCGCACTCTACGCGTACTCTGCGATTTTTCGGGAAAAAATTAAAATACATTTTGGCCCTTGGGGGTCCTTCTGGGACCCCCTGACAAAGGCTAGTGGGTCAGGAACTGTCCCCCCTGCCCCCTTTTCACGTTCTCCACCTTTGTTTTTTAGCTCCACACATTGCGAGAGACAAAATGGCGGCCGACACTTCCTGGTTTCGACCGATTCGAATGTTTACTAAGATCTAACAACCAATCAGAATCGCGCTCGCGCACGGCAGCGTGCGCGTACGGTAAGTTTTACCGTACGCGCACGGAGCGCCCCTATAGATATATATATGCTTTTAAATGCTATTTTCTCAGGAAATATCAAACAGATTTACACCAGAACTGCAAAATGCACATCCCTGACCTGAGGACTACCTCTCTGCCAAATTTCAAGAAATTCTGTTCAGCCGTTCGGGCTGTAGCTTGGACTAAAGGTCCTATGGAAAAATGCATAGGGAAAACGTGTTTTGGGACCCCCCTTTTTCTCAGCTCCCGCTTGACGAATCCCCCCAAGACTTCCAGGGAAGGAGCGGAGCGGAGCGCCCCACCTATTTTGAAAATTTCGCGAGGATTCGTCAATCGGCGCCAAAGTTACTCCAAATAGAATGTTGTGGATTACCTATGGAAACACGATCCTAACTATAACTATCTACTGGCGACCGCCAGTAGATAATATATTCACTGAAAAAACCATAGGTTTTATGCATGTTATAGTTTGGAATTGGCATTTAAAAAACCTTAGTGCTGGGGTGCTGGGGGGGGTGTTCGGCACGTACCGGGGCCCATTACCTGCTCGTTTCACGGCGTACTTCGCTTTCCCGGCACTTTTTGGGTGCCGTAAAAATATTGCCGTCCGGACTGCTGTGGGTACGAATCGTACTTCCTGGTTCGTGAAACGCAGCATGAGTGCGTACCGAAGTCACGTCGGAGGTGTCCCGGATCGCATTGGTATGTATTTTTTCCTCGGTCGGTGTTTTTTCCGATTCGTACGGAAATGGTGTTTCCCTACGAATCGTACTTGCAAATTCGTAGGGTGTTTTTACCGGGTACGAGTCGGACGGAGAAAACGCTCCGACCGACGGTTCGTACCCGTTTTTTCCAGGATCGAAATCGGCACCATAATTTCCACAAAGTAATTTGTTTGCCTTTTTTGCTGTTCTCGGAATATATTGAATTTCACTCGAAATAGTGATTTCAATGGTACTCATCACTTAACAGCGGGCAAAAAAAAAACTAGCAGAAAGATTGTTAAAAAAAAACAACATTCTATTCTCAGTAAAATACCAGAAAATACAAATCATACATATATGAAATGCTTACAGATTACAACATTTTATAACTTTAACTTATAAAAACTGTAAATGTTGCTGCATTAAAATAATCACCGAATAAATGACCACCAAAAAGTCCATAATTCAAATAAATACCTTTCCTTGAGGCCAAATGGTATTTTCGCACTTCTTCTTTATGTAAACTGCCCAATGGTAGTTCTATTAAATTATAATATTAAATTCCTCAGAGAGTGAATTAGCTTCCTAAAACTTTGGCTTCAAAAATATTAGGTAGGAATTTTGTAATTCCCTAGGCAAACGTTGTTTGAAAACCAACTGGGAATCATTATAAAGTGTCCAGCCTTTGTCACATTTTAGATAGGCAGTGTAATGTCCAGATGTGGTGGAAGGACCGTCATGGAAAATTATTGCAATTGCTACAAAAGTCCTTCATGATATAGATATTTGTGCTGCTACAAATTGTTTTGTTAAAGTATCCATTTTTCTTCCATCAGCTGTACAACGTTGCATCATTAAAATTATGTATTTTCCATATTTTGTTAAGAATAACGTGGATAACATTTCAGTTTTACATTGGCTACACTCCATGTTTTGAATTGCACCTTTCACTAATTTATTGAAAGCCACTGATTTACAGCCTGGTAATGTTAAATACAGAAATCTCTCAGTGTCTACATTGGTGCTACATGTATACGTGCAGTTTTCACAATGATGTTCCCATTTGTAAGAAAGGCCAAAAATATTTTCAATTTCTACACCTTCATTTTTAAAAATGGTAAGCATATACATTAAAAATTCCTGAGCATCTTGTTGAATATTTTGAGTAAATTGTGTAGAACCAGAACACACATCCAAAAGATTACGTACATCTGAAACAGATTGTATTTTACTTCTATCTGTTGTCAATTTTTCATAAACAGAATGCAACAGAGAAAATCTTTTTTCCTGATTCTGCATAATTTGTTCTTGCAAATCTTCCAGATAAAAAAACAACATTGACTACTACATTAGCATAGCAGTTGACACCAGAACTATTTTCAAACTGATAATCAACAATCTCTTCAACAGTGTCCAATTTCTTTTTACCTGCAATCACAACATTATCTTGTTCTTTTCTTTTCTTGATACCCTCAGAACAGATATTCTCTAACCTTATTTTTCGACCAACCATACGCTTTTCAAATACAGGATATTGACCTAAATTTGGAGCATACACCCTTCTTAACCTATTATACTCTTTTACACAGTTTGCATCTGCAGTAACCTTTGTCTCATCAAAATCAATCAAAAACAAAGCAGTTAATGTTCTGACTTGCGACAAAGCAACATATGCCATACCCTCTTTAAATACAGTAGATCCAATGTTCACCAATGCACTGTCTACACTTAATCCTTGAGATTTATGAATAGTCACTGCATATGTCAGAGAAAATGGAAATTGTTTCCTACGGACATATAAATCTTTAACAAGCAAAAAGCGAACTGAACAACGACAAATTTCTTTAACTTCATCAATCTGATCAAATTTAATTTTTAAAAATTCAATTCCTTCTTTTTTCTGATAATTCTCAAAATCCACCACTTTGCCCATTGCACCATTAACTAAACCTTTCTCTACATCCAAATTACGCCTTAAAATTACCCGACAGTTTACACACACATACAGTGTCTTTTCCAAACCAGCAGTTTTAGATATTTTTTTTTCTAAACAATCTAGTTTTGATCTCAACTTACCCGTTAAAATAATAGTGATTCCTTCATGTAGTATTTTATCGATGGCTTGGCATTTTGACAATTTCTTCATTTTCCAATTTTAATAATTCTTCATTGAATATTCAACACTCACGCAGTGTCGGCATTAAGCAAATCACTGACTTATTTTTAGCAATTTCCACGTACACTTTTGCAGCAACTGCATTTTCATTTGGAAAGACATTGCAAAGTAATCGACTCTCCAAAGCTTCTTTCCCTTTTTTTGAAAGAATTCCAATTCTTATATCTTGAAGAATACTTCCATATTCAGCATCATTTGCCTGTCGCATATTTGTTGTCAGTTCTTTGTATTCAAAATTACTCCAAATGTTCACATTACCAACACTGCCAAGAGACTTTCTAGTATCTTCATGGGCAACTGTTTTAAATACCGGTTGTCCTTTTACCGGTGTCAGTTGCAGTAGATCTCCAAAAACTATGACGTGTTTTCCTCCAAATAACACGTCATACTCTGTTTTAAGAATTTGCTGCATTCTTAAATGCACAAAGGCAAGCATCAAGTTTGAAACCATGCTCACCTTATCAATAATGAGAAGTTTCATTTTCTTCAGCACTCTTGAAACTTCACAACAAGCTTCTACAGATAGCTTGTGGTATTCCAATGTGTTCTCATGCTCTACTGGCAGCATTAGTAAACAATGTAAAGTAATTCCTTTAATGTTATGTGCTGCCAACCCAGTTGGAGCAGTGACAACACAAGACAAATGCGACTCAGTTGTTTTTTGCAGATAACTTGTAATTACTTTAATTAAGAAACTCTTTCCTGTTCCAGCTTGACCACTCACATACATTCGGATAGGTTGAAATGATGTACATGAGCAGTCTTTCTTTTCATGAAGTAATCCATGGTCAATCTGCTCTTTCACTTGCTGATATATTAGTTTCTGTTCAACATTTATTTGCTCTTCCAAGTTTCCTAACTGTATTGCATCTTCTTCTGCTTGATACATTGCTGTTTCCACCTCATTCATGGCAATCGCTGCTTCATTTTCAACAATTGGTTGTCCAAGTGGATCTTGACTCAGTGCAGCAGAACTTTGACTGTCTTGAGAACTGTCTCTAGCAATCTCAGCTGCAATTGTAGCCTCTTGATCAATTTCATCATTCAACATTTTCACATAATTTGCGAAAGCACTGCATTGTATGCTATCTTTACAAGCATTAAATGAATATTCTTAGCTGGGAAAATCTCCAAGTAATTCCAGTTCAGAACGCCATGGTTTGAACATTTGCAAAAGGGCTAAATAGTAAAATTCCCTTTTGTCAGCAGTGTCGCAACTCAGTTTTCTGTGATTAATTAAATTTCCTTTCCTTTGTTTCACCAGACATCCCTCAGAACCAATCACTCCATATTTTCCATCGTTGATGTTCTCTGTAATATTCCATATAAAAGTATAGTTTTGCAACGCTTCATAGAGACACATGTTCTCAAGATGAGGACTTCTCTTTGGATAGTATGTGTCCAACATATTGGTTTTCAAAATATCTGTACTTTCAGGGTCAGTTTCTGCTAAATATTCAATTTCTTGAACAGATTTCAGTACCTGATTTCGCATTCCTGCAAGACCTAGACTCACCCAAATGATTCTTCTACTTTTGGAATATAGACTTGCAGATGATAACCGATCTGAACATTCATATGCTCCAATTTCACGATGCGATAATATTTTCAAACTGAAACTGTATAATTTCTTACTTAGACTCTTCTCGTGAGAAATCTCTTCCCACATTTCTTTCAATTCAGTCTTTTCTGATTTAGTAATGTAAGACGTTACATATCGAGCAACAGCAATAGAATTGTCTGCAACATACTGAATATCCATTTTAGCGTTCCACATGGATAAAATAACTGGGTTGTAGTCATTTATGTATTTTGATTCTTCGCTTCTTCTTATGTTGTAGGTGTTTTTCAGAGACTTTCTTGTGATGGTATGTCGTACAGCTGACATGAAACTGTTCACTCTTCCTTTGGCTAATAGAGAACGTGGAAATCCAAAACGACATTTTGTTTAGAACTTATCCTTTGACTTGTACTTTCGTCGACAGTATTTTCCACACCTATGGCTTTGAAATCGTAAGACTTGTCCTTTTAAGTTTTTGTCTTCTCTGCTATTTGGTACAGCACATGTAGCATAATCTTCAATGAAAGATAAATCACTTTCATCTGAATCTGTTCCAAATTTGGGGGCATCCTTGACCCATAACAACATATGTATGTGAGGAGCACCTCTTGCTTGATACTCCTTTCTCCAAAAGAAATCCACAACTTCGCCAAGAGGAGGATTCTTTTTATTGCAGATGAAAGACATCATAGCTTCAAATCTATGATTGAAATATCTGCATACATTGACAGGATCCAAAGAGCACAATTCTCCAGGTGTCTTGTATTCAATATTATTTATATTGGAATTTGCCTCTCGAAGAAATTCAAGTAAATCATACCAAGCATACTCAGCACAGCTTAGTGTAACAAACCATGTAGGAGTTCCCAAGTTCCGTAGCATGCATTTTAGTTCTCCATGTCGACTGTACCAATATTCATTAGTCCCACGCTGACATGCCATCAGATTAATCAACTGAGATTCTAAATGATCATCTCTCTGATGCACTTTATCCATAAAATCCTTTGCAGTTACATTTTGAAGATGCATTCCAGTTTTTAAAATGTGATTTACTGCATATGAAAGTCCAGACAAGTCACTTTCAAATAGAAGATGAAACATATAAGGGATACATTGTCGAAATCTTGGATCTTCTGCATATAATCTTGTTGTCCGATATTCAGATGCAGGAATCTGCACAGGACGTTCATCATATCGTCCACCTTTTCCTGTTGGAAACAACTCGGGAAACAACGAGCTTCCAAACTCTCTTCCCATACACTCATGGGACTTCCTGTTGCTTTTTTCATTTGAAACAACTCAATTGTATACTCCATCATCTCTTTGGAATGAAATGGATGTACACTGTAATGTTCATAGATCTCTTCACATCTGGACATAACCACTTTTTCAATTTGTCCACTTAATGTTTCACTATCTTCTGCTAAATCTATTTCTTCTTCTCCAACAATCACATTTCTATAGTACTCATTATTTTTTATCAGATACAATGATGCCTTTTGCACTTTTCTAACATCCACTAACTCTTGCCAGATTTTCTTATTCTTAGTAGGAACACCATTAACTAGAATGACTAGTGGCTCATTTTCTGCATGGTCTACACCAATAGTTTCAACATTTTTCCTTAAATGTAATTGTAAATACACAACTCTTCCTTTCAATCCTCTTTGCAACTCTGATGGAGGTAATTTACTTGTTTTGGGCTCATCTTCTATTTCACTTTTTAAATACAGATTGACACCCCTTGTCTGATTTTTATAGTGACTTCGCCGACAACAAATACAAGAAACATTATGGTGCCGATTCCGATCCGTTAAAAATTTTCCCCATACGATTCGTATCCTTTTTTTTTACCGTACGAATCGTACAAGTGCCGTACAAACTGCCAAGTACGATTCGTATGGGAAAAAGTCCATACGAATTGCATTGGGAAAATTCCCCCACATGTCCTCGGGTCGGAAAATGTGTCCGACACGTCCCCGTACGATTTTACATACGAATGGGAAAAAAGAAGTCCGACCGCCCAAGTACGATCCGTACCGGCCGTCCGATTGTACAACCGTATGGAAAAAACAGCATCCGGAGCGAACTCCTATAGCAACCATGGAGACATGTGCCCGCATACGTGACGAACACCCCCCCCAGCCCCCGTATGTATGCTCCGAACACCCCCCAGCCCCCGTATGTATGGAGCGCACCATCACCTGTGTATGTACGGAGCGTACCCCCACCCGTGTATGTATGGAGCGTACCCACACCCCACCCATGTATGTATGGAGCGTACCTCCACCCGTGTATGTACGGAGCGTACCCCCACCCCACCCGTGTATGTACAGAGCGTACCCCCACCCGTGTATGTATGGAGCGTACCCCCACCCCACCAGTGTATGTACGGAGCGTACCCCCACCTGTGTATGTATGGAGCGTACCCCCACACCACCAGTGTATGTACGGAGCATACCCCCACCCCACCAGTGTATGTACGGAGCGTACCCCCACCCCACCCGTGTATGTATGAAGCGTACCCCCACCCGTGTATGGATGAAGCGTACCCCCACCCCACCAGTGTATGTACGGAGGGTACCCCCACCCGTGTATGGATAGAGCGTACCCCCACCCCACCAGTGTATATACGGAGCGTACCCCCACCCGTGTATGTATGGAGCGTAGGGTAATTATACTAGGCCTTTTCTCGACCCCCTGGTTGCACTACAGTGACTGTATACCATCGGTCCTCACGTTGCCATGGCACCGCACAGGGATTCAGAACCGCGCCACCCCTCATAGTGGGCACAATCGACGATACCTTATAGTCTTGTGTCCACCATGACACTCTCACCTGCACTATGGAATTATTGGTTTCCAGTGAGTTACGACCACTTATATCTTTCTCAGTCACGCTGGGCAGAATCCTAGCATTTTGTTTTAAAACCCCGCATGAACACAATGACACTACCTTGGTTGTTGTCCTTTTTCATGCACTAGGCACCTGAGCACACATTGTGCACTAGTGTCTCCCTTTAAACGACATCTGTATCATATACCTTTGATATGTTACTATTTCTTCCCTTTCTCGACACCTTCTTCCTCTATTATTTGGTCTTGTTTCCCCTCTCAAAGCAGCACTACCGTGCATCTCCATCCCCGAGAATTTTTTAGTTTGAACCAGGGACCTCTTGATTAAAATATTTAAGGTCCCTGTTTCATTTTTAAACCTGCACTCACTAGCACACCCCTACCCACACACCCTCACTCACAAATGTGGCAACTCCTTAAAAGAACTCCACCAGAGAGCCCCAAACCAAGGGCCCATGAGGGACTGCAGCGCCACCCCCACGAGTCGCAACCTTGCCCAATGATGTTGCTATACATCCGCGAGGGTGAGTGAGGGCACTCAGTACCACTACAAGGAGTACTCTCTCCTCACTCTGCACACTCACTCTACCTTTGGAGACATTCCCTACTATTTACAGCTCACCTGGTGGCTGTAACTCCCCCCTCATATTATAGGAACTGTAACCATCCGTTGGAACAGCGTACCCCCACACCACCAGTGTATGTACGGAGCGTACCCCCACCCCACCAGTGTATGTACGGAGCGTACCCCCACCCCACACGTGTATGTACAAAGCGTACCCCCACCCGTGTATGGATGGAGCGTACCCCCACCCCACCAGTGTATGTACGGAGCGTACCCCCACCCATGTATGGATGGAGCGTACCCCCCCACCAGTGTATGTACGGAGCGTACCCCCACCCGTGTATGTATGGAGCATACCCCCACACCACCAGTGTATGTACGGAGCATACCCCCACCCCACCAGTGTATGTACAGAGCGTACCCCTACCCCACCAGTGTATGTACGGAGCATACCCCCACCCCACCCATGTATGTTCGAAGCGTACCCCCACCCGTGTATGGATGGAGCGTACCCCCACCCCACCAGTGTATGTACGGAGCGTACCCCCACCCGTGTATGGATGGAGCGTACCCACACCTCACCCGTGTATGTACGGAGCGTACACCCACCCCACCCGTGTATGTATGGAGCGTACCCACACCCGTGTATGTACGGAGCGTACACCCAGCCCCCCCTGAATGTACGGTGCGAAACACCACCACCTATGGACGGTGCGGACCAACACCCTGCCCGTGTCTGTACGCACCCTACCTCAGGCCCCTACACCAGCACCCTCACCCAACATCGCGCATGTACGAGTCGTACTAAGCCATAGCAAAGGTCAGCACTGTACAACAACATGGCCGATGTACGCACCGTACAGACGCTAAAAACACTCGTACTGCACCAGGACAAAGCAAAACAACACAAGGAGAGTCAATTTGAATCGCACAACACCACAAAACATGTCCAACAAGCCCAAATACATCCTATACACTGACCTGCAACTGCCAAACAGCTAAACAGAGGCCCAAAACACAACCACTCCTTATAACACACCCACCCAAAGTTCAAACACAGCCACTCCCACAAATGGACCAATAAAAAGGCCCACCACACACAAACCATGATCCTTTGCAACAGACCCACTGCTGCCAGACCACACATACAAACAACTGCACCATACTTCAACCTTCACTACACCTTACACTTGCACTCCTTCACACAACCACCATCACAAACACCCCCTCATCACATTCACACACACACCTTCACAACCACACTCACACTCCCACAACCATCCACAACCACACCCCACACCATGCCCACTAACAAGAATCCAAAGTTCACTAAGGAAGAGTTGGAGATCCTTGTCGACGAAATCATCAGAGTCGAGCCACAGCTCTTTGGAACATTGGTCAGACAGACCAGCATATCCGAAAAATCAGCCATGTGGCAGAGGATCGTTGATGCTGTGAATGCTGTTGGGGCCACCAGAAGGACCAGGCATGAATGCCAAGCCAGGTGGTACGATCTGCGGAGGACGGTCCGCCGCAAAATGACGGACGAGCACAACCAGGCGAACATCACTGGAGGAGGGCCGCCCCGGGAGGAGAAGGTGATGGCCACGCTGCCTCCGGTGGGAGTACATGGAGTAGAAGGAGTCCGAGAGCCTGGTGAGTACACAAACAGCTCACCTCACATGGGGGGAACGCCATCCACAACCCAAAACCCAATAATGCACCCAACCACCCCAAAGCCATCACCCGACTCAACCACACTCCAAAAACACGCACATGCCACTAGCGCCTCCATGCCCCATGCACCAAGCAAGGCCATGCAAAGTCACAGGCCACACAAAACACCAACACAAGACAGGATATCCCGGATGCCGGGAGGGTGGGCCTCAAAATTCACATAGTGCAACTCAGAAGCAGACAACAATGCCCTCAGCCCATATGGCCTAGGGCACAGCCAGATAAACAGTGTGTCTCCACACAGTACTGACTTGCCTGCAAATGGCGGCCGCGTTGCAGGATGACATGGGTGTGAAGGCACAAATTGCACATAACAGCAGCTAATGAAGAGGCAACACTGTGAAAGAGTGGCAGCACACACCACCACAGCAGCAGCGCAGACTCAGACACTCCGCCCAATGGGTGCCTGGAGATTAGAAACAAACCCACATGAACAAGACAATGGCCTTTCAAAGAGCTGAAAACTGTGTGTGCCCAGGAAGCTGGGCTGAGGTGACAGAGGGTGACAGAGGGAGGGAGAGGGGGAGAGAGAGGGAGGGAGACAGAGGGGGACACAGGGAGACAGACTGAGGGAGGAGGGTGACAGAGGGAGGGAGATAGGGAGACACAGGGAGACGGACAGAGGGAGGAGGCTGACAGAGGGAGGGAGAAAGGGAGACACAGGGAGACGGACAGAGGGAGGAGGCTGACAGAGGGAGGGAGAAAGGGAGACACAGGGAGACAGACAGAGGGAGGAGGCTGACAGAGGGAGGGAGAAAGGGAGACACAGGGAGACCTAATCACCCTTGGGTGGTGTGGCCATGTCCGCTCGTCAGCAGGTGGACTGTGTGCATGTAGACAAGGTCTGGCAGTGCGTGAACCACCCCTTTTTCCTTTGCTAAACACTGGGCCATGTGTCAATCTGTGCACGAGTACATCCGTGCTGCAGGCCCAAACCTAACCTTACACCCAGTATACCCACTCACTGTGTGTGTTAGAACCCAGTCACAAATGCAAAAGCTACCTACCTGCATTCTCAAATTGTGTGGAACAACACCATTTGCCCACGTACAGTGCAACACGTAAGGCGGCTATGCATGGGTCGCTATGGCCGCTCACTACAATGCTGAGTGTGGTCAAAAATGAAGCATCAACTAAGAGTGTGTCACACATAGGTAAAGTCTCAAAAGCTGTGGCCAAGGGACATACCCATGCACAAGTACACTGTCAGAGGAATGCTAGACATATCCAAATACCCAGAGGAACTGTGCCAACTTGAATATGCATGCAACATAGATGTCGCATGTAACACAATTAACATTGTCTTTCTCTCACACACAGGTCAACGTCGTCGATCTCCCCCCCCACACTGGGGGGGAAGACTCACAGGACCAGGCTCCGCGTGAAGAGGATCCCACCGGCAACGACGACTCTCAGCACTCCGTGGATGACCCCGGCCAACCTGGCCCCTCTGGTGTCCAACCAGCTGCAGCACCTGCGTCAGGTACAACTGTGCCAACCACCACCCCCATTCCTGCCACATCCCAGGAGACACGCAGGAGTCCTGCCCGCACACCACAACACAGCCAGTCTGACCAGGAGGGACAAGGTTCTCCAGGCACCCAGGAGGAGGCAAGCGACACCGCAAATGCCATCCCTCAGGGGTCCCGCAGACCCGATGTGCCCACAACGGCAGGCCAGGGGCAAGTGGGCAGGGGTGGTGGGAGTGGAGGACAGCGGAGGTGCGAGCCTGACCAGTTGGCTCAGGAACCGGTAATGTCACACGTCAGCAACATCCTCGACACATACCGGCGTGACACCAGGGGCATCAGCCAGGTAGTGGAGGCCCTCAATGAGATGAAGAACATGCAGGCCGAGCAATATGCCAGTCAACAGCGACACCAAGGATGGAGGCAAGACTGGCTGAGCTCCTGACGGTGCACACGGAAATGAACCGTTCACTCCATCGGATTGCCGACAACATGGGTAACCCTCCCTGTGCCACCAGGCGAAGATCATCACCAGCCACAGGGAGGGATCAGGAGGAGGAGGATTCATCCGACGGAGCATCACAAGCATCGTCACGGCCTGCTTCTGAGGGTCCCCGCAGGAAGGTGGGTCGTCCACGCAAAAGACCGTGAGAGTCAGCGGAACCTCACCATCTCCCAGGTCACCTAGCCCTCTGGCCCAACAGCAGCACATCAGCTAATGACATTCTCTGCCACATGGACTTGCTGGTCACTGTCTGACCAATGTTGACAAAGACTGTGGCATGGACTCTGATGATTTCCAATGGCAAGGATACCAACTCACCCAGTGAACTTTGGATTCTACACACCCGGAAAGCACCTCTTGTCATCCCCCCCAACACGTACCCCACCACAAATAAAATTCATCACAAACAAGAGATGATGCCGTCATTTAGCATTATTCCATTACATGTGTGTGTTGTAAAGTCCAACCATGCCTGAGTTTTTAAATAACTACAGCCATCCATACCCTGGGGTCTGAGTCTGCCACAGGACACACATGGGTCACAATGTATCATCCAATACAGACATGGAGAACCATACTCACCCAGCAACAGTCATGCGCAGAGGTCAGGGATCATGTGGAGTGTCCTGGGGTGCTACTCCCAGGTGTGTGTAGACAGGTGGCAGAACCATGTCCTGCATGCTTGAGTCAGGTGGATGTGGAGAATGGTGGGTCGGCCAATGTTGGATGCATGGAGATGGCACAATGTTGTCTTGGATGACAGTGCGACAAGGTTGTGTTGGGGTTCTGGGCTGCATCCTGAGTGTGGGCGTGGATTGAGAAGGTCATCCTGCAGCTGGCAGTGATCCATTCCCCCATCTCTGTTGGACGTCGATGTGGCTTGGTCGCCGGATGTAGAAGCATAGCTGTGCAGGTGCACTGTGTATGTGGACAAGTATCATGGGAGTTGTAACGCACATGTCCGTACAGTGCAGGGTAGGATTAGACACGGATGTTGTAGTTGACCTGGGGGATGGTCTCTCTTGCCTTGAGGTGGATGGAACTGGGGATCTTGTGCATAATGCAGAGTGTGCTGCAGCATGAGGCACAGATGCTGCTGATCAGCATAGCACATGTGAGCAAGTAATCCATGATGAACACCAGCTCGTTGCGTGGACACTGGGTGCCCTTGCTGCAGGGCCTGCAGCAGCATGCGCCATGTCAAGAAAACAATGCCATAAGTTGCACACAAAGACAAGGATCTCAGGATGCAACTATGCAAAAGGTGTATGTCAAGAAAGGAATGTCTGGTACAACATGGCACACACACACACAGTGGATGCACATGCAGCACAGTGGCCGTCGTGGAGCCTGACATGCCACAATAGTGGAGTGGTATGGCTCACTGGTTAGAGGCGGCAGACCCGGAAGCAGAGGTCGGCCCGCGACCAGGGTTCGATTCCCGTCGCGGCAGGGTCTTGGGCCATGGTCAGCGGACTCGATAATTCTCGGCTCGGTGCCTACTCTAACCATGGATCCCGCTCAGCAACTCTGGGCAATAGCTTGCTTAATCTCCACTAACGGCCCCACCAGCGCCGGGGATGCCTGGCTTCACCTTGGAGATGCCCAGTAGGGACCATCTCACAGGGAAAGCCAGGACGGGTTCCCCAGCAGCACACAGCGCCGGGACACTCTTGAGTAGCCGTGCGCTCTACAAATACAAATAACATAACATAACAATACCTACACAGCCATGGACATCATGCACAATACAGATTATAAATAACCCTGGGCGCGACACTACGCTTCGCCCACGTAGTGTACGTAGCGCTGCCTGCTTTGCAGTTTTCGAAGTAGGCGAAGCAGGCAGCGCCTACGCACACGCGAGGGCGAAGCGTAGCTGCCTGCCGCCCACCACCCGCCTCCCGCCCGCCCTACTTTTAAGAGCTAAAATAAATTTGTAATAAAGCAAATTAAAGGCACTTACCTGACGCGCGGCGTCTCCCGGGGCTCCCTCTTCCTGGTTTTCAATTTTCCTGACAAATGCGCATGCGCGGATGCCCGCGCGTGCGCGGGCCTTCACGCACTTTTAAAAGTAGGGAGGGTGGGTGGCGGGTGGCGCGTAGTGGGGCTACGCGAAGCGCGTAGTGTGCGTAGATTCTGGCACACTACGTGCTGCTTCACGTAGCCCCACTACGCCCACTACGCCCACCCTTAATTATAAACCCTGTCAAACAGCTTGCATCTTGCTACTCTACACATAGACTCATAGGCACTATCTAACTATGACAGACATGCCGTATGCACAGTGGCAACAGATCAGCATTGACAGAGATGAGGCACCTTGGAGGCAGAGGGACACCTTTATTAGTCATGTGTGTCGGAATGCAAATGCATCTCTGTAAACACATACACAGGTCATGTGGATGAACATGTGGGACCGACACTGGCACACCCCTTTGCACCACAGATGCAGGAAATCCATAGAACTGGCACACAAGTGACGGGTTACAGCTAAACACCCCCTGCTGCTCACGGAGAGGCTGCTATACACCATTGAGCCTCTAATGGGGAAGATCAACACCATGTCAACCCCGTGCAACCCGTATGTTTCCGAGCCATGTTACACACATTGATGCCATCATCACAATCCACTATCCCATTACAGATGACTGTCACCAAGTCTGACCATCAATTCAGGTGAATCCAGCTCCATGTCATGTGCCCCATGGTGAAGCTACATGTATGGAAAGTAACCTAACATGAACAGGAGCAGTGCACACACATTCAATACAAATACCACACCCAAAAACCCATGATGCATCCCTTACCCTAAGGAGATTTTCTAACTTGTCCGTGCATGTAAGGCTGATTCAGCACACGTTGCTGTGTTCATGAGGAATAGCAGGACCACAACAATGCCACCAGCAGACAGCATGCGCAAGTACCTGGGGATGAGAGACACACAAGAAGTCAGCCAAAAGAAGCACATCCGCATGCATGTGCATGTACACGACACGTAGAAGGATGTCTACATGCTAGGTGACAAATTTAGGGGTGGGCGGAATTTGCGGAATTTGCGGAATTAACTTCCGCAAATTATCGCGAGAATGCAGAAAATCTCCGCAAACACGCCGGAAATATCGCGAAGACGCGGAAGTTTTTTTGCCGCCTGTTCGCGGTATTTTTTGCGTGATCGCGGGTCGCCAACTTACCCATGCGGTTGCTCACGGGCGCGGCCATCTTGTTTTCACTTGTCCCGCCCTCTGGCGATGTTTACTTCCTGTTCCGGGTCGCGCAATGCATGTTCGCGGTCGATATTTCCTGTTCGCAACCGCTTTTACTTGATCGCGTTGCTTTTTGCTTGCTCAAGGAGAAAATATCGCACGAACTTGCGCACGTGGTCGCAATGGGCGCGGCCATCTTGTTTTCCACTCTATTGCATGGTTCTGGGGCCTGATTTTCAATCCTCCCTAAATCTTTTCAATCCTTTGTTTATTTCTCTAACTATTTTCCTGCCTCTATATTTTTGGTTTTTGTCTACTTTTTTTTTGTTTTTTAGCTACTTTTTCTCTTTGTATTGCCCGCTATTTATTTCCTTTACTCCTTTATTTATTTTACCTTTTCTTTCCCGCCCTGTCCCCAGAACCATGTCCAAGGGCAGGGCTGTTCGCCGGCGCAGCCAGAGCTGCGACCGCCTTCCTTGCGGAAGGCGGCGCCCACAAGGGGTGCATGCACGGGCCTTATTTGGGGAGGCGGAGTTGGCTGCACTAATTTTCTTTGTGCAGCGCCACCTCCCCTCAACCCTGGCAGCAGGTGGCAGGCCTGGGTCCGGGTACGGCCTCCGGGAGCGTCGGCAGCGGTGGGGGAAGGTGCGCCGGGCAGTGTCGCGCATCTCTGGGGTCCGGCGCACCCAGGCACAGCTGACGCACCGGTGGTCCGACATCCTGGACCGTGAGCAGGACCTGCTGGACCTGCTAGGAGTGGAGGTCCCGGGGCTTGGTGAGTACCTATTTAATTATTACAACTTTGTGTCTGTTCTTCTGCTCTATGTTATATATTGCGAATATCTTTTTTTCCTTCCAACCAGCTAGAATGTTGCTGCTTACAATACATTCCAGGTTAATAACGTTTAAAAGTCTTCTGTGATTATGACACAGGTGCTCTTCTGCGCTACTACTAATCTTACTTGTTTGCAGCTTTGCGTTTGCGCTTGCTTAGCGTGATTCTTTACGAGTTTATTTTAGAGAAATTAAGTTACGTAATGCTACAGTGACTCACGTCCACTCCTTACTTTGTCCTGTCACTAATAGATAGGGGCGGATTGATACTTAGGTTTAGGTACTTTGTATGAGCTTCTAATTGGTTAGTGGTATGCGTGATGCCCCCCCTCACTCAGTTCCGTGACGTGTCAATGTCAATGTCAATGTCAAAGATTTTTGTATAGCGCACAAATCACCAAAGGTCGCAGGGCTGCTAGTACGGCAGTCTTTAGAACCTTTTCTAGTTTGTTCAATGAGTGGAGGTAGGCTTTGCAGTTACTTAGCAGTAGCAGATCAGCATCAATCAAACCAAAATTTGGTGTATACAAAAAATGTAGTCATGTTCATGTGTCCTCCATGATTGGATCATACACATTGTTGAGGAATACAGTGGAAATGCATACTTAATGTACAATTGGCATGCCTGGAATAGGTGGGCTAGGTTGGGTGGTACGTTGTACTAATACTTAGGCTTACTTGTAACTTAGTTTTCTGGAATCAGAATGGAAGAATGGATTACTGTTGATAAATAGTAACTTAAGTAGTCGAACTGCGAATCCCACGATATTACATGTTGACCAGATGAGATCGGTCAATGTAGTTATTGCAATTGTTGTTTACATAAGTGTTTTTTGACCGTTGTTGAAAAATATTGTATTTGTTTGACACCATCCATCAATGTTTGTCTCTTTCTTAATTCTTATATCTCTCCTGTCCATCAGCACCCAGGGGCAGACCGACAGGGACTGGACAGTCGGCGGGACAGGAACACCACCAGGAGGACACCGCTGAGGGCTCCTCTGCTGGCCCCAGTAAGTCTTCTTGTTTTTAATAATATTTCTTATTCCATAACTTTTACTGCCCCATTTCTCCCGAACTATAGTGTGTTTCCAAATGCTATTTTTTTACCACCAATTATCCTTCGATCTGTACGGTTTCAAAAAGCTTATCCCTGCCTCCGCTATGATGACTGAGTACTACTACATACTATCAGTCTGTCTGTCTGTACTGTAGTAGCTAGTCTTGCCCAGTTGGCCAGTGCCACTCTTTGTGAAAGGTTGTAATATAAAACTCATATTCACCAGTAGCTCGTACAATCCGTTGGGTCGTTGTCTTGTACTACTTTTTACTCTTATTGATGTTGAGGCTTTGAAAATTCACAGCAACAACAGCCCTACCAGATTTCTTAATATTTTGATATGATACCCTATAGGACATACCACTGTTGTAGGGATCTTGCACATACATTTGCACTAGAAAATAGGATGTCGGTGATGGTAGGTTGGACCTTCCTTGCACACCTCAATCAGAAATTCCGCACCCACCACAATTCCACTGCTTGACTATAGTACTGTCTTGTCATACCTATTAGGTCTCGGAACCCTCCCCCCAAGATAACCAACAAGTAGACAACCCAGAACATAACACACCCAACCTCTGTCGTGGAAGCAATTCACATGCACACCCTTACTTTAATTTGCTCACTCGTGTAAGTTAGTCCACTCCACACCAAATACCACGAAGTCTATGTAAGTTTAAAATGTTTATTTCAATTTGAGAAGGTCTGTACACTGTTTTCTTAGCAGCACCAACCGGCAAATCAATAACATTACAACAATATACATTGTTACACTTATACAGTTGGGAATTAAATCATGATAACTGAACAGTGGTGGAAGGCAGCACCACCATCCCATAGCAATTTAGTTTATATACATTTATAAATGAAGATGTGAGTGAAGGGACCCCTCACCTCAGAAGAACCTAGTACTGGTAGTTGGTGCATCGTTCAGAAGCTCTGGTTCGTAGAAGGGAATCTTGCGTCTGTAATGCGAAAAAAGAAATGGTGTGCGTTAGTATATTGCAACTTGCAAGCATTTCTCAGCCGTGCCAAAAAGTGTAGCATCTATGGATAAGCAATATGGACTAACAGTAACAGTAGTACACCAGTTCTTCCTAAAAAAGTGGCTTGTTAATGTTTGTTGACCGCTTGTTCGCAGCGCGTAGACTAGACAGTAGCAGTGTGAGGCAGGTCATGTGGGCTCAAAGGTGTCTTAAGAAGCTGCAAGGTAAAGGTAACGTCACATGTGCATGGCTAGGGCTAATCAAGCAAATGCTACAATGATCATATAACTTAGTGTCTACTCTACTACTACCTGATTTGTACTAGTGATGTATGTTAGTATTAACTAATTTTTCAACCTTGCTACTGATCAATAGGGGGGAGGTGTATATGTCGCCTAATAAATGTGTAATGTTTTCTAGGCGCACTACCGACCACCATTGCTGGGGCCAGCGAAGGCGACGCCGAGGGCGAGGATGCGGCAGTTGCAGATAGCAACGGAGGGGGAGTGGCAGCACCAGTGGCAGGCGGTGGTAAGTTAGATTCATAATCTTTAACTATTGTTGAACTTGACAGCACACTCACTGCAAAGGTGTACTGTATGTATATGTATACTGTACAGTTGTGAATTAGGGCCCCATTAGGATGGTGGGCGTATTGCCCCCGCCGGGCCGGCTGGAATTCACTGCCGTCACCGCAGGGGCAAACCTCCCGCCATCCCTGTAGAAAATATTCAGACATGTCCAGGCGGAAAAGGGTTCAATATGGCGGTGGTGTCTCTCTCACCACACCGGCAGCCATATAATCTGCATTTTGGAATGCCTTTGCGTGGCGGCATTGCCGTCCGCCACGGAAAGGCATGCACACATTGCAGAGTATGCTTGGGGGCCCCCATGGAGGGTACCTACCGATGCTATGGTACCCCCCCAACTTTCAAAGCAAAACGTGAGAGGCTCCGTGCGAGGCCCGTCATGTTGTGCTTGGAAAAGCAGCACAACATTTTAGCATTGCTTTCAGCAAAGCCAACCAGAATTTAAATTTAAAAAAACAGGGTGCGCCCGCCACTGTGCCGGGCGCATCATCCTAATTAATTGTCCCCACGGGACCCCCACCCTTTTTAGCAGTCGGATGGCGGGCGGACAAAGTCCGCCCGCTATCCGATGTCGTAAGTAAGTATGAGTTCTTGGGGACGTTTGAAGAGTGAACTAGAAGACTAGAATTCCCTTTAATTGGTATAGGACTAGGAGCCGGAGTATTGAGTAACCAATGTCCTCATCTATCTGATTTCAACTCCGCTTTGAAAGTTTTATGGAGAAGAGCACCTGGTGCACTGTTCAACTAAAAAGTGTAAGACAGGTGGAAGGAAGAAGGACGGGCGACATTTAAAATGTTATGTACTACTGTGCTTTATTTTATAGTGCTACTCTACCATGCCACTATGTGTATAAATAATTACCTTGTCCTACTGTTTTATTAAGACTATATTTTACAATTGTCTTGTTTTTTTCTTTTTGATACACAGCAACTCCGAAACTCAACCGTAAGGAGTTGGCCGCCAAGGCACGGCGCCGGAAGCTGGAGGCAATCCAGCAGGAATACCGGCGGCTGGTGGTCCTAGCCGAGGAGGAGGAGGAGGCTGCTGCAGCTATTGAAGCCTCCTCCAGTGCCCCGGGCCCCAGCCACCGCCCTCCAGCGGTACGGCGCCACCGCCGGACGGCTGCCCGCCGCCACCGTGTCATCTCCGGTGCCCCCCCCCACTGTGGCTGCAACTGCCGCGGCCTTAGACGCCGCGTCGCCCATTTAGAGGACCAGATGCGTGTCCTCCTCCAGTCCCGCCCCACCAGTTAGTCCCTGTCACTGCCCCTTTTTTAATTCCTGTTCGTTCTTCACTCGTTTGGGCGTTCTCTACTTCTATGGACAGTCGTTGGGGTTAGGGAGGTGGGTGGGTCAGCTTTTGTGGGTTTAGTTTATTTGTTAGGGTCAATTAAATATATTTTTCTATGTTACATGCAATGTTGTTAATGTTTTGTAGGTGGGGTAACTGTTTTACATCACACTGTTTCCTTGCTGGTGCATGGCCGCCCATAGCCTGTGTTTGATTTCAATAATTTGCTGACTGTATAAGACACAAACAGATAGATGCGACACACCTCACTCATTGACTGGTCCTACTATGCATTCTTTGGAGTGGTGTTTGAAACTGAAATCATTGACAACATGTCCATTATTAATTCTGCCTCCCCCAAACTTCTCTCTTACCGGTGCTTGATGTTTATGTCCAACTGTGGCACAGCACTGGCTGCATGGTGAAGATGGTTTCCTTTTTCATACATGCCATGATTGGGGTGGTGGTGGTGGTAGTATAGTAGTAGTAGTATACACTGGCAGGGTGGCAGCATTTCCAAAAAAAGAAAAGGAGATAGTCAATCGCCTTTGAGAGACTGTTAGAGGAGTAGTTGAATGAAGTACATCACAGAATTTACCGAGCAACAATTATATGCTCAAATATTTGACAAAAAAACTGAATGCTGGTTATTATGAGGATAGCCTACTAGACAGAGTTACAAACTATAGTTTTGTCGACTCGAGTCACTTGACTATGCCTACAGTCTAACAGTTAGTGCTGTATATGAGGAATGACAACAAACAAATCCAATCAATGCCGGCAATTCATGCTGAGGTATATGTTCCTTTGTTAAATAAAATAACCTCTGAAATATCCTACTCATGGGTGGGCAAGCAGAAGAAGATCATCGCTCTGCATTGAAATTGAAGTAGTGTTGCTTTCACCACATCCGCCCCAGCAAGTGTGTGATTAAGTATTGGTGTACATTTAATTTAGTTACACCTCGACAATAAGTCACACAGCCCGGGGGAAGAGGGTTAGGGTCCGTTGATTGGATGGGAAGGGGGATTTTGGGAAAGGTTTGACATAGAAAAACAGTATGCATACATAGACAAACAAACGACAATCATTGAAGACTACCATACCATATCCATTCCATATGTTAAGGGAGAAAAAGGCAATGCATGCATGATGATGAGACCCGGATTACATACACTTCTATTTCTTGTTCTGTTCCGGCCTTAATACTTTAACAGATAGCAAATAGAAATTTTAAATATTGGTAGTGAAGAATCGTAAACACAGAGCAAACGTAATGATGATTGATAATAACAACTCCAAGAACACACTGTTGTAAAGAATGTATACAAGATATTAATCAAATTATTTAAAAGAAGTGAAAAGTGGATACTGTTACTGTCTTATCCTGGTCAAAAATGTGGACTGGTTTTTTGCATCTCGGCATTCCTCTTGCTCCTCTCGTCCATCAATCTTGGGTGTGTCACCTCGCCACTCGCCACTGCCCGGCTGGAATAAAAAGGTGATTGATTGGTAAGGTAATTAATATGCATTGTAATGTTTTACAAAGTTTTGGACAAGGCCCGGCCTGTAATTTTAGATTGAAAACCAAAGGGGATATTCAGAAAGAAAGTGAAAACAAATGCACAAGTGATGGTGTAGTGCAACAAGAACACTTTCCGAGGTGGCATGTATGCATATGCATCATCTCTACTGTAGTCTGTTTCCAGCATAGACCTTCAACAGTAACAGGAGAGATCAGGCCCACAGTGCTTACCATTAGCACATCCTACGTTAACACTTTAGAGTCCTTTTTTTTTCTCTCAAAGAGTTGGACAAACGCAAAGCACATTATCCATTCCAAACATAGCATTTTACAGTTAAAGTTAGTAAAATCAATGCACTGCAGTCATCCCACCGCTACACTCTATTCAACTTCTACACAGACATTTGGGTGTGCTGTGGTTGTTGTTGACGTGTTTACCTTTAGGCTTTTCCATTTTATGCCACTCATGAAACATCCTCCTGACTTCATCATCAGCTCTGATACTTCTACTGACTGACTGGAGATCGGCCTGCAGTACAAGTGTAATTTTTATGACACAACAAGAGTAGAAATATAAATATTACTGACTTGAGTCATTCTTTATTGTGTACAGAAAGATAGATTACCACTAGTACACTTTGACATCACTTTGTGCACAACAAACAACGCAAACACAAAGACCAATAGCTCAGAGTCAGGTGTCCAATGCATGCCATTAATTGTCATCATTCATTACCTGTTCCTACTCATATTAAGTTAACGGGCCGTCTCTTTCGCCATCATCATGATGGACGGTGCTGTTAAGTCACAGTCATTTGCATTGCGCAGATTGAGTGAGTCCCCTTCCTGTATTGAATTAAAAGCAATGTATCACCAAGATGCAGGAGAAGTACACATTTCTTGTTTGCAAGAAGGGGAAAATTAGTAATTACTAGTGTGTTCTGTAGAAAGTTGAATAGTGGCAGTGCACAATTACATCAATTCATGCGCAACACACACCACAAAATCTACATCATTCAGTCTGCCATTCTGCGGCCAATGCATGGCATCAATCATTACCTGTTGCATCTCATCTCGTTAACGCTGCAGGCCGTCTCTTTCGCCATCATCATGATGGACGGTGCTGTTAAGTCACAGTCATTTGCATTGCGCAGATTGAGTGAGTCCCCTTCCTGTATTGAATTAAAAGCAATGTATCACCAAGATGCAGAAGTACACATTTCTTGTTTGCAAGAAGGGGAAAATGAGTGTGTTCTGTAGAATGTTGATTAGTGGCAGTGCACAATTACATCAATTCATTCATGCGCAACACACAGAACAAAATCTACATCATTCAGTCTGCTATTCTGCGGCCAATGCATGGCATCAATCATTACCTGTTCCATCTCATCTTGTTAACGTTGCAGGCCGTCTCTTTCACCATCATCATGATGGACGGTGCTGTTAAGTCACAGTCATTTGCATTGCGCAGATTGAGTGAGTCCCCTTCCTGTATTGAATTAAAAGCAATGTATCACCAAGATGCAGGAGAAGTACACATTTCTTGTTTGCAAGAAGGGGAAAATTAGTGTGTTCTGTAGAATGTTGATTAGTGGCAGTGCACAATTACATCAATTCATTCATGCGCAACACATACAACTAAATCTACATCATTCAGTCTGCTATTCTGCGGCCAATGCATGGCATCAGTCATTACCTGTTCCATCTCATCTTGTTAACGTTGCAGGCCGTCTCTTTCGCCATCATCATGATGGACGGTGCTGTTAAGTCACAGTCATTTGCATTGCGCAGATTGAGTGAGTCCCCTTCCTGTATTGAATTAAAAGCAATGTATCACCAAGATGCAGGAGAAGTACACATTTCTTGTTTGCAAGAAGGGGAAAATTAGTAATTACTAGTGTGTTCTGTAGAAAGTTGATTAGTGGCAGTGCACAATTACATCAATTCATGCGCAACACACACAACAAAATCTACATCATTCAGTCTGCTATTCTGCGGCCAATGCATGGCATCAATCATTACCTGTTGCATCTTATTTTCAGTTAATGGCCAGTTTCTCTCGGCTCTGAAGGAAGATAGCTATAGTAGTCATCTGATTCATGGTCCACTTGTTTTGGAAGGACGAGGAAAGTTTGAATTTGTTGTTACCATCATCCAATCATCATTCATGAGGGAAATGGAATTGAGCAGGAGATGCAGTATGATCGAGCGGAGGAGCTGGATTCTGAGGACTGTAGTGTCAAATGGCAGACACCTGAAACTTGTATCTTAAATTAGAAGAGTAGAAGACGGTGATAATGCATTTGTTGCGATTCACAAGTTTATAACCGGAACGACAGACACATAAACAAAGGGGGAAAAAAGGGAGGAAGACAGTAAGTGCGAGCCTAATTGTCAGGGAAGTATAGCTCGTCCTCAAACTCTGGGGGATCTTCCAGTAGTAGGTAATCATCTGACACAATACTTCCGTCACCTGAGCCGCTGTCCTCATCTTCCTCTGTTGATTCATGCATTGTGTAATTCGGTGGTATGAAGTGCTGATTCATTTTGATCATTGTTAACCTCTCCACGTTTTTGGGAGATAGACTGGTCCTTCTCAAGGTTACAATGGAACCAGCAGCACTGAAAACACGTTTGGAAGAGACACTTGCAACAGGGCAAGCCAGATAGCTTATCGCCAGCCTGCTGAGCTGTGGCCATTCAGACCTTTTCCTATACCAATACTGCACTGGGTTTTGATCAACGTACACCTCTGTTGGGTCGTCCAGATAGGCCTGGACCATCCGCTCAATGTTCAGGGTTGCTGCTGGTAAGCTTTTGTGCTGTTTTTTCTGTGCATCAGCACTGTGCTTAAGGCCCATCTTTACATACCAATCTGATAATGATTGTACTCGGCCGAATGATCCAGTTATTGTTTTTGTAGTCGATGGTGATGGTGAGTGTTGCGATTGTGAGCCAACCGCACTGCCCTCAGCCGACGAAGTTGCACTTGATTCTGCATGGCCTGCTTCAGTATCAGTACTTGTTGT
Organism: Triturus cristatus; assembly: GCF_964204655.1. NCBI lineage: Eukaryota > Metazoa > Chordata > Amphibia > Caudata > Salamandridae > Triturus > Triturus cristatus. The sequence goes on along the minus strand of NC_140582.1, from coordinate 1,102,981,941 downwards.
GGGTTGATGTGGCGGGCTTTTAATTAGCAGCCCTTCATTTTCAAACTTGATGGCTGCTTCAGCTATACAACTTTTGTAGCGGGCAACATCATTGTCGGAAAAAGAAAGGAATAGTCCTAATTTTGCACGTGGATCCAGAATTGTGGCACAAATGTAATGTTCTTGTGACAAAATTTTATTTTGTATCCTTACATTTTCTGATAAGCGCCTGGATAAGCTCTCCACCAAGTCATGGGCTTGCCTTCTGTCCTCTACACCTTTGTAGGATTCAGACACATTATTCAGCTCATGCTCTAGCATTTGCAACAATGGGATAGCTTGGCCCATTGTACAGTCCTCCTTGCTGACTTCACGTGTGAAGACCTCAAAAGGAGACAGCATCTCAGTCAGGCATTGAATTAGGGTCCATTGCTCCCTCTGAAGGGTCATGCCTTTAACACTAGCATCACTGCTTCTGTACCAGACATATTCATTGAGTGACCTCTGCTGTTCGTACAGACGATCAAGCATGTAATACGTTGAGTTCCAACGTGTTGCCACCTCCTGGATGAGTGCCTTGACTGGCATCCTACGCTCACGTTGGAGGATCCTCAGCTGCTTCCGAGCTTTAAAAGAATGGCTGAAATGAGTGCATATTCTTCGGCAGATGACCAGTAAATTGCTTACTATGGGTCTTTTTTCAGAAAGTCTTGCACTATAATGTTTATGCAGTGTGCCAAACACGGAACCCTGAAATAGGAACCAAGTTCCATGGCCTTAAGTACATTACTGCCATTGTCTGTGGCAACAAAACCAATACCAAGCCCTCTGGGCCGCAGCCATTCCAAAACCTTGGTGCGAAACTCTTCTAAAATGTTTTCAGCCGTATGAGATTTCTCCATGGCGAACATGGCTACAGTTGCATGTTTCCGAGTACCTTCAAAAATCGCAGCTGTGTCAACAACACCTTGTGCAGATAGTTGATCTCTAACCCCCACAAAAGAGATCCAGTGTGCAGTGATGCACATGTAATCTGTGGCTTGGCAACTGGTCCACATGTCTGTTGTCAGGTGGATATTGTGCACAGCACTCTGCTGCAAACCGTGACCAACCAATTCCAGCACATCATGATGTAGTGCCGGAACAGCAATTCTTGCGAAATAGGACCGGCTGGGAACTTTCCATTTCGGGCAGATGGCAGACACAAATTCAAGGAAACCCACCCCTTCCACAAATGAAAAAGGAAGAAGGTCCAGCGCTAACATTTTAGCCAGCTTCGCATTGTACAATCGTGCCGTTGGGTGGTTGCGTTGGAACTGCCCCTCCAACCTAAACATGCTGTCAATGGTAGGCTGGCTTACTTTCCTTAGTGGTGCTGTTTTCATTAACCCACTAAGGCTCAACGACAGAGATTGTCTCATTGAGGTACTCGCCGGTCGCCTTGGTGTCTCACCCACACTCTGAGTATGGCTCTTACTGCGGTGCCACTCTGATGTTACTGAGGAGGATGTGGGCGTTACCACTGCAGTGACTGCACTACTGGAGACAGGGCTAGAAATGCCTCCCTGTTCTTCACCTGCCACCAAAATAATATCGCTCCCTGATTCCTGACCAACTTCAAAGGGTTTAGTTTTCCTACTTTCTTTTAACTTACGTAGGTGATCCTCCCACACGATATTGTGGTGTATTCTGAGATGACTTGCTTGTCCTCCGGTACCATAGTTTGTACCAAGCTTACCACGCCGAACACCTTGCCGACAAATTGCGCATATAGCAACGTTCTCCTCCTTGGCGCTAACAGAAAAGAAGTCCCAAACTGGGGAGGAGAACTTTCTGGCACTGCTGGATGTGCCACTTTCAACACCAGATGAACTTGAGGGGGTGCTTGAAAATATGTGACCCTGTCCACCTACACTGTGACTTTTACTACCACTTCCTACTGAGATGGTTGAGCTGGATGTAGGTCCCTGCCGGGCCTTGGTAAATATGGCAGCCGGAGGTAGTGGTGGTGTAACCTGTGTTGGTGAGATCCGTGCTACATCTCGCTCAGTAGCAGCCTTTCTGGATAGGGTGAGAATGTCGGTCTCCAATCCCTTTGGGGCGGGAGTAATGTGCGTGATGACTGGCTCGTCTTCATCAACATCATCACCCACCTCTTCTACATCTACCTCCATAACTCTAAGTTTTTCTGGGACCTTCCTTTTCAGAAGCAATGTCTTGTGGCGTACTTCACTCTCAGACCGAGCTGGTGGGACCCAAGTGTCATCACGATCATCAGAAGCGGGGCTTGAAGAAGAAGATGATGGACTAAGCCTCCTTTTCCTTGCTGGTGGTCTGGAAGACAATTGATCTTCTGAAACAGTGGTTTGACTTCGCTCCACTTTGTCTGCAGGAAGCTCGATTTCCTGAAATGCCCCTACGTCAGGAGCAACAAGTACTATGGTGGGCTGTTGCGGCGGCTGCTGCTGTTCTGGTTGCGGCGGCTTGACACTGATATGCTGAGTTTGCGCCTGCGTTGAACTTGATTGTGTACTACTTTGCGGTAATGACATTTCTTCAACATCGCTGCCCGTTAGTAGACTGGCTACCTCTGCGACAGTAAAGCCCTTGGGCCTAGGTTGGTGGGGTTGCTGGACCGCTGTGCTGGTCCCAGCTTGGTTCCCGGACAACGCTTTGGTGCCAAAAAAAACCTTGGCCGGCACACCACCAGTCGTGGTTAATGGCACTTCCTTTTTCTGTTCCTTCTTCTCACCAGCAACTTTCTTGGTACTGGACCTGGTACCTTTCTTTAGGGCCATCTTCTTCCGATGTCAGGCAGGAGGCAGATGCACAACAAGTTCTGGTCACACGTGGGCGTGATGCGCAGCAGGAGTTCTGTCTGGCTGGCAGTACAACGGGTAGCCAGGTGATGCCGATGATACCTCCTACTCTGTCTTTTGTGCACCTAAAAGCAAAGAAGACAGGAGAAGAACATCAGTGAAATGTTGCATTTGTTTTTGTGGTTCAGTTACTTAGTACTGTACTAGTGCAAACAAAAGATAGTCTAGCCATTTATGACTTTTTTTTAACTAGAGCTATGTTATACTACTAGTACTGTGTACAGCCACACACTACACTCTCAGGAAGGTGATGTCTAAAAATTCAACAGATCACATAGAAAACACTTGATCAATAAAGCTGTGGCTACCTGCTCTGATCCTAGTGGATGAAAAAGCAGGCCTGTTGGCAGACAAGGCCAGGCAAGCTTGTAGGCCTAGGCCTCAAAATGGCCACCAGCCACATGGCCAGGCCCAACAACATCAGCAAGGCCACCCCAAAAAACACACTTCCCCAAATCAATCCAATGCCATCCATGCCCTAAATGATGTCTAAATTCAACAGAGCAAACAGAAAACAGTAGATTACTAAAGCTGTGGCTACCTGCTCTGGTAGCAGTGGATGAAAGCAGGCCTGTTGGCAGACAAGGCCAGGCAAGCTTGCAGGCCTAGGCCTCAAAATGGCCACCAGCCACATGGCCAGGCCCAACAACATCAGCAAGGCCACCCCAAAAAACACACTTCCCCAACTCAATTCAATGCCATCCATGCCCTAAATGATGTCTAAATTCAACAGAGCACACAGAAAACAGTAGATTACTAAAGCTGTGGCTACCTGCTCTGGTAGCAGTGGATGAAAGCAGGCCTGTTGGCAGACAAGGCCAGGCAAGCTTGCAGGCCTAGGCCTCAAAATGGCCACCAGCCACATGGCCAGGCCCAACAACATCAGCAAGGCCACCCCAAAAAACACACTTCCCCAACTCAATCCAATGCCATCCATGCCCTAAATGATGTCTAAATTCAACAGAGCAAACAGAAAACAGTAGATTACTAAAGCTGTGGCTACCTGCTCTGGTAGCAGTGGATGAAAGCAGGCCTGTTGGCAGACAAGGCCAGGCAAGCTTGCAGGCCTAGGCCTCAAAATGGCCACCAGCCACATGGCCAGGCCCAACAACATCAGCAAGGCCACCCCAAAAAACACACTTCCCCCAACTCACTCCAATGCCATCCATGCCCTAAATGATGTCTAAATTCAACAGAGCACACAGAAAACAGTAGATTACTAAAGCTGTGGCTACCTGCTCTGGTAGCAGTGGATGAAAGCAGGCCTGTTGGCAGACAAGGCAAGGCAAGCTTGCAGGCCTAGGTCTCAAAATGGCCACCAGCCACATGGCCAGGCCCAACAACATCAGCAAGGCCACCCCAAAAAACACACTTCCCCAACTCAATCCAATGCCATCCATGCCCTAAATGATGTCTAAATTCAACAGAGCAAACAGAAAACAGTAGATTACTAAAGCTGTGGCTACCTGCTCTGGTAGCAGTGGATGAAAGCAGGCCTGTTGGCAGACAAGGCCAGGCAAGCTTGCAGGCCTAGGCCTCAAAATGGCCACCAGCCACATGGCCAGGCCCAACAACATCAGCAAGGCCACCCCAAAAAACACACTTCCCCAACTCAATCCAATGCCATCCATGCCCTAAATGATGTCTAAATTCACCAGAGCAAACAGAAAACAGTAGATTACTAAAGCTGTGGCTACCTGCTCTGGTAGCAGTGGATGAAAGCAGGCCTGTTGGCAGACAAGGCCTGGCAAGCTTGCAGGCCTAGGCCTCAAAATGGCCACCAGCCACATGGCCAGGCCCAACAACATCAGCAAGGCCACCCCAAAAAACACACTTCCCCAACTCAATCCAATGCCATCCATGCCCTAAATGATGTCTAAATTCAACAGAGCAAACAGAAAACAGTAGATTACTAAAGCTGTGGCTACCTGCTCTGGTAGCAGTGGATGAAAGCAGGCCTGTTGGCAGACAAGGCCAGGCAAGCTTGCAGGCCTAGGCCTCAAAATGGCCACCAGCCACATGGCCAGGCCCAACAACATCAGCAAGGCCACCCCAAAAAACACACTTCCCCAACTCAATCCAATGCCATCCATGCCCTAAATGATGTCTAAATTCACCAGAGCAAACAGAAAACAGTAGATTACTAAAGCTGTGGCTACCTGCTCTGGTAGCAGTGGATGAAAGCAGGCCTGTTGGCAGACAAGGCCTGGCAAGCTTGCAGGCCTAGGCCTCAAAATGGCCACCAGCCACATGGCCAGGCCCAACAACATCAGCAAGGCCACCCCAAAAAACACACTTCCCCAACTCAATCCAATGCCATCCATGCCCTAAATGATGTCTAAATTCACCAGAGCACACAGAAAACAGTAGATTACTAAAGCTGTGGCTACCTGCTCTGGTAGCAGTGGATGAAAGCAGGCCTGTTGGCAGACAAGGCCAGGCAAGCTTGCAGGCCTAGGCCTCAAAATGGCCACCAGCCACATGGCCAGGCCCATCAACATCAGCAAGGCCACCCCAAAAAACACACTTCTCCAACTCAATCCAATGCCATCCATGCCCTAAATGATGTCTAAATTCAACAGAGCAAACAGAAAACAGTAGATTACTAAAGCTGTGGCTACCTGCTCTGGTAGCAGTGGATGAAAGCAGGCCTGTTGGCAGACAAGGCCAGGCAAGCTTGCAGGCCTAGGCCTCAAAATGGCCACCAGCCACATGGCCAGGCCCAACAACATCAGCAAGGCCACCCCAAAAAACACACTTCCCCCAACTAAATCCAATGCCATCCATGCCCTAAATGATGTCTAAATTCAACAGAGCACACAGAAAACAGTAGATTACTAAATCTGTGGCTACCTGCTCTGGTAGCAGTGGATGAAAGCAGGCCTGTTGGCAGACAAGGCCAGGCAAGCTTGCAGGCCTAGGCCTCAAAATGGCCACCAGCCACATGGCCAGGCCCAACAACATCAGCAAGGCCACCCCAAAAAACACACTTCCCCCAACTCACTCCAATGCCATCCATGCCCTAAATGATGTCTAAATTCAACAGAGCACACAGAAAACAGTAGATTACTAAAGCTGTGGCTACCTGCTCTGGTAGCAGTGGATGAAAGCAGGCCTGTTGGCAGACAAGGCAAGGCAAGCTTGCAGGCCTAGGTCTCAAAATGGCCACCAGCCACATGGCCAGGCCCAACAACATCAGCAAGGCCACCCCAAAAAACACACTTCCCCAACTCAATCCAATGCCATCCATGCCCTAAATGATGTCTAAATTCAACAGAGCAAACAGAAAACAGTAGATTACTAAAGCTGTGGCTACCTGCTCTGGTAGCAGTGGATGAAAGCAGGCCTGTTGGCAGACAAGGCCAGGCAAGCTTGCAGGCCTAGGCCTCAAAATGGCCACCAGCCACATGGCCAGGCCCAACAACATCAGCAAGGCCACCCCAAAAAACACACTTCCCCAACTCAATCCAATGCCATCCATGCCCTAAATGATGTCTAAATTCACCAGAGCAAACAGAAAACAGTAGATTACTAAAGCTGTGGCTACCTGCTCTGGTAGCAGTGGATGAAAGCAGGCCTGTTGGCAGACAAGGCCTGGCAAGCTTGCAGGCCTAGGCCTCAAAATGGCCACCAGCCACATGGCCAGGCCCAACAACATCAGCAAGGCCACCCCAAAAAACACACTTCCCCAACTCAATCCAATGCCATCCATGCCCTAAATGATGTCTAAATTCACCAGAGCACTCAGAAAACAGTAGATTACTAAAGCTGTGGCTACCTGCTCTGGTAGCAGTGGATGAAAGCAGGCCTGTTGGCAGACAAGGCCAGGCAAGCTTGCAGGCCTAGGCCTCAAAATGGCCACCAGCCACATGGCCAGGCCCAACAACATCAGCAAGGCCACCCCAAAAAACACACTTCCCCAACTCAATCCAATGCCATCCATGCCCTAAATGATGTCTAAATTCAACAGAGCAAACAGAAAACAGTAGATTACTAAAGCTGTGGCTACCTGCTCTGGTAGCAGTGGATGAAAGCAGGCCTGTTGGCAGACAAGGCCAGGCAAGCTTGCAGGCCTAGGCCTCAAAATGGCCACCAGCCACATGGCCAGGCCCAACAACATCAGCAAGGCCACCCCAAAAAACACACTTCCCCCAACTAAATCCAATGCCATCCATGCCCTAAATGATGTCTAAATTCAACAGAGCACACAGAAAACAGTAGATTACTAAATCTGTGGCTACCTGCTCTGGTAGCAGTGGATGAAAGCAGGCCTGTTGGCAGACAAGGCCAGGCAAGCTTGCAGGCCTAGGCCTCAAAATGGCCACCAGCCACATGGCCAGGCCCAACAACATCAGCAAGGCCACCCCAAAAAACACACTTCCCCAACTCAATCCAATGCCATCCATGCCCTAAATGATGTCTAAATTCAACAGAGCAAACAGAAAACAGTAGATTACTAAAGCTGTGGCTACCTGCTCTGGTAGCAGTGGATGAAAGCAGGCCTGTTGGCAGACAAGGCCAGGCAAGCTTGCAGGCCTAGGCCTCAAAATGGCCACCAGCCACATGGCCAGGCCCAACAACATCAGCAAGGCCACCCTAAAAAACACACTTCCCCAACTCAATCCAATGCCATCCATGCCCTAAATGATGTCTAAATTCACCAGAGCAAACAGAAAACAGTAGATTACTAAAGCTGTGGCTACCTGCTCTGGTAGCAGTGGATGAAAGCAGGCCTGTTGGCAGACAAGGCCTGGCAAGCTTGCAGGCCTAGGCCTCAAAATGGCCACCAGCCACATGGCCAGGCCCAACAACATCAGCAAGGCCACCCCAAAAAATACACTTCCCCAACTCAATCCAATGCCATCCATGCCCTAAATGATGTCTAAATTCACCAGAGCACACAGAAAACAGTAGATTACTAAAGCTGTGGCTACCTGCTCTGGTAGCAGTGGATGAAAGCAGGCCTGTTGGCAGACAAGGCCAGGCAAGCTTGCAGGCCTAGGCCTCAAAATGGCCACCAGCCACATGGCCAGGCCCAACAACATCAGCAAGGCCACCCCAAAAAACACACTTCCCCAACTCAATCCAATGCCATCCATGCCCTAAATGATGTCTAAATTCAACAGAGCACACAGAAAACAGTAGATTACTAAAGCTGTGGCTACCTGCTCTGGTAGCAGTGGATGAAAGCAGGCCTGTTGGCAGACAAGGCCAGGCAAGCTTGCAGGCCTAGGCCTCAAAATGGCCACCAGCCACATGGCCAGGCCCAACAACATCAGCAAGGCCACCCCAAAAAACACACTTCCTCAACTCAATCCAATGCCATCCATGCCCTAAATGTGCTTGAAAATGAAATATATTCAAAAAACAAAAGGAACAGTTGCTTCATCATGCACACACACACCCATGAGGCCATGCCCATGGCTAGCTCGGGCCTACTCCTACAACCCACAAAATTTAAAAAAAAATTTAAAAAAAAGGAATGATGATAATTAATTATCAAAAATAAATTGTAGTTACACAACAACTGCAATGCCCACAATCAAACACAACAACCACTTACTTGTAAAATATCCTATTCCAAAAATCCTGAAATCCAATTGCAATGATGCAGCAGACAAAAAGAGTGATCTTTCCAGCTCCAAATCCAAAGGCAGAATGAGCAGGAGATGGACAAAGCACTGGGAGGAGCCTGCTGGACAGGAACAGGAAGTTGGAGATTCTGTGTCACTTCCTCCCTCTCTCCACCTTGTAAAAAAACGATTCCTTGCACAAAAAAGGAAAGCCAAATGTGAATGTAAGGAGTTCTTTCATCCAAAATCAGTATTTGCAGATGGTTTCATGCTGCTAGAGCCGATATTCCTCTCCAAATTGTAAATTTTACGATGTTGAGTTCTCGAGCTTCACATTACTTCCGCCGGCGTGTCGAAAACGATATGATCGCGTTCTCTTCTTTGTCCCTGTCGCGTTGGATATGACGTGTTTGCGGTCTCTTTCTCCTGTTCGCGTTCGATTCCACGTGCCCGCGTCCTCATCCTCTGGCTCGCGATGTAGAATGACATGTTCGAGATCTCAATCTTCTCATACTCGCGCGGTGCATGATCGCGAGAAGAAAGACGTGATCGCGCGACAAATGACGTGATCGCGTGAAAAATGACTTTAATGCGGCCGCGAACTCTCGCGAGACAGCGCAAAATGGCTACCAAAATCCAACATCTCGTGGAGAACGCGACCGGGTCAAGAAAACTTGTCGGAGAACGCAGGGATTCAGGTAAGGCGATCGCGCGCACGCGAGAATGTATTGTTTTACAGCGCGAGCAAGAAAAAAATTATCGCTAAGCTGCGGAATGCGAAAATGCCAAAATATCACAATTTCAGCGAACGGAACGGAATTTTGGCCCAGGCCTAGTGACAATGATGACTATGGAAAAACATTCATCTATTGCACCATCACTCGAGTGACACATCCAAACACACCTCTGACTCACGTGGCATACATGCAGATGGACACACACATTGCAACACATGCCACACAAGGCCCAATGTGTGCACACTCAGACACTGGAACTCACCACTAAGCAATGAAGTCGCGTATGAGCCGACTCCGGATGTCCGCCTCCGCCTCCTCCTCCACATCACTTGCCTCATCACCAAGCCCTTAATCCTCCACGGGTTGATGGTCCTGATCATCCGGATCCAGGATGAGTGGCACAGCTTTCTCAACTGCCATGTTGTGCAGCATGCAGCAGACGATGAAGATTTTGCAGACCTTCACTGGTGCATATAGGAGTGCGCCGCCGGTCTTGTGGAGGCAACGGAATTGGTTCTTCAGGAGTCCAAACGTCCTCTCTATCACTCGCCTGGTCCCCCCATGGGCGTTGTTGTAGCGGTGCTGGGCAGCCGTGCTGGGGTGAACAGGCCGATGCATTACAGGAGTGACAGACATCCACATATGTGCAGAAGAAGGATGTGTATCATACAGACAGGTTGCGGTACACTAGAGGCACAGGTCACATGTCCTTGAAAAAAGTAAATACCACACACCTTGCCATGAAGGAGTACATGTCAAGACTGATCACACATACATTGAGAGTAAGCAGATATGTCCTAGTCTTGCAAGTCCGTGGTCGATGCATACATACACACCTTACGTCGGATTACACATGTGTTATGGTGTGCATAACAGTGTGCCATGCCCATCTACACACAGACACATGTTGGTTGCAGCAACTGCAGATGCATGTGAGGGAACAACTACAGCAAGCTTATGTGAACACATGACACACACATGACATAGTCACATTGTGCAACGCGGGTAGTCACATGTCAGGTGTAATAATCCGTGTACCTGGCATCAGGGGACAGTTGCAGGTGTTGGTGACTGTGCCATGCCAGTGACGCATGGCTCAACAAGTCTGTACTTGTAGTGAAGGGGATGTGTGGCACATAGTGCACCATCACACATGACATGTGTACACAGCTCATCATACGTTTATTAGCTTCACACCTCAGGAGTAATGTGCCACATCACAGCCTGACACATCTGTGCCCCACACATGTAGTACTGCACAGACAATGCCTTGATGTCCAGCCTTGGCCAAGTATGACTGCTCTATTCTTGTCTGTGTGCCGCCTGTCACCACTGTCAGGTGTGAAAGGCACCGTATATACGCTCTGAGGGCGTGTGTACGGTCCCTATCACTATGGGAATGCTGGCGTATGCGTACGCCAAAGTAATACGGACCGTACACGCGTGTGTACGGTCCCAATCACTATGGGAGTGCTCGCGTATGCGTACGCCATATTGATACGGACCGTACACGTGTGTGTATGGTCCCAATCACTATGGGAGTGCTCGCGTATGCGTACGCCATAGTAATACGGTCCATATCACTGTGGCGTTCGCATACGCGAGCACTCCCATAGTGATTGGGACCGTACACGCGAGTGTGCGGTCCGTATCACTATGGCGTACGCATACGCGAGCACTCCCATAGTGATTGGGACCATACACACGCGTGTACGGTCCGTATCACTATGGCGTATGCATACGCAAGCACTCCCATAGTGATAGGGACCGTACACACGCCTGTACGGTCCGTATTACTATGGTGTACGCATACGCGAGCACTCCCTTAGTGATAGGGACCGTACACACGCGTGTACGGTCCGTTTCAATGCATTTGGGGTGCCCTAGGGCCGTGGAACGCACCGTACCTGTGTTTAAACATTGAAATAACATAGGGGACACATGAGAGACAAGGATAAGGGCCTAAATGCATGCTGGTTGTCATGGAGACCGAGTTTCAAGTTTGAATTTTTGCATCATGTGGCCAGCAAAAGTCGGTTGGAGACAATATACTTTGTTGCAATGTGGTTGTTGACTTGACATCATGCTCAATTTTTAAACCATGCAAAGCCACTCACTGGGGTAGGTTTAAAGGGATTGAAGGACACGTAGGATGCAAATGTGACTGACCAATCACTTTGTACTCCTGTAAATGAAACAGGGCAGCAAGGCAGATATAAGGCAGCCAGATCCCATGAGAGAGCACTTGCCTGCACATCCTTTCATTCCACAACACTGCTGCTGCTCATGATTCCTCTGGCACCATGTCCAGGTCTGTAGAGAGGGCCCAGCCTTTCACCAAAGAGGAGAATGAGGCGTTGCTGGACGTTATCCTCCCACAGTACACCATGCTGTACGGTCGACCAGGGGAGCAGGTGAGTGCTGAGTCCACTAGCTTAGACTGTGCCCCTTTTTTGTGACTGTGACTTCTGGCATTGTGGCCAGGTGTGACAGACATGCAATGTTCTTTATAGTGGGTCCCAGGGGGGGGAAGGCCTCATGTCTCCCATGCAGAGCATGCTGTAGTTCCTGTGTGCACTCCTCACTTGCATGGTGCTTACTGTGATGATCACTGCATGGTGCATGCCACATTCAGCCTGCCTAATCCTCCTGGGAATGTTGTTTCTACAGTCCTGATGTGATTCTGTGGTCCCCCCAGTGTGACAGGTGGCAGTACCCACAGATGTGTGTTTGTTGAGTGTACCTGTGCTGAGAGTGTCCAAATGATGTGGTCGTCCCCTGGACATTGGTGTGTGTGTGTAAGTCCCCTGTCATGTGGGTGAGTGCATATGTGGAGTGTTGCACCCCAGCTGCATGAGGGATGGATATACCCTGCCCATCTGATGTGAGCAGGGAGCAGTGCTGTGTGTCTGCCGTGCTGAGCCAGCCCCACACCTGTGACCTGCCCCAGTCTAGTGGCACATGTGCAGAGTGAGTTTTGTACCAGCAGTTGGCAATGGCAGGTGATTGTCCTGTGCCTGTGTGTGTCTGTGTACTCTGCTGCGGTTGCGTCAGTGGCCTGGGACATGTGACTGCTTTGAGGTGCTGTACAGAATCCTGGTGTAGCTTGTGATGCACAGTGTGAGCCTGGATCATTGATTGTGTCGCACCCCTCCTGCCACCTGTGTACTTTCAATGCCACCTTGTGCATTTGCCCTTCCCCAGGGGATAATGTCACTATGACAAAGGTGCAATGAGTTGGCTGCATACTATGGCCTGTTCAAACATGCCTAATTTGTAATATGTGTGTCTCTAAGACATTGATAAGGTGGATTAAAGTATTGTCCCTTTTGCATCCTCACAGGTAGGCGTCTGTGCCAAGGTGGAGATCTGGAAGCGAGCCGTCAGTGCCATGAGGGTCGGAAGCGGCGCCTAGCCCAGGTGAGGAAACGCTGGCAGGATATCCGGTGCTGGACGAGGAGGATCGCACGGGTCCTGCTGGGGGACTCACCTGAGAGCCATAAGAACCGTGGGCGCCGGCGTCTGACCCACATCCAGAAGCGTGTGCTGGCGGTGGTCTTCCCTGACTTGGACAGGCGCTTACAGGAGAAGCAGCAGCAGGAAGGGGGTAGGTACATGTGTGTTTGTTGTGTGTCACCAGATTTTGGAAGGGCGCAGTTGCATGGATACACTGCCAGGGTTTAAATGTACAGTGCATATCCTGTTCCCCAAAGTAAACCGGTGCTGTTCTTCCTCCCTTTCCCTCCTTGACATGTGTTCCCTGGTCTGTGTGTAGTCACTCTTGCACAAGGTTATCTAGGCTGCCAGTTTATCCAAGTGCCCAATGCTTGCAGCATCATGTGTGGGGGTGGTGTGTAACAGGTTTTGGGACCTTGCCTGTGCCCTGCCCAGTTCAGTCATTGTGGGGTCCATGTTAGTTGGCACTGATGGTGAGTCCCGACATAGGAGTGTGTCTTAAAAATGTACTGCCTTACTGCATGCATGTCCAATGTTGTGCCCTCTGACATGATATGCTTGAGTGTGAGATATGCATAGGGCAGGGATGGTGGCTTGTGTTGCAGTCATATCCATACAGGACCATGGAGTACTACAGTCCCCTGGGGCACCTTTTCCTAGGTATCATGTGTGTCATCCAACAATGTGGACATTCTCTGTGTCTTCGCCATAGGTTGGGCTCTGTGGCATTGTACCCTGGCCTCATTTGTATTTACGTAAACTGTGCTACATGTGTCCACTGTACAGGGTGACCAAATTTAGCTTGTGCATACTCACACTGGCCAGTGCCTGTGTGTCTTCGTCAGCCCGCACGCCATCAATTCCACCGATTACATCCTCCTGGGGGACCTCAACTTCCACCTGGAGGACAACAAGGACCGCAACACCACTGCTCTGCTGGACAACCTGGCCAACCTCGGACTCAAGCAACTGGTAACCACCCCCACCCACTACGCTGGCCACACGCTTGACCCAGTCTTCTCATCCAGCAAATACGTCACCTCCAGCCACTCCACCAATCTCCAGTGGACTGACCACAGCTGCGTCCACTTCAGCTTCAGTAAAACGACGACCCACCACCACCCTCAACAAGCAACCGCAGGAGCTGGAACAAGATCACCAGCGACCAGCTCACCACCTTCCTCAGCCAGAACCCCCCCACCAGCTCAACGGACCCCAACAAAGCCGCCAACAACCTCACACAGTGGATCACCAACTGCGCAGACGCCCTCGCACCACTGAAGAAGAACCCCCCCCCAGCAGACGCGGCAGCAAGAAAGCCTCCTGGTTCACCGACGAGCTCATCACCTCCAAGAAGAACTGCCGCTCCCTGGAGAACACCTGGCGCACCAACCAGACCACAGACAACATGACGGCCCTCAAACACACCACCCGCAAACACCACCAACTGATCCGCGCCACAAAGAAGACAGCCTTCAAGGAACGACTGGACAACAACACCCACAACAGCAAGGAACTCTTCAGCATTGTCAAAGAGCTCTCCAACCCCGACGCCGGAAACAATGACATCACTCCCTCGCAAGACCTCTGCGACTCCCTCACAGCCTTCTTCCACGACAAGATCGCCAACATTCACAACAGCTTCGGCCCACCAACCATGAACCCCACCACCGAACCGATACCCCCCACCGCCACCCTCCGCACCTGGACCCCAGTCAGCACCGAAGACACAACACGCACAATGAACACCATCCACTTCGGATCCCCTACGGACCCCTGCCCACACCACATCTTCAACACGGCCGACCACATCATCGCACCCCACCTCCGCGACATCATCAACACCTCCTTCAACACCGCCACCTTCCCGGAGTGCTGGAAACACGCCGAGATCAGTGCCCTGCTGAAGAAACCAACTGCAGATCCCTCCGACCTCAAGAACTACCGCCCCATCTCGCTCCTCCCGTTTCCTACCAAAGTCATCGAGAAGACCGTCAACAGACAGCTAGCCGCCTTCCTCGAGACCAACGGATCCCTCGACCACTCGCAATCCGGCTTCCGAGCCAACCACAGCACGGAGACCGCCCTCATCGCAGCCACAGACGACATCAGATCCCTAATGGACAACGGGGAAACTGCGGCCCTCATCCTCCTGGACCTCTCCGCAGCGTTCGACACTGTCTGCCACCGCACCCTGGTACAGCGCCTGAACAACACCGCCATCCAGGAGAAGGCCCTGGAGTGGATCACCTCATTCCTCGCCGGAAGAACCCAGAGAGTCTGCCTCCCCCCGTTCCGGTCAGCGGCCACCGAAGTCATCTGCTGCGTTCCACAAGGGTCATCGCTCAGCCCCACCCTCTTCAACGTCTACATGAGCCCCCTCGCAACCATCGCACGTCAACACAACCTCAAGATCATCACCTACGCCGACGACACCCAGCTGATCCTCTCCCTCACCAGCGACCCGGACGCCGCCAGAGCTGACGGGATGAAAGACGTCGCCGAATGGATGAAGAACAGCCGCCTGAAACTGAACTCAGACAAGACGGAGGTCCTCATCCTGGGATCATCACCCTCTGCCTGGGACGACTCCTGGTGGCCCCCTGCCCTGGGAGCCACCCCCAAGCCAACGGACCACGCACGTAACCTAGGCTTCATCCTGGACTCCTCCCTCTCGATGACCAGACAAGTCAACGCCGTCTCGTCTTCATGCTTCAACACCCTGCGCATGCTTCGAAAGATCTTCCGGTGGATCCCCACCGAGACCAGGAAGACGGTCACCCAGGCCCTCGTCACCAGTCGGCTGGACTACGGGAATGCCCTGTACGCCGAAACCGCCGCCAAACTCCAGAAGAAACTCCAACGGATCCAGAACGCCTCAGCACGACTCATCCTGGACATCCCCCGACACAGCCACATCTCCGGACACCTGAGAGACCTGCACTGGCTCCCCGTCAACAAAAGAATCACGTTCCGACTCCTCACCCACGCACACAAGGCCCTCCACGACCTGGGCCCCAAGTTCCTCAACAGCCGCCTGACCTTCCACAAGCCCACCCGCCAGCTCCGCTCCGCCAGCCTCGCTCTCGCCACCGTCCCCCGCATCCGCAGAGCCACCGCCGGAGGAAGATCCTTCTCCTACCTGGCAGCCAAGACATGGAACTCCCTCCCCATCTACCTCCGGACAACGCAAGACCATCTCGCCTTCAGGAAGCAACTCAAGACCTGGCTGTTCGAGCAGTAGCGTTCCCCCCCGCTCCCCAGCACCTTGAGACCCTCCGGGTGAGCAGTGCACTATACAAATGCCTATGATTGATTGATTGATTGATTGGTACGATTATCTGCTGATGGTTGTTTGTCAATGATATATGTGGACAGGCGCACCAGGGGTATTTTGTGTACAATCAGGATTTATTGCAGGCCATGTGTTTTTATCCTAGAGTAAGAGGTGTAAGTACTTCCTCTGTCTCAATCACATTGTCTCAGGTAGGGGGTGGTTGGTGCGGGCAAGGCCTACATGTCAAAACCTGAAGTCTCCTTGCTAGGTCTGGCCAGTGTGTGATGTTTGTCTGGACATACACTCAAGGTGCAGTGACCCAGTCATGTTGGGCATGGTTTAATGTATTACCGTTGCAGCATGTGCCAAAAGTTAAAAGACATGGTTCCTGCTCATCCCTTTTTTGGCAATGCTGTGTGGTGCAGATGCTGTGCTCGATTGTCCCCAGAGCCTGGCTCCTCTCTCCAATTTGATATCAAGTTATTTGCTGTTGTGTCATGCTCTCCATTGTTTCTCAGTGGCATGGTGGGTCAACCAACTTTGTGTTGCAGGGCCTACATATGTATCTTGTATGTAGATGTTACTCATGTTGCTTTTCAGGCTATGCACTGTGACCTATGTAGATTTGACTCATGTGACATATGTATACAGGTGTCTGATTTTTTCATGTCTCTTCACCTTGCCCACAGCATCGACGGGGGACTCCGAGGGAGACACTGGCATGGACCGTGAGGAGGGAGCGAGCACCAGTGCCAGCAGTGCTGTCTTGTCTGGCACATTGAGTGGCACGGAGGCCGAGGGGAGTGAGGCGGAGGACCTGTCCAGTGCCACGACCGACTATGAAGCTGACGGGTCCGAGGCTGAGCTCTCAGAGGGGGCGGAGGCTGCTCCCACAGCTGAAAGCAGCACTCCATCTCTACCCGCCCCCTCCATTTCCATCACCGGCCTCCCACTTGCTTGTGTCCCTTCCCGCCGCGCCGTCCTTCTTGCCAGGCACCGCACCCCCTGCCCCTGTCTCCACTGCTGCCGCCAATGCCGAGTCAGTGGACATCCTGCGGCAGTTGCAGGTTGGTCAGACAGCGATGCTTAATGTCCTCCATGGCCACACCCGAGTGCTCACCCAGATGGAGGCATACATGGAGGGCATTTCAGCTGCGCAGTCTGACCAACGCAACTTGCTGAGGTCCATAGACTCGACACTGACTGCAGCAGTGGGTCTCCTGTAGAGCTGCGTTCCCCCCCTACCCCTGCACCATCCACACTTCCCACTCCCATGCCTGTCCCAAGCACACCCAGACGTACCCATGCACGCACCCCACCAGACACAGGCACCACACCACCAGGGAAGGCAAAGCGCACACCTCCTGGCACGCACACACAGGGTGAAGTAGGCACACCCGCTGGGTCGGGGGGCAAACGGAAGACACGCAGCCAGAGTGGGAGTCCACATTCCTCACAACCCACACCCTCCAAATCCACTCCCCTCAGCTCTCCTGGCCAACAGTCGGACACAGGGTCAGTCCTGCCCAGTCTGTCCACCAGCCCCAGTGTGGCACCACCCCGCAAGCGGCGGATGCAGGACACCGGCAGGGGAGTTGAGTCCACCCCCCTGTCCACACCCTCCCCCAGTAGCGCTGCGACCCATCCCTCCGAACCCCCCCCCTCCTTGGGGCCTGTGGTTCCTTCGGGTGCAGGGGAGACGCTGCTGGACCTTGCAACCGTGTGCAGCGCCATTCTCACCACCACCTTTGGCGCTGCCCCACCTCCTGTGGTGGAGTCCTCCGTCCCTGCACCCACAACGCCTACCCTTGCCCCTGCTGTCCCTGCGGTGCCTGCTCCTTCCCCCCCACATGATGCCCCCCCCCTGTGGAAGACAAGGAAGTCTGAACTGTGCAGGCAAGCTAGGGGACACACGTCCCAATGTGTCCCCCACCTGGATTTGAACTATGGACTGCCCTATGGGCGTTGTACATATTGAACTTTGAAAACAAAAACATCTTTTTTAATGCTGAATAAAGCAATGTTTTTTTTTCCTTAGAACACTACTGCTTTTCTGGTATTGCTGTTGGTGGTGCTGCTCCATGATTTGGGGTGGTGATAATGTGTTAGGTGTCTGGGAAATGTAGTAGTGTGCTGGTCATGGGGTGGACCCTGGTATCTGTGTGCCATCACAAGGTATTTGCTAACAATCTTTGGTCATGTAAGCTGTTACTGCATGGTGACTTTGTCCCAAGGTGTGTTCCTTCCTCTGTGACCCTGACATCTTCCCTGCAGGGTGTTTTCAAAATGTTGTGCTGAGCTGTGTCTACCCCTTCAACTTTTGCCATGCATGCTCAGCAATGTCTCCACCTGCATTATTTGTGGCATCCTTGGTGGTCACTGTACTTGTGTATGGAGTATATTGACATGACTTCATGTGGACATGTTCCCTTTTCAGCACTATGCATGTGTGTACTCCCAGCCTCGCACACATGTGTTACGTGTTCTGCAGGGTCTTTGAGCACCTGACTGACAATTGTGGGCATTGTATCTGTGGGTACTCCACCCTTTTCTTTCCATGGGCACTGCTGGGAGGACACTGCACCCACCCCTCCTATGTCTGGGCACTGCTGGGGGGACTCTGCACCCACCCCTCCTATGTCTGGGCACTGCTGGGAGTGATAGGCTCCCACCCCTCCTATGTCTGGGCACTGCTGGGGGACTCTGCACCCACCCCTCCTATGTCTGGGCACTGCTGGGGGGACTCTGCACCCACCCCTCCTATGTCTGGGCACTGCTGGGAGTGATAGGCACCCACCCCTCCTATGTCTGGGCACTGCTGGGAGGACTCTGCAGCCACCCCTCCTGTGTCTGGGCACTGCTGGGAGTGATAGGCACCCACCCCTCCTATGTCTGGGCACTGCTGGGGGGACTCTGCACCCACCCCTCCTATGTCTGGGCACTGCTGGGGGGACTCTGCACCCACCCCTCCTATGTCTGGGCACTGCTGGGAGGACTCTGCACCCGTCCCTCCTATGTCTGGGCACTGCTGGGAAGGACTCTGCACCCACCCCTCCTATGTCTGGGCACTGCTGGGGGGACTCTGCACCCACCCCTCCTATGTCTGGGCACTGCTGGTGGGACTCTGCACCCACCCCTCCTATTTCTGGGCACTGCTGGGGGGACTCTGCACCCAACCCTCCTATGTCTGGGCACTGCTGGGGGGACTCTGCACCCACCCCTCCTCTGTCTGGGCACTGCTGGGAGGACTCTGCACCCACCCCTCCTATGTCTGGGCACTGCTGGGAGTGATAGGCACCCACCCCTCCTATGTCTGGGCACTGCTGGGAGGACTCTGCACCCACCCCTCCTGTGTCTGGGCACTGATGGGAGTGATAGGCACGCACCCTCCTATGTCTGGGCACTTCTGGGAGTTATAGGCACCCACCCCTCCTATGTCTGGGCACTGCTGGGAGTGATAGGCACCCACCCCTCCTATGTCTGGGCACTGCTGGGAGGACTCTACACCCACCCCTCCTATGTCTGGGCACTGCTGGGGGGACTCTGCACCCACCCCTCCTATGTCTGGGTACTGC
The DNA here is from genome assembly GCF_964204655.1 of Triturus cristatus. Taxonomy (NCBI): domain Eukaryota; kingdom Metazoa; phylum Chordata; class Amphibia; order Caudata; family Salamandridae; genus Triturus; species Triturus cristatus. Next base: position 1,102,962,465 of record NC_140582.1, on the reverse strand, counting down.
TGGGAGTGATAGGCACCCACCCCTCCTATGTCTGGGCACTGCTGGGAGGACTCTGCACCCACCCCTCCTATGTCTGGGCACTGCTGGGATGACTCTGCACCCACCCCTCCTATGTCTGGGCACTGCTAGGGGGACTCTGCACCCACCCCTCCTGTGTCTGGGCACTGCTGGGAGTGATAGGCACCCACCCCTCCTATGTCTGGGCACTGCTGGGAGTGATAGGCACCCACCCCTCCTATGTCTGGGCAGTGCTGGGAGTGATAGGCACCCACCCCTCCTATGTCTGGGCACTGCTGGGAGGACTCTGCACCCACCCCTCCTGTGTCTAGGCACTGCTGGGAGTGATAGGCACCCACCCCTCCTATGTTTGGGCACTGCTGGGAGTGATAGGCACCCACCCCTCCTATGTCTGGGCACTGCTGGGGGACCTCTGCACCCACCCCTCCTATGTCTGGGCACTGCTGGGGGGACTCTGCACCCACCCCTCCTATGTCTGGGCACTGCTGGGAGGACTCTGCACCCACCCCTCCTATGTCTGGGCACTGCTGGGAGGACTCTGCACCCACCCCTCCTATGTCTGGGCACTGGTGGGGGGACTCTGCACCCACCCCTCCTATGTCTGGGCACTGCTGGGGGGACTCTGCACCCACCCCTCTTATGTCTGGGCATTGCTGGGAGGACTCTGCACCCACCCCTCCTATGTCTGGGCACTGCTGGGGGGACTCTGCACCCACCCCTCCTATGTCTGGGCACTGCTGGGGGGTTTCTGCACCCACCCCTCCTATGTCTGGGCACTGCTGTGTGGTAAATAATTTAATTACCTGTACTATTTTTGAAGCGGAAATCATTTAAGAATAACTCAGTAAAATGAGAGGCAGAATCCGTGGTATTAGAGGTTCTGAAAGGGCTTTATTCCTTGTACAACTCGAGTTGCCGGCTTCATATTCCATCACCACGGAGGTTCAGGAAGTGAAGGCAATACATTATTGACAGGTAATCATTTTTATAGAAAAGGCATTACAGTGAAAACAGATGCAATAGGCGTAACAGCTGATAAGACAAACTAAAATATGCATGCGTAACTAAAATAGGCGTAACTAGAAAACGTCATCATATATGATGTCACAAAGGGGTGGATCTATAAGAGAATCTTGCAATGTCAGCAAAAATACTTGGCAGAGATGCGCGCGCCGCCGCATGACCTATATTTGACGTGCAACTAGGGGGTGAAGGGGACTTGACATTTAGCTCTACATGTGGAGACAGAAGTCTGGGGGTCAAGTCAACCTAATCCTAAATCATATCTAGTATCCTATGTTTAAAGAACTGTGTTATCCAAAAGGAAGGTCTCTTGGACGAAATCTTATTCTATACTGCCTGTGAGTGCGTGTACAAGCGTCTAAGTGTCTACATGAGATGCGAGGGAGCAGAAATCTTCCATAGTAGCAGGGGCTATGAATTATTTGCACGAAGACAGTGAGGCCAGGCCTCTTGCTCGGTAGCTGGAAGAATGTTTATTTAAACTACTAGACAGGAATGCATTGGATGAGGAGCGGAGCAGATAACTTGAAGGTGAAATACAGTTTTTGGCAGGCAGACAGGCCGAGTCAGGCACCGTTAGCCGCGCAAGGAGTAGGACAAAGTTCATGGATACAGATGCGAGCTCAGACTGGAGCTGTCAAAGGTAGAAGGCAGAAAAAGGCTTGATGGCAGAATCAGGGCCTACTCGCCTGAACTCTAAAATGGAATAGATGAACCATATAAAGCCGGTGGCCTTTCGTACTTAGGAGTGGAATATCCAGCCCATTCATGGCGGATCTGAAAGAGGACATGTTGACGGTGGACGCACATGTGTTTGCGTCTTCATAACTGGAACTGGAGGGAACATACATGTACTTGTAACTTTATACATGGAGACGTTAGGGTCTAGGATAGGGGACATAACTGATCACAAAAATCCATATTTCCACATTCCCTCCTTGTCCCCTACTGACCCTTAGGAGATATCAATCTTCATCAATCCATCGATCTGTTCATATAGCATCATTTGTTCTTCTTTCTTCTTCCGGAATCTTGAATGAAAACTTGGTGGTGGAATACACGAAGTGGCGCACAGACCACAAATCGCTGGTCCACATTGTAGGCATAAGCAGCAACTGAATAGTATGAGAAAGCCAATACCTAGGAAGGATAGGATCCTCCATCCCCAGGCTGACAACACGCTCCAAAACCAACCGGACCAAGTCCAGGTGCCTGGATTCTGGTGTATCTGGCTTACAATCTTATGAAGGCGAGTTATAGCTTTATATACAGATGGCGAATTTTCTGGGATGAATACGCAGCAACTTGATCCGATGACCCTACAAGCTCCGCCCCTATCGGCCAGGATGACGTCAAGGACAAGACGATTTTGAAGAACAACAATCCGCATCGCAGACTGCTCCTCTGTTAAGTTGCCTAAGGCAGAAATAGTTTCATTTACTACGGCTTCAAGGGTCCTAGTTAATCTACGTATCAGCTTACTATTGGTGACTGTACCTATATATGGAAAGAGACCTTTATTAAAATCTGTATACTTTTCCCATGCCGTCTCAGTGTAATCGACGATTGGGAGATCTCTCCGTTCCCTATTGTGTACTAACTGAATATTTCTGTGATAATCAGGAGGAGCTAGGAAAACAGGTGGCAAAAGGAATGCGATGTAACAGGTACCATCCCAATCTAAAGGCAGACGTGTATATGCAGTCTGACCACATACGAAGTAAGAATGGCGCGAAGCTCTAAATGTAGATTTACCTTGATCATTAAATTCAATTACAGTGGTGCATTTTCTATGGCCCATATGTATGGAACCATTCTTTCTTACACACAATTCACCTTTAACTGGAAATACTGATATAGCGGGCAGAATTGGTGCAGCTTCGGATTCAACATTCAGGATCATGAGATTGAGCGTAAAATTACCTAATCCATATACTTCATTTTCTAGATCGGTTCCTGTTCTTTTGGGAAGTCCCTCCTTGTTAGGGTAGCAGACTTTGAGTAAAACTAGGTTCAGGTTTCCCCATACCCAATTATCTTGATAAACTATTGAGTTTGAATCTAAGGAATTAATTAAACTAAACCATGCTCCACAGGAGCCATTGTGTGTGAATGGATATGGAAAGAGAGGCAGAATTCCCTTATAGTTCTGATAGGGAGGGAGTCGGCCACATATCCAACAATTGGTAGCATTACTGGTTTGATGGGAATGATGTAACATGCTAATGAAAGTGTTATTGCGCAGCGCAAATCTATAGGACAACTCATGTGGGGGTAATTCACTAAAGGAGTGTTCAACAGTAACATTGTAAGCATGTTTAGAAATAGGATAATATATGTGCAACAGTATACTCGCAGAAATGATCAGAAGACTTAAGAAAAACAAAATCAATAATGTCACTGTGCAATGACTACGCAGTGATTTACAATAGGCATATCTTTTCAACTGCATCTGTCGATATTTTTCTCTATTCAGGTCTAGGGGATACATGTCAGAGACAAATTCAACCGATTCACCTTGGAGAGGACTTAAACAATCAAATCGTCTGACTTGCTAGACCTTATTTTTAATTTGTATAGTTCGGTATTAGATTGTTCAACCAAGGGGAGTTTTGAATCAGTTTGTAAGGAAATGTCAGGCGTAAAGTTCACGTCTGAAGGTAGTCCATGAAATTTCTTGATATGACTTGAGTGTAACCAGCCTTTCCGGCCTTCGATCTTCACGGCTGTCCTTGTAGTGAGCAGTACAAGTTGAGGCGATTTCCACCTAGGATCCAGCTGAGTCTTTCGGTCAAAGTTTCGTACAAACACCAGGTCCCCGGGAACTACGTCATGGGGTTTCACCTCGGTATTATCGGGAAAGGCTGCAGCTACCTGTGAACGACAAGATTGTAGTGCAGACATCAAGGAAGCCAGGTAATCTGTCAGCATATTACAGTCAACATCAGTTATTTTACGAGGTATAGGCGTCCCCCACATATTTGGTGGTCTACCAAAGATCACCTCATATGGGGATAGCCCTGTTCGAGAATGTGCTACCATTCTCATGTAAAAGAGTGCAACCGGTAACGCTACTACCCAATCAACACCTTTTTCTCTACATATTTTGGACAATCTAATTTTCAGAGTTTGATTATGTCGTTCCACGAGACCTGCTGCCTCGGGGTGTCGGACACAGTGAAACTTCCATTGATAGCCTAACAAAAGTGAAACGTGTTTCATCAGCTCGGATGAGAACGGCTGGCCGTTATCTGAATAGACAACACGTGGTAAACCATACCGTGGGAAGAATTCTCGAACTAACTGTTTGGCAGTAGTCGGGGCAGTGTAATCTGAAACCGGGTAGGCTTCTGTCCAACGAGAAAGAGCACAGACAACTACGAGAACATATTTGAATCCTCGACATCGCTCCATCTGGATATAATCCATCTGGAGGACTTCAAAAGGGTGATCAGGAGGCTGAAATCCACCCTGTTCTACGGGAATGCTTTTACCTGGGTTAAACTGACAACATATCATACAGGTACGGACTTTCTGTTTAGCTGCTGCTCGTAAATGTTTGTTGAACCAAATGTGTTGGATGCTGTCTAGCATAGCTTTCTCTCCTAGGTGCGCTGGACTATGTATTGTATTAACGATAACTGGAACCATAGAATCAGGAAGAAACCATACAGATTTTTCCTTCGTCATCCATCCTTGATCCGTTTGGATCCCTCCTAATTCAGTCCATTTCTTTATTTCATCTGGTGTAGCATGTGTCTGTATGTCAATTACGTCAAGAGCGGGATCCTTAACTGTCATGCAACATGTTGGTGTCGGAACTATTGTCTTTGTCATGTCAGTTGTGTGAGTTTGAGCAGTCTGTTTAGCTGTTCTGTCAGCTAGATCATTGCCTTGAGAGATGATATCAGTAACTTTCGTATGAGCTTTACATTTCATAATCGATATTGCAGTAGGTAGATGAATTGCATCTAATAAAGCATGAATGAGAGGTCCGTGCTAAATGTGGGCACCGTGAGAAGTTAAGTAACCTCTCTCTCGCCACAGTACGCCGAAGTCATGAACGACTCCGAATGCATAACGTGAATCTGTGTATATGTTGACTTTCTTATTTGAAGCTTGGATACAGGCTTGTGTCAGAGCGATGAGCTCTGCTGCTTGAGCTGACAAGGTATTTATGCAATTTGTTTCAATGACTTCAGTATCTGTTGTGACTGCATAAGCAGCTACTAATTCTCCTGTACTTGTTCTCATGCATGATCCGTCTACATACAACGTCAGGTCTGGATCTGCCAATGGGACATCTGTCAAGTCTTGTCTGGGTTTCGTCGTGATAGTAATAACTTTACTACAATCATGTGCTAGTGGGTCTGTTCCGTGTACTGGTAAAAGTGTGGCAGGATTTAATGTACTACAACGTCTGATTTCTATGTGTGGTTGAAACAATGTCAATTCATAACCGGTAAGTCTCGCTATAGTCAGGTGTTGTGTTTGCGTTCGGTTCAAAAGAACCTCTACTGCATGTGGCACTTGTACTGTCACTGGATGTCCTAATACTATGGCATCGCTTTGTCTGATCGCTAAAGCTGTTGCTGCGACTGATTTCAGGCACGCAGGAAGAGCTTGAGCTACGGGATCTAATGTACTAGAGAAATAGGCACATGGTTTGTGTGATCCTGCTTGTTCCTGTGTGAGTACTGATAAAGCAGTACCTTCGCGTTCTGTAACAAAGAGTGTAAAATGTTTACTGTAACATGGTGTTGCTAAAACAGGTGCTTGACATAAAGCTTTCTTTAAGCTTTCAAAGGCTTGTGTATGTTCCTGAGTCCAAGGGAGGACAGTCGATATGGCCGTCTCCTGTGTTGTCAACTGAATGAGGGGTTTTGCTAGAAATGCATATTGAGGGATCCACTGCCTACAGTATGAAGTGAGGCCTATAAAAGCCCGCACCTCCTTTTGTGTCTTGGGTATTGGCATGTTAGCAATTAACTGGATGCGATCGGGTGTAAGCTGTCTTCCCTCCTTGGACAGCGAGTGCCCAAGGTAAACAACTTGCTGGACACAGAATTGCAGCTTAGAAGGGGACACCTTGTGCCCCTTTTCGGCCAGAAACTGTAAAACCGTCAGTGATGCTTTTTCACATTCAGGTTCGCTTCGAGCAGTGATCAGTAGATCATCGACATATTGAAGCAGAGCAGTGTTAACTGGCATGTGGATACTGTCAAGTTCTCGTTTCAGTGCTTGGCTATAGATGCTGGGGCTTTCTGTGAATCCTTGAGGTGCGCGTGTGAATTTAAAACTTCGTCCACTTAAACTAAATCCGAACAAGTATTGGCTTTCCGGATCTATTGGGACGCTGAAAAAGGCATTCTTGAGATCGATTACAGTAAAGAAGGTTGCTTCGGAGTCAATAGCTGTCAGTAAAGAAGAGATGTCGGGGACCACGGGGTATTGTGGTATAATGCATTTATTTAATTTGCGCAGATCAATAACTAATCGATATACCGGCGGTGCTTTTGGATCAGTTCGTTTAAGAATCGGAATTATCGGGGAATTACATATATTGGAGTCGGTTTCCACAACCACTCCTTGGGCAATAAGCTCGTCAATGATTTGCAGCAAGGCCACAACAGCATCTGGAGGTAACTTGTATTGTCGTATTCGTGGTAATACCACTCCTGTCTTTAATGTAACTCGATATGGTGTAATGTGCATGCAACCAACATCAGTGGGTCCTTGTGCCCATAAGTGTGTAGGTAAATTCTGTAGTCGGTGATCCATGTCTCGGGACACATAGTGCCCTTTGAAATCACGTAGAAACAATCTTACTCCTTCCGGAGAACAACATATTACAGCTCCTAGAGCTTTCAATGTTTTTATACCTAACAAGTTTTCTGGACATGATTGAGTAAGTAATAAATCTGTAGTTCGTGTCAACGGACCAATCGTGAGTGGAAGGGGTTGTGATACTTCATTAATGATAGATTTTCCTGAAAAACCAAGGGAAATATTCTGTGAGCCTGAGAGGGGTGCCCCTGGAACTTCATTGCGTCGTATGGTTGTTCTGCTTGCCCCTGTATCAAGTAAAAATTTTCTATCTTGGCCTAATAGTTCACTATGTACATAAGGTCCCTCTTGATCTACAGGGACCTCGATAAGGGGTAAGCCAACTTCCCTCTCTAGGCTGTTTCAGGTGTATCGTTGATAATTAGGATAGTCATATTGTGCATACTGGTACAACTGTCGTGTCGTTTCTTGTGCGGCAGCAATAGGCTGCGGTAGTAGAGCTGGCATGGACTGTTGTGGAGCTGGCATGGACTGCGCATGCTGAGGGACTCTTTGTTGGTTCTGATCCTGTCTAGGTGGCCGTGGTCTTTCCTGTGTTTTACCTGTGGCGATATTATGTTTTAATACTGGACAATCGTGTATATAATGACCTGGTTGTTTACAATAGTTGCATGTCCCTTTTGCAGGGCCTGCTGAATCACTGGACTGTGTCATACCCTTTTTATGACCGTCAGCTGGAACTGACTGGGCAACAAGTATTTTCATTTTCGTGTCTTTCATTCGTCTTTGTTCATGTTCGTGTTCCTCTCTAATTCTATTGTGATGGTATTGTAACATTTGTAACATCTGTGACGGGGTGTTACCTTGCCAGGTACTCTCGAATTTCAGTACTCTACTCTTAACTTGGGGCAGGGAATTTTCAACTAATTTTGTCACAAACAGATGTGGGTATGATTCGCTACTTGCTTTTATGCCACTATTTATACCAAAACATTTTTCAAATCGGGCATAGAAATCACTAGTGTCTTCATCTTGCTTTTGTTTACAGGCTGATATTGCACCCCAGTCTTCCTTTTTCGTAGTTAATAAACGTGGCAATACCTGCACTAATAAACCTGGTAGCATTTTAGTCTTGTTCCCAAGCCCTGAACCTGGACCTCGGGCTGTTTCTTCGGTTTCTAATGCTGTCCAATCTATCTTTTGGTCTCCCACCTCCCAATCTTTTTCTTTGAGTTTTTCGTAAATGCCCGCAGGCATTAATACCTTTAATATCTTCATAATGTCGGGATAGGTATATTCTCCCATGAGCAGCATGTCTTTAATTTCACGGTGGAATCCCGCTGGATCCTTGTCATGACTGGGTACCACTTTCTTCATTTCTAATAATTCCATTTTAGATATGGGAGTGTATACAAATACACGTTTAAATTCATTGTCATCGCCCTTTATTGGGTGTACTTCGCGTAAGGGATTCTGTCTGTCCATATGATACGTCGTTCTTTCCTTGATGGGCAGTGAGACATGTTCTGGGCATACAAAAAGAATGTACTGGTTTCTGGATTCTAGTATTTCCCTAATCAAATCAGTACTTGAACCTTTCCATTTATTCGTGAGTAATTCAGTCAATATATCAGGTAGAGGACTAGGATCGGAGTGTTGGCCTTTATATAATATAAGGAGTTGTTGAATCATGTAAATACCAGCTAAACGCTGTTCGTCTGGGGTAAGGTTCAAAAACGTATGAGCTAGTGTATCATCACTATATTTTCCGGGACTGTCAACCCATTGAACGGCTGACCTGGCTAATTCTTGTTCGTCCATAGAATCGAGTATATGATACCCCCTTTGTTCTCGGAGTAACTTGTCAGCGGCTTGAAACAAATGTTCGGGAGACCTTATATTTATTATAGGTGTTTGGAGATTTCTGTTATTATCTGAACGTGTCGGACGTATCGGGTCATTAAGGCATCTAGTATTATTACAAGATCTTCCTCTGCCTACATAAGCCATTGTTTCTAACTGACCTGTGGGCAGTTCTAATTCTTCCCCCTCCTCTCTGTCTTGTTCAGGCTCGTCTACTGCTAATCTCTCTTCGTGTATTCGTTCTATTTCTTTGCGGATCTTTCGATACATAGCTACTATACATGACTGTCTATCATGTCTTCCTTCTGATATATTCTGACTCCATGTGACAAGTTGTCGCATTTCTTCCGGATTTACCCCGGGCCGGTCTTGATTTCTGATTACACAGTTTATGAGGAAACGTAACAGTTGCCCTTGTACCTCTGCTTTCTGGTACTCCATGGCTCTGTTAATACTTTCAGGACCTCGCCCTGACTGGACAAAGTGATATATATTTTCTAAATGTGTAGTCATCCCTGGTAGCTTCATTAAATATATTGCAGCTCGTCGGATACGTAATGATGACAGCAACATTTCGTCTCGTTTACCAGGCACAGGATCATATCCACAATCTACTAGAAGTTCCTTAAGCATGTCGGGAGTTGCTAGTTTGGGCGTACGTTGGTGCGCTAATTCTCTGAGGGAAAATTTATTTCCCCTGGGTGGCGTAGAAAAAATGTCTGTCGTACCTCCTGTAGCACCGTCTGGGGTGCTGGACGTGAAAGGATTTGTTGAATGTGAGACAGCAACTGTAGTTGCGGGAAAAGTTGTAGAAACAGAAGTGCTTGTCGGAATGTGTGTCGGAGTTTGTTGTTGCGTAGGTACAGACGGAGGATCTTGGCGATGAGCACCATCGGCAAGCGGTCTATGTGGTACGGTATTAACATACTCGGGAGCTGCGTCATCTAAGTAGGAGGAAAGGAAAACATCTTCTGCGGTTCTGGGATGTCCTTTGGGATGTGCTTTTATCGGAAACAATGGAGGTGGCAAGTCTTTTGGTATTTCCGGAGTAGCCTTAGGTAACCCTTCGGCCAGAAGTGGGTACATACCATTCATGAGGGCGTTTCTTTGTCTGTCTACTTGTTCTGATTCTACTCGGGTACCTTCCTTAATTAATAGATTTTCTCGGATTTTATTTGAATTTTCCTTACTTTTCTCTTCCTGCCTGAGCGCTTTTTCGGTACGTCTATATGATTCTTTACGCCATAATTCAATGGCATCTTTCTGTGATTGTCTAGCTTTCTTTTTCCATAATTCTTCTTCTACTTTCATGATGCAATCTGCATCCCAGGTCCCAGCTACGGGCCACCTCTGACTTTCTGGTAATTCCTTGGTGTAATCTACCCATAAATCAAGAAATAATACGGCGTCTAGGCCATGTTTATGATACATGAAGTACCCTGGAGTGTCCCTAGGAGGAATGGGAACAGCTTCTTCGAGTACCCCTTTTCTAGTTTTGATCTGTCGTAATTTCGAAAAGAGTGGCATGTTGAGAACTGATCTGATACCTAATCTTGAACACACTTAATACAATAAACACAATAATGAACAGTCATTCACACCACAATATGCAGAACGTATTTAAAAACATTTAACATTTTAACGGACAATGATAACTAACAGGAAACTAGTTACTGACATAATACTTGATACTGACTAGATGATACTGAATTATATACTAGACATACTAGATATACTGCTAAACAGTACAGATACACTGCTGAAACAGTGCAGACCGGATTTGTGTACCCAAACCCGTCTTGACCGGCACAACCTATGTGCACGTCAGAACGCCTCCCCGACAATGGTACTCACCGGGTAGCTCGGAACGGAAGGCCTCGGAACTGAACTGGACTGGACCGGACTGGACTCGACTCGGAATTTCGGAACTTCGGGACTTCGGAACTTCGGAACTTGGTGGGCCTCCGTATACCTCGGATCTTGCTCTCTCAGCTAGGCTCTGGTCGGAATACTTCGCACTTCTCACCGCCTCGTCTGGGTGTTGATCGCAGCCTCAGTCGCCCCCGCTTGGCCGGAGGGAGATACAGGAAATCCTGCGGGTACGCGTTGTTGTCCGTCCAGCTGTGGCAGGAGACCGGGCCTGCAACGTACCTCCGGCGCGTGAGATGAGAAAGTGTCCCTGTTCGGGCGCCAATTTATGTGGTAAATAATTTAATTACCTGTACTATTTTTGAAGCGGAAATCATTTAAGAATAACTCAGTAAAATGAGAGGCAGAATCCGTGGTATTAGAGGTTCTGAAAGGGCTTTATTCCTTGTACAACTCGAGTTGCCGGCTTCATATTCCATCACCACGGAGGTTCAGGAAGTGAAGGCAATACATTATTGACAGGTAATCATTTTTATAGAAAAGGCATTACAGTGAAAACAGATGCAATAGGCGTAACAGCTGATAAGACAAACTAAAATATGCATGCGTAACTAAAATAGGCGTAACTAGAAAACGTCATCATATATGATGTCACAAAGGGGTGGATCTATAAGAGAATCTTGCAATGTCAGCAAAAATACTTGGCAGAGATGCGCGCGCCGCCGCATGACCTATATTTGACGTGCAACTAGGGGGTGAAGGGGACTTGACATTTAGCTCTACATGTGGAGACAGAAGTCTGGGGGTCAAGTCAACCTAATCCTAAATCATATCTAGTATCCTATGTTTAAAGAACTGTGTTATCCAAAAGGAAGGTCTCTTGGACGAAATCTTATTCTATACTGCCTGTGAGTGTGTGTACAAGCGTCTAAGTGTCTACATGAGATGCGAGGGAGCAGAAATCTTCCATAGTAGCAGGGGCTATGAATTATTTGCACGAAGACAGTGAGGCCAGGCCTCTTGCTCGGTAGCTGGAAGAATGTTTATTTAAACTACTAGACAGGAATGCATTGGATGAGGAGCGGAGCAGATAACTTGAAGGTGAAATACAGTTTTTGGCAGGCAGACAGGCCGAGTCAGGCACCGTTAGCCGCGCAAGGAGTAGGACAAAGTTCATGGATACAGATGCGAGCTCAGACTGGAGCTGTCAAAGGTAGAAGGCAGAAAAAGGCTTGATGGCAGAATCAGGGCCTACTCGCCTGAACTCTAAAATGGAATAGATGAACCATATAAAGCCGGTGGCCTTTCGTACTTAGGAGTGGAATATCCAGCCCATTCATGGCGGATCTGAAAGAGGACATGTTGACGGTGGACGCACATGTGTTTGCGTCTTCATAACTGGAACTGGAGGGAACATACATGTACTTGTAACTTTATACATGGAGACGTTAGGGTCTAGGATAGGGGACATAACTGATCACAAAAATCCATATTTCCACAGCTGGGAGGACTCTGCACCCACCCCTCCTATGTCTGGGCACTGCTGGGAGTGATAGGCACCCACATCTCCTATGTCTGGGCACTGCTGGGAGGACTCTGCACCCACCCCTCCTACGTTTGGGCATGTACTCTCCATACATACACGGGTGGGGGTACACTCCGAACATACACTGGTGGGGTGTGGGTACGCTCCATACATGCACGGGTGGGGGTACGTTCCGAACATACACTGGTGGGGTGTGGGTATGCTTCATACATGCACGGGTGGGGGTACGCTCCGTACATACACTGGTGGGGTGTGGGTACGCTCCATACATGCACGGGTAGGGGTACGCTCCGAACATACACTGGTGGGGTGAGGGTACGCTCCATACATACATGGGTGGGGGTACGCTCCGTACATACAATGGTGGGGTGTGGGTACGCTCCATACATGCACGGGTGGGGGTACGCTCTGAACATACACTGGTGGGGTGTGGGTACGCTCCATACATACACGGGTGGGGGTGCGCTCCGAACATACACTGGTGGGGTGTGGGTACGCTCCATACATACACGGGTGGTGGTACGCTCTGAACATACACTGGTGGGGTGTGGGTACGCTCCATACATACACGGGTGGGGGTACGCTCCGAACATACACTGGTGGGGTGTGGGTACGCTCCATACATAAACGAGTGGGGGTACGCTTTGAACATACACTGGTGGGGTGTGGGTACGCTAAATACATACACGGGTGGGGGTACGCTTCGTACATACCCGTACCCACGCTCTGCAGGCCTGGGTATGGCCCGTACCCATGCCTTTGGAACGTGGGTACGGTGCGGACCCCCAATGTTGGGGTGCCGTTGGGGTCCGCACCGTACCCAGGCCTTCGGAGCGTGGGTACGGGTCGTACCACGCGTACCCCTACATCACCCCAACAATGGCGGTACGGCCCGTACCCACGTTCTAAAGGCCTGTGTACGGGCCGTACCAGCATTGTTGGGGTGACGTAGGGTCACGCGTGGTGCGACCCGTACCCACGCTCTGAAGGCCTGGGTACGGTGCGGACCCTCAATGTTGGGGTGCCGTAGGGGTACATACGGTACCCAGGCCTTCAGAGCGTGCGTACCCCTACATCACCCCAACAATGCTGGTACGGCCCGTACCCAGGCCTTTAGAACATGGGTACGGGCCGTACCGCCATTGTTGGGGTGATGTAGGGGTGGGCGTGGTACGACCCATACCCACGCTCTTAAGGCGTGGGTACGGTACGTACCAGAATTGTTGTGTTGCCGGTTCGCGTCATCACCCACTTCTGTTGTGGCGGACGCTGGTGTTGATGGACACGCTCCCACCCCCTCGAAATGACCAGGCACTGGAGGTCAGGTATGTCCAGGGCATGTATGATGTGTGACTTGGGTGGGGGTTATGTGTCCTGCCCCTGCCCCCCCCTTTGCCCCTGGGTGTTGTTCTGACCTTCTGCGGCATCTGCTTCGGTTCCTGTAGAGCAGGTGGACTGCTATGAGGGCCAGGATGACACGTAGGTTCGGGTCCATGGCTGTCCGTCGCGTACAGGTCCTCCTTGTGCGCGTCATCCTGATTTCCCGGCAGTTTTTGGCTGCCGTACAATATAATCTGTGCGGGGTGACGTTGGTACGGATCGTACTTCCTGGTTCGTGAAACGCAGCCTGAATGCGTCCCGATGTCACGTCGGCGCTTTCCCGGATCACATTTGTATGTATATTTTCCTCGGTCGGTGTTTTGTACGATTCGTATGGAAATAGTTTTTCCATACGAATCGTACTTGCATTTTCGTAACCGGGTACGAGTCGGACGGAGAAAATGCTCCGTCCGACGGTTCGTACCCGGTTTCTCCAGGATCGTAATCGGCCCCTATGTCTTTCACCTGAAATTACCTTAAACTTTGTCATTTCATCCTCAAATTTTTCTGTAATTACAGGTTCTACATTGTCTTAAACATTTTGTTCTACTAATGTGCCAGTTTCTTCACTCTCTTGCTGAGGCCCAAAGTAACAAAACTCAATATCCTCACAGAACTGCTTCACATTTGAAACTGACCCACGCAAAAGAGCACTGTTCAACTAACTTAACTTTAGTGCTGGACTTTTTGCATAATACAACCTTCTCACTAACTTCCGCATTTGAGTATGATGTTCTGCCAGCATTCTGAAATGGTGAAAAACACTTTCACAAACTCTCCTAGAAAGACAAGCCAGAGAATGGCCTTGCAAACCAGTATGTTTTCTCACTCTGCAAGGGTCTAGTCCTTGCAACAGCTTAATCTTTTGTTTTACACTTTTTTTAGTATAGACTCGTAAAAAACGACATAATTTTTCAATAGATTCCTGTCGTACACTACAAACACTACTGCAATCCCAAGTGTACACAGGGTTTTTAGCACGTCTCCCTAAAACTTCATCAGCTATCACTTCTTCTGCATTTCTTTCAACCATTTTCTCTTTCTCCATTGGACAACCATCACTAACCTCATAAACCTCTATCACTGTTGTCAACTGCATATAATAATTTTTCACTTAGTGAATAACTCTCTTCATTAAAAAAAGGCTCTGAGCTAGAACTGTGTTTCCATTCTCCCAAAAAAACATCACAAAATTTATTTTTATTAATAACTCTTTTCCTCCTACTTTTGGCCTTCATTACATATATTGGTTTATCTAGTGATCGAATTCTGTTTAACACTAAAATAAACAGTTTCCTTTTTACTTCAAACGCCTTTTCCGCAATGCTTTTAATATGCTTCTTCTTTTTATAAAATAAAGCTCTCTTTTTATATTTCTTCACATCTTTCAGCAAAGTATGCACTACTCTCTCGTAAAATATTTTTTTGCGTAATTCCTTATACTGATTTTGTCTTCTTTTACCATACTTTATCTCCTTTGACTGAACATTTGCTTTTTTACTTTTCCTCTTATTTTGATTTTTTTTCTTACTTAAAAAATTATTTGAAGTTGCAGCATTCTCTACATTCTGTTTGCTCCTACAAACATTTTTAATAAATTGCTTCGTGATCTTACCAGAAGATTTTTTTCTTTTAGCCACATTATCTTTTTCATTCAATACTTGTGGTTGATGTTTCTTCAAATAATCCTCCTGTCTCTGTTCTTTTCTTTTTCTGGCATACTTTCTCGATTTTAACGTTGAAAAACAGTATCTGCAAAAAAGAGTCACAAATAAATGTATATTAATAACTTTCAAATTTACAATATTCCATTATTGTACAAACACATTTTATATAAAAACAGACTAAAAAACTATAGCCCTGAACCACAAGTGTGAAGATGGTTAATACACTACATGCATAGTGCATACTACTTTGAAGCAATTCATGCCCTAAAGCCTACCTCACTAAGGGCCTCATGTAGGTAGCCAAATACCGGTCGGTAACGGCCGATTTTCGGTAATTATACCGTTACCGACCGGTATTTTGGCTTTTGGTATGTAGGGGGTGAATTTCTGTATTCGGTAATTTACCGAATCGGTAAAATTACCGAATCGGTAATTTTACCGATTCGGTAAATTCCGAATACAGAAATGAGATGTAGGGGGAGTGTGTGGGTGTTGTTTGGAGTCGGTATTTACCACCAACTAATAGTTGGTGGTAAATAAAGAATGGATGTGGAAAAGCATTACATAGCGCTTAGAAGTGTGCAATGTGGCAGACATACATGCCCTTAGGGCATGTATGTGTGCCACATGTACACACATGGCCGAATCAGGGGTGCAACAGGGTGTCAATGTGACACCCTGCCACCCTTGCATGTGTTCCCCCCATTACCGAATCGGTATTTACCGATTCGGTAATGAGGCATACCTTCCCATCAATGGGAAGGTATGCCTCATTACCGAATCGGTAAAATCCGATTCGGTAATTACCGAATTTTACCGAATCGGTAATAATTACCGACTCATTACCTACATAGCATTTACCACTTCATAAATACCGAATCGGTATGATTCGGTATTTATGAAGTGGTAAATGCAAGCCCACCTACATAAGGCCCTAAAAGACTACATGCTAACTGACTGAATGATTACACTACTATAAAGAGACACACTGGGTGAGTAATAGGGTGTTTGCTGGAAGTGTATGAATACTAACTGGGGAATTGAAGGTGTGAAAGACAACTGTGTAGGTGATTAGAGGAATGAATGCATAGTGGATAGTCATTTAAAGCAGTCCATGTGCTAAGGCCTGACTCACTACATGAGTACTTGGGTACTCACTGAATGATTAGACTACAGCAAGGAGACTGCCTGGATGAATTTATAAGTGGTAGACTTTTCGCACAGGGAATAAATTAGTACTTGGTACTAAAAAGGTCACTAAAAGACTGCAAAGGGAGTGACAAGATGTTTGCTGGACTATAAGGATATTAACTAGGGAATTGAAAGTATAAAAGACAAACCTGTAGGTGGTTAAAAGACTGCATGCATAGTGCATAGGGGTTTGAAGCAGTCCATGTGCTAAGTCCTGGCTCAGTGCATGAATACTGAGACAGCAACTGAATCATTAGAGTACTGGAAAGAGAGTGTCTTGGTGAATTTATAAATGTTTGGGTTTTGGCACAGTAAATGGATTAGTACATGCTGTTGAATGGGTCACTAGAAGACTACAAAGAGAGTGATAGGGTGTTTCCTGGAAGTGTATGGAAACTGTCTAGA
Organism: Triturus cristatus; assembly: GCF_964204655.1. Lineage (NCBI taxonomy): Eukaryota > Metazoa > Chordata > Amphibia > Caudata > Salamandridae > Triturus > Triturus cristatus. The sequence continues at coordinate 1,102,945,716 of NC_140582.1, read as the reverse complement.
GAATTGAAGGTGTGAAAAACAACTGTGTAGGTGGTTAGAGAACTACATGCATACTGCATAGACATTTCAAGCAGTCTATTTGGTAATGAATGGTTCACAACATAAGTACTTAGAAACTGACTAAATCATCAGACTACTTCTAGGACAGTGCCTGGGTAAAAAAATTTAATTTTCAGTTCTGGGGCAGTAAAGACAATACTACATAGTACTGTACTTTAGTGTCAAAGCATGACTCATTTTATCAATGCATAAGCAAAGACTGGATTCTAATGCTACTAAAACTTGACAACATGACATGTTTAAAAACAGTTATCTGTCAGCAAATGCAAAATGTTACCAAATGCTTCTCTGACAGTGGTTCCCAAATGCACACAGACTCACAGTGTGATTCTAGACAAGCACCACTATCCCTAGGAGTTTACCAAAACTCATTCACTACAGTGGAAGTGATAAGGGAACTGCACACAATCTACATATTTCACGACTACACTTTAGTGTCAATGCCTGACTCATTTAATCAACACAGAAGCAAAGACTGGCTTCTAATGCTACTAAAACTTCACAACATGACATGTTTCAAAACAGTTTTCTATCAGCAAATGCACGATGTTACCAAACGCTTCTCTGACAGTGGTTCCCAAATGCACACAGACTCACAGTGTGATTCTAGACAAGGACCACTATCCCTAGGAGTTTACCAAAACTCATTCACTACAGTGGAAGTGATAAGGGAACTGCACACAATCTACATATTTCATGACTACACTTTAGTGTCAATGCCTGACTCATTTAATCAACGTATAAGCCATAACTGTCTTCTAATGCTACTAAAACTTGACAACATGACAGGTTTCAAAAGAGTTATCTGTCAGCAAATGCACAATGTTACCAAACGCTTCTCCACAGTGGTTCCCAAATGCACACAGGCTCTCTGTGTGATTCTAGACAAACAACACTATCCCTTGCACTATACCAAAACACATTTCTTCATCTACCAGGAGTACTATATTTTACTGCAGAAACACAACTCATTTCACAAATTAATAAACAATAAGTGGTTTCTAAATCTACCAAAATATAAGAACTGCATAGTTATCTGTCTACAAACACAAGAAAAAACACAAATCCTTATCACAGAATGGTTTCTACATGCACACACACTGTCTATAACATTGTAGAGAAAAATAAATACTCCCTACACTTTAGCAGAAAAAATACATTAGTCTGATTACAATAAAAATAGTCTACATACATTCCCTCACAATTAAATAACTAACCTTTCAAGATGTTTTGTAGATTAAGAAGTATATCAGTCACACACCAGATTTTCTTATACAGAATCTCTGCACTGTGCACCTGTCAGCAAAACCAAAGAATGGCAAAGTTTCCCTCTCATTTTCCACACATATACATGTAAACATCAAATCACATTCCTTGCCACATAAATTCAAAAGCAAACACACATTTCTATTGGTTAAACATTTCAACCCTTTCCAAATGACATAAACTTCAACCCTTTCCCCAATCTGCCTTCTGCCTGTTACCATAGAAACAGGTCATGGAACACTGTACTGAGCACACAGGTCACAAGTTCCAGCACACACAATCTTGCTAATCAAGACAGCAAGTGTGCTTGACTTCTCAACATATCAGCTTATCATATATAATGTTCCTTACAATCTGTTTTTGTTAACCAATAAGAATCAAGCGTTTAAAAAACAGAAATATGCACCCTACCTTTCAGTGTAGAAGGTTGTCAAACAACCAATGATTTCTTGTCTTTTTTCAAAATTGCATCTTAGCCACCATTTTAGAAACATCTTACTTTCCAAGCTGCCATTTCATTTACAGAGACCATCTGAGTGCATCCAGACCTCCTTTCAAGATGCTTAGAGTGTGGATTGTGGGACACAGCTACATTTTCTGGAGCCAAAGGTATGCAGAAAACAAAGGCATTCACAAAGACCTAGGTTTGCCAAATGTAGACATTAAATGGATTGGACATAGAGGGTTAAAGTGGCACCAATTGATGCCATTGGTGAAATCCTTCATGCAAATCCAACACCCTGACCTCATAATAGTGCACTGTGGTGGCAATGACCTAGGCACTTTGACTGGGGTAGGTCTGGAAATGCTTATGAAGGACACCTTTGCACAACTGATTTCACTTTTCCCTAAAACTACCTTTGTGTATTCTAACATATGCCAAAGGCAGAAATGGAACTGGTCCGATCATTTTTGTTCACAGATTGAGAAAGCTAGGAAACATGTGAATAAATCTGTTTCTGCTTTTCTACGAGACTACAGAATAGGGTCCATTTACAATAACAATCTGCGCTTTCATATGCAAGAGATGTATAGGAAAGATAGAGTACACTTTACTGATGAAGGAAACAGAGTCTTCCTCAACAACTTTAGACTCTGTATAGGTACTTACTTATAAGTACCAAAAACTCTCAATGAACACAAGGGCTCTTTTTAGAGCCACTCAAGAACAAAACACTTAAGCTTAATCTTTATCTCCCAACAATTTCATTTGTTTTTTCCTTGGATCCGCGCACCCACCGCAAGAGAATCCGTGCATCCAACGCGATAGGATGCGCGCACCGTGCGCGCATTTTGCCACTTTTTTTTTTAAACGGGGGCCCCAGGGGGTCCTTCTGGGACCCCCTAAGCACCTCTAGAGGGTCAGAGTATTTCCACTCTGCCCCTTTATATGTTTTACGCACTTATTCCCCTTGCTTCTTCAGCCTCGCTTCTACCGAGGCAGAAAATGGCCGCCAACAGTTCCTGGTTTCGAATATAGAGAGACACTCGACAGCCAATTAGCATTCAGCGCGCGATCGGGAGGGTGCGCGCTCGGTTCGGGGAGGGTTCGCTTACGGTGCGTGTACGGTCTGCGGATCCTCCGCGGCCATAGATATCACTAACTTTTTTACCCTAATTTTCTCAGGAACTACTGAACAGATTCACACCAAATATGCAAAAGGCACGAGTCCGAACTGAGGACTACCTCTTTGCCACATTTGGTGTCATTCCATTCAGCGGTTCGGGCTGTAGCTGCGACAACAGATCCTATGGGAAATTGCATGGGGAAAACGCGTTTTGGGACCCCCCTTTTTTCTCGGCCCCCGCTTGACGAATCACCACAAAACTTTCAGGGTAGGAGCGGAGATTCGTCAATTGGCGCCAAAGATATTCCCAATGGAATGTTGCTGATTTCCTATGGAAAATAGGTCCTAACTATAACTATCTACTGGCGACCGCCAGTAGATAATATATATATATATATATATATATATATATATATATATATATATATATATATATATATATATATATAAGATTGGTCACCATATGAGTAGAACTGATATAATCAGAAAGATATTCCCCTCACAAACTTAGAATGTTCAGTCTTAAAACCAATTGATGACACTGGTGGCTAGCAAACAACAATTTTTTAACACACTGGTTTTAACTTTACTGTCCTATTAACACACAAATTCAACACATCAATTATTTTTAGTGTCATTCCAAAAAAATAAGCGGTCATATATTTTGTACAATTATTTTAAGGTATTTATGAGATTTTTTTAATCTTTTAACATATTTATTGTGGAATTTGCTCTCTAGTTCGCACCTATCTATATGTCTCATTACAGAGAGTTGGTCGACAGAGAAACGGTATATAATTTTTGATAAAGTATATTGTTTAATAAAGTATGTTTTATAAAGTATTTTTAATTAAGTAATTTTAAAAGGTACTTCAAGGTATTTTAACACCTTTTATCCATTTTTTATATATTTATCAGCAAATTTGCACAAGTCTACGACTTTGACTGGCACACTCCTTATTAATGTCTGTCAGTATAATATATTCAGTCGTAGACTAACCTTACTTTGTACAGATTATACAACTGCATTGATGCACACATCAGATTCCCGTTGAGATAGGACTTAACCGGTGTCTCTGTAAGATAAACACATCCACCTTACTCTATTCTCGGTGCACTAGGGCATGAATACTGTTCCAACAAAACATAGTCAAATTAATTTGACCAAAGCATATAAGAATGAGGGGACATTACCATCTATCTTTTGACCCATCTACTGATCGTGCTGCTTTCATTTTCAACATATGTAACCAAGATAACCAAAGAATCTAAATGTAACGCTTTTTGCACAGTATACACTTCTAGGCTGTCCTTGCACATTTTTTGCACCCCACACTCAAGCACTTTTTTCATTTAACAATGTTGGTTTTTTATTGTTATTGATTTTAAATGTGATCGTGACGTACTAATTAGATGATAAGATAACGTTGACGTTTTATAACAGCATACAAAGTTTCTAAACATATGACAATATTTATCAATATTTTATGAGAGTATTTTTAGTCATTTAGGTGGATATGACATTTTATCTAACCTTACCTGTTTGGTCATTTACGAATGCTATGTCTGTTGTTCATGTCTATGACGGGATTAGCGGAGTATGCTGATCACGTGGTCACGATCTCAATTGCACTGTCACTTTAAAAAGGTGTTCATTCTCTTAGTCCACTGTCATGTGATCAAGGCTCAGGCGAGCCGAAACGCGTTATGGCGACAGAGAAATAAAAACGATTATTGCACTACAAGTTGGGTCCGTGCCTCTCTCTCTCAGAGAATCGTAAGCGGGGAAAAGCTACGGAGGACGAAGCGTGATATATATATATATATAAAACCACTGACGCTTGGTCACAACCACCGCAGCTCCAAATCAAAGGGCGCGTCGTCCGCCCGGATCATCCAAGCTTGATCCGTATGAATTCTCTAAACTGCCGTTACCAAAGTAAAGGATGACGATGCCATGTCTTGCCGCAATAAACGATTTTAATAATCAGCTGCTGTTAGAAATTCACTGAAAAAACCATAGGTGTCAGGGACGTTATAGTTAGTAATTAGCATTGAAAAAAAACCTTAGAAATTCACTGAAAAAAACACAGGTTTCAGGGACGTTAAAGTTATTTGGACATTTCACTTGTACAAAACCAGAGAAATTCGGCAGTTATACTTAGTTGAGCAAACTATACCTCGCGCCCCCGCAATGCAATGCTGATGATGTCACATACTACATCATTTATGACATGGTCAGTGACATCACTGATGACATCACTAATGACATCTCAAATGACATCATTGATGATATCACTGATGACATCATCCACGTGATAATCTGATTCACCTCCTCACACCCTAATATAACCTTTGATACACCCACTCTAAAATGCAGACTACCATAGACACACCAATACAAGTTACTACATACCCACTCACTGACATGCACCATAACAATTTGAACAATTCAGTTTCATGATTGGCTGTTCTCTGGCCAATCAGGAGGCAACAGTCAAGCCGGTATAGAGATATATATATCCAAACTAAGTTTGTCCACGAGTTTGAAGACGCACTCCCGGGCAGGTAATGTGTGTAATGAGGCTAAAAAATTACATTTGGCACTGAAGTTTAATTCTTTAGCCTAACACGTTTCAGACCTTCCTTGGCCCTTGGTCACAGGCAGCAATACAGCTTTGCACAAACACTCCTGCAGCACCTCCTTTTAGCATGTTAATTAGCAGGATTGCCCTCTAGTGAACCTCCAAAATGAGCTTTCAAACTTTGCAAAGCATGCAGGAATTCATAGTTCTAGCAGGGTATGTCCTTTAGTAGGTGTGCACTGCCATATAAAATCATTTCCATGATTCATAGCCCTCCAGGGTGCATTTCAGAGTCATTTGTCGAATAAAATCTGCTCACCCTGCCATTCCGCAGCTTAACTACAAACAGTACAGAGTAAATGAGGACCCACCTTTCTTCAGCAGTGGTCGTGCTGTCTTCACGACAGGACTGCTGTTTTAAATGTGTGTGTGTTTGTATATATATATATATATATTACTCCAATTTTATGGATTAGGGTGTGTTATTTGGTTTTGATAGCCACTTAGATACTACAATCAAACCCGAAGAATGACAACGTTGGAAGGAGGGTTATTAGGTTTTAATTCCCTCGGGTCAATGGATATCTTGCACATAAGAATGTGTTTTTAAGGATACAATCTTAAACCTATTTATTCCTCTATTTTATGGTTATTTATTTGATATATTTAAGTATTTATTGTGCTATTTATTTCAAATACTAGTACTGTATGCAGGAGTTTGCACATTGTGGCATAATCCATGATCGATCTTTCGAATATTGTTGGCTTCCAATCCATGCGGGTTAGTGATCGCAAAACAAATGAAAATAATTGAGGATTAGCCCCTATCTTCGAACAACACCACTGTGCTCTGTTTAGGTCCACTCTGTTTCCATTAAGATGCACTATTAACGCAGGATCGCATAATTTGATTTTTGAAATACTTAATCTCATAAGATATGTATTACTAGTTTTTAAGTGATATTTTGTATTCACTTCTCTTTTTCTTTTTCTTTTATATGCACAATAACACTTTATTTATTCATGATGGGAATGGTCATTTGATAATATGGCATTAATAGGTTCATCCAGACTCTGGCTTTGATCAACAGTCAGTCGAGCTATCAGTAGGCTGTTAAAAGTTGAATTACGCATCCGAAATTCTTTTTTTAGGCATTTACGTTTTGATTGTATAACCTGCATTGCATTATATATTTATATTTACAGTAGTCACACTACCCGTGACCCACAATAGGACGATATATTTATTCTATCTATTTATGTACAACTGTGGGTTATTTGTTGATTTAACTCCATTGAGTGTTGGCAATTCGATGCAGTATTTTTTCAATTTCTATGAATGTGTTCCCCATGTGATGCTGATTGAACCGGCACTCTCACTTTAAAAGCTATGCATAATGTTTGTTACGTTGTCATGTGAGCAAGGCACGGAGGAGCCGAAACGTTATGGCTGTTGCTTTTGGCAAAAAATTATAATTGGCACTTTACCGAGGTCCGCGTACCCTGTTTGGTTGATGTCCGGAGGATTGCCGAAATTCACGACACGGTAATCAGGATATATATATATATATATATATATATATATATATATATATATATATATATATATTACCTACTGGCGGTCGCCAGTAGGTAGTTATAGTTAGGACCACGTTTCCATAGGAAAACCTGAACATTCTATTTTGAATAACTTTGGCGCCGGTCGACGAATCCTCGCGAATTTCTCAAAATAGGTGGGGCGCTACGCTCCGCTCCTACCCTGAAAGTCTCGGGGGGATCCGTCAAGCGGGGGCTGAGATAAAAGGGGGGTCCCAAAACGCGTTTTTCCCATGCATTTTTCCATAGGACCTTTAGAACGAGCTACAGCCCGAACGGCTGAACAGAATTACTCAAAATTTGGCAGAGAGGTAGTCCCTAGGTCAAGGAAGTGCCTTTTGTAGGTTTGGTGTAAATCTGTTCAGTAGATTCTGAGAAAATAGCCTTTAAATCAATATATATATCTGAGCCCGCTTACGGTACGCTTACCGTACGCTTACGGTAAGCGTACGGTGGCGTGCGCGAGCACGATTCTGATTGGCTCTTAGATCTTAGTAAACATTCGAATCGGCCGAAACCAGGAAGCGGCGGCCGCCATTTTGTGTATTTCACTCTGAAAAAAAAGAGTGAAAACAAGGAAAGGGGGCAATGAGGAGAGTTACAGACCCCCTAACATTTGTAAGGGGGTCAAAGAAGGACAGAAAAGTACAAAAAAAACATTTATTGATTTTTAAAAAAATCACGGGGTACGCGTACGGTAAGCTTACGGTAAGCGTACGGTAAAAAAAAAAAAATAAATAAAAGAAAAGCAGATTTAAGAGTTTAGATATTAGGGAGCTCTAAAAAGAGCTGTTGTGTTTATGAAGTCATTTTTTTAGTGGTACCTACAAGTAAGTACCGATGCAGAGTCTAAGGTTCAAGAGGAAGACTCTGTTCCCTTCATCATTGAAGTGCACACCATCTCCTCTATAAATGTCTTGCATGTCATAACGCAAGTTGTTGTGGTAAATGGCACCCATACCATAGTCACGGAGGAAAGCAGAAACAGATTTGTTGACGTGCTTTCTTGCTTTGTCAATCTGTGGACAGAAATGATTGGACCAGTTCCATTTTTGCCTTTGGCATATGTTGGAAAACACAAAGGCAGTTTTAGGGAAAAGTGTAAACAGTTGTGCAAAGGTGTCCTTCATAAGCATTTCCAGACCTACCCCAGTCAAAGTGCCTAGGTCATTGCCACCACAGTGCACTATTATGAGGTCAGGGTGTTGGATTTGCATGAAGGATTTCACCAATGGCATCAATTGGTGCCACTTTAACCCTCTCTGACCAATCCATTTAATGTCTACATTTGGCAAAGCAAGGTCTCTCACCATATCTGTTTTCTCTGCAAACTTTTCACTCCAGAAGACATAGCTGTGCCCTACAATCCACACTGTGAACATCTTCAAAGGAGAACTGGATGCACTCAGGAGGTGTCTTTCAGTTGAATGGCAATATGAAATGAAAGACAGTTTGGAAATGGAGGCATACATATTTTTTTCAAAACAAAAAGAACTGATTGGCTGTTTCATACCATTCTAGAATAAAAACTAGGCTGTATGTGTAAATTAATAGAAGCATGTTTTGTATTGGTACAAAAAAATGTGTAACCAAAGAACAGTACTATGGATTTGCTGTTAGGTTTGAAAAGTCAAGCACTCTTGCTCTGTGGAATTGAAACATTGTTTGGCGAACTTCTGACCTAACTCAACACAGCAGTGTTCCATGAGCTGTTGCTATGGTAGCAGGCAGAAGTCAAGTTGGGGGAAGGGTACTAGGCAGAAGTCAAGTTGGGGGAAGGGTACTTTTGGAAAAGGGTTGGTTTTCAACCAATAGAAATGTGTGATTACATTTGAAAAAAAGGGGGAAGCACTGAGATTTGAAACTTACAAGTATATGTGTGGAAATATAGAGGGAAAGTTTGCCATTATCTGGTTCTGCTAAGAGGAGAGAGGTGAACACAACAGAGATCCTGGCTCTGATAATCTGCTGTTTGAGTGTCACATTTCTTTCACAACTAACTAATTTTAAAGGTGAGTTTACAGTTTGAGAGGGGATGTATGTGCTAACTTAAGAAATGAATAATAGAAATGGAAATTGTTTTTGTTGTAGTTACACATGGTGGTTTCATAATGTGACAGTCTGTAAAAGTGATTTTCACTTGCCCCGAAAAAAAAAAGAGCAGTAAGTGTGCTTTCAAATTGGCAAAGAAATTTCGTTTTGGGACTAATGTGAAAACATGACTCTGTGTGCAGAGAGGAATTATAGGCAGAGATTTATTGCGTATTGCTCTGGTGATTTCACAGTTGCATTAGATGGAAAGGGGGAGCGAATTTTTGGGGGAAGAAGCAGAGTCTTAGCACACACCCATGTGCTTGCCATGTATAGTCATGCACAGTATTTACAAGCGAGTGGGGTTTTCAGGTTTCAGTCTGTTATGCAAATACATTCAGCATCACTAAGGCTGGTTGCCCTTGCTGGAGTGTAGGCAGTCACCGAGAATACACATGGTGGTGGTCTGAAAAAACAGTTTGGACATGTGCATTTAAATAAATCAAAAAAAGTGGTTTCATAATGTGTCAGTCTGTAAAAGTGATTTTCACTTGCCCCGAAAAAAAAAAGAGCAGTAAGTGTGCTTTCAAATTGGCAAAGAAATTTCGTTTTGGGACTAATGTGAAAACATGACTCTGTGTGCAGAGAGGAATTATAGGCAGAGATTTATTGCGTATTGCTCTGGTGATTTCACAGTTGCATTAGATGGAAAGGGGGAGCGAATTTTTGGGGGAAGAAGCAGAGTCTTAGCACACACCCATGTGCTTGCCATGTATAGTCATGCACAGTATTTACAAGCGAGTGGGGTTTTCAGGTTTCAGTCTGTTATGCAAATACATTCAGCATCATTAAGGCTGGTTGCCCTTGCTGGAGTGTAGGCAGTCACCGAGAATACACATGGTGGTGGTCTGAAAAAACAGTTTGGACATGTGCATTTAAATAAATCAAAAAAAGTGGTTTCATAATGTGTCAGTCTGTAAAAGTGATTTTCACTTGCCCCGAAAAAAAAAAGAGCAGTAAGTGTGCTTTCAAATTGGCAAAGAAATTTCGTTTTGGGACTAATGGGAAAACATGACTCTGTGTGCAGAGAGGAATTATAGGCAGAGATTTATTGCGTATTGCTCTGGTGATTTCACAGTTGCATTAGATGGAAAGGGGGAGCGAATTTTTTGGGGAAGAAGCAGAGTCTTAGCACACACCCATGTGCTTGCCATGTATAGTCATGCACAGTATTTACAAGCGAGTGGGGTTTTCAGGTTTCAGTCTGTTATGCAAATACATTCAGCATCACTAAGGCTGGTTGCCCTTGCTGGAGTGTAGGCAGTCACCGAGAATACACATGGTGGTGGTCTGAAAAAACAGTTTGGACATGTGCATTTAAATAAATCAAAAAAAGTGGTTTCATAATGTGTCGGTCTGTAAAAGTGATTTTCACTTGCCCCGAAAAAAAAAAGAGCAGTAAGTGTGCTTTCAAATTGGCAAAGAAATTTCGTTTTGGGACTAATGTGAAAACATGACTCTGTGTGCAGAGAGGAATTATAGGCAGAGATTTATTGCGTATTGCTCTGGTGATTTCACAGTTGCATTAGATGGAAAGAGGGAGCGAATTTTTGGGGGAAAAAGCAGAGTCTTAGCACACACCCATGTGCTTGCCATGTATAGTCATGCACAGTATTTACAAGCGAGTGGGGTTTTCAGGTTTCAGTCTGTAATGCAAATACATTCAGCATCACTAAGGCTGGTTGCCCTTGCTGGAGTGTAGGCAGTCACCGAGAATACACATGGTGGTGGTCTGAAAAAACAGTTTGGACATGTGCATTTAAATAAATCAAAAAAAGTGGTTTCATAATGTGTCAGTCTGTAAAAGTGATTTTCACTTGCCCCGAAAAAAAAAGAGCAGTAAGTGTGCTTTCAAATTGGCAAAGAAATTTCGTTTTGGGACTAATGTGAAAACATGACTCTGTGTGCAGAGAGGAATTATAGGCAGAGATTTATTGCGTATTGCTCTGGTGATTTCACAGTTGCATTAGATGGAAAGGGGGAGCGAATTTTTGGGGGAAGAAGCAGAGTCTTAGCACACACCCATGTGCTTGCCATGTATAGTCATGCACAGTATTTACAAGCGAGTGGGGTTTTCAGGTTTCAGTCTGTAATGCAAATACATTCAGCATCACTAAGGCTGGTTGCCCTTGCTGGAGTGTAGGCAGTCACCGAGAATACACATGGTGGTGGTCTGAAAAAACAGTTTGGACATGTGCATTTAAATAAATCAAAAAAAGTGGTTTCATAATGTGTCAGTCTGAAAAAGTGATTTTCACTTGCCCCGAAAAAAAAAAGAGCAGTAAGTGTGCTTTCAAATTGGCAAAGAAATTTCGTTTTGGGACTAATGTGAAAACATGACTCTGTGTGCAGAGAGGAATTATAGGCAGAGATTTATTGCGTATTGCTCTGGTGATTTCACAGTTGCATTAGATGGAAAGGGGGAGCGAATTTTTGGGGGAAGAAGCAGAATCTTAGCACACACCCATGTGCTTGCCATGTATAGTCATGCACAGTATTTACAAGCGAGTGGGGTTTTCAGGTTTCAGTCTGTAATGCAAATACATTCAGCATCACTAAGGCTGGTTGCCCTTGCTGGAGTGTAGCAGTCTGGACATGGGCTTTTTAAAAAATCTGAAAAGTGGTTTCATAATGTGACAGTTTGTAAAAGTGATTTTCACTTGCCCAAAAAAAAGAGCAGTTTGTGTGCATTCAAATTGGCAAAGAAATTTCGTTTTGTGACTATTGTGAAAAGAAATGTAGTAATATATTTAAATACAATAAAGGATTTTTTTTTTAGTTTTTTTCAGGTATTGCTGAAGAGCAGTGAACAAAATTTAAGATGCCTACAAAATCCAGAGTTCAAAAAACGCTAAAAAAAAAACTATATTTGAAGACAACTGGAGGACCAAAGTTAGTAGAAGATGCTCATGTTGGGAAAAAGAAAAAATCTTCTGGTAAGCAGAAAAAACAATTTCTTAAAAATATATTCAAAACAAAGAAAAATGTACAAAATGTCTGTACTGGAAAGAATGTTACGAAACGAAGAGAACAGGAAAAAATTGAGAATTTAGTTAATGCAAATATACCTTCTGCAACTGAAAAGATTTACATAAACAGAAAAACAGCGTTTAAAGAGATACGTAGAAAAATGTTTCAGAGAAGAGTTATGTCCAATTTGATAAAGGATGTGAAGAAATATAAGCAAAAGGCAAAATATTACAAGAGAAAAAAAGAAATTGAAGCCATTGCAGCAAAGGCATTAGAATTAAAAAGGAAACTATTCATATTAATTTTGAATAGGATGCGTACATTAGATAAAATGGTTAATGTACTGAAATCACAAAGCAAAAGGAAAAGAGTAGTGAACAGAACAAACTTTTGTAAAGTGTTTTTAGGAAAGTGGATGCATAGTTCAAGTAGTGAACCTTTTTTTAATGACGAGAGCTATTTTCAAAGTAATAGTTTGCTGCATGCAGTTGACACCAGAGGTCGTGCTTACGAAGTGAAAAATGGTTGCATAATGGAGAAGGAGATAATGGTTCCAAGAGATGAGGTACAAGTGATGGCAGATGAGGCAATGGGGAGACGTCCTAAAGCCCCAGTGTACACTTGGAATTGTAGTAGTATTTGCACTGTGCGTCAGGAATCTATTGACAAATTTCGAGAGTTTCTTAGAGAATATAGTAAAAAAAGTGTAAAACAGAAGATTAAGGTGCTTCAAAGTCTGGATCCATGCAGAGTGAGAGAGAATACTGGTTTGCAGGGTCATTCTCTGGCTTGTCTATCTAGAAAAGTGTGCAATAGTGTTTTCCATCATTTTAGGATGCTGGCTGTTCATCATACTGAAATGAGAAAGTTTGTGAGACGGTTGTATTTTGCCAAAAGTCCAGCAATAAAGTTAAATGAATTGAATAGGGCTCTGTTCCGAGGAACGGTATCAGATGTAGAGAAGGTTGTTGATGAAATTCAGTTTTGTTACTTTGGTCCTGAACAAAACAGTGCAGAGAAGGACACAGTAAATGAGGAAGAAGCGGAAGAGAATGTAGAACCTTCTGTAAGTAAGACATTTAATGATCACATAACAAAATTTGCAATAGTTTCTAATGAAAGACCAAATGTTACTTGTATTTGTTGCCACAGAACTCATTATAGAAAACAAACTAGGAATGTTGATCTCTACAGAAAGAGTGAAAATGAAGATAATTATAAGTGGAAGGATTTTGCCACATATATATTTCTAGAAAATTGTTTTGAATTGGGTCAAGATCAGCGTATTTGTAAATACTGTTACAACAAGTTAGAGGAAAATAGAATGCCGACCAGAGCTGTACATAATAATTTAGAATTGGATGCTATTCCTGCTGAACTTTCTGAATTAAATACATATGAGTCTATACTCATTCAATGTGTTCATCTGTTCCAGACCATAGTACGTATGGAGCCCAAAACTGGTAAATTACCTCCTTCAGATTTACTGAGAGGTTTAAAAGGTAGAGTGGTGTATTTGCCCTTGGATTTGAAAAAAAATATGGAAACTATTGATGCGGATACTTTGGAAACTGAACCATTAATTATTCTGGTTAATGGTGTACCTACAAAGAATAAGAATATTTGGCAGGAGCTGGTAGATGTGCGGAAAGTACAAAGAGCAAATTTGTATTTGAAAAAAAATAACAAATGGTATGAATCAATTTATATAGAAGAAGAAGAAGAAGAAGATTTTCAAGAAGACACAGAAACACCAACTGGACAAATTGAAAAAGTGGACAAGTCAAAGGAAGAAGAAATTTATGAACATTTTAGCATACATCCTCTTCATTCGAAAGAAGTTATGGGAGACAATATTGATCTCTTTCAGATGAAGAAAGCAAAAGGAACTCCTGTGAGTGTATGGGAGGAGAGCTTGGAAGCTCGATGTTTTCCCCAGCTGTTTCCTAAAGGAAAAGGAGGACGATACGATGAACGTCCAGAACAGATTCCAGCTTCTGAGTATCGGACTACAAGACTATATGCTGAAGATCCCAGATTTCGACAAAGTATTCCTTATTTGTTCCATCTTTTATTTGAAAGCGACTTGTCTGCACTGTCTTATGCAGTAAATCACATTTTAAAAAGTGGAGTACATTTACCAAATGTGTCTGCTAAGGATTTTATGGAGAAAGTGCAGCACCGAGATGATCATTTGGAAACACAACTGATCAATCTGATGGCTTGTCAGCGTGGGACAAATGAATATTGGTACCGACGCCATGGTGAACTAAAATGCATGTTACGGAATTTAGGAACACCAACATGGTTCCTTACCCTAAGCTGTGCCGAGTACGCTTGGGATGATTTACTGGATTTTCTACGAGAGGCCAATTCAAACATTAAAAACATCGAATACAAGACAGCAGGAGAACTGTGCTCATTGGATCCGGTTAATGTTTGCAGATATTTCAATCATAGATTTGAGGCTATGATGTCCTTCATCTGCAATAAAAAAAATCCACCCCTTGGAGAAGTAGTGGATTTCTTTTGGAGAAAAGAGTACCAGGCAAGAGGTGCTCCTCATATTCATATGCTGTTGTGGATCAAGGATGCCCCAAAGTTTGGAACAGATGCTGATGAAGCAGTGTTATCTTACATTCAAGAATATGCAACATGTGCTATACCAAAAAGCACAGAAGAGAACAAGTTAAAGGAGCAAGTTTTACGTTTCCAAAGTCATCGGTGTGGAAAATACTGTCGACGGAAATACAAGAGCAAAGAAAAATACTACACTAAATGTCGATTTGGATTTCCTAGACCTGTTCTTTCAAATGGAAGAGTAAACAGTTTTATGTCAGCTGTGAGACATACTATCACAAGAAAATCACCTAAGAATACCTACAACCTTAAAAGAAAAGAAGAATCAAAAAATATAAATGACTACAACCCAGTCATTTTATCCATGTGGAACGCTAACATGGATATACAGTATGTAGCTGACAATTCCATTGCTGTTGCACGATATGTAACGTCTTACATTACGAAATCAGAAAAAACAGAATTGAAGGAAATGTGGGAAGAGATTTCTCACGAGAAGACTGTCAGTAAGAAGCTGTACAGTTTCAGTTTGAAGATGTTATCGCATCGAGAAATTGGATCCTACGAATGTTCAGATAGGTTATCTTCTGCAAGTCTCTACTCGAAGTCAAGAAGAATAATTTGGGCAAGTTTAGGCCTTGCAGCAATGAGAAATCGGGTACTAAAATCTGTAGGAGAAATTGAATATTTGGCCGAGAATGACCCAGAAAGTACAGATATTTTGAAAACAAACATGTTGGACACATATTATCCCAAGAGAAGTCAACATCTGGAGAACATGTGTCTCTATGAAGTGCTGCAGAACTACATTTATTCAAGGAAAGCCACAGAAGACATCAATAATGGAAAATATAAAGTCGTTGGTGAAGAAGGATGTTTGGTGAAGCAAACAAAAGGAAGTTTGATAAATCACCGGAAGCTGAGTTGCGACACTACTGACAAGAAAGAATTTTACTACTTGGCTCTTTTACAGTTGTTTAAACCATGGCGTACAGAGGATGAACTACTGGGAGAATTCCAGAGCTATGAAGATTCTTTTAATGCTTGCAAAGACAGCATACAATGCAGTACATTCTCAAGTTATCTGCAAATGTTAAATGAAGAAATTGAACAGGAAACTACAATTGCAGCAGAAATAGCTAGAGACAGTTCTCAGGACAGCCAAAGTTCAGGAACACACAGTCAAGATCCCCTAGGACAACCAATCATTGAAAATGAAGCATCAATAGCCATGAATGAAGTGGAAACGGCTATGAATCAAGCTCAAGAAGAATTTATAGACTTAGAAAATTTGGAAAGACAACTGAATCAAGAGCAGCAACAAATTTATGAAGAGATCAAAAACAAAATTGATCACGGATTTCTACATGTAAAAAAAGAGTGCTCATGCACATCATTTCATCCAATCAGGATGTATGTAAGCGGACAAGCTGGAACTGGAAAAAGTTTCTTAATAAAAGTCATCAGAAGCTACCTACAGCAGAAAACGGATTCTACTTTGTCTTGTGTGGTTACTGCTCCAACTGGGTTAGCAGCATATAACATAAAAGGAATCACTTTACATCGTTTGCTAATGTTACCAGTGGAGCATGAGAACAAAATACAATTCAACAAGCTAACTGGAGAAGCATCCTTGGAAGTTTCAAGAGTATTGAAGAAGATGCAAGTTCTCATTATTGATGAGGTGAGCATGGTATCAAACTTAATGCTTGCCTTTGTGCATTTAAGAATGCAGCAAATTTTGAAGACAGACTATGACATGTTATTTGGTGGAAAACACGTCATAGTTTTTGGAGATCTTTTGCAACTTACTCCAGTTAAAGGACAACCAGTGTTTAATACTGTGACACATGAAGACACGAAGAAGTCATTGGGAAGCATCGGAAATACAAATATTTGGTCCTTCTTTGAGTACAAGGAACTTACTACTAATATGAGACAAGCAAACGATGAAGAATATGGAAGTATTCTGAAAGATATCAGGATTGGACTACTGACAGAAGTTGGCAAAAAAACATTACAGAGTCGGCTGCTACATAATTTATTTCCAAAGGAAGAAATAGTTGCAGAGAAGATATACAAGAACATTGCAGAAAACAAAAGTGTCATCTGCTTAATGCCAACTCTACGTGAATGCTCAATATTCAATGAGGAGCTTTTGAAATTGGAAAAGGAAGAGATCAGGAAATTGGAAGCAGTGGACAAAATTGAGGATGGAAGAATTAGTGTCACAGTAACAGGCAAACTGAAAAATAAATTGGACTCACTAGAGAAGAACATCTCCAAAACAGCTGGATTAGAAAAAAATCTATATGTTTGCATGAACTGTAGAGTGTTTTTAAGGAGAAATTTGGATGTTGAAAAAGGTTTAGTTAATGGAGCGATGGGAAGAGTTGTGGGTTTTATTAATTACCAGAAAAAAGAAGGAGTTGAATGTTTAAAAATAAAATTTGATCAGATAGATGAAGTTAAAGATATTTGTCGTTGTACAGTACGTTTTATGCTTGTGAAAGACTTATATGTACATAGGAAGCAGTTTCCGTTTTCTCTAGCATATGCTGTAACTATTCACAAATCTCAAGGATTGACTGTAGATTGTGCATTTGTGAACATTGGTTCAACTGTGTTCAAAGAAGGTATGGCATATGTTGCTTTGTCACGAGTGAAAACATTATCAGGTTTATTCATGATAGACTTTGATGAGTCAAAAGTTAGTGCTGATACAAACTGTGTAAAGGAGTATAATAGATTAAGAAGAAGCTATGCTCCTCATTTAGGTCAGTATCCTGTGTTGGAGAAACGTGTAGTTTCTCGTAAAAGAAAAAATGAGAATATCTGTAATGAAGATGTAGAGAAGAGGAAAAAAAAGAGGAGTGATGTAATTGCAAGCAAAAAGAAAAAGGAAAATGAAGAACAGGTTGTAGGATGTCATTTTGAAAATAGCTCTGGTGTCAACTGCTACGCAAATGTAGTGCTGAATGTTGCATTTTATCTGGAAAGTTTGCAAGAGCAGATAATAGTAAATCAGGGAAAAAGATTCTGTTCAGAGCTGAGTCTCCTTTTTCAAAAGCTGAGTAAAGATAAAACTCAAATAGAAAGTGCTACTGACATTAGAAAACTTTTAGATGTATGTTCAGGACGAACACAGTTTTCTCAAAATGAACAGCAAGATGCACATGAATTTTTGATGTATTTTCTTCAGGTAGTGGAAGAAGAAGGAGTTCCCATTGACATTTTTTTTGGTCTCTCTTATAAATGGGAACATAGTTGTGATAATTGTTATAATATATGTGGCTCTATTGTTGATAATGAAAGGTTTATTTATTTGACATTGCCAGAGAGTAAAACAGTCACTTTTGCAAAATTAGTTAAAGATGCTAATCATAGCATGAAATGTGGTGAGTGTAATTCTGACATGTTTTCAACATTAATTTTAAAGGAATACGGACAGTATGTAATTTTAATGATGCAACGATGTAGAGCTGATGGTTCAAAATTGGATACTTTAATAAAGAAGTTTACAGGACAGCAATTATCAATTTCAGGAAAAACTTTTGTAACTGTTGCAATAATTTTCCATGATGGACCTACTGTTACTTCTGGACATTACACAGTTTATCTTAAATGTGAAAAAGGCTGGACACTGTGTAATGATTCCCAATTGATTTTCAAACAACGTTTGCCTTTTGATTTAGCAAATTCCTATCTAATCTTCCTGAAACCTAAATTTTAGAGAGACTTGGCAAGATCTGGACAAAACAATTTTACCATTTTACTGGATTACCATTGCAATTTTGTAAAAAAAAGATTTTTTAAATTATCATTTGGCCTAATGGAAAGATAACCAATTGTAATGTGGACTTTTTTAATTTTTAATGAAACTTTGAAAAACCAATAATTTAGAGATTATCGGTAACTTCTGCACATTTTAAATTTTGGAATGTTATTGGACTGCCATTGGAAATTTTTCCAAAAATGATTTAAAAAATTACTATTTGGCCATGTGGAAAAGTAACCAATTCTATTGTGGACTTAATAAATTATTCAAAAAATTTTCGTGAACCAAAATGTTACAGAGAATCGGTGAGATCTGGACAAATTAAACTTTAGAATTTTATTGGATTACCGTTGGAAATTTATTCCAAAAAAAAATTTAAAATTACTATTTGGTCTAAAGGAAATGAAATCAGATGTATTTTGGAGTTATTTGAGATATAATATTGTGATTATACTTCTGAAACAAACATATCAGACGGTATTTTAAAGAAATAAGTATTGGTATTAGATGATATTTTTTTACAATATTATGCATTTCTATAATGTTAAGTTTAAGTAAAAAAAGAATCAGGGCTTTTTTAATACAATCTTTGTGATTGGTATTTTTTTTTGCCCGCTGTAAAATGATGAATGCAATTGCTTTCACAATTTATAGTGAAATGCAATATATTCTGAAAACAGCAAAAATAAGGCAAAATTATTTTTTGGAAAAAATGTAAATATGTGTACTGTATTATAAAATGTTTTAAAAATATTAATACTTTTTTCTTTTTTTCCAGATAGATATAGAAAATTTTCGAAAACTACAAACATTTTTAAAACTATTTTTTAAAAAAACAAATGAATAAATATTTTTTCAGTGAGTATGGTAAGTCAATAATAATAATTGTAGTCTCTCAAGGACAATGTAATGTGATAAATGATTTTTAGTGTTTTTAAAAAAAAAAAAAAAAAAAGTACGCGCACCGTACGCGTACGGTAAAAAAAAATAAAAAAAGTTTTTAAAAACATATGTAAAAAAAAGATGAAAGATAAGGTTGGGTCTTAAAAGAACCGTTGTGTTCATGCAGGGACAGAGGAAAGGAAGCATGGGAAAATTATTCAAAGCGACAAATGTGCTGATCTATTTTGTTGTTCACTAGGGAAACACTGGTCTCCCTATGGCAAATTAGATCTTTACAAAATGTGCAATGAATATCAACCTTCCGAAATCGAGGGTTCATTTCCAGAGGGCCAGCAAAAGGAGATTCTCCCCCCACAGATGAAGGGCTCACCTGACCTGCAGAAGAAGGAGTCAGCCCTGCAGATGATGGTCCAGGCTGAGCTGCTGTGGATGTACTGGCTCGTCTTTCTGAAGAGTTACCTCCAAAAAGATGACCATGTGTCCTTCTGTGTACATCCTGGAGGTGTCTCTTCATGGTGTGATTCCCAAAGGAATACTTCCTGTCAGGATTACCTCTAGAAAGTACACGCTTACACAGCCTGCAAGTAACTAAGGGTGCATTCACCTTTTGCTGACCTTCAGGAAAAGTAAAATAATCCCATACATAAGAGGGCTTTTGTTTCCTCGCTCTCTGCCTCAAGACAGTGCTGCTAGTGCTAGCCTCACTCTCAGAAGAGCTCTGCTGTTCTGCCATCGTATCCCAAAGACAAACCAGCTCCTTCTCCCAAGGGATCACAAGCAGAAATGAGGGGAATGGGTGTGGTGTAGGAGAGTTCTAGAACTGAAAGTAGTTTCAACCAATCAAAAGTTGTGTTTCATGATCACATGACCTACCGTACGCTTACGGTACGCTTACGGTACGCTTACGGCAAAAGTGCGCATGCGCGTAAAAAAGACACGCGCTTGCGCGCATGCGCATAACAGTCACTACCCGACACTTCCGCGTAACGTGCGCGTGTGGCGTAAGCGCGCACGCGTCCCACGCGCAGTACGCGCGGCTACGCAAAGTGCGTAACTATACGCAAGCAGCGTAGATAGATTACGGACGTTGCATAAACCGTACGCTTACCGTGAGCTTACGGTACGCGTACTAAAAAATTTTTTTTTTTTTTTAAAAAGTACTGCAAATAAATTTTACATGTTTATTTTAAAAAATATATTTAAAAAAACATATTAAAGAATTTTAAAAATTTAATCATAGTCTTTATAAAAGGTAAGATAATTAAATTAAAAATATGTTAGAAAAAATAGAAGAAAAAAAAAAAAATTAGCATTTAAAAAACCTTGCAAATTCACTGAAAAAACCATGGGTTTCACACACGTTATAGTTAGGAATTAGCATTTAAAAAACCTTAGAAATTCAGTGAAAAAACCATAGGTTTCACACACGTTATAGTTAGGAATTAGCATTTAAAAAACCTTAGAAATTCAGTGAAAAAACCATAGGTTTCACACATGTTATAGTTAGCTGGACATTTTACTCGTAAAAAACCAATGAAATTGCCCCGTTATAGTTAGTTCAGCTAACTATAACTCGCGCGCCCGCAATGCACTGCTGATGACGTCACATATTACATCACTCATGACATGGTCAGTGACATCACTCATGACATCACTGATGACATCTCAAATGACATCACTGATGACATCACTGATGACATCATCCTTGTGATAGAGTGGCAGACCTCCTCTCACCCTAATATAACCTTTGACACACACATTCAAAAAAAGAGACTAAAATTTTCAAAAACAATGGACATACCAATAACAGTTACAACAACCTCTTCAGTAATTCTAAGATCCACATACACATCCACTCATTCACCAACAGTCCAATACAGTCACTCATACATGTACTCACTCATCATATGTACTCATACACCTATACAACCTGTTACACAATGCCACTCATCCATAGAGTTACTCACACACATAGTCACTTATGCTAATAAAGAATCAAACATACATTTACTTGCATATACAGTTATACACACACCACCATACTTACTTCTACGGAAACTTACACATACTTAGTCTTTTAAACAATCACTTATAGAAA
This sequence comes from Triturus cristatus, assembly GCF_964204655.1. Taxonomy (NCBI): domain Eukaryota; kingdom Metazoa; phylum Chordata; class Amphibia; order Caudata; family Salamandridae; genus Triturus; species Triturus cristatus. Next base: position 1,102,924,221 of record NC_140582.1, on the reverse strand, counting down.
CACATACTTATTCATACAGGAACTCTTCCAATCTCTCACCCTTGCATATACTCACATATATACACCAATAGTCACATATACTAGTTTTAAACATATGTAGTTACTCATAAAGACACTATTGAGACAGTCATTCACTCACTAACACACCCATACACACACTCATCCACCCATGCAGTCCTGCACACATGCTCTGTTCAACACATACAAACAGTGAGTCACTCATTCATGCACCTATGCACTACGTAATACCCCCCACCGAACCATGCAGACACTCAGACTGATACTCAAAAAACCAACTAATAACCTATATAGACACCCATGTAGCTACTCACCAACCCATGCAGCCACTTATACACAAAGTGAGAGACTGATACAGATATATACATATTTAAACATTACTCACTAAAACATGTATTCACTATGATACACTTAATCAGTCAGTTAAACAATCAATTTTTCAAAAACAAATCATCCATTTAGACACTTATATACCCATTTATTCTTCCATCGACCTTGAGATATACATATATAAAACATATTTAATTTTCAGAAAAACACACATTCACTGGATGATGTCATCAGTGATGTCATCAGTGATGTCATTTGAGATGTCATCAGTGATGTCATGAGTGATGTCACTGACCATGTCATGAGTGATGTAATATGTGACGTCATCAGCAGTGCATTGCGGGCGCGCGAGTTATAGTTAGCTGAACTAACTATAACGGGGCAATTTCATTGGTTTTTTACGAGTAAAATGTCCAGCTAACTATAACATGTGTGAAACCTATGGTTTTTTCACTGAATTTCTAAGGTTTTTTAAATGCTAATTCCTAACTATAACGCGTGTGAAACCTATGGTTTTTTCACTGAATTTCTAAGGTTTTTTAAATGCTAATTCCTAACTATAACGTGTGTGAAACCCATGGTTTTTTCAGTGAATATATATATATATATATATATATATATATATATATATATATATTTATTCACTGAAAAAAACATAGGTTTCAGACATGTTATAGTTAGGAATTAGCATTTAAAAAACCTTAGAAATTCACTGAAAAAACCCTAGGTTTCAGGGGTGTTATAGTTAGCTGGACAGTTCACTCGTACAAAACCAATGAAATTCCTTTGTTATAGTTAGCTACCTTTTTGCCAAATTTGGTGTAATTCCGTTCGGTTTCTATGGAAAATAGCATGGGGAAAACATGTTTTGGGACCCCCTTTTTTCTCAGCCCCCACTTGATGAATCACCGCAAGACTTTATGGATGGGAGTGGACCGGAGCTGGCCAAAAGTTTTGAAAATTTAGCGAAGGTTCGTCAACCGGCGCCAAAGTTATTGGGAATAGAATGTTGTGGATTTCCTATGGAAAATAGGTCCTAACTATAACTACCTACTGGCGACCGCCAGTAGGTAATATAATAACATTCAGCAGTAGCCATATTCCAGGACAGTGAGATGACAATGCTCTACTATTGCTTTATGGGAGTGGGAGTCCCGGAATAGTCTGTTAATGATGTATGGCGAAGTCTAGGCTGTGTGTCCTGTCTATTTTGAGCTTCACGCACTGCCGCACGAGGCCTGGATAATGGTTTTTCTGCTTTGAAACTGAGTTGCTGCACACCATGGTATTGTTTGCATTTTGCATGTCGATGAACTGACAGGAGTGATGAATTAGTTTCCTTCAGCAGCCATTAGGCTGGCAGAATGTTTATGTTCATCTTGCAGCTTCGCTCTTCTAAATGACTCTCAGTACATCCAGCCCAATGATAACTGATAACTTTTAACATTATAGGGACGATTCCGATTCCGGCCGCAAAACGTACCGACTGACTCGGACCCGGAACGGAGACCGACCGAAACGGACCGACGCCATACGACCCGTGCAGTACGATGCAACGCGTGTGAATTACAACTGACACGTACGGAATACAAGCCGTGGAACCGAGCCGTAGGGAAAACAGTGATTTGGCCAGAAAACCGACGCGAGTTGCACCGACCGACACGTACCAGGAATGGACCCGACCGACACGTACCCACGATGTCCGATCCGTGCAGTAAGATGCAATGCATGTAAACCCAGTCCGACTCACACGGAGCCCAAGCTGCATGACCGACACACACAGAAAACAGAGACCTCAAGCAATAGAGACCTCCTCGACCGACGCGTCACGTGCCAACATCAGCGTCCGTCTCGGTCAGAAGAACGTCTCCTTCATGCCTAGAAAACCCAAAGGAAAAAATACAAAAAAAGGACCAGACAAGCAATGACAAAGTCAAAAAATGTAAAAAAAAAAACCTGGATCAAAGACACACCCACAACTCCACCTATATAAAGGACATCAATCACTACCATGATCCTTTGCAAATAGAAGACAACAGCCAGCAGAAAACACCATCACACAGCAACCACAGACACACTCACAGCTCACCCATCACACAACTTTCACACCATTAGCACCTCACCAAAAGCACACACACATACAGCTAGCAAAACCAACACTAACCCACCCTCACTTGCACCCTCACACACACATCACTCACCACCACAACCCATCACCATGCCCCCAAAGAAGAATCCAAAGTTCACAGATGATGAGTTAGAAGTGCTGGTAGACGAGATCATCAGAGTAGAGCCACATTTGTTTGGTACATTGGTCCAAAGGACCTCCATGTCACAGAAAACAAAGATGTGGGCGAGGATTGTGGACAAGGTGAACGCACAAGCACCAACGTTGAACACAAAGGACAATATCCTGAACAGGTGGTATGACGTGCGCAGGAGGGTCAAGAAACTCATCGAGAAAGATCAAGCCTTGAGTCAGCGCACTGGTGGTGGCCCTCCTGCCAAACCAGTATACTTTAGGACCTGGGAGGAGAAGTTGTGGGACATCCTTCCACCAGAGAGCATCCATGGTCTAGCATATATACCATAGCCTGGTGAGTACATAACCAACATACTCAATATTGTGTGGCAAGGGGACAATTAAACCATGCACCGTTAGCAAAGACATAGTAAACAATAGATAATCATCCCAAGATGTGTATGCTAGTCAGACAAACACAATACCTACCATCTCATAGTGACTTGGAACTGTGTCATGACCTACAAACAAATAGAGCAAGGCAGTGGCACAAAGCCAAATAAACACTGTCAGGCAGTTTGCCACCACAAACACACTACCTCACAGTGCAGCTGACTGACAGGAAGGAATATTGTGTAAGCAGGTGAAGTGAGTGTATCCAAAAGTGTGATAGGGTTTGTAGTCACAGATAATGCTCTCCCTCCAAATTGGCCCATCAAGACCTCTCTGAACCATGCCCACATGACAGGGAGTGGAAAATGACTGACGAGATGGCTGACACTGGGTCCTGCTGTGGGGAGCACAAGGGCTTGTGCGCCAATCAGAAGCAGGGCACCACTGACTGATATCCTGAAAGACAACTTGCACGCCCTCCAATGGAAGCACGTTTCATGGTGGGATATCTGGCCGGGTGGGAAGGAGGACTGACAGCTCTGACCATACTTAGCAGCATGTGGAGACACACACACCCCTTAACACAAACTCCACACAACTCACCATGTAGAATGCATTGACTCACACGGTAGTGAAATATCCGCCAAAGATACACTGTACTGGGTGCTGCTGTGTGAAGCACAGGGGCTCTCTTTGGACTTGTAGCCAAACAAACACAAGGACTTCACAGTCAGCCATCTTGCCATTGCTGTCACACCCCCTCAAGTATGGGCATGCTGGGAAGGGGGTGTAGCCTAGAGCATGATGGGAGTTGCAGTCACAGACAATCCCCACCCACCCACATGGCCCAGCAAGCTCACACTGAACCATGTTCGCCTCACAGGGAGTGGGAATGGACTGACAAGATGTCTGACACTGGGCCTGAGAAATTATGTGGCTGACAATCACACATATGCACTGGCCAAACAAAACACGGTTGCACACACAGCCATTGCAACCATATGTTCAAACTCATTGTCTGGGGATGCAGTGTCCAGGGGTGCCCCCTGGCCGGGCTGGGGAGGTGTGTCTTGCAGATGACAAGTGTGGAGAGCCATATTTGGTACATTGCACAAAACACACAGGAACTCACATATACATTATTGACAGGGGACATCTGACAGTGAATGGAATGGACACACCAATATAGCCGACACCATAGCATGGTCTCATTCACACTCGGTGCTGTTGTGAGATGCATTCCACTCCTACATCGTGCTGAAACATATGCATCCTTCACACAACACACCACTCACTGACATAGACACTGTAGACACAAGGTCTAACCTGGACTGCATTGGAGGAGACATGCTACTCACAGCAGCCAAACTGCAACATACACACCACCGGCACTCACTGTCATGAGCATTGAAAAGCCAGTGTGCTACCTTGCCCAATCCATGTCACCATGGAGAACATTGACAAGTCAAATCACATATGCACGTACAAAACTCAGCACCAGACTCATTAACAAGGTTGACATCAACAATTGTATGAAATGAGATGGGAACTAGGAACACTATAAAAAAAAACTTCCTCCAAAGAGATCACAGCCATACCGGACTGTGACCATGTCGTACCAATACACCAATGTGGCACACAAAGACTAGCAAAATCTGCTTCCACACATGCCCCAATCTTCCAACATATCCTCAGTGGAATAACACGTATGTCCTTGTTAAAGCTCACATGTGTACAGGGATGACACACCTGTGTCAGCAACGTGATGGCCCTTGAGTAGTAATGGTCATGTACAGACAAATCTATACATGAGCTGGGCATGCACACACTTCGACATGCACATTGAAATGTTTCATTTTGGCTGGGCAATGTGCAACAACAATATCAATCTCTGTCCATGACAACCCTGGACAAAGTAGTGCACAGGCAGGCATCCGGACGTACAGTAGAAAATGTCATGTATGTGAACCATTGATGCCTGTAGAAACCTAACTTACATTGTGTGTCTCTTCCAAACACAGGTGGTGCTGGGGACACAGCACCAAATGACAGGGAGTCCCTGTCCCAGACTCTGGTGGACCCTCAGCTCTCTGGTGTGGATCTGTCTCTGTCCTCTTCGGATGACGATGAACAACCTGGCACCTTCGGTGTGAGTTATCATGCAGCATCAGCAGTACCAACATCTGCACCCCCTGTACCCATGCCTCCAGCATCTGGAAACAGACAGGGCACCCCCGCCAACACAGACAGACCAAGGCCTCAGAACACCGACAGCACAGGAATGCAGGACCCCCAGAAAGCTACAGACAACACCAGCAGCAACAACACCCAAGGGGTCCCAGTGTCACCTGCGCGTGACGCCACAGGTCCTGCCTGTGTGGGTAGGGGTGCTGGGAGGGGTGGGAGGCAGAGGGTGTGCCTTGCAGAGAGGTCTGGACTGCATGATGACCCCCAACTGGCATGCATCAAAGATGCGTACCAGGATAGCACTGGAGGATTTGGCCAGGTAGTGGGGATCCTCAAGGACATTCAACAGGAGCAGGCTGCCCACCATGCCCACATGGAGGCAAAGTGGGATGCACTTACTGCGGTGCATTGGGACATACTCCTATGCCTCCACCAGATCAGCACAAACATGTCCACACCTCCCTGTGTGGCCACAACATCTGTTGCCACACCATCTGCCAGTGCCACAGGGAGGGAGGATAACTCTGGCGGATAGTCCCCTGCATCGCAGACGCCAGCACCTGAGGATCCCCCCCAAGAAGATGAGGGGTCGTCTGAAGAAGGACAAGTGAGACGCAGATGTCCCTGCACATCCCCCAGGGCCTCTAAACCTGTTTGTGCGCAACCCATTCACCTTGTCGTATCTGACACAACTCACCTACATGAAATGGAGGGTTCATGTTGATCCAATTTAGCAGATGACTGTGGACTTTACTCTGGACATTTCAGACTCCAACACGTCCAACTCTACTGTGAACTTTGGATTCAAAACCCAATGTACAGCACCCACCATCCTGTGCAATATCCTCACACATGTTTATAAATAAACTCGCAGGTACACCATACTTGCCTCTGTTGCGATTCCAACTTGTCATGTGTCATGGAGATGTTGATCTGCTAAACAACACAGTGCATGCCAAATACTACAACAATGTGACCACCGTTATGTGAGTCATGGTGATGTGACACATGTGAGGGAGACACACCACTATGGCACCACAACACATACTCACCATGTCCATGTAACTCATCCCACACAATGATGTTGACCTGAAATACCTTGGTATGCACAGACACAACACCTATCCACAGTCAGTGGTAACAAGTCCACAGGTGGGGTAAGCAAATGTCAGTCAGATGTGGGAAGACAGACAACGCACCTAACTAAGCATAGCACAGGTTCATTACACATCAGCAACATGTTTATTCCACAATAGTTGCAAGGTAATTGTACGTTACAGTGGACACACGGTCACAAAGTGTCGGAGAATTGAAGTCCACGGGTGTGTGACACATCACTTGATGGGAATTCACAACTCCCACACTGGTGTTGGATTCTGGGTGTTGTGGGTCTGTGTTGACCAAACAAAAGGCAAAGTACCCTGGGAAGGACAGACACAAGACACAGTCAAAAGCACAGCAGAACAAGAGAGAAATGCAATACACATGCACAAAACATGTCACAAGAAACCTACACAGAAACAAGTTAGCAGTTCTACACTATTGTAGAGTACAGACCACCTGAATGGACACATCACTGCATACATCCAGTCAAGTGGCACACAGATACACTCAAACTGCAACAGAGCAGCCACAACACATTTCAGTCTAACTCCATACATTGACATAACAACCCTGTAAACTCACATTCAGGTGAAGAAGTTGTTGATGAGCTGTGTGTGGACGTCACCCTCATCATCATCATCACTGGCATCGTCTCCCAGGCCTGGATCCTCCACAGGTGGCGGAGGTAGGTCATCGTCATCCTGGATGAGAGGCAACTTCTTCCGCACTGCCATGTTGTGTAGCATGCAGCAGACAAGGATAATTTTGCACACCTTTGCAGGCTCATATGAGAGGGCCCCTCCGGTCTTGTCCAGGCAGCGGAAGCGGCTTTTCAGGAGACCAAATGTCCGCTCAATCACCCTCCTGCTCCGACCATGTGCCTCATTGTAGCGCATCTCGGCTGGTGTCACAGGGTTCCTGAGGGGGGCCAGCAACCACGGCATGTTGGGGTATCTGGAGTCACCTACACACAAACAATTGAACAATTAGCAGAGTTTGAATACAACATTGCCAAACACACACAATGGTAAACAGTCAATACAATCGACAAACCAGGCACGCTGGTCTTGCATCTGTGACATCAGCATTGCAATGCGATTACTCCTCATGATGTAGGCATTGTGCGCAGAACCGAGGAAACGTGCACACACATGTGTGATACACATGTCTGAAAGACATACCACCAGAGCATTGATGGAGTGGAAATGTTTCCTGTTCCGGTATGCCTGCTCATGTGCCTGTGGTGGTATCAGGGCCACATGTGTACCTTCAATAGATCCGATAACGTTCGGCATCGTCCCCAGTGTATAAAAGGCATCCTTTATTTCAGTGACGGGACCTGGGCTAGGAAACTTGATGTACAGGTCAAGGAAATGCAACATCCCCTCCAAGACATCGCGTAGCACATAACTAAACATAGTTTGCGACATACCACCAGCAGTAGCCACAGTGTACTGGAAGGTACCAGTAGCAAAGAAGTGCAGGGCTGCCATCACTTTCACCTCTGGTGTCAGTGCTGTAGGGTATGTCCGGCCAGGTAGTAGATGTGGCGCCAACTGCTCCGCCAACTCCTCAATCAGTGGCCTGATGAAGCGGTACTGTCAGATGCAGTCTCGTTCCTGCATGGTTTCAAGGTCTGGGAACGGTCTATGGACAGCTGGTGCCCTGCAGAACAGAGATGCACAAAGGAAGACTGTCGGTTCATCCACCCATGTGGCTATGACCAAGCAAAATATCACATGATACATCATGACAATACACAATGTACTGAGGTGTGTGCTGTTGGGCATGGACACATATGTCACCTACATGGCAATCACCTCACATCTCAAGTCCACATGTCCACATAAGTCCCATGTAGTGCAATGGCCAATCATTGGGCTGTGTCACCCTACCTATGTCCTGCTGTGACGTTATAAACACACACCACAGTGACAAGTGAGCATGTCTCCCAGGCATCACAGATCTTTGCCATGCAGATACCCAGGGTCCCTGTATTGCCACATGGACACTGGCATGACATGGCGTATCATGTACACGCCACAAGGCAACCGTGAATCCCACAGGTAGTGGCCACTGTTGGCTCTGCAGGCCCTACATGTACGTCTCATAGACACACACACAACATCAATGTTGATGCACAAACCACATGGATGTGGAGACTGTCTCCCATTGGGCACATTTGATCAGCCAAATCTGAGACACAACATGCACACAGACTGTGGGTGTACATCAGAATGGTGGCTACAGGTCTCACTGTGATGTACATGCCATCACCCCCAGGACTCAGGGTGTATGTGACATGTCCTAAACATATCCAACCTGAAACTGTGTCCATGACTCATGCCCATAACTGTACAGTTGCACATCACAGTGGTAATGTGCACAACACACAAAGGATTCTGTCCCCATGAACACGTGCACAGCCTGGGAGTGGCTGCACAAAAGTGCCACACAACAAACAAAATGTTGCCACCCCCAAACACACAGGGAATGCAGCCTTACATGTCATGGGACACTGTGTGGCCAATGCTGTAGTGTGGTAGGTGTGTACCTGAGTCCCTGGAAAGTAATTGTGTGTTGAAGCCGTTAAATTATCACACCAATGAGGCCTGACGTGGGTGACTATGCATATGCATTACACAGTTCAGGACCGAGCCGTGCGTACGCTTAGTCATTGACTGCAATGAGGCTCGACGCAGGTGACAATGGGTATGCATTGCACAGTTCAAGACCGAGCCGTGCGTACGCTTAGTCATTGACTGCAATGAGGTCCGACGCGGGTGACAATGGGTACGCATTGCACAGTTCAGGACCGAGCCATGCGTATGCTTAGCCATTGACTGCAATGAGGTCCTACGTGGGTGACTAACATGCATACGTGTCGGCCAGGCATGGTCCGAGACCGGCATACGCCTTGGCCATTGAATCGTATGGAGACGGGTGCATGTGTATTTTCAAACTACGCGTTGTACAGTCAGTTGACTGAGCCGGGCGCACCCATTGGCTCTGGACTGTCATGGAGACGGATGCAGATACAAAACTTGTACAAGTCGTGCACTAGAAATTTTGTTGGATGTCTACAACAATGTTGCAATTACTAGGGTTTTATGAAGGTGAAGATTTGAACGATGCGGAAGACGTGTACGAGTCGTACATTTCCATGGATTGGCCAGATTCATAGAATGCAACCATGTTGGACCTATCACTTGGGACACACGGCACAGAGTCTGCCTCTGCACCACAGATATAAGGCTGGCTGGCCCCCAGGGAGCTCACTTGCCTGCATTACATGCTACTGGACCGCATCCCTGCTACCACTGCTGCTGTCTCTGCATCCTCTGGCTACTGCAATGGCACTTACTCTGAAGAGGGCCCCAGCCTTCACTGAGGAGGAGAACCAGGCCCTGCTGGACGGGCTCCTTCCACAGTACAGCAAGCTGTATGGTAAATCAGGGGAGTAGGTGAGTGTGCAGTCCACTGCCCTCCTAATTGTGCATATTGTCTGACTAGCAGTACTAGCAGTGTGTACACCAGTGGCAAGCATACTCACTGAGTGCTTTTATCCCCCAAAGTGTGTAGGTACGTGTAATGAACAGGTGTTCTGCAGCTAAAGTGCATTTGTGCAAGCTTTCACTTCCCAGGCATTGTTAAAATATCAGACATGCCGTGCATTTGTCCTTTTCCATGGGTGCACTACCTGTGTAACTAATTTTCCTTTGTGATGACGACATGTATATCCAACTGTGTGCAGCAAAAATATGGGGCATGTGTGTTAACGGACTTTTAACTTTGTCATCCTCACAGGTTGATGCCAACCAGAAGCAGGAGATATGGCTGACCATCGCCCGGGCAGTTCGATCGGTGGGATCTACACCGGATCTGCAACTGCCAGAAGAGGTGGCAGAACCTTCAGGGCTGGACCTGGAGAATCGTTAGGGTCCAGCTGAAGCTGTCGCCTCCTCGCACCGGACACCGGACCCTGACCCCCCCACATGCACAGGATCCTGGCGGTGGTCTTCCCGGGCCTAGATGAGCATCTGAAGGCCAGACAGCAGCAAGGAGGGGGTAAGTCCATGCCTAATCTGTGTACTATGTCTGACATGCTAATTGAAGTCTTTTGGCCTAGTCACGCTTCCACATTACGTAGGTCTTGTAGTCCAATACTCATGTTCCTCAATTGTGTGATGCACCCTCCTCATCTGATCCACAGGTTTTGACCCGACAGTCTATTGCTTGTGTCACTAGAGCACTGTGTCCCTGCAGTCAGCTATGCTTCAGCTTCCGGACAGCATCTGTTACTGTTGTGTGTTTCATGGGTGGGTTAATTGTTTACACAATGCCTGAGATCTGACATGTGATCTGTGTGTGCCCTTGATATGTGTTCCAATTGCTGGTCTGACTCACCACACGTGGCTGGGGCTTTTCAAACAAACACATGCAGCAGGGGACTCCAATTTGTGTGCCTTAGGAGTATGAATAGCAAGTGTGTCACACTTGCTTAGCCACCTGACTACTGTCCAGGGCTAAACACTGTTTCACGTAGACCTGGGCAGTCATGCCTACTCAAGGGCATTTAGAAACACTCTGTAATCCCACTCCTGTGTATCAACTTACAGGTTGTGCTTAGTGACATGTGCCTTCAGGTGTCTGCCTCTGTGTCATTGTGGTGTGGCTTCCTTTTCCGTACAACTGTGGTGTTCATGAGTTTGAGGGTCAGCAGGACATCTGAGATGTGACTATGAGAGACAAGACCTGTGTGACATATAGGTGTTTGATAACTTGACAGTGCACAATGGTGTATGCAACTGTGCACTACAGGCAGCTGTGTTACATGCACAGCAGACTGTGATGTGCTAATGTACAGGGAGTTGTGTTTGCAGAGACTCATATGTCTGTTGTGTATGATGTGGGGTCTTCTGGATCCGGGATATGTTGATTGCAGGGGATGGGAAAGTGCAATTGTCAGCTGCAGAATTTGCTTTACCCATGAGCTATGATTGTGACACAGTGCATACTGCTGTTGTCTGGATGGCCTGCTCCTGTGACAGGAGACAGTGTTGACTGACTTTCCAGGTATGCCAGTGCCATGGCATTTAACTTGCTATGAGTGATCCTGCTTTGTGTTCAAATGTGCTCCATGCACCTCATTGTGGCATTGACTATCAGGACATGAGAACATCATAGTGTGTGTTGCTGGCATGCATCACAAGCATATGAAATGAGACTCTGCCTATCCCTTCATCCTGACACCTGTACTGAGTCAGTGACAAGAGATGTGATGTGTGTATAGTGACATACTCCTACATGTTCACTTGCATGTCCAACAAATGTGTAGGTGGTGAATGTCAGCACATTGGGGTATTAGCATCCAACATACAACAGTCGGCGTACTTTGAGCAGTGTTCACTTGATGATGCCAGGGCTTGCCCTGCGATGTGATGTACTCATTGTAGTGTGTGCAGTCAGTGCAGGTGACTGATGTTGTTCTCTTTTTTCCTAATTCTATCCAGATACATCCACGGCCACAGGAGGGGACAGCTCCATGGACCAGGAGGAGCCACAGAGCCTGACTGGGACAGAAGGCAAGGAGTCGGAGGGACCCAGTGGCACAGAGGGCCAGTGGAGCCACACCGTGGAGTCCTCAGCAACATCCACCCCAGCTGAGGGCAACAGCAACTCAGAGGATGACCCTCTTGTGGAGGCGGATGTCAGCAGCCACCAAACCCCAGCTAGTGAGGCTGTCCCCATCCCCGCTCCCACCACCAACATCACCACCCTCCCATCGGATCCCAGCCCAGAGGTCCCGTGGAGGCTCCCGTGTTCGGGAGCATGTCTCCTTTGTGCCAGGCACCACACCCCCTGCCCCTGTGTCCCCTGTTGCCCTGAGTGAGGAGTCTGTGGACTTGCTTCGAGAGATCCATGTACGGCAGACATCAATGCTGAGTATCCTCCATGCACACACCAGTCTGTTTACTCAACTGGTGTCGTTCATGGTGGGCATTTCATTGGGCATGTCTGCCCTACAGAGGACCAATAAGTCTGTGGCCTCCTCCCTGATGGCAGCAGTGTCCCTCCTCTAACAGTCCCGCACCCCTCCTACCCCTGCACCACCCACGATTCCTAGCACCCTACCTGTCCCAAGCACACAGACACCTGCACAGTCTCACAAAACCACAGACACGGGCAGCACACAAACACCCAAACCAAGGGCTAGATGTGCACACAAGCAAGCGCAGGGGACTGATACCACACTCACAGGGGATGGTTTGCAGACACACACACAGTCATCCACAACCACTCTGCAGTCCTCCGATACCTCTCCCTCCCAGCCCCCTTCCCTTGCCTCACCTGCAACCGCATCTCCACAGAAGCTTTTCCTCTGCGACCTTGGCCTCTTCCTCACTGACCCAGCAGATCCAGCTTACAAGGGTAAGAGGAAGTCCCCCCACACAGAGGGGAGTGCCCCTCATACCCAGACACCCTCCTCCAGGCACAGACTGAGGCCCCCACCCGCAAGTCACCCCAGAGCTGGAAGAGCAAGACCCCGCCCCACAGCTCCACGACAAAGTCTCCGTCCTCCAACCCCCAGGCCACCACTCCACAGGTTCCCCCACCTCACCCTGCCCCCGGTTCCCACAGATACACCATTCCCAAAAGCTGAGGCCCTCCCCCCTACCACTTGCTCTTCCACCCCCGGTCAGACAGTTTGTGCCACTGATGTGGGGACAGTGTCCCCCCCTACTGTCCTGCCTACCTCACCTGAACCCCATTCCTTCCCATTGAGTTAGGCACTGCAGTGGAGTCCACGACCACCCCGTCTGACTTGGGCACTGCAGTGAGGACCCAGTCCACTCCATCTGACCTGCCCACTGCAGTTGTGCCAGCTAAATGGGTGTGTCATGATTAACAATTTGTCGACATCTCTGTAAACATTTCATTTGCATGGTCACATCTGTGGCTTGCACACATGCACATATGATGTGCTTCACATTGTATATTTTGTCTATTTCCATGACTGTGGGCGCATCTCTACTGGACATGTAAGTGTGGGCATCATTGGTGTACGAGAAACTAGGTCCTTTGTGCAACTTGCTGGACATATGTATTGAGTATGTGCACATGAATTAAGGGAGACTCCCGTATCCAGGCTGTTGTGACCAGAGCCTTTATTGTGTGGTAACTGATGGCTGACTGACCAAGTGTTCTGCTGACGTGTCTGAGACCTGCTGGGACTATGTTTGGCACAGCTGAGCTTCCACAGGAGTTGAGTCCCCTCAAGTAAGTGTGTTGTTCCGTGACATTGCCTGGGCCCATGTTGTGTGTTGTGTGGGCATGTGTGTGTGTACACATCCCTTTTCACACACAGGCCCTTGATATGTTTCTGTTGTTGATGCTTGCTGAGTGGTACGGTGTTCATCCCACAACTTTGCCATGGGCTACCAAATGTGTGGGTGCATGACACACTACTGTTAATTGGTGTTTTATCATTGGGATTTGTCTGTTCTGAGTGGTGATGATGTGGTCAGATGCAGATGGGACACAGTCAGGGGTTCCCAAGGCATTTGTTTGTTCACAATATCATGTAGTTGTCCCTAGGTGGTACCTTTCAGTGATTGAGACATGTTTATGTGTGTGTGACTGATCCCACGTGTCCGGTTCAGGGCTGCAATGTTTGCAGGTGTCAGCATGTGTGCCTTGTGGTTCTCCTTGGCTTCTGCATTGTCCTGGGACTGTGGCAGGTATTGGGAAGGTTACGTGAGCTTTGACGTCATGGCCATGTACCGCATACTGTGCAGTATGTTTGTCATTCACCAGGGTTGTAAACTGTCCTTGTGTGATGAGTCTGTGCACCTCAGTTCCTCCCAACATTACTGTGTTTGTCATGGGTGCATGTGCAATGTCACCTGTCCATGTGGGCTTCACAGATGCAAATTGGTGCAGTTCAGAGTGTGTGGTGTTGAGGGTGGACTGATGTAAATCTTTGCATGGATCGGTCCCTAGCACCCGTTTGTCCATGGATGACGGCCCATGCTGAGTGATTTGTGTTTGTGTAGGTGTGATGTACGTTTGTGGCACAGGACACATGTCTGGGCTTCTCAGTTTGTATGACATCTACCTTTGTCAGCACAGTGGACTTGTCATGCATGCTTGTGTCACCCCAATGTCTGGTCCCTGGGGGTAGTGCTGTTGTGTGTCAGTCTCTTGCTGTGTTAGTTGCTGTTCATTCCAGCTTGTGTCACATGTGTCTGTTGTGCTTCCTCTCATCTCACAATGCCTGATTGCCCACTAAGGGGGGACCATTGATGGTTTAGTTTTATATGGCACTGTGTCCACATCTGTCTCATGGTGGTTCATCCCCCCTCATGTGTTGTGTAGTTGCCTGGGGATACTGAGACACACACACACACACATGTTGTGTCAGATGTGCAGTGTGAGTTTGCCTGTTTGTGTTTGTGCATCTGCACCAGTGCATTGGTATTGCTGTTGTGGGCCATTGTATAGATGTTGTTTTTGTGATTTACCCTGCTGTCCCTGTGAGTCATATCACATAATTCTGCACTTTCATCCTAGTTGTTAGGTCCCATTGCTGGCATGGAATGGAAGTTTGTGACCTGACACCTACAGTCTACACAGGTTATTTTGATTTGTGTGTCTATTTTCGAGATGTGTGTATGCTTTGTGATGGCCACTTCTGCTTTTGTGTCATTGTACAGTGTATGCATTGTCAGCCCCCATGGGTGGTGCTTGTCTGCACATGGCCGAGAGTATGTTAGGTTTTTACAGCACTGTTAGCCACACCACATCTCTGTGGGTATGGAACACAACCACTACTTTGCCCCAAAAGTGTTCATGTGTTGGGACCAGAAATCATACATGCTGTTTGGCATTAGCTGCTTTGACCATGATGACACTTACCTTTTAGTCACTGTGATGAGGGGGGTTTTCGACCCCATCACCACAATGCTCAACATTTGCTGCAGTTTGGAACCACACACTTAACTTTTGTTCTACACAGTGAGGGGGTGTTATTTTTACATTGACACAGTGCTAGTGATGCTTGCCTTGTGTAGGCCACACTCAGGTTTTGGGCACACATGTGATGGTAGTTACATTGTATGTTTGAAGTCATAATCACTGTTGTGGGTATTTGTCACAGACTACACACTGTTGTCATGATGTTAGGGGGATGTATTTTGCTGATATACCTAATGTTGGTGTATGATGGATGTGTGGCGCATCACCCATCCTATGAGTGGGGGTGGCAGTAGTGATGGGCAACATAGGCCCTATGGGTGGGGGTGGCAGTAGTGATGGGCAACATAAGCCCTATGGGTGGGGGTGGCAGGAGTGCTGGGCAACATAAGTCCTATGAGTGGG
Source organism: Triturus cristatus (assembly GCF_964204655.1). Lineage (NCBI taxonomy): Eukaryota > Metazoa > Chordata > Amphibia > Caudata > Salamandridae > Triturus > Triturus cristatus. The sequence continues at coordinate 1,102,908,566 of NC_140582.1, read as the reverse complement.
GTGGGAGGAGTGCTGGGCAACAGGTCCCCTATGAGTGAGGGTGGCAGTAGTGATGGGCAACATAAGCCCTATGAGTGGGGGTGGCAGTAGTGATGGGCAACATAAGCTCTATGGGTGGGGTGGTAGTAGTGATGGGCAACAGGTCCCCTATGGGTGGGGGTGGCAGTAGTGATGGGCAACAGGTCCCCTATGGGTGGGGTTGGCAGGAGTGCTGGGCAACATAAGCCCTATGAGTGGGGGTGGCAGGAGTGCTGGGCAACAGGTCCCCTATGGGTGGGGGTGGCAGTAGTGATGTTCAACATAAGCCCTATGAGTTGGGGTGGCTGTAGTGATGGGCAACATAAGCCCTATGGGTAGGGGTGGCAGTAGTGATGGGCAACAGGTCCCCTATGGGTGGGGGTGGCAGTAGTGATGGGCAACATAATCCCTATGGGTGGGGGTGGCAGGAGTGCTGGGCAACAGGTCCCCTATGGGTGGGGGTGGCAGGAGTGCTGGGCAACAGGTCCCCTATGGGTGGGGGTGGCAGTAGCGATGAGCAACATAAGCCCTATGAGTGGGGGTGGCGGCAGTGATGGGCAACATAAGCCCTATGGGTGGGGGTGGCAGTAGTGATGGGCAACAGGTCACCTATGGGTGGGGGTGGCAGTAGTGATGGGCAACAGGTCCCCTATAGATGGGGGTGGCAGTATTGATGGGCAACATAGGGCCTTTGAGTGGGGGTGGTAGTGGTGCTGGCCATTCAACCCCTATGGTGGCCTGGTGCTAGTGGCCAGGATATGGATCCCCTGTGTGTGTGTGACATTTTGCGGGTACGTGTCGTTTGTTTGTGTGGTGGGAGTCTGACTTACCATCTGCGCCGTCCGCGTCTGTTCCTGATCTGGTTATAGATGTAGAGTACTGTTATGACCTGCGCGATGGGATTCATGATGTATTCGTCACGTAAACGCTGCTTGTTGCTCCCTCTCGTACCCGTTGCAAGGTGGTCCATCTCGTAGCCGTGGATTGAGTTCTGGCGCAAATAGTACCTGATATGCTTCTTTTCTGGATGCTGTGACGTGCCGTATGTGGCGACCCGTCCGGCACGTATGATAGGCGCATCGTACTTGTCCGGCCAGAAACTGCTATGGATACTGCTTTCGGGCGACTCGGTTCGGCTTTCAGAGGTACAGCTTGGATGGAGAATGAAGCTTGAATCACAGCCTACGTGTCGGTCGGATTTTTGTCAGTTATGCGCATCGTACTTCATCGCCCGGACAGACCGGCTCCGGGTACGAGTCGGTCGCAAGGTAAGGCTACGAACAGCTGACGGAGAGCTGTCTGACCCGGATCAGAATCGACCCCATAGTGTATTTATATACAAGATACAGTAGGTGATTGACGCCATGAAAGTTCAGAATGAAAGGGTTGCAATGTATTTTAAATGCTGCGTTATATATTTTTAATGTGGACACATTCGCATCTTTAGTACAATATGTTGGTTGCACTAAGCAGTTTTATTAATTTGGAACTTTTCTATGATTGGTTCAGCAGCATGCGCAGTATGTTTTCCATTTCCATGCATTAGGCATAATATATATTCAATGCACAACATGGCGTCTGTTAGGATGATGAAGGCTGTCAAAGCCGAAACGCCTCTCTCCTTCACATGCTGGGTGCTGAGGGGCCCTTTTAATTAAAAGAAGCAGTAATCATACAACCCTCATGTACGTGCCTTTTTTCTGTTGGAGTAAGGATTGTGTGCAATATATATATATATATATATATATATATATATTCACTGAAAAAACCATAGGTTTCAGGGGCGTTATAGTTAGCTGGACTTTTCACTCGTACAAAACCATTGAAATTCCCCCATTATAGTTAGTTCAGCTAACTATAACTCGCGCGCCCGCAATGCACTGCTGATGACGTCACATATTACATCACTCATGACATGGTCAGTGACATCACTCATGACATCACTGATGACATCACTGATGACATCTCAAATGACATCACTGATGACATCACTGATGACATCATCCAGTGAATGTGTGTTTTTCTGAAAATTACATATGTTTTATATATGTATATCTCAAGGTCGATGGAAGAATAAATGGGTATATAAGTGTCTAAATGGATGATTTGTTTTTGAAAAATAGATTGTATAACTGACTGATTAAGTGTATCTTAGTGAATACATGGCTTAGTGAGTAATGTTTAAATATGTAAATATCTGTATCAGTCTCTCACTTTGTGTATAAGTGGCTGCATGGTTTGGTGAGTAGCTACATGAGTGTCTATATAGGTTATTAGTTGGTTTTTTGAGTATCAGAATGAGTGTCTGAGTGTCTGTATGGTTTGGTGGGGGTATTACGTAGTGCATACGTGCATGAATGAGTGACTCACTGTTTGTATGTGTTGAAGACAGCATGTGTGCAGGACTGCATTGGTGGATGAGTGTGTGTATGGGTGTGTTAGTGAGTGAATGACTGTCTCAATAGTGTCTTTATGAGTAACTACATATGTTTTAAACTAGTATATGTGACTATTGGTGTATATAAGTGAGTATATGTGAGAGTGAGAGATTGAAAGAGTTCCTGTATGAACAAGTATGTGTTTCTATAGGTGATTGTTTAAAAGACTAAGTATGTGTAAGTTTCTGTAGAAGTAAGTGTGGTGGTGTGTGTATAACTGTATATGCAAGTAAATGGATGTTTGATTCTTTATTAGCATGAGTGACTATGTGTGTGAGTAACTCTATGGATGAGTGGCATTGTGTAACAGGATGTATAGGTGTATGAGTATATATGATGAGTGAGTACATGTATGAGTGACTGTATAGGACTGTTGGTGAATGAGTGGATGTGTATGTGGATCTTAGAATTACTGAATAGGTTGTTGTAACTGATATTGGTATGTCCATTGTTTTGAAAATTTTTGTTTCTATTTTTGAATGTGTGTATCAAAGGTTATATTAGGGGGAGAGGAGGTCTGCCACTCTATCACAAAGATGATGTCATCAGGGATGTCATTTGAGATGTCATCAGTGATGTCATGAGTGATGTCACTGACCATGTCATGAGTGATGTAATATGTAACGTCATCAGCAGTGCATTGCAGGCGCGCGAGTTATAGTTAGCTGAACTAACTATAACGGGGGAATTTCAATGGTTTTGTACGAGTGAAAAGTCCAGCTAACTATAACGCCCCTGAAACCTTTGGTTTTTTCAGTGAATATATATATATATATATATATATATATATATATTACCTACTGGCGGTCGCCAGTAGGTAGTTATAGTTAGGACCACGTTTCCATAGGAAATCCGCAACATTCTATTTTGAATAACTTTGGCGCCGGTCGACGAATCCTCGCGAATTTTTCAAAATAGGTGGGGCGTTGAGCTCCGCTCCTACCCTGAAAGTCTCGGGGGGATTCGTGAAGCGGGGGCTGAGATAAAAGGGGGGTCCCAAAACGCGTTTTTCCCATGCATTTTTCCATAGGACCTTTAGACACAGCTACAGCCCGAACGGCTGAACAGAATTACTTGAAATTTGGCAGAGAGGTAGTCCTCAGGTCAAGGAAGTGCCTTTTGTAGGTTTGGTGTAAATCTGTTCAGTAGATTCTGAGAAAATAGCCTTTAAATCAATATATATATCTGAGCCAGCTTACGGTGCGCTTACGGTGCGCTTACCGTACGCGTACGGTGGTGTGCGCGAGCGCGATTTTGATTGGCTCTTAGCTCTTAGTAAACATTCGAATCGGTCAAAACCAGGAAGCGGCGGCCGCCATTTTCTCTCTCGCTCCCTGAGTTGGGCAGCAAAAACGAACCCCAAAAATGTGTAAAGAGGCAGTTTCATGAGATCCTAACCACCCAGCATTGATACAGGGGTCCCCAAACAACCCCCAAGCCCCAAAAAAATGTTGTTGTTTTTTTCGGAAAATCGCCGATTACGCTTACGGTAAAAATTATAAAAATAATAAAATTATCCACATTCCCCCTACCCCGTGTGGAAATGGAGCCCGAAGGGCACCATTTGTGCATGGCATATTACAGCTATGAATTTAACCAAGAAAACATTTCACAAAGATGCGCATAATATGTCCCCCATGGGCGCACGGTGCGCGAAGCGCATCGTGCGTACATGGCCCATCCCGCTTAACGTGGGCACGCGGTGCGCGCAGAGCACCGCGTGACCACCGTGCGTGCACAGCACTAACTGCGTAAAGTGGGCACGCGGTGCGCGAAGCGCACCGCGTGCTCACTGTGCGCGCACGGTGCGCGAAGCGCACCGTGCGCGCACGGAACGAACTGCGTTAACTGGGCGCGCACGCCACGAATGGCGTAAAGTAACTTAGCATTTAAAAAACCGTACAAATTCACAAAAAAACCATAGGTTTCACACACGTTATAGTTAGGAATTAGCATTTAAAAAACCTTGCAAATTCACTGAAAAAACCATAGGTTTCACACGTTATAGTTAGCTGTACATTTCACTCGTAAAAAACCAATGAAATTCCCGCGTTATAGTTAGTGCAGGCAACTATAACTCACGCGACCGCAATCTTCTGCTGATGACATATGTGTCTTTATGAAAAAAAAATATTTGTAATATATGTATAGCTAAAATTTAATGGAAGAAGACATGGGCAAATAAGTGTCGAAATACAGTATTAGCATTAGCAGAGGATTGCGGTCGCGTGAGTTATAGTTGCCTGCACTAACTATAACGCGGGAATTTCATTGGTTTTTTACGAGTGAAATGTACAGCTAACTATAACATGTGTGAAACCTATGGTTTTTTCAGTGAATATATATATATATACATATATATATATATATATATATATATATATTGCACACAATCCTTACTCCAACAGGAAAAAGGCACGTACATGAGGGTTGTATGATTACTGCTTCTTTTAATTAAAAGGGCCCCTCAGCACCCAGCATGTGAAGGAGAGAGGCGTTTCGGCTTTGACAGCCTTCATCAACCTAACAGACGCCATGTTGTGCATTGAATATATATTATGCCTAATGCATGGAAATGGAAAACATACTGCGCATGCTGCTGAACCAATCATAGAAAAGTTCCAAATTAATAAAACTGCTTAGTGCAACCAACATATTGTACTAAAAATGCGAATGTGTCCACATTAAAAATATATAACGCAGCGTTTAAAATACATTGCAACCCTTTCATTCTGAACTTTCATTGCGTCAATCACCTACTGTATCTTGTATATAAATACACTATGGGGTCGATTCCGATCCAGGTCAGACAGCTCTCCGTCAGCTGTTCGTAGCCTTACCTTGCGACAGACTCGTACCCGGAGCCGGTCTGTCCGGGCGATGAAGTACGATGCGCATAACTGACAAAAATCCGACCGACATGTTGGCTGTGATTCAAGCTTCATTCTCCATCCAAGCTGTACCTCCGAAAGCCGCCCGAAAGCAGTATCTATAGCAGTTTCTGGCCGGACAAGTACAATGCGCCCATCATACGTGCCGGACAGGTCGCCACATACGGCAAGTCACAGCATCCAGAAAAGAAGCATATCAGGTATGATTTGCGCCAGAACTCAATCCACGGCTACCAGATGGACCAGCTTGCAACAGGTACAAGAGGGAGCAACAAGCAGCGTTTACGTGACGAATACATCATGAATCCCATCGCGCAGGTCATACCAGTACTCTCCATCTATAACCAGATCAGGAACAGACGCGGACGGCGCAGACGGTAAGTCAGACTCCCACCACACAAACAAACCACACGTACCTGCAAAATGTCACACACACACAGGGGATCCGTATCCTGGCCACTAGCAACAGGCCACCATAGAGGTTGAATGGCCAGCACCACTACCACCCCCACTCATAGGCCCTATGTTGCCCATCAATACTGCCACCCCCACCCATAGGGGACCTGTTGCCCATCACTACTGCCACCCCCACCCATAGGTCTTATGTTGCCCATCACTGCCGCCACGCCCAATCATAGGGCCTATGTTGCTCATCACTACTGCCACCCCCACCCATAGGGGACCTGTTGCCCAGCACTCCTGCCACCCCCACTCATAGCACTTATGTTGCCCAGCACTCCTGCCACCCCCACCCATAGGGGACCTGTTGCCCAGCGCTCCTGCCACCCCCACCCATAGGGCTTATGTTGCCCATCACTACTGCACCCCCACCCATAGGGGACCTGTTGCCCATCACTGCTGCCACCCCTACCCATAGGGCTTATGTTGCCCATCACTACAGCCACCCCCACACATAGGGCTTATGTTGAACATCACTACTGCCACCCCCACCCATAGGGGACCTGTTGCCCAGCACTCCTGCCACCCCCACTAATAGGGCTTATGTTGCCCAGCACTCCTGCCACCCCCACCCATAGGGGACCTGTTGCCCATCACTACTGCCACCCCCACCCATAGGGGACCTGTTGCCCATCACTACTACCACCCCCACTCATAGAGCTTATGTTGCCCATCACTACTGCCACCCCCACTCATAGGGCTTATGTTGCCCATCACTACTGCCACCCTCACTCATAGGGGAACTGTTGCCCAGCACTCCTGCCACCCCCACTCATAGGACTTATGTTGCCCAGCACTCCTGCCACCCCCACCCATAGGGCTTATGTTGCCCATCACTACTGCCACCCCCACCCATAGGGCCTATGTTGCCCATCACTACTGCCACCCCCACTCATAGGATGGGTGATGCGCCACACATCCATCATACACCAACATTAGGTATGTCAGCAAAATACATCCCCCTAACATCATGACAACAGTGTGTAGTCTGTGACAAATACCCACAACAGTGATTATGACTCCAAACATACAATGTAACTACCATCACATGTGTGACCAAAACCTGAGTGTGGCCTACACAAGGCAAGCATCACTAGCACTGTGTCAATGTAAAAATAACACCCCCTCACTGTGTAGAACAAAAGTTAAGTGTGTGGTTCCAAACTGCAGCAAATGTTGAGCATTTTGGTGATGGGGTCGAAAACCCCCCTCATCACAGTGACTAAAAAGGTAAGTGTCATCATGGTCAAAGCAACAAATGCCAAACAGCATGTATGATTTCTGGTCCCAACTCATGAACACTTTTGGGGCAAAGTTGTGGTTGTGTTCCATACCTACAGAGATGTGGTGAGGCTAACAGTGCTGTAAAAACCTAACATACTCTCGGCCATGTGCAGACAAGCACCACCCATGGGGCGGACAATGCATACAGTGTACAATGACACAAAAGCAGAAGTGACCATCACAAAGCATACACACATCTCGAAAATAGACACACAAATCAAAACAACCCGTGTAGACTGTAGGTGTCAGGTCACAAACTTCCATTCCATGCCATCAATGGGACCTAACAACCAGGATGAAAGTGCAGAATTATGTGATATGACTCACAGGGACAGCAGGGTAAATCGCAAAAACAACATCTATACAATGGCCCACAACAGCAATACCAATGCACTGGTGCAGATGCACAAACACAAACAGGCAAACTCACACTGCACATCTGACACAACATGTGGGTGTGTATATGTCTCAGTATCCCCAGGCAACTACACAACACATGAGGGGGGATGAACCACAGTGAGACAGATGTGGACACAGTGCCATATAAAACTAAACCATCAATGGTCCCCCCTTAGTGGGCAATCAGGCATTGTGAGATGGGAGGGAGCACAACAGACACATGTGACACAAGCTGGAATGAACAGCAACTAACACAGCAAGAGACTGACACACAACAGCACTACCCCCAGGGACCAGACACTGGGGTGACACAAGCATGCATGACACGTCCACTGTGCTGACAAAGGTAGATGTCATACAAACTGAGAAACCCAGACATGTGTCCTGTGCCACAAACGTACATCACACCTACACAAACACAAATCACTCAGCATGGGCCGTCATCTATGGACAAACGGGAGCTAGGGACCGATCCATGCAAACATTTACATCAGTCCACCCTCAACACCACACACTCTGAACTGCACCAATTTGCATCTGTGAAGCCCACATGGACAGGTGACATTGCACATGCACCCATGACAAACACAGTAATGTTGGGAGGAACTAAGGTGCACAGACTCATCACACAAGGACAGTTTACAACACTGGTGAATGACAGACATACTGCACAGTATGTGGTACATGGCCATGACGTCAAAGCTCACGTAACCTTCCGAATACCTGCCACAGTCCCAGGACAATGCAGAAGCCAAGGAGAACCACAAGGCACACATGCTGACACCTGCAAACATTGCAGCCCTGAACCGGACAAGTGGGATCAGTCACACACACATAAACATGTCTCAATCACTTAAAGGTACCACCTAGGGACAACTACATGATATTGTGAACAAACAAATGCCTTGGGAACCCCTGACTGTGTCCCATCTGCGTCTGACCACATCATCACCACTCAGAACAGACAAATCCCAATGATGAAACACCAATTAACAGTAGTGTGTCATGCACCCACACATTTGGTAGCCCATGGCAAAGTTGTGGGATGAACACCGTACCACTCAGCAAGCATCAACAACAGAAACATATCAAGGGCCTGTGTGTGAAAAGGGATGTGGACACACACACATGCCCACACAACATACAACATGGGCCCAGGCAATGTCACGGAACAACACATTTACTTGAGGGGACTCAACTAATGTGGAAGCTCAGCTGTGCCAAACATAGTCCCAGCAGGTCTCCGTCACGTCAGCAGAACACTTGGTCAGTCAGCCATCAGTTACCACACAATGAAGGCTCTGGTCACAACAGCCTGGATACGGGGAGTCTCCCTTAATTCATGTGCACATACTCAATACATATGTCCAGCAAGTTGCACAGAGGACCCAGTTTCTCGTAAACCAATGATGCCCACACTTACATGTCCAGTAGAGATGCGCCCACAGTCACGGAAATAGACAAAATGTACAATGTGAAGCACATCATATGTGCATGTGTGCAAGCCACAGATGTGACCATGCAAATGAAATGTTTACAGAGATGTCCACAAATTGTTAATCAAGACACACCCATTTAGCTGGCACAACTGCAGTGGGCAGGTCAGATGGAGGGGACTGGGTCCCCACTGCAGTGCCCAAGTCAGACGGGGTGGTCGTGGACTCCACTGCAGTGCCTAACTCAATGGGAGCGGAATGGGGTTCAGGTGAGGTAGGCAGGACAGAGGGGGGGACACTGTCCCCACATCAGTGGCACAAGCTGTCTGACTGGGGGTGGAAGAGCAAGTGGTAGGGGGAGGGCCTCAGCTTTTGGGAATGGTGTATCTGTGGGTGGGGGAACCGGGGGCAGGGTGAGGCAGGGAACCTGTGGAGTGGTGGCCTGGGAGATGGAGGACAGAGACTTTGTCGTGGAGCTGTGGGGCGGGGTCTTGCTCTTCCAGCTCTGGGGTGACTTGCGGGTGGGGGCCTCAGTCTGTGCCTGGGGGAGAGTGTCTGGGTATGAGGGGCACTCCCCTCCGTGTGGGGGGACTTCCTCTTACCCTTGTAAGCTGGATCTGCTGGGTCAGTGAGGAAGAAGCCAAGGTCGCAGAGGAAAAGCTTCTGTGGATCTGGGGTTGCAGGTGAGGCAAGGGAAGGGGGCTGGGAGGGAGAGGTATCGGAGGACTGCAGAGTGGTTGTGGATGACTGTGTGCGTGTCTGCAAACCATCCCCTGTGAGTGTGGTATCAGTCCCATGCGCTTGCTTGTGTGCACATCTAGACCTTGGTTTGGGTGTTTGTGTGCTGCCCGTGTCTGTGGTTTTGTGAGACTGTGCAGGTGTGTGTGTGCTTGGGACAGGTAGGGTGCTAGGAATCGTGGGTGGTGCAGGGGTAGGAGGGGTGCGGGACTGTTAGAGGAGGGACACTGCTGCCATCAGGGAGGAGGCCACAGACTTATTGGTCCTCTGTAGGGCAGACATGCCCAATGAAATGCCCTCCAAGAACGACACCAGTTGTGTAAACAGACTGGTGTGTGCATGGAGGACGCTCAGCATTGATGTCTGCCGTACATGGATCTCTCGAAGCATGTCCACAGACTCCTCACTCAGGGCAACAGGGGACACAGGGGCAGGGGGTGTGGTGCCTGGCACAAAGGAGACATGCTCCCGAACACGGGAGCCTCCATGGACCTCTGGGATGGGATCAGATGGGAGGGTGGTGATGGTGGTGGTGGGAGCGGGGGTGGGGAAAACCTCACTAGCTGGGGTTTGGTGGCTGCTGACATCCGCCTCCACAAGAGGGTCATCCTCCGAGTTGCTGTTGCCCTCAGCTGGGGTGGATGTTGCTGAGGAATCCACGGTGTGGCTCCACTCGCCCTCTGTGCCACTGGGTCCCTCCGACTCATTGCCTTCTTTCCCAGTCAGGCTCTGTGGCTCCTCCTGGTCCATGGAGCTGTCCCCTCCTGTGCCCGTGGATGTATCTGGATAGAATTAGGAAAAAAGAGAACAACATCAGTCACCTGCACTGACTGCACACACTACAATGAGTACATCACATCGCAGGGCAAGCCCTGGCATCATCAAGTGAACACTGCTCAAAGTACGCCGACTGTTTAGAATAAGCCAATTGTCAGTCTCACCCTCAACCATGGCACTCATATCCCTCCTGGACTTGCACCCATATGTCTGTTGTATGGTGGATGCTAATACCCCAATGTGCTGACATTCACCATCTACACATTTGTTGGACATGCAAGTGAACATGAAGGAGTATGTCACTATACACACATCACATCTCTTGCCACTGACTCAGTACAGGTGTCAGGATGAAGGGATGGGCAGAGTCTCATTTCATATACTTGTGATGCATGCCAGCAACACACACTATGATGTTCTCATGTCCTGATAGTCAATGCCACAATGGGGTGCATGGAGCACATTTGAACACAATGCAGGATCACTCATAGCAAGTTAAATGCCATGGCACTGGCATACCTGGAAAGTCAGTCAACACTGTCTCCTGTCACAGGGGCATGCCATCCAGACAACAGCAGTATGCACTGTGTCACAATCATAGCTCATGGGTAAAGCAAACTCTGCAGCTGACAAGTGCACTTTCCCATCCCCTGCAAACAACATATCCCGGATCCAGAAGACCCCACATCATACACAACAGACATATGAGTCTCTGCAAACACAACTCCCTGTACATTAGCACATCACAGTCTGCTGTGCATGTAACACAGCTGCCTGTAGTGCACAGTTGCATACACCATTGTGCACTGTCAAGTGATCACACACCTATATGTCACACAGGTCTTGTCTCTCATAGTCACATCTCAGATGTCCTGCTGACCCTCAAACTCATGAACACCACAGATGTAAGGAAAAGGAAGCCACACCACAATGACACAGAGGCAGACACCTGAAGGCACATGTCACTAAGCACAACCTGTAAGTTGATACACAGGAGTGGGATTACAGAGTGTTTCTAAATGCCCTTGAGTAGGCATGACTGCCCAGGTCTACGTGAAACAGTGTTTAGCCCTGGACAGTAGTCAGGTGGCTAAGCAAGTGTGACACACTTGATATACATACTCCTGAGGCACACAAATTGGAGTCCCCTGCTGCATGTGTTTGTTTGAAAAGCCCCAGCCACATGTGGTGAGTCAGACCAGCAATTGGAACACATATCAAGGGCACACACAGATCACATGTCAGATCTCAGGCATTGTGTAAACAATTGACCCACCCATGAAACACACAACAGTAACAGATGCTGTCCGGAAGCTGAAGCATAGCTGACTGCAGGGACACAGTGCTCTAGTGATACAAGCAATAGACTGTAGGGTCAAAACCTGTGGATCAGATGAGGAGGGTGCATCACACAATTGAGGTACATGAGTATTGGACTACAAGACCTACGTAATGTGGAAGTGTGACTAGGCCAAAAGACTGCAATTAGCATGTGAGACATAGTACACAGATTAGGCATGGACTTACCCCCTCCTTGCTGCTGTCTGGCCTTCAGCTGCTCATCCAGGCCCGGGAAGACCACAGCCAGGATCCTGTGCATGTGGGGGGGTCAGGGTCCAGTGTCCGGTCCGAGGAGGCGACAGCTTCAGCTGGACCCTTACGATCCTCCGGGTCCAGCCCTGAAGGTCCTGCCACCTCTTCTGGCAGTTGCAGATCCGGTGTAGACCCCCACCGATCGAACTGCCCGGGCGATGGTCAGCCATATCTCCTGCTTCTGGTGGGCATCAACCTGTGAGGATGACAAAGTTAAAAGTCCGTTAACACACATGCCCCATATTTTTGCTGCACACAGTTGGATATACATGTCGTCATCACAAAGGAAAATGAGTTACACAGGTAGTGCACCCATGGAAAAGGACCAATGCCAGGCATGTCTGATATGTTAACAATGCCTGGGAAGTTGAAGCTTGCACAAATGCACTTTAGCTGCAGAACACCTGTTCATTACACGTACCTACACACTTTGGGGGATAAAAGTACTCAGTGAGTATGCTTGCCACTGGTGTACACACTGCTAGTACTGCTAGTCAGACAATATGCACAATTAGGAGGGCAGTGGACTGCACACTCACCAGCTCTCCTGATTTCCCATACAGCTTGCTGTACTGTGGAAGGAGCCCGTCCAGCAGGGCCTGGTTCTCCTCCTCAGTGAAGGCTGGGGCCCTCTTCAGAGTGCGTGCCATAGCAGTAGCCAGAGGATGCAGAGACAGCAGCAGTGGTAGCAGGGATGCGGTCCAGTAGCATGTAATGCAGGCAAGTGAGCTCCCTGGGGGCCAGCCAGCCAGCCTTATATCTGTGCTGCAGAGGCAGACTCTGTGCCATGTGTCCCAAGTGATAGGTCCAACACGGTTGCATTCTATGAACTGGGCAATGCGTACGCATTGTCTCCTGCGTCGAGCCTCATTGCAGTCAATGACTAAGCGTACAGTTCAGGACCGAGCCGTGCGTACGCTTCGTCATTGACTGCAATGAGGTCCGACGCGGGTGACAATGGGTACGCATTGCACAGTTCAGGACCGAGCCGTGCGTATGCTTAGCCATTGACTGCAATGAGGTCCGACGTGGGTGACTATCATGCATACGTGTCGGCCAGGCATGGTCCGAGACCGGCATACGCCTTGGCCATTGAATCGTATGGAGACGGGTGCATGTGTATTTTCAAACTACGCGTTGTACAGTCAGTTGACTGAGCCGGGCGCACCCATTGGCTCTGGACTGTCATGGAGATGGATGCAGATTCAAAACTTGTACAAGTCGTGCACTGGAAATTTAGTTGGATGTCTACAACAATGTTGCAATTACTAGGGTTTTATGACGGTGAAGATTTGAACGATGCGGAAGATGTGTACGAGTCGTACATTTCCATGGATTGGCCAGATTCATAGAATGCAACCGTGTTGGACCTATCACTTGGGACACATGGCACAGAGTCTGCCTCTGCAGCACAGATATAAGGCTGGCTGGCTGGCCCCCAGGGAGCTCACTTGCCTGCATTACATGCTACTGGACCGCATCCCTGCTACCACTGCTGCTGTCTCTGCATCCTCTGGCTACTGCGATGGCACGTACTCTGAAGAGGGCCCCAGCCTTCACTGAGGAGGAGAACGAAGGCCCTGCTGGACGGGCTCCTTCCACAGTACAGCAAGCTGTATGGGAAATCAGGGGAGCAGGTGAGCGTGCAGTCCACTGCCCTCCTAATTGTGCATATTGTCTGACTAGCAGTACTAGCAGTGTGTACACCAGTGGCAAGCATACTCAATGAGTACTTTTATCCCCCAAAGTGTGTAGGTATGTGTAATGAACAGGTGTTCTGCAGCTAAAGTGCATTTGTGCAAGCTTCATCTTCCCAGGCATTGTTAACATGTCAGACATGCCGGGCATTTGTCCTTTTCCATGGGTGCACTACCTGTGTAACTCATTTTCCTTTGTGATGACGACATGTATATCCAACTGCGTGCAGCAAAAATATGGGGCATGTGTGTTAACGGACTTTTAACTTTGTCATCCTCACAGGTTGATGCCCACCAGAAGCAGGAGATATGGCTGACCATCGCCCGGGCAGTTCGATCGGTGGGGGTCTACACCGGATCTGCAACTGCCAGAAGAGGTGGCAGGACCTTCAGGGCTGGACCTGGAGGATCGTAAGGGTCCAGCTGAAGCTGTTGCCTCCTCGCAAGTGGGTGGACACCGGACCCTGACCCCCCCACATGCACAGGATCCTGGCGGTGGTCTTTCTGGGCCTGGATGAGCAGCTGAAGGCCAGACAGCAGCAAGGAGGGGGAAAGTCCATGCCTAATCTGTGTACTATGTCTGACATGCTAATTGCAGTCTTTTGGCCTAGTCACAATTCCACATTACGTAGGTCTTGTAGTCCAATACTCATGTCCCTCAATTGTGTGATGCACAATCCTCATCTGATCCACAGGTTTTGACCCTACAGTCTATTGCTTGTGTCACTAGAGCACTGTGTCCCTGCAGTCAGCTATGCTTCAGCTTCCGGATAGCATCTGTTACTGTTGTGTGTTTCATGGGTGGGTCAATTGTTTACACAATGCCTGAGATCTGACATGTGATCTGTGTGTGCCCTTGATATGTGATCCAATTGCTGGTCTGACTCACCACATGTGGCTGGGGCTTTTCAAACAAACACATGCAGCAGGGGACTCCAATTTGTGTGCCTCAGGAGTATGTATATCAAGTGTGTCACACTTGCTTAGCCACCTGACTACTGTCCAGGGCTAAACACTGTTTCACGTAGACCTGGGCAGTCATGCCTACTCAAGGGCATTTAGAAACACTCTGTAATCCCACTCCTGTGTATCAACTTACAGGATGTGCTTAGTGACATGTGCCTTCAGGTGTCTGCCTCTGTGTCATTGTGGTGTGGCTTCCATTTCCGTACAACAGTGGTGTTCATGAGTTTGAGGGTCAGCAGGACATCTGAGATGTGACTATGAGAGACAAGACCTGTGTGACCTGTGTGACATATAGGTGTGTGATCAATTGACAGTGCACAATGGTGTATGCAACTGTGCACTACAGGCAGCTGTGTTACATGCACAGCAGACTGTGATGTGCTAATGTACAGGGAGTTGTGTTTGCAGAGACTCATATGTCTGTTGTGTATGATGTGGGGTCTTCTGGATCCGGGATATGTTTTTTGCAGGGGATGGGAAAGTGCACTTGTCAGCTGCAGAGTTTGCTTTACCCATGAGCTATGATTGTGACACAGTGCATACTGTTGTTGTCTGGATGGCCTGCCCCTGTGACAGGAGACAGTGTTGACTGACTTTCCAGGCATGCCAGTGCCATGGCATTTAACTTGCTATGAGTGATCCTGCATTGTGTTCAAATGTGCTCCATGCACCCCATTGTGGCATTGACTATCAGGACATGAGAACATCATAGTGTGTGTTGCTGGCATGCATCACGAGCATATGAAATGAGACTCTGCCCATCCCTTCATCCTGACACCTGTACTGAGTCAGTGGCAAGAGATGTGATGTGTGCATAGTGACATACTCCTACATGTTCACTTGCATGTCCAACAAATGTGTAGGTGGTGCATGTCAGCACATTGGGGTATTAGCATCCAACATACAACAGATATATGGGGGCAAGTCCAGGAGGGATATGAGTGTCATGGTTGAGGGTGAGACTGACAATTGGCTTATTCTAAACAGCCAGCGTACTTTGAGCAGTGTTCACTTGATGATGCCAGGGCTTGCCCTGCGATGTGATGTACTCATTGTAGTGTGTGCAGTCAGTGCAGGTGACTGATGTTGTTCTCTTTTTTCCTGATTCTATCCAGATACATCCACGGCCACAGGAGGGGACAGCTCCAAGGACCAGGAGGAGCCACAGAGCCTGACTGGGACAGAAGGCAAGGAGTCGGAGGGACCCAGTGGCACAGAGGGCGAGTGGAGCCACACCGTGGAGTCCTCAGCAACATCCACCCCAGCTGAGGGCAACAGCAACTCAGAGGATGACCCTCTTGTGGAGGCGGATGTCAGCAGCCACCAAACCCCAGCTAGTGAGGTTGTCCCCACCCCCGCTCCCACCAAGCATCATCACCACCCTCCCATCTGCTCCCATCCCAGAGGTCCGTGGAGGCTCCGATGTTCGGGAGCATGTCTCCTTTGTGCCAGGCACCACACCCCCTGCCCCTGTGTCCCATGTTGCCCTGAGTGAGGAGTCTGTGGACTTGCTTCGAGAGATCCATGTACGGCAGACATCAATGCTGAGTGTCCTCCATGCACACACCAGTCTGTTTACACAACTGGTGTCGTTCATGGAGGGCATTTCATTGGGCATGTCTGCCCTACAGAGGACCAATCAGTATGTGGCCTCCTCCCTGATGGCAGCAGTGTCCCTCCTCTAACAGTCCCGCACCCCTCCTACCCCTGCACCACCCACGATTCCTAGCACCGTACCTGTCCCAAGCACACACACACCTGCACAGTCTCACAAAACCACAGACACGGGCAGCAAACAAATACCCGCACCAAGGGCTAGATGTGCACAAAAGCAAGCGCAGGGGACTGATACCATACTCACAGGGGATGGTTTGCAGACACACACACAGTCATCCACAACTACTCTGCAGTCCTCCGACACCTCTCCCTCCCAGCCCCCTTCCCTTGTCTCACCTGCAACCCCATCTCCACAGAAGCTTTTCCTCTGCGACCTTGGCCTCTTCCTCACCGACGCAGCAGATCCAGCTTACAAGGGTAAGGGGAAGTCCCCACACACAGAGGGGAGTGCCCCTCATACCCAGACACAATCAGACTGAGGCCCCCACCCGCAAGTCACCCCAGAGCTGGAAGAGCAAGACCCCGCCCCACAGCTCCACAACAAAGTCTCCGTCCTCCATCCCCCAGGCCACCACTCCACAGGTTCCCCCGCCTCACCCTGCCCCTGGATCCCCCACCCACAGATACACCATTCCCAAAAGCTGAGGCCCTCCCCTCTACCACTTGCTCTTCCACCCCCGGTCAGACAGTTTGTGCCACTGATGTGGGGACAGTGTCCCCCACACTGTCCTGCCTACCTCACCTGAACCCCATTCCGCTCCCATTGAGTTAGGCTCTGCAGTGGAGTCCACGACCACCCCATCTGACTTGGGCACTGCAGTGGGGACCCAGTCCACTCCATCTGACCTGCCCACTGCAGTTGTGCCAGCTAAATGGGTGTGTCATGATTAACAATTTGTGGACATCTCTGTAAACATTTCATTTGCATGGTCACATCTGTGGCTTGCACACATGCACATATGATGTGCTTCACATTGTCCATTTTGTTAATTTCCGTGACTATGGGTGCATCTCTACTGGACATGTAAGTGTGGGCATCATTGGTGTACGAGAAACTGGGTCCTCTGTGCAACTTGCTGGACATATGTATTGAGTATGTGCACATGAATTAAGGGAGACTCCCATATCCAGGCTGTTGTGACCAGAGCCTTCATTGTGTGGTAACTGATGGCTGACTGACCAAGTGTTTTGCTGACGTGACTGAGACCTGCTGGGACTATGTTTGGCACAGCTGAGCTTCCACAGGAGTTGAGTCCCCTCATGTAAAGTGTGTTGTTCAGTGACATTGCATGGGCCCATGTTGTGTGTTGTGTGGGCATGTGTGTGTGTGTTCACATCCCTTTTCACACACAGGCCCTTTATGTTTATGTTGTTGATGCTTGCTGAGTGGTACGGTGTTCATCCCACAACTTTGCCATGGGCTACCAAATGTGTGGGTGCATGACACACTACTGTTAATTGGTGTTTCATCATTGGGATTTGTCTGTTCTGAGTGGTGATGATGTGGTCAGACGCAGATGGGACACAGTCAGGGGTTCCCAAGGCACTTGTTTGTTCACAATATCATGTAGTTGTCCCTAGGTGGTACCTTTCAGTGATTGAGACATGTTTATGTGTGTGTGACTGATCCCACTTGTCCGGTTCAGGGATGCAATGTTTGCAGGTGTCAGCATGTGTGCCTTGTGGTTCTCCTTGGCTTCTGCATTGTCCTGAGACTGTGGCAGGTATTCGGAAGGTTACGTGAGCTTTGACGTCATGGCCATGTACCGCATACTGTGCAGTATGTCTGTCATTCACCAGGGTTGTAAACTGTCCTTGTGTGATGAGTCTGTGCACCTTAGTTCCTCCCAACATTACTGTGTTTGTCATGGGTGCATGTGCAATGTCACCTGTCCAGTGGGGTTCACAGATGCACATTGGTGCAATTCGGAGTGTATGGTGTTGAGGGTGGTGCATGGATTGGTCCCTAGCTCCCGTTTGTCCATGGATGACGGCCCATGCTGAGTGATTTGTGTTTGTGTAGGTGTGATGTACGTTTGTGGCACAGGACACATGTCTGGGTTTCTCAGTTTGTATGTCATCTACCTTTGTCTGCACAGTGGACGTGTCATGCATGCTTGTGTCACCCCAATGTCTGGTCCCTGGGGGTAGTGCTGTTGTGTGTCAGTCTCTTGCTGTGTTAGTTGCTGTTCATTCCAGCTTGTGTCACATGTGTCTGTTGTGCTCCCTCTCATCTCACAATGCCTGATTGCCCACTAAGGGGGGACCATTGATGGTTTAGTTTTATATGGCACTGTGTCCACATCTGTCTCACTGTGGTTCATCCCCCCTCATGTGTTGTGTAGTTGCCTGGGGATACTGAGACACACACACACACACACACATGTTTTGTCAGATGTGCAGTGTGAGTTTGCCTGTTTGTGTTTGTGCATCTGCACCAGTGCATTGGTATTGCTGTTGTGGGCCATTGTATAGATGTTGTTTTTGTGATTTACCTGGCTGTCCCTGTGAGTCATATCACATAATTCTGCACTTTCATCCTGGTTGTTAGGTCCCATTGCTGGCATGGAATGGAAGTTTGTGACCTGACACCTACAGTCTACACAGGTTGTTTTGATTTGTGTGTCTATTTTCGAGATGTGTGTATGCTTTGTGATGGTCACTTCTGCTTTTGTGTCATTGTACACTGTATGCATTGTCAGCCCCCATGGGTGGTGCTTGTCTGCACATGGCCGAGAGTATGTTAGGATTTTACAGCACTGTTAGCCTCACCACATCTCTGTGGGTATGGAACACAACCACTACTTTGCCCCAAAAGTGTTCATGTTTTGGGACCAGAAATCATACATGCTGTTTGGCATTTGCAGCTTTGACCATGATGACACTTACCTTTTAGTCACTGTGATGAGGGGGGTTTTCGACCCCATCACCACAGTGCTCAACATTTGCTGCAGTTTGGAACCACACACTTAACTTTTGTTCTACACAGTGAGTGGGTGTTATTTTTACATTGACACAGTGCTAGTGATGCTTGCCTTGTGTAGGGCACACTCAGGTTTTGGTCACACATGTGATGGTAGTTACATTGTATGTTTGAGGTCATAATCACTGTTGTGGGTTTTTGTCACAGACTACACACTGTTGCCATGATGTTAGGGGGATGTATTTTGCTGACATACCTAATGTTGGTGTATGATGGATGTGTGGCGCATCACCCATCCTATGAGTGGGGGTGGCAGTAGTGATGGGCAACATAGGCCCTATGGGTGGGGGTGGCAGTAGTGATGGGCAACATAAGCCCTATGGGTGGGGGTGGCAGGAGTGCTGGGCAACATAAGTCCTATAAGTAGGGGTGGTAGGAGTGCTGGGCAACAGGTCCCCTATGGGTGAGGGTTGCAGTAGTGATGGGCAACATAAGCCCTATGAGTGGGGGTGGCAGTAGTGATGGGCAACATAAGTTCTATGGGTGAGGGTGGTAGTAGTGATGGGCAACAGGTCCCCTATGGGTGGGGGTGGCAGTAGTGATGGGCAACAGGTCCCCTATGGGTGAGGGTGGCAGGAGTGCTGGGCAACATAAGCCCTATGAGTGGGGGTGGCAGGAGTGCTGGGCAACAGGTCCCCTATGGGTGGGGGTGGCAGTAGTGATGTTCAACATAAGCCCTATGAGTGGGGGTGGCTGTAGTGATGGGCAACATAAGCCCTATGGGTAGGGGTGGCAGTAGTGATGGGCAACAGGTCCCCTATGGGTGGGGGTGGCAGGAGCGCTGGGCAACAGGTCCCCTATGGGTGGGGGTGGCAGGAGTGCTAGGCAACATAAGTGCTATGAGTGGGGGTGGCAGGAGTGCTGGGCAACAGGTCCCCCATGGGTGGGGTTTGCAGTAGTGATGAGCAACATAAGCCCTATGAGTGGGGGTGGCGGCAGTGATGGGCAACATAAGCCCTATGGGTGGGGGTGGCAGTAGTGATGGGCAACAGGTCCCCTATGGGTGGGGGTTGCAATATTGATGGGCAACATAGGGCCTATCAGTGGGGGCGGTAGTGGTGCTGGCCATTCAACCCCTATGGTGGCCTGTTGCTAGTGGCCAGTATACGGATCCCCTGCGTGTGTGACATTTTGCAGGTACGTTGGTTTGTGTGGTGGGAGTCTGACTTACCGTCTGCGCCATCCGCGTCTGTTCCTGATCTGGTTATAGATGTAGATTACTGGTATGACCTGTGCGATGGGATTCATGATGTATTCGTCACGTAAACGCTGCTTGTTGCTCCCTCTCGTACCCGTTGCAAGCTGGTCCATCTCGTAGCCGTGGATTGAGTTCTGGCGCAAATCATACCTGATATGCTTCTTTTCTGGATGCTGTGACGTGCCGTACGTGGCGACCCGTCCGGCACGTATGATGTGCACATCGTACTTGTCCGGCAAGAAACTGCTATGGATACTGCTTTCGGGCAACTCGGTTTGGGTTTCGGAGGTACAGCTTGGACGTAGAATAAAGCTTGAATCACAGCCTACGTGTCGGTCGGATTTTTGTCAGTTATGCGCATCGTACTTCATCGCCCGGACGGACCGGCTCCGGGTACGAGTCGGTCGCAAGATAAGGCTACGAACAGCTGACGGAGAGCTGTCTGACCCGGATCGGAATCGACCCCATAGTGTATTTATATACAAGATACAGTAGGTGATTGTCGCCATGAAAGTTCAGAATGAAATGGTTGCAATGTATTTTAAACGCTGCGTTATATATTTTTAATGTGGACACATTCGCATTTTTAGTACAATATGTTGGTTGCACTAAGCAGTTTTATTAATTTGGAACTTTTCTGTGATTGGTTCAGCAGCATGCGCAGTATGTTTTCCATTTCCATGCATTAGGCATAATATATATTCAATGCACAACATGGCGTCTGTTAGGTTGATGAAGGCTGTCAAAGCCGAAACGCCTCTCTCCTTCACATGCTGGGTGCTGAGGGGCCCTTTTAATTCAAAGAAGCCGTAATCATACAACCCTCATGTACGTGCCTTTTTCCTGTTGGAGTAAGGATTGTGTGCAATATATATATATATATATATTTCACAAGATGCAAATCCACAGGAAGGAAAGGATCCACACGAGCCCACTCGATCAGTCCAGCAGTTTATTTTTTTTATTTGGCAGAGAAGGACAACGCGGTTTCAACCACGTCCGTCACATTACATTGCTTTTAAAGGGTAAGTGCACATTTACAGGTCATAAACATAAAAGAAATCTTTGTTGTAAATGAATGCAATCATGATACCACAAAAAATTAAATTAAATTAACAGGCGCAGCTGTATTACAAAGATTATTTTGTCCAATATTGATTATTCTCATTGATTGTATGTGCTGGTATTGAGTAAGTCTAAGTGTTGTGTCTGTTAGCCCAGTATTGGGATAGTCAGTGACTACTAGGTGGTGCAGAACTGGCTGTGTTTGCTGAAGTTTGGGACTAGTGCCCTTTTCATGAAAAGAGGCTATGGCTATGTGTACAGTGTGGTTAGAGGGATATCACTTGTGAGTGGGATTCGAGTAGGACCTAACTTGGTCACTGTGTTATATATTCGGTGTGATCAGGGGTATAGTACCCACAGCATGCATTCAGTAGTGACTAGGAGTAAAGGTGGAGGGTCCGCCGATAAACTCCGGTGCTCGTAATCCTATCACGGATGTGAAGTTCAAGGTGATTCACAGCAATGATCCTGTACAAATCAGAATACGAAATAGTTAGCAAAATAGTATATCAAGGTTAATATTGCAAATATTCACAGCACTGATTTACTCTAACCAGTTACATAAGATTAAGGTTTGAAAGGGATAAAATTGCGCCTGTGTTAGATTTAAGAAAAGTGCAATTAAAACAAATTAAAAATAGAAGGGGGGAGGTAAAGGTTGGGCGTAAGTGGTCCACCAAGGCCATGGTGCTTCTATGGTTGGTTGTGTACAATTACAGGTGAGAATACAATTCCTCGTCCTGGTTCAGGCCGCCACGGAATTTGGTACCTGCTAGGAGGATAAAAAGCGACTTGAGTTTGCGTAGAGCAGCTATGCGGTTACCTCCTATTGGGTTGGGTGTGACTGTGTCCAGTCCCAAAAATGTGGCATTGGTCCAGTCAGCCCTATGTTCCCTTGAGAAGTGTCTCGCTGTGCTGTAGCTTTGGTCGCAATTTGTGATCGTTTGCCAGTGTTCTAAGATGTGTTTTTTAATCGGGAAGGTGGTAGACCCGATGTACCACAAATGGCAAGAGCACACTATTGCATATACTACGAAGTCTGTTCTACATGTGATGAGTTTGGGGATTTTCCAGATAGTCTTGGTTCTCTCTAGTGTGACTTCAAGTACGTTACTGCTGTTTTTACATGCTTTGCAATTCCCGCATTTACGGAAGCCCTTCGCTTGCCTGAGCCAGCTGCCTTCCTTGGGTTGGAGATGGCTGTGTACTAGCATGTCTCTCAACGATGAGCTCCTAATGTATGTTACAGACGGTGTAGCGCCCATCTCATTTCTCAGGATTGGGTCCTGTCTAAGGATGTCACACCTGTTTCTTAGTATACTAAGTATCTGGTTTGATTGACTGCAGTATCTGGTGATAAATCTCACAGTTATTTTGGCGGTTATCTCACTGGTCTTGGCATGCTTCATTTTGTCTAGAATCTCCTCCCTTGACTGACCCTCGATTCTTTTTTCAGCCTGGCCTAGTGCTTTCCTGGAGTACCCGCTTTCCCTGAATCTCATCTTCATTTCCTGTTTCGTGCTTTCATATGCTATGGTGGTGCTGCAATTGCGTTTCGCCCTTAAGAATTCGCTGTAGGGGATACCCCACCTAAAACTGGGCGCATGGGAGCTAGCTGCGTGCAGGATAGAGTTTCCTGCAGTCTTTTTTCTGAACAGGTTTGTGCTGATTCTGCCATTTTCAACTCTAAGATTGAGGTCTAGAAAGTCAATACATTCCTGACTGTAGTGTCTTGTGAATTATAAATTAACGTTGTTCTGGTTAAGACAGTCAATAAACAGATTTAATTCATTTTCAGTCCCTTCCCACACAAAAAAGATGTTGTCGATATACCGTAGCCATTTGGATACGCATAAAATCCATTGTTCAGTTTGGTCATTCCAGAGCACCTGCTTCTCCCACCAGCCCACCATGAGATTGGCGTAGCTGGGAGCGAAGCAGATGCCCATTAAACTACCTTGTAGATGCATGTAATATTCCCTTGCAAACATAAAAACATTCTCTTTCAGACAGATTGCTATCATGTCTAGGAGCATGAGAGTATGTTCCAAAAATTCGGCTCTGCGTTTTTAAAGAAAGAATTTACAAGCCTTAATGCCATCATCATATCTGATACTAGTGTACAACGCCTCAACATCTAGGCACACCATCCAATGATTCTTCCCCATGGTTACATCTCTAATTTTTTGTAGGAAGTCAGTGGTGTCTTTAAGGTAGGACGAAAGATCTCTTACAAAGGGAAATAGGAAATGGTCAACATATGTACTGGTGTTTTCAAGGAGACTATTTTTAGAGGACACCATAGGTCTTCCTGGCGGGTAGTTGAGGTTTTTGTGTACTTTAGGAGGGATTGGTACAGTGTTTGGCGGGTGGGGGGTTCGTTTTTGAGGAATTGCTTCTCATCCCATGACAGTAGGTCCTTGTCATGCCATATCTGG
This sequence comes from Triturus cristatus, assembly GCF_964204655.1. NCBI lineage: Eukaryota > Metazoa > Chordata > Amphibia > Caudata > Salamandridae > Triturus > Triturus cristatus. The sequence goes on along the minus strand of NC_140582.1, from coordinate 1,102,884,569 downwards.
AGTCTATTAATGTACATGTCTTTTAGATCAGTCAGATATTTTTTATCTACTTTTCCGTAGCATGTGGGGTTATTAAGTTGGCGTAGCGCTTCTCTGGTATACATGGCCCTGGTCATGATAACAACATTTCCTCCCTTATCGGGGGGTTTAATCACAAGCTCTCGGTCATTTTGTAAATTATTGACTGCCAACCACTCGGTTTGGGTCTTATTGCTACTCTGTGTGTTCATTTTCTTAAGGAGCTCAAGGAGGTCTTGGGCTACCAGGTCGCTGAAGACATCAATATTGTCTTTGACCGTGGTTGGGACATATTTGGATTTAGCTTTGAGACCCGTGAAGGTGGTTTCTCTAGTGTCTATGCCCAGGGTAGCTGCGACGTTAGAGATGTAGGAGCGATTAAGGGGGTCTGATGTCTCACTAACAGATATGGGAGGTCCCTGCTGTTCAAGGGTAGTCATGGTTTGTAGAGTCGGTATATCATCAATGGATAGGCCTGTGTTCCCCTTTGTTATGGGTCTAGTTGTGGTCTTAGTTTGGTTCTTTTTATGAGCTTTCTTTAATATTTATACAAATCGACTCATGCCTGTGCATAAACAAAACATATCTCTGGGCAAAAGGACAAACCTAATTCAAGTACACTGATTTCATCATTATTAAGAACCTTTTCGGTCAGATTCAATACCGTCATTCTTGGTACAGAATCCTCCATTATTGCTTGGATGTCTTCTGGCCTCTTGTTCCCATACCAGTTGTTCTTACATTTCCGGCACCTGATGTTCCGTTTGTGGTTTTTCCTGAGTTTTCTTGCTTTTTTCTTTTTGGTCTCCCACGATTGGATTGTTCCTTCGCCTTTTGGAGGAGGCGTCACTCCTTGGAAAAAAACTGTTGTTCAGTGCTGGTTGAGGGGGTGCTTCCAATAGATTCCAAGTCCGAGCTGAGTTCAGTTGTGGATCCTTCTTTGCTTGTTTCTAGGAGGCTCGGTGTTTGGTCTTTCGTGAGTTCTGTTCTCATTTTGTCGTCCTTTTTGGCAAAGGTTAGGATTCGCCCTGACGCATAGTCTCTATATAATTATAGTGCATTCTTGCACATGTATTCTTTAGAACCACTGGTGTCGCGTGACAGCCTGAAATGAACAAAGCAGCACATAGTCACCTTACAGGCAAGCAGCCTCACTTTTGATTAAAACAAAACCAAAGGGGATGATGGATGGAGTGCTGATCATTGCAAGCACTCACCCCAAGTCAACTGATCTGGGTTTAATCCATCATCATTCTTTAGCTCACTCAGCCACCCCAGTTCAGACATGGCCATATGCAAATCAGTCTGACCTTGTGCCTCATGTGAACAGTCCAGCCCGAACTGCTAAGCCATGTCTTCCCTGGACCGGAAACAAGCATCCTGGGACCGGTTTCTGGCTAATCAGCCGTCATCAGCCAGGCTAGCTTGAATCCAGTGGCAAAGTGAGCAAGGGACCCACGTCTGGGCATACCCCGCCAACTTAGGGTGAATAAAGCAAAACCAAAGGGGATGATGGACGGAGTGTTGATCATTGCCAGCACTCATTGCAGGCAGTTCGGGCTGGACTGTACCCATGAGGCACAGGGTCAAGACTGATTTGCATATGGCTGGGTTCAAACTGGAACGCATGGTGAGCAAAAAACTATGGATTTAGGCCCAGATCTCTGTACTGGGGTGAATGTATGGCACTGTTCTGCATTCTCTCCATCAACTGTTGTTTTTGCATTTGTCACCCCGAGTGGAAAGGGTATGCCCAGACATGGGTCCCGTGCTCTCCATGCCACTGGAATCAAGCTATCCTGGCTGAAGAGGGGTGAAACCCCGAAACCAGTCCTAGAATGCTTGTTTTCAGTCCAGGGAGGACCTGGCTTGGCAGTTTGGGCTGGACTGTACCCATGAGGCACCGGGTCAAGAATGATTTGCATATGGCAGGGTTCAAACTGGAACGGCATGGTGAGCAAAAAAACGATGGATTTAGGCCCAGATCTCTCTACTGGGGTGAATGTATGAAATTGTTCTGCTTCTGTCCATCAACTGTTTTTGCGTTTGTCACCCCGAGTTGGAAGGGTATGCCCAGACATGGGTCCCGTGCTCTCCATGCCACTGGAATCAAGCTATCCTGACTGAAGATTGGTGAAACCCCGAAACCGGTCCTAGGATGCTTGCTTCCAGTCCATGGAGGACCTGGCTTGGCAGTTCGGGCTGGACTGTACCCATGAGGCACAGGGTCAAGACTGATTTGCATATGGCTAGGTTCAAACTGGAACGGCATGGTGAGCAAAAAAACTATGGATTTAGGCCCAGATCTCTGTACTGGGGTGAATGTATGACATTGTTCTGCATTCTCTCCATCAACTGTTTTTGCATTTGTCACCCGAGTTAGAAGGGTATGCCCAGACATGGGTCCCGTGCTCTCCATGCCACTGGAATCAAGCTATCCTGGCTGAAGAGGGGTGAAACACCAAAACCGGCCCTAGGATGTTTGTTTCCAGTCCAGGGAGGACCTGGCTTGGCAGTTCGTGCTGGACTGTACCCATGAAGCACAGGGTCAAGACTGATTTGCATATGGCTGGGTTCAAACTGGAACGGCATGGTGAGCAAAAAAACAATGGATTTAGGCCCAGATCTCTGTACTAGGGTGAATGTATGACATTGTTCTGCATTCTCTCCATCAACTGCTGTTTTTGCATTTGTCACCCTGAGTGGGAAGGGTATGCCCATACATGGGTCCCGTGCTCTCCATGCCACTGGAATCAAGCTATCCTGGCTGAAGAGGGGTGAAACCCCGAAACCGGTCCTAGGATGCTTGTTTCCAGTCCAGGGAGGACCTGACTTGGCAGTTCGGGCTGGACTGTACCCATGAGGCACAGGGTCAAGACTGATTTGCATATAGCTAGGTTCAAACTGGAACGGCATGGTGAGCAAAAAAACTATGGATTTAGGCCCAGATCTCTGTACTGGGGTGAATGTATGACATTGGTCTGCATTCTCTCCATCAACTGTTTTTGCATTTGTCACCCGAGTTAGAAGGGTATGCCCAGACATGGGTCCCGTGCTCTCCATGCCACTGGAATCAAGCTATCCTGGCTGAAGAGGGGTGAAACCCCGAAACCAGTCCTAGGATGTTTGTTTCCAGTCCAGGGAGGACCTGGCTTGGCAGTTCGTGCTGGACTGTACCCATGAAGCACAGGGTCAAGACTGATTTGCATATGGCTGGGTTCAAACTGGAACGGCATGGTGAGCAAAAAAACAATGGATTTAGGCCCAGATCTCTGTACTGGGGTGAATGTATGACATTGTTCTGCATTCTGTCCATCAACTGTTGTTTTTGCATTTGTCACCCCGAGTGGGAAGGGTATGCTTAGACATGGGTCCCGTGATCTCCATGCCACTGGAATCAAGCTATCCTGACTGAAGATTGGTGAAACCCCGAAACCGGTCCTAGGATGCTTGCTTCCAGTCCATGGAGGACCTGGCTTGGCAGTTCGGGCTGGACTGTACCCATGAGGCACAGGGTCAAGACTGATTTGCATATGGCTAGGTTCAAACTGGAACGGCATGGTGAGCAAAAAAACTATGGATTTAGGCCCAGATCTCTGTACTGGGGTGAATGTATGACATTGTTCTGCATTCTCTCCATCAACTGTTTTTGCATTTGTCACCCGAGTTAGAAGGGTATGCCCAGACATGGGTCCCGTGCTCTCCATGCCACTGGAATCAAGCTATCCTGGCTGAAGAGGGGTGAAACACCGAAACCGGCCCTAGGATGTTTGTTTCCAGTCCAGGGAGGACCTGGCTTGGCAGTTCGTGCTGGACTGTACCCATGAAGCACAGGGTCAAGACTGATTTGCATATGGCTGGGTTCAAACTGGAACGGCATGGTGAGCAAAAAAACGATGGATTTAGGCCCAGATCTCTGTACTAGGGTGAATGTATGACATTGTTCTGCATTCTCTCCATCAACTGCTGTTTTTGCATTTGTCACCCTGAGTGGGAAGGGTATGCCCAGACATGGGTCCCGTGCTCTCCATGCCACTGGAATCAAGCTATCCTGGCTGAAGAGGGGTGAAACCCCGAAACCGGTCCTAGGATGCTTGTTTCCAGTCCAGGGAGGACCTGGCTTGGCAGTTCGGGCTGGACTGTACCCATGAGGCACAGGGTCAAGACTGATTTGCATATAGCTAGGTTCAAACTGGAACGGCATGGTGAGCAAAAAAACTATGGATTTAGGCCCAGATCTCTGTACTGGGGTGAATGTATGACATTGTTCTGCATTCTGTCCATCAACTGTTTTTGCGTTTGTCACCCCGAGTTGGAAGGGTATGCCCAGACATGGGTCCCGTGCTCTCCATGCCACTGGAATCAAGCTATACTGACTGAAGATTGGTGAAACCCCGAAACCGGTCCTAGGATGCTTGCTTCCAGTCCATGGAGGACCTGGCTTGGCAGTTCGGGCTGGACTGTACCCATGAGGCACAGGGTCAAGACTGATTTGCATATGGCTAGGTTCAAACTGGAACGGCATGGTGAGCAAAAAAACTATGGATTTAGGCCCAGATCTCTGTACTGGGGTGAATGTATGACATTGTTCTGCATTCTCTCCATCAACTGTTTTTGCATTTGTCACCCGAGTTAGAAGGGTATGCCCAGACATGGGTCCCGTGCTCTCCATGCCACTGGAATCAAGCTATCCTGGCTGAAGAGGGGTGAAACACCGAAACCGGCCCTAGGATGTTTGTTTCCAGTCCAGGGAGGACCTGGCTTGGCAGTTCGTGCTGGACTGTACCCATGAAGCACAGGGTCAAGACTGATTTGCATATGGCTGGGTTCAAACTGGAACGGCATGGTGAGCAAAAAAACAATGGATTTAGGCCCAGATCTCTGTACTAGGGTGAATGTATGACATTGTTCTGCATTCTCTCCATCAACTGCTGTTTTTGCATTTGTCACCCTGAGTGGGAAGGGTATGCCCATACATGGGTCCCGTGCTCTCCATGCCACTGGAATCAAGCTATCCTGGCTGAAGAGGGGTGAAACCCCGAAACCGGTCCTAGGATGCTTGTTTCCAGTCCAGGGAGGACCTGACTTGGCAGTTCGGGCTGGACTGTACCCATGAGGCACAGGGTCAAGACTGATTTGCATATAGCTAGGTTCAAACTGGAACGGCATGGTGAGCAAAAAAACTATGGATTTAGGCCCAGATCTCTGTACTGGGGTGAATGTATGACATTGGTCTGCATTCTCTCCATCAACTGTTTTTGCATTTGTCACCCGAGTTAGAAGGGTATGCCCAGACATGGGTCCCGTGCTCTCCATGCCACTGGAATCAAGCTATCCTGGCTGAAGAGGGGTGAAACCCCGAAACCAGTCCTAGGATGTTTGTTTCCAGTCCAGGGAGGACCTGGCTTGGCAGTTCGTGCTGGACTGTACCCATGAAGCACAGGGTCAAGACTGATTTGCATATGGCTGGGTTCAAACTGGAACGGCATGGTGAGCAAAAAAACAATGGATTTAGGCCCAGATCTCTGTACTGGGGTGAATGTATGACATTGTTCTGCATTCTGTCCATCAACTGTTGTTTTTGCATTTGTCACCCCGAGTGGGAAGGGTATGCTTAGACATGGGTCCCGTGATCTCCATGCCACTGGAATCAAGCTATCCTGACTGAAGATTGGTGAAACCCCGAAACCGGTCCTAGGATGCTTGCTTCCAGTCCATGGAGGACCTGGCTTGGCAGTTCGGGCTGGACTGTACCCATGAGGCACAGGGTCAAGACTGATTTGCATATGGCTAGGTTCAAACTGGAACGGCATGGTGAGCAAAAAAACTATGGATTTAGGCCCAGATCTCTGTACTGGGGTGAATGTATGACATTGTTCTGCATTCTCTCCATCAACTGTTTTTGCATTTGTCACCCGAGTTAGAAGGGTATGCCCAGACATGGGTCCCGTGCTCTCCATGCCACTGGAATCAAGCTATCCTGGCTGAAGAGGGGTGAAACACCGAAACCGGCCCTAGGATGTTTGTTTCCAGTCCAGGGAGGACCTGGCTTGGCAGTTCGTGCTGGACTGTACCCATGAAGCACAGGGTCAAGACTGATTTGCATATGGCTGGGTTCAAACTGGAACGGCATGGTGAGCAAAAAAACGATGGATTTAGGCCCAGATCTCTGTACTAGGGTGAATGTATGACATTGTTCTGCATTCTCTCCATCAACTGCTGTTTTTGCATTTGTCACCCTGAGTGGGAAGGGTATGCCCAGACATGGGTCCCGTGCTCTCCATGCCACTGGAATCAAGCTATCCTGGCTGAAGAGGGGTGAAACCCCGAAACCGGTCCTAGGATGCTTGTTTCCAGTCCAGGGAGGACCTGGCTTGGCAGTTCGGGCTGGACTGTACCCATGAGGCACAGGGTCAAGACTGATTTGCATATAGCTAGGTTCAAACTGGAACGGCATGGTGAGCAAAAAAACTATGGATTTAGGCCCAGATCTCTGTACTGGGGTGAATGTATGACATTGTTCTGCATTCTCTCCATCAACTGTTTTTGCATTTGTCACCCGAGTTAGAAGGGTATGCCCAGACATGGGTCCCTTGCTCTCCATGCCACTGGAATCAAGCTATCCTGGCTGAAGAGGGGTGAAACCCCGAAACCAGTCCTAGGATGTTTGTTTCCAGTCCAGGGAGGACCTGGCTTGGCAGTTCGTGCTGGACTGTACCCATGAAGCACAGGGTCAAGACTGATTTGCATATGGCTGGGTTCAAACTGGAACGGCATGGTGAGCAAAAAAACAATGGATTTAGGCCCAGATCTCTGTACCAGGGTGAATGTATGACATTGTTCTGCATTCTCTCCATCAACTGTTATTTTTGCATTTGTCACCCTGAGTGGGAAGGGTATGCCCATACATGGGTCCCGTGCTCTCCATGTCACTGGAATCAAGCTATCCTGGCTGAAGAGGGGTGAAACCCCGAAACCGGTCCTAGGATGCTTGTTTCCAGTCCAGGGAGGACCTGGCTTGGCAGTTCGGGCTGGACTGTACCCATGAGGCACCGGGTCAAGACTGATTTGCATATGGCTGGGTTCAAACTGGAACGGCATGGTGAGCAAAAAATGATGGATTTAGGCCCAGATCTCTGTACTGGGGTGAATGTATGACATTGTTCTGCATTCTGTCCATCAACTGTTGTTTTTGCATTTGTCACCTTTGATCAAGGCTCACTTGGAGCCGAAACGCATAAGGGAAAAGACCTGAAAGCATGCAGCATTTGATCGGGAAATAACGCACTGTTGTTCCTGAATTGGGCTTCGACATTCTGTTGGTGTTTTAATGACAGGCTGTTCTGTGCCTGTTGTAACAAAACCGCCTTGCATTGTTGGAGGCTCCCATGCTCGGAGCTTTTCAGTTGATTTAAAGATGGGAGCATTACCTGCTCGCTTCTGCACCAAAAGAGGATTTTCTCTGACACTGGAGTGAGGAGGTGAGAAAGGGATGCAAGAGGTTGAGAATCCTTCTCCTCTCGACTTTTTGGAGAATGTGCAATGTACAAGACAGCAGCATCTATGGCTAGGCTTGAAAACCACTACGTTTTGCTGTGCCAGGCCATTTTCAAATTGCGAGTGGTTCTTACATTTTGGAGGTATTGAATGCACTGACATGAATTTATAAACAGTCAACTGCACTGGTTTGGACGTAATTATGTTTCATTTGAAGACGCACTGCAGTGGACAATGATTATTTTATAATTAAAGTGCATTTTGGGACATGTATTCCTTTGAACCACAGGAGTCACATGACAGCCTGAAATGAACAATCAGCACATAGTCACCTTACACACAAGCAGCCTCACATGTGATCAAGGTTCACTTGAAGCCGAAACGTGCCTGTTGTTGTTTTAATGACAGTCTGCTACGTGCCTGTTGTAATGAAGCTGCTCTGCAGGGTTGGAGGTGCCCACGCTTTGAGGTTTTCAGTGGATATATATATATATACATATATATATATATATATTATATATATATTATCTACTGGCGGTCACCAGTAGATAGTTATAGTTAGGATCATGTTTCCAGAGGAAATCTGAAAATTCTATTTGGAATAACTTTGGTGCCGATTGACGAATTCTCACGAAATTTTCAAAACAAATGGGGCGCTCCGTTCAGCTCCTACCCCAAAAGTCTCGGGGTGATTCGTCAAGCGGGGGTCGAGAAAAAAGGGGGGTCCCAAAACACGTTTTCCCCATGCATTTTCCCATAGGACCTTTAGTCGCAGCTACAGCCCGAACAGAATTACTTGAAATTTGGCAGAGAGGTAGCCATAAGGTCGGGGAAGTGCCTTTTGCAGGTCTGGTGTAAATCTGTTCAGTATTCCCTGAGAAAATAGCATTTGAAACCATATAAATATCTATGCGCGCGCACAGTGCACGCACGGTGCCGTGCGCGAGCGCAATTCTGATTGATTGTTAGATGTCCGTAGACATTCAAATCGGTCGAAATCAGGAAGTGTCGGCTGCCATTTTGTCTCTCGCAGTCTGAGGCAGTGAAAAACAAAGGTGGAGAACGTGAAAAGGGGGCAGGGTGGACAGTTCCTGACCCCCTAGCCTTTGTCAGGGGGTCACAGAAGAACCCCCAAGGGTGAAAAAAACATTTTTAATTTTTTTTTAAAAATCGCGGGGTGCGCACACCGTGCACGTATGGTAAAAAAAACATTAAAAAAAACATAAGAATAGTAGAGAGTTCCTGACCCCGTAGCCTTTGTCAGGGGGTACCTGAGGGACCCCGAAGGGAGAAAAAAACCATTTTATTTTTTTTCAAAAATTAACGGGGTGAGCGCACCGTGCGTGCACCGTAAAAAATTTTTTTTTAAAATAGATTTAAAAATGAAGATTAAGTGTTTAGATGTTAGGTGGCTCTAAAAAGAGCCGTTGTGTTTTTTGAGTGTTTTTTGGTACCTACAAGTAAGTACCGATGCAGAGTCTAAAGTTCAAGAGGAAGACTCTGTTCCCTTCATCATTAAAATGTACACCGTCTCCTCTATAAATGTCTTGCATGTTGTAACGCAAGTTGTTGTGGTATATAGAACCCATACCATAGTCTCTGAGGAAAGCAGAAACAGACTTATTGACGTGCTTTCTTGCTTTGTCAATCTGCGGACAATGATGGTTGGACCAGTTCCACTTTTGCCTTTGGCATATATTAGAATATACAAAGGCAGTTTGTGTAAAAAGTGACCTCAATTGCACAAAGGTGTCCTTAATAAGCATTTCCAGACCTACCTCAGTTAAAGTGCCTAGGTCATTTCCACCACAGTGCACAATAATAAGGTTAGGCTGTGGGAGATGTATAAAGGATTTCACCAAAGGTATTAATTGGTGCCACTTTAACCCTCTCTGACCAATCCATTTAATGTCTACATTTGGCAAAGCAAGGTCTTTCACAATACCTCTTTTTTCTGCATACTTTTCACTCCAGAAGACATAGCTGTGACCTATAATCCACACTGTGAACATCTTCCAATGAGACCTGGATGCACTCAGAAGGTGTCTTTCAGTAGAATGGCAATATGAAATGAAAGATAGTTGTAAAATGGAGGCATACGTACTTTTTTAAAATAAAAATAACTCATTGGCTGTTTCAAACCATTCTACACTAAAAACTAGGCTGTATGTTTACATTTATAAAAGCAGGTTTTGTATTGGTTCTGAAAAATGTGTTCCCACAGAATATTAGTTTGGATTTGCTGTTAGGTTTGTAAAGTCAAGCACTCTTGCTCTTTGGATTTGAAACATTGTGTGCTGAACTTCTGACCTCTCTGCTCACACCAGTGTTCCATGACCTGTTGCTATGCTAGGAGGTAGAAGTCATGTTGGGGGTAGGGATCATTTGAAAAGGGTTGATTTTTTCAACCAATAAAAATGTGTATTTCCATTTGAAAAAATGTGGGAAGCAATGTGATTTGAAGTTAACATGTATATGTGTGAAAAAATAGAGGGAAACTGTGCCATTTACTGGTTCTGGTGAGAGGAGTACAGTTCAGAGATTCTGGCTCTGATAATCTGCTGTGTGAGTGCCACATTTCTTTCTCAACTAACTAATTTTAAAGGTGAGTTATGAATTTGAGAGGGGATGTATATGTTGCATTCTGATATAAATAATAGAAATGTGATTCTTCTTTTAAAGTTGTGTTTTACATTTTATGTTTTGGAAGATATTTAACTGCCTTGATCTTGTGAGATAATATGCAATATGTCTTCACCATAAGTTAAGGTGTACTGGTATCACCTAGGAATACTGTTTTGTGCCTAGAATCACACCATGAGTCTGTGTGCACACAGGAATTGTTGTCAGAGATTTAATTTGTGTTGCTGTTGTTCTGTAAGACTTGCAGTTGTAGGAAAGGGGCAGCTTTTTTTTAACTGTGATGGTTAGCATTCAGTACAAATCATTCTTGAACTGTGATGGTTAGCATTCAGCAGAAATCACTATCTCACAAATGAGAGGCAAATGCAAACACATTTGAAATTATCATGGTAGATTTTCCTTCCACTTTTAAAGTTGTGTATTACATTTTATGTTTTGGAAGATATTTATCTGCCTTGAACTTGTAAGATATTATGGAGTATGTCTTCACCATAATTTAAGGTGTACTGGTATTATCCAGGAATACTGTTTTGTGCCTAGAATCACACCATGAGTCTGTGTGTTCACGGGAATTGTTGTGAGAGATTTAATTTGTGTTGTTGTTGTTCTGTAAGATTTGCACTCGCAGGAAAGGGGCTGCTTGTTTTCTTCAACTGTGATGGATGGCATTCAGCAGAAATCACTATCTCAGAAATGAGAGGCAAATGCTAACACATTTGAAATCAACATGGTAGATTTTCCTTCCACTCCTGCAATGGGTGAGGTAGTTTTACATGTTCAAAACTCCAATTAACCCTTACCACACATGTACTCTTACATACATCTCTGCAGTCTTCATGCAGTTGTGCAAGTGTCCATGCAGATCTCTCTTGCACCTGACAATACACAGCTCTGTGTGGTATTTCAGATAGCAGTGTGTAACGCTAACACATTCCACGTCACCAAGGCTCATTTCCTTTGCTCTACTCTAATCACTCACCCTGTAACACATGCTGATGGTCTCAAGTAGCTGTTAGGACATGTGCTCTTTTCTGCTTCTCTAAAATATAAGGAAAATGTGTCAGGGTGCAACAGTAATTATCACTTACTCTACCACAGTAGTAAATGTGCTTTGAAATTGCCAATCAAATATTGTTTTCTGCCTAGAATCACACCATGAGTCTGTGTGCACACAGGAATTGTTCTCAGAGATTTAATTTGTGTTGCTGTTGTTCTGAAAGACTTGCAATCGTAGGAAAGGGGCAGCTTGTTTTCTTCAACTGTGAGGGATAGCATTTAGCAGAAATCACTATCTCAGAAATGAGAGGCAAATGCTAACACTTGTGAAATCAACATGGTAGATTTTCCTTCCACTCCTGCAATGGGTGAGGTAGTTTTTACATGTTCAAAACTCCAATTAACCCTTACCACACATGTACTCTTACATACATCTCTGCAGTCTTCATGCAGTTGTGCAAGTGTCCATGCAGATCTCTCTTGCACCTGACAATACACAGTCTCCAGAAACACAATGTTAGTACACAGGCAGCAGCTTCTCCTACACTCCCATGCTTACTACTCAGCTCTGTGTGGTATTTCAGATAGAAGTGTGTAACGCTAACACATTCAACGTCACAAAGGCTCATTTCCTTTGCTCTACTCTAATCACTCACCCTGTAACACATGCTGATGGTCTCAAGTAGCTGTTAGGACATGTGCTCTTTTCTGCTTCTCTAAAATATAAGGAAAATGTGTCAGGCTGCCACAGTAATTATCACTTACTCTACCACAGTAGTAAATGTGCTTTGAAATTGCCAATCAAATATCGTTTTCTGCCTAGATTCACACCATGAGTCTGTGTGCACACAGGAATTGTTCTCAGAGATTTAATTTGTGTTGCTGTTGTTCTGAAAGACTTGCAATTGTAGGAAAGGGGCAGCTTGTTTTCTTCAACTGAGATGGTTAGCATTCAGCACAAATCACTATCTCACAAATGAGAGGCAAATGCTAACACATTTGAAATCAACATGGTAGATTTTCATTTCACTCCTGCAATCGGTGAGGTTGTTTTTACATGTTCAAAACTCCAATTAACCCTTACCACACATGTACTCTTACATACATCTCTGCAGTCTTTATGCAGTTGTGCAAGTGTCCATGCAGATCTCTCTTGCACCTGACAATACACAGTCTACAGAAACACACTCTTAGTACACAGGCAGCAGCTTCTCCTACACTCCCATGCTAACTACTCAGCTCTGTGTGGTATTTCAGATAGCAATGTGTAACGCTAACACATTCCACGTCACCAAGGCTCATTTACTTTGCTCTACTCTAATCACTCACCCTGTAACACATGCTGATGGTCTCAAGTAGCTGTTAGGACATGTGCTCTTTTCTGCTTCTCTAAAATATAAGGAAAATGTGTCAGGCTGTCACAGTAATTATCAGTTACTCTACCACAGTAGTAAATGTGCTTTGAAATTGCCAATGAAATATCGTTTTCTGCCTAGAATCACACCATGAGTGTGTCTGCACACAGGAATTGTTGTCAGAGATTTAATACGTGTTGGTATTGTTCTGTAAGACTTGCAGTTGTAGGAAAGGGACAGCTCATATGATAGGATAAGAAAAGCTAAAAAAAAATCGTAATGTATTAAATTTACATAAAGGTATTTTGTTTTTTGTTTCTTTCAGGTATTGCTGAACAACAGAGAAATTAATTAAAGATGCCTATAAAGTCAAGAAAGAGAAAAGAACAGCAACAACATCTATATTTGAAGACAACTGGACAAAAAAAATTAGTTGAAGAACCTCATGTTGGAAAAAAGAAAAAGTCTTCTGGTAAGCAGACTAAGGATTTTTTTAAAAATATCTTCAAACAAAGAAAAAATGTTAAAAATATATCCACTGCAAATAGTGTTTCAAGTACAAAACAACAACAGAGTCATCAGAAAATACTAAAAGCCAGCCGCTACTTGAATTGGGACCTTGCACCTGCACTTTCTGCTCACTGTTGTGGCCGCCCTGGACGTTGCTGTAGCCCCTCTTCCTCCTTCCCTCCCGCCGCCGCACCGCCAACCCACCGCGGCCGCAGTGCGGAGGGACTTCACCTCCCAGGCTCCCCAGCGTCTGTGGGTGGAGTCGGGAGACGCAGCCTACGCGCCAGGAGGCGCTTTAAATATCAGCGTTCCTCCCGCGTCGCGGGACAGCGCGCGGGCGGCGCCGGGTTAAGCCCGGGCAAAGGGCGGGCCGTCTACGGCCGTCAGAGGCCGAAGGAGGCTGGGCTGGGCCACCTGCTGTACATTTTTCGCAATTTGGATTGCTTTGGTGAGCTGATCAGGTTTCCTGTGCTGTAGTCAAGCTCGTTAGCTTTAATCTTGTATTGTACTCACAATGTCCAAATGGAGAACGGGGGATAAGGTGGTGGGTACCTTGGATGCTTTTTTAATAAGAGCCGAATCCCTGCTGGTCCATGAAATTGAGGCTACCGAGCGGAGACTTTCTTTAGACCCCAGGTTGTTAGGGGGGGGGTTACACCTGCTGCCCCTTTATATGCCCCTAGTCCACCACCCAAAGCTATTGATTCCATCATCCAGCCCCGGACCTTTACCCACAGCCTAGTTCCTACGCCCTCTGAGTTTCCTTCCACCTCTGCTACTCAGAGCACCCTGGGCAGTCCCGCTAGGGTTAAAACCAGGGGGATGAAAGCGGTGGGAAGAACTGCTAAGGATCCACAGATTAAAACAAAGAAGGGACGCAGTTCAACTAAAAATAAATCCATTCCTGCTAAAGTCCCGACTGAGGTTCCCGTCTGCGGTAGTTCCAACTCCTCAACTAAAGAAAATCACCCTAGTGACCCTCCTATTATAAGTTGCTCTTTGAGCAAAAGGGATTTTATTAACCTATTGGAGGGAAATCTAGCAATCATTCTCGAGCCGTTTTATAAACGCCTGGATTCGGTTGACCAAAGGTTAGCTATGATGGAGGAGGCTTTAGATAGAGCAACCCCAGAGTCCATGTTACAGCCCCCTAAGCAAGCTTCAGCAGGGGCTTCTCTGGTCACGGTAGGCATCACCTGCAGTGAACAGACTGGTGCCATGACATGTTCTAAAAAACTGGTGGACGTGGCAAGGAAAGTGGGGAACACAAGGACCATTGTGCCAATAGAAAGATCTAACGTAGAGGCGATTCCCAACCAAACACCATCGGCTCTCAAGAGTCCCTGTCGGCAGGTTGTCGATAACAACATAGGTGATCACTCGAAGTACCCCTTTCTTCACCTGCCCCCACAAGCGACTCCCTACACCATTATCCTGGCAAACGTTCCCCCCTTACCAGTGGGCTCACATGAGCATTGGTCGTCCCTTAGAAACAAGGCCCTACACTATCTGAACAAAAAGACTGGCATCGGGGAAAGATTGTACTTAGACTTCAAAATGGTTAGATGGATTGACTGGGTTGGCCACTCTGACAAATCCTTAGCAGGGATTTGCGTGGTTCTAAGCTTTAGGTCGCCAGGGTTGGTCAGCCACATACTTGAGATTGCTGCCACTGCCCCTAATGATTGGTTGTCCATCAGCATTCTACCACTAGGTTATTTTTATAAACAGGATGTGGCATCGAGACATAGGGGTGTTCGAACTCTCAAGGGAGCTGACCATAGACCAGACTCCCGAATTGAGCTTAATAATCGCTTTGAGGTCCTGTCTTCTTTAGAAGATATAGATTAACAGGGGTCGGGTGGTTCAGGGTGTCCTGTGGAGGATGGTATTGGAATTATTGTAGAGCCCTCCGTAGCCCACCAAGCCAATTCATTAGAGTCCAATGTCCAAATTAGGATATCCACCCCGTCCACAATGAATCTAGGTAGCCCTCTAGTAGAGCCATCAACCCCCATTGGGTGCCCGATAAACCCAGGATTGAGGAAACCCATGGCTATTGCTTCTTGGAATATTGCTGGGCTGGAATCTAAGGCTGGCCTAGCAGATTGGTCATTATTAATCAATGAAGTTGACATCTGGGCATTCCAAGAAACATGGGCAGTGGAAAATATCTTCCATGTAGGCTACCTAAATCTCTCGAAACCTGCAATCAAGGGACACAGGGGGAGACCGGTGGGGGGCTTGACATTCTGGGTTAGGCAAACCAAGGGGGTTACAGTAGATGTGATTCCCCTTGATAACCCGGACATTTTGGCAATCAAAGTTAGATTCCAGAGTGGCCCCAATTTATTTTTGCTTAATATATATGCTAGGGGCCAAGTGGGCGGCAAGAGTTCACAGGTCATTACAGCACTTGAGTCCTTTTTAGCTGAAGGCCCCTTTAACAACAATCTGATTATTTTGGGGGATTTTAATACTTGCTTTGAACCACTGGATAGTGATGATGGCAGACTTAGTGAGGAGTAGGATGATTTCTGGGGCGTGCCTCAGCTGGATTTACAACCCATAAAGAAATGGACTGAGGTAACGCTCCAGGTAAAAGGGCTGTGCTTGGAATGGGGCCTTAGAGCTGTCAACGGTAGGACCAAGTCCGATGCTCTGGGCGCAGCGACCTTTGATAACGGTCGTACCAAAAGTAGGATTGATCACATTTTGGTGAATCTGGAAATTTGGCACATCGTGCTAGATATGGTAGTACAAACTCGCACTGAAAGTGACCACCAACCCCTTGGTTCTCACTTTGGATATTCAAGGTTTTAATCCCACGGCCGCTGGGAATTCATCAAGTTGTTGTGCCCCGGTAATAATGGGTAATGACCTGAGAAGGGTCAAATGGGCTAAGGTGGAACTCGATGAGACAAAGGTGCTAGAAATTAGGGCCCTGGTCGTAAGGGCCCTAGGATAAATAAATGAGTGTAGTTCACAGGAGATCCTCAATGTTAAATTGCCATTAATCCATATGGAGCTCACTAGTAGGCTAAAGACCTGTTTTATTAATTCCAAGCCTATGAGGGTTAATCAAAAATTTGAACCTACTTCCTGGTACAACGAGCTTTGTAGGTCCACTCATAAAGCCCTTCTGACCGCCATTAAATCTAGGAACCACCCTACAATTAAACAGGCCTGGATCTTGTACAAATCTACCTTAAAGCAGGCTAAAAGAGAGTGGGACGAGGTACGCTGGAAGGACCTGCTGGAAGCCTGCAAAGGCAGGAATATGACCCATTTTTGGGATTTAATAAAGTCGGGGAATGGGCATAGGTCGATAATCCCCAACAACAACATGGCTTGTCTATGTAGGAAAGTTTGTCAAAGTGTTTTTCACCATTTTAGGATGCCGGCAGTACATCATACTGAAATGAGAAAGTTTGTGAGAACATTGTATTTTGCTAAAAGTCCAGCACTAAAGCTAAATGAGTTGAATAATGCTCTGTTCCGTGGATCTGTATCAGATGTAGTGAAGGTTACTGATGATATTCAGTTTTGTTACTTTGGTACAGAACAAGAAAGTGCAGGAGAAGACACAGTTAATGAGGAAAATGTGGAAGAGAATGTAGAACTCACTGTTAGTAAAAATTTTGAAGATGAAATGACAAAATGTACTATCATCTCTAATGAAAGACCAAATATTACTTGTATTTGTGGCCGGAGAAGCCATTATAAAAATTCAAACAAGGAATGTTGATCTCTATAAAAAAAGTGAAAATGAAGATAATTATAAGTGGAAGGATTTTGCAACATATATATTTCTGGAAAATTGTTTTGATTTGGGTGAAGATCAGCGTATTTGTAAATACTGTTATAACAAGTTAGAAGAAAATAGAATGCCAGCTAGAGCTGTACATAATAATTTAGAATTGGTTGATATTCCTGCAGAACTTTCTGATTTAAATACGTATGAGTCTATACTCATTCAATGTGTCCTTCCGTTTCAGACCATAGTGCGTATGGAGCCCAAAACAGGTAAATTACCTCCTTCAGATTTACAAAGAGGTTTAAAAGGAAGAGTTGTCCATTTGCCATTGGATTTGAAAAAAAATATTGAAACAATTGATGCAGATAGTTTAGAAACTGAACCATTAGTTATTCTGGTTAATGGTGTACCTACAAAGAATAAGAAAATTTGGCAGGAGCTGGTAGATGTACGAAAAGTACAAAGAGCAAATTTATATTTGAAAAGAAATAATAAATGGTATAAATCAATTTATACGGATGAAGATGAAGAAGTTTTACTAGAAGACACAGGAATACCAACTGGGCAAATAGAAAAAGTGGATAAGTCAAAAGAAGAAGAAATTTATGACATTTCAACATACATCCTCTTCATTCTAAAGAAGGTATGGGAAACGCTATTGACCTGTTTCAGATGAAAAAAGCAAAAGGAACTCCCGTGAGTGCATGGGAGGAGAGCTTGGAAGATTGCTGTTTTCCCCAGCTGTTTCCTACAGGAAAAGGTGGACGATATGATGAACGTCCAGTACAGATTCCTGCTTCTGAGTATCGGACTACAAGATTATATGCAGAAGATCCAAGATTTCGTCAAAGTATTCCTTATTTGTTCCATCTTTTATTTGAAAGTGATTTGTCTGCACTATCTTATGCAGTAAATCACATTTTAAAAACTGGAGTACATTTACATAATGTGTCAGCAAAGGATTTTATCAACAAAGTGCAACAGCGAGATGATCATTTGGAATCTCAATTGATTAATCTGATGGCTTGTCAGCATGAGACTAATGAATATTGGTACCGACGCCATGGAGAATTGAAATGTATGTTACGGAATTTAGGAACTCCTACAATTTTACTTACCCTAAGCTGTGCTGAGTACGCTTGGGATGATTTACTGGATTTTCTTCGAGGGGCAAATTCAAACATTGAAAACATCCAATACAAGACAGCAGGAGAATTGTGCTCATTGGATCTGGTTAATGTTTGCAGATATTTCAATCATAGATTTCAGGCTATGATGTCCTTCATCTGCAATAAAAAAAATCCACCTCTTGGAGAAGTTGTGGATTTCTTTTGGAGAAAAGAGTACCAAGCAGGAGGTGCTCCTCATATTCATATGCTGTTGTGGATCAAGGATGCCCCAAAATTTGGAACAGATGCTGATGAAACAGTTTTATCTTTCATTGAAGAATATGCAACATGTGCTATACCTAAAAGCACAGAAGAAAAAAACTTAAAAGAGCAAGTTTTACGTTTCCAAAGTCATCGGTGTGGAAAATACTGTCGATGAAAGTACAAGAGTAAAGATAAATTCTACACAAAATGTCGATTTGGATTTCCACGACCTGTTCTTTCAAAAGGAAGAGTAAACAGTTTTATGTCAGCTGTGCGACATACTATTACAAGAAAATCGCCGAAAAATACCTACAACCTAAGAAGAAAAGAAGAGTCGAAATACATAAATGACTACAACCCAGTCATTTTATCCATGTGGAATGCTAACATGGATATTCAATATGTAGCTGACAATTCTATTGCTGTTGCTCGGTATATCACATCTTACATCACAAAATCTGAGAAAACGGAATTGAAAGAAATGTGGGAAGAGATTTCTCACGAGAAGACTGTCAGTAAAAAGCTATACAGTTTCAGTTTAAAGATGTTATCGCATTGAGAAATTGGATCATACGAATGTTCAGATAGGTTATCATCTGCAAGTCTGTACTCCAAATCCAGAAGAATAATTTGGGTAAGTTTAGGCCTTGCAGGAATGCGAAATCGGGTACTGAAATCTATTCGAGAAATTAAATATTTAGCTGAGTATGAACCAGAAAGTACAGACATTTTAAGAACAAACATGTTGGACTCATATTACCCACAAAGAAGTCATCATCTTGAGAACATGTGTCTCTATGAAGTGCTGCAGAACTAAATTTTTAAACGGAATGCCACAGAAGACATCAACAATGGAAAATATAAAGTCACTGGTGAAGAAGGATGTTTGGTGAAGCAAACAAAAGGAAGTTTTATTAATCACCGGAAGCTGAGTTGCGACACTACTGACAAAAAGGAATTTTACTACTTGGCACTTTTACAGCTGTTTAAACCATGGCGTTCAGAGGACGAACTACTTGGAGATTTTCAGAGCTATGAAGATTCCTTTAATGCTTGCAAAGACAGCATAGAATGCAGTACTTTCACAACTTATGTTCAAATGTTAAATGAAGAAATTGAACAAGAAGCAACAATTGCAGCTGAAGTAGCTAGAGACAGTTCTCAAGACAGTCAAAGTTCTGGGACGTTCAGTCAAGATCCTCTAGGACAACCAATCGTAGAAAATTAAGCTGCAATAGCCATGACTGAAGTGGAAACAGCTATGAATCAAGCTCAGGAAGATTTAATAAACTTACCAAATTTGGAACAACAACTGAATGATGAACAACAACAAATTTATGAGGAAGTCAGAAAAAAAATTGATCACGGATTACTGCATGAAAATGAGTGTTCATGCACATCTTTTGAACCAATCGGAATGTATGTGAGTGGACAAGCAGGAACTGGAAAAAGTTTCTTAATTAAAGTAATTAGAAGCTACCTACAGAACAAAACGGTTTCAACTTTGTCTTGTGTTGTTACTGCTCCAACTGGGTTAGCAGCATATAACATAAAAAGAGTTACCTTACATCGTTTGCTAATGTTACCAGTAGAGCATGAGAACAAAATACAATACCACAAGCTAACAGGAGAAGCATGTTTTGAAGTTTCAAGAGTATTGAAGAAAATGAAAGTACTCATTATTGATGAGGTAAGCATGGTATCAAACTTAATGCTTGCCTTTGTGCATTTAAGAATGCAGCAAATTCTAAAGACAGACTATGAAGTGTTATTTGGAGGAAAACACGTCATAGTTTTTGGGGATCTTTTGAAGCTCACTCCAGTTAAAGGACAACCAGTATTCCATACTCTTACACATGAAGACACGAAAAGGCGTTAGGAAGTATGGGTAATGGGAATATTTGGACATACTTTGAGTATAAAGAACTCATTACCAATATGAGGCAAGCCAATGATGAGGATTATGCAAGTATTCTCAAAGATATCAGAATTGGACTACTCACAGAACATGGCAGAAGAGCTTTACAGAGTCGATTGCTATGTAATGTGTTTCCAACAGAACAAATAGTTCCAGAGAAAATATACAAGAAAATTGCTGAAAAAAATACTGTAATTTGCTTAATGCCAACACTACATGAATGCTCTATATTCAATCAAGAACTTTTGAAATTGGAAAATGAAGAGATTATAAAACTGGAAGCAGTGGATAAAATACAACATGAAGGAATAACTATTATCTTGACAGGCAAATTGACAACTAAATTGGATTCTCTAGAGAAAAACATATCGAAAACAGCTGGTTTGGAAAATAATCTTTATGTATGTATGAACTGTCGAGTAATTTTAAGACGTAATTTGGATGTAGAAAAAGGTTTAGTGAACGGAGCTATGGGTAAAGTTGTGGGTTTTGTAAAGTACCAGAAAAAAGATGGAATTGAATTTTTAAAAATAAAATTTGATCAGATTGAAGAGGTAAAAGACATTAGTCGCTGTTCAGTTCGTTTTTTACTAGTGAAAGACTTATATATCTACGTAGGAAGCAGTTTCTGTTTTCTCTAGCATATGATGTAACTATTCACAAATCTCAAGGATTAACTGTAGATAGTGCTTTTGTAAACATTGGATCTAGTGGGTTTAAAGAAGGTATGGCATATGTTGCTTTGTCAAGCGTGAAAAAAATATCTGGTTTATTCATGATAGACTTTGATGACTCAAAAGTTAGTGCTGATGCAAACTGTGTAAAGGAGTATAATAGATTAAGAAGAAGCTATGCTCCTCATTTAGGTCAGTATCCTGTGTTTGAAAAATGTGTTGTTTGTCGGAAAAGGAGACTTGAGAATATCTGTAATGAGGATGTACAGAAGAGAAAACAAAAAGAGAGTGATGTGACTGCAAACAAAAAGAAAAAGAACAGTGTTGAAGAGGTTGTTGGTTGTCATTTTGAAAATAGCTCTGGTGTCAACTGCTACGCAAATGTAGTGCTGAATGTTGTATTTTATCTTGAAATTTTGCAAGAGCAGATAATACTAAATCATTGAAAAAGATTCTGTTCTCTGATGAGTCTCCTTTATGAGAAGCTGAGTAATGATAAAACTAAAATAGAAAGTGCTTTAGATGTTAGAAATCTTTTAGATGTATGTTCTGGATGTACACAGTTTACACAAGATGTCCAGCAAGATGCACAGGAATTTTTAATGTATATGCTTATGGTACTGGAAGATGAAGGGGTAGAAATAGAAAATATATTTGGTGTCTCTTATAAATGGGAACATTGTTGTGAAAACTGTATGAACACATGCAGCAGTAATGTTGATTCTGAAAGGTTCATATATTTAACATTACCAGAGAGTAAATCAGTGACTTTTAGTAAATTAGTTAAAGATGCTAATCACAACATGGAATGTTCTCAATGTAAATCAGACATATTATCAACGTCATTTTTTAAGAAATATGGACAGTATGTAATTTTAATGATACAACGTTGTAGAACAGATGGAACAAAATTTGAAACTTTACTAAAGAAGTTTGTAGGAAATCAATTATCAATATCAGGTAAAACTTTTGTTGCAGTTGCAATAATTTTTCATGATGGACCTTCTATAACTTCTGGTCATTACACAGTTTATCTTAAATGTGAAAAAGGATGGACACTGTGTAATGATTCTCAATTGATTTTCAAGCAACGTTTACCTTATGATTTACCAAATTGTTACTTAATTTTTCTAAAACCAAAATTTTAGATACAAATTCCAGCATCTGAAGAAACCATTATTTCAATTGTATAGGATTAACATTGGATGTTTCACTTAAAAAGGATTTTAAAATTACCATTTGGCCTCATGGAAAGGTAAAGGTAACAATTGTGGACTTCTTTGACAGATATTATTTTGGTGTACGTGCTTAAGCAGCAAGATTTACAGACGTTATTTATTGCAAATAGTTATTGTTCTTAGAAGGTATTTTTAATATATTTGTGACATTTCTATCAAGGTATGTTTTAGTGAGGATACATTCGGGGTTTTTGTAAACAATCTTTCAGATTGTTTTTTTTTTTGCCCGCTGTTAAATGATGAATACAATTGATATCACTATTTTCAGTGAAATTCAATACATTCTGAAAACAGCAAAGAAAGGGCAAAAAATTGCTTTGTTAAATATGAAAAAACATGTACTGTTTAATAAAATGTATTGTTGAATATTAATACTTTTTTTCTTTTTTTCAGTTCTTGAAAGAAAATTTAGGAAATGTAATCCATTTTACTTTCAATTAAAAAAAACGTTTATTTCTAATTAAGTTATTTTGTTGGTCAGGTAAGTTTAAAATATCTGTATTTCTCACTCCTTCCCTTTCATGCTCCCTTTTCTTCACCTCTCCTCACTCTGCTTTTCTCATTCCTCTTCCCTCTCTCTTCTTGCTTTACTACTCTTTCGTAACTCCCTCACTCCTTCTCTACTACTCCCCTAGGTTTACTGCCTCCATCACTATTTTTTCAACCATGTTTCTCTCCCTGTCTCCATATGTCTCAGTCATTCTAACTGCCTTACTCCTTCTCAGTTCCTTGCTCTCACTCTCTGTTTCTGTCTCTCTCCCTTTGTCTGTCTTACCCTTAATTTCCTTAACATCTCTGGGGCAGATTTACAAGCCCCCTGCGCCACCACTACGTCACTTTTCATGACATACTGGTGGCGCAGGGGGCTCCTTCATATTTACAAGGAGAGGAAAAGCCACCCTGCGTGACTTTTCCTCTCCTCGTAAATATAGCCACTTCACATGCAGCACTGTGCGTTGAAGGGGTATTCTATGGGTGTTGTTGTTTGTGTTCCCACGCAACACTCATAGAACTACACACTTCTCCTGATTTACGAGAAATCATAAGTCTGAAGTTGTGTGTGAATGCTACGCCACCCTAGAGGTGGCGTAGCGAGGCACAACGAGGAGAAATGTTTTCATTTCTCTTCATTTTTTCCTCTTTCAGTGCGTGCTGCATGCTACAGCACGCATTGAAAGAGGAAAAAGCCTCTTGTGATTGCTTTTGTGCAGGAAGGTGTCCCTTCCTGCACAAGAAAAATCTCCCCACCACACAGGCATCCTTGCACCATGGTGTAAGGGAGCTTGCATCGGCGCATGGCTTCAGTTTGTGCGCCAGCGCAGGGGAAGCATAGAGATGCGACAAATTCTTGTAAATATGTTGCATCTCTGTGCTTCAAAACTAACACAGCACGGCGCAGCAAAATTACTTGCTGCACCGTGCTGCGTTAGTTTGTTATAAATCTGCCCCTCTGTTTCTACCACTCCTCCTCTCTCCATCACTCATTTTCCATCTATGTTAATTTGTTAACCTTCTCCGTCGTTCTCCTTCCCTCACCTTCCCTAACAGTCACTATCCTTTACTCATAGTCACTCCTATTCTCCTACTTCACTTCCTCCTATATGTATCTCACACCCCTTCTCCTTTTTGCATTCTTTCCTTCAATCTCCCTCACTCTGCTTTGCTCATTGACATCCTGACTCCCTTTCTCTCACTACAGTTTCCTAAATCCCTCCATCCCCTCACTCTCCATTTCTTACTTTCCCTTACTCCCTTTTCTAATCCTCATGCCCGTAAAAAAAAAAGAAGTAAAACTCAAATTTAAGTGTTTTGATGGTGGTTGACTCTAAAACGAGCTGTTATCTTTTTTGAGAGTTTTAGGGTAAATATACGTAAGTACCGATGCAGAGTTTAAAGTTCAAGAGGAAGACTCTGTTACCTTCATCTGTGAAATGTACACCGTCTCTTTTATAAATGCCTTGCCACTCCCCTCACTATTTATTCTTGTTTCCTTGGACAAGGAGCTGAGAAGGTATCAATTTTCCTTTTAAATTGCAGAACAGCAGTCTTCTTCAGGGAGTGAGGAGGAGACCTGGATCCACTCAGAAGGTGTCTTTCAGTAGAATGTCTTTATGAAATGAAAGATAGTTGTAAAATGGAGGCTTACATATTTTTTTTTTATTAAAAACAACTCATTGGCTGTTTCAGACCACTCAACACTAAAAACTAGGCTGTATGTTTACATTTTTAAAAGCATGTTTTGTATTGATTCAGAAAAATGTGTTCCCACTGAACATTACTTTGGATTTGCTGTTAGGTTTGAAAAGTTAAGCACTCTTGCTCTTTGGATTAGAAACATTGGGGCAGATTTACAAGCCCCTTGAGCCACTTTTGCGTCTCTTTTTCAATGTTAAAAGTGATGCAAAAGTGGCGCAAGGGGCTTGTAAATCTGCCCCATTGTGTGCTGAAGTTCTGACCTCACTGGTCACACCAGTATTCCATGATCTGCTATGCTAGCAGGTAGAAGTCATGTTAGAAGTAGGAATCATTTGGAAAGGGTTGAAATTTGCAAGCAATAGAAATGTGTTTCCATTTAAAACAAAGGTGGAGAACATGGAAAGGGGGCAGGGTAGAGACTTCCTGACCCCCTAATCTTTGTCAGGGAGTCTTTTAAGGATCACAAAGGGTGAAAAAAACGATGAATTGTTTTTTTAAAAACCATACCGTGCGCGCACGGTGCGCGCACGGTAAAAAAAAATCGAAAAATAGATTTAAAAAACAAGTTTTCGTGTTTAGATTTTAGGTGGCTCTAAAAAGAGCCCTTGTGTTAATGTAGGGACAGAGGAACAGAAAATTGAAAAAATGAAAAAAACTATGGCCTGGTGCAAGAGTGCTTATCTATCTTCCTCTGAATGAGATCAATACTGGTCTCACCCATAGAAATGAGAGCATTGCAGTCCATGCACCATGTATACACCCTCCGAAAAGAAGGGCGTATTTCCAGAGGTACAGAAGTAGGTGAAGGCGCCACCGCAGATGAAGTGCTCGGCTGAGCTGCCAATGATGTGCTCGGCTGAGCTGCTGCGGATGTGCTCGGCTGAGCTGCTGGTGGGTTTGCACTAGCAGCTCAAACAAAAGCCACAGGATGTACAAATTCAACGTGTCTTACCATCGTGTGAATACTAAAAGAGTATTTCTTGTTAGCATTTCCACGTGATAAGGTACGCCCACAAAGAGTGCAGGTGACCTTTGGAGCATTCACCTTCTTCTGCCCCTCAGGAAAAGTGAAAAACTGCCATATGAAAGAGTCTTTCTGCTTCCTCTGCCTCTGTGGCACAAGAGTCTCCTGCTCACTCCTAGAAGATGGCTGCTGCTCTGCCATTGTATGACAAAAACAGATCAGCTCCTTCTCCCAGGGAATCAGAAGTAATAATGAGGGGAGTGGGTGTGGTGTTGGAAGAATCTGGAACTGAAACTAATATGAACCAATGAAAAGTGATGTTTCTTAATCACATGACTTGCCATGAGGGGAGTGGGTGTGGTGTTGGAAGAATCTGAAACTAGTATGAACCAATGAAAAGTGTTGTTTCTTAATCACATGACTTGACGTGCGCGCTCCGTGCGCACACGGTGCAAGCACGGAGCACGCACGGAGCACGCACGCATGCGCGTATGGTGCACGCGCGTACGGAGCTCGCGCGCATGCGCGAACGCAACACGCGCGCATGCGCGTACAGAGCACGCGCATACGTAGCGCGCGTACGATGCACGCGCGCATACGCGAACGTAGTACGTGCGCATGCGCAAACTTAGCGCGCGGAGTACGCATGACGTACGCATGCGTACGTGGAGAACGTACGCATGCGCACTCGGAGAACGTACACATGCGGACTTAGTGCAGGCACCGAGCGCGTACGATGACGTAGCAAGCGTACGCATGCGTACGTGGAGAACATACGCATGCGCACACGGAAAACATACGCATGCATACTGAGTGCGCGCACCGTACGATGACGTAGCAAGCACCGTGCACGCACGGAGCGCGAACGGTGAAAACCCTTAAAAAAAAAGAAAATGAAAGAATTAAAGTGTATATAAGTTAATAGAAGATATTAACTATGCTGTTCATATTACAGGATACAGTCAATCTATAACTATATACATAGGTAGCTTATTGTAAAATAAATATATAAAAAATATAATAATACATTTAAAAATAAGCATTTAAAAAAACTTTGAAATTCACTGAAAAAAACATAGGTTTCACACACGTTATAGTTAGGAATTAGCATTTAAAAAACCTTGCAAATTCACTGAAAAAACCATAGGTTTCACACACGTTATAGTTAGCTGGACATTTCACTCGTGCAAAACCATTGAAATTCCACCGTTATAGTTAGTTCAGCTAACTATAACTCGCGCGCCCGCAATCCACTGCTGATGACGTCACATATTACATCACTCATGACATGGTCAGTGACATCACTGATGACATCACTGATGACATCTCAAATGACATCACTAATGACATCACTGATGACGTCATATATGTGATGAATTAGTACACCTTCTCCCACCCTAATATAAATTTTGATACACCAACACAAAATTTCAGACGGCTATTTTGTTAACCATAGATATCCAATACCAATAACTACATACCCACTCATTGACTCTTAGATCTGCATGCACCACCACTCACTCACCTGTACAGTCACTTATACTTACAGTTACTCCGTAGAAGACTATCATATGCATTTATACACCTATGTAGACACTCACGCACTACCAATCGTCCATTGAGGTACTGACACACCTAGTCAGTTGTGCGAATAAATAAACACAGTCCAATTACCTCACCTATACAGTTAAACACACTCAAGTTCACTTACTCATAAAAATACTAAAACATTTTGACACTCTTATTCAATTTCTAGTACAAGCAAAGACTCATCCATGCAGCCAGTCCCGCAATCACACACTTTCACATATAGATAGTTATATACTCTTACACACATATACACTGCCTTTCACATATGTAGTTACTGACACATATACAACTGAGATATACATTCAATCACTAACACACCCATACATACACTCACTCAACCATACAGTCCATCACAGAGGCACCTATAGAATCACCTACTCACACATCTATGCACAGAGTCACACACACCCTACCCACAAAAACACTCAGGCACCCATACAGATACTCAGACAAATAATCAATAACCGATATAGACCCTCATATAGCTATTCACAAAACCATGCAGCCACTTATACACCAACACACAGACACATACAGAGATTCACACAGTTTAGTCACTAGTATGCAGTAAGATACATTTAATGACTCACTTATAGAGTCAGTTACGCACCTACAAAATCATCCATTCACTCACTTTTACACCCACTTATTCTTCAACAGTCCTTTCCCTAAAAATATTAAACATATTAAAACTGTTCAGAAACACATAGTCAATGGATGACGTCATCAGTGATGTCATTTGAGATGTCATCAGTGATGTCATCAGTGATGTCACTGACCATGTCATGAGTGATGTAATATGTGACGTCATCAGCAGTGCATTGCGGGGGCGCGAGTTATAGTTAGCTGAACTAACTATAACGGGGTAATTTCTAGGGTTTTATACGAGGGAAATGTCCAGCTAACTATAACGCCCCTGAAACCTATGGTTTTTTCAGTGAATTTCAAAGGTTTTTAAAATGCTAATTCCTATCTATAATTCATCACTAAAGCTATGATGTTTAATGATTTTCATTGGATTTCTAAATTTTTCTATTTCAGTCTGTCAATTCCTTTAATTATGTTTTTTTTTAAATTCATTTTTATCACCTTTTTTTAACGTATTTATCAATTAATTGTTTTAAAAATTTAAAAATATTATTTGTTTTTATAGGTTTTTTAAAAAAATGTTAATGTTTTAAAATATATTTTTATATTTTTGTAAAATATTTTTGAAACTATATTTTCAAAACGTTATTTTTTATTTTTTTCTCCATTTTTTGGGATCCGCGCACCCTATGCGCACCCTTCTCGACCCCTCCGCACAAGCATCCGCGCACAGTAAGCGTTGGGTACGTGTTTGGTGCATGATTGCAGTGCGACCGGTACGCGACTCCAAGCCTATACATGACACGTACGATGCACGTTACACGACGCTTGCGCGCTTCTGCGATGCGTCATGTGCGTGCAAGACGCGGTGGGTGCGTGAATCCCGCAAAATATTTTACATTTAAAAAAACATATATATATGTGTATTTTATGTGAATATTAATTGAGGACAAACTGTAAACTACTCATAAAAGTAATATATATTTACATTTAATCCTATATTCTTTTTAATTTCAATTTCGCGGATGCACGCTGGGTGCGTGCTGCGTAAGCGCACGGTGCGCGGATCCCATGTGACCTGAAAAAAGCGATTTGATTGGTTCATTACACTTCCTGTTCTAACTATTGAAATACACCACCCATTTCAATCATTCTTCTTTGACCTTCTTTGGAGGAGCATTTCTTTGCAGAGAAGAACCTTTTTTGACTAGGTTTTAACTTAGCTGAAACTTTTTTCTAACCAAACAATGGCTTCAGGGCATCAGGCATCTCCTGGATCTCCTCATTTATCTGAGGATGAATTTTTGGAAGAGCCACCATGCACACCACGTTTTTCATCTGTGGTGTGGAAATTTTTCACATATCCAGAGGGGCAAACAAAGACCAATGCTACCTTGGTGACCTGCAAGATCTGCTAGAGAGTGCTGTCTCGTGGGGATGCATACAAAAAATATTCATGTGGAACAGCTAGCATGATGAAACATCTAAGGACCCTTCATCCAGTAAACCTTGCTCGGGAGGAATGCCGAAGGATGAGAGTCGTTCCTGTTCCTACGGATTCATCACAGCCAAGCACTTCAAGAGTGCATCCTTCTGCACAAAATCTGGACATCCCTCCGCAGTTCCAATTTTTGAAAGTGCTCTGCTTAAAATGCAATGCTACTTTATGCTGCGGGGAGCAGTCTATTGACCTGATCTGCCGCAAGCAAGAAATCACCATTGCTAGTTTTTTTTTTTTCCTGAAGTTCATTGTTTTGTTCCTCCAGTTCTCTTTTTCCTTTTTTTTTTTAAAGAAAATCCCAAAAAATTGTTAAAAAAAAAAAACTATAAAAGAAAAAAAAAAGTCCCTGGTTTAAAAAAAGAGCTATATACTTGTTTGTTGGTGTGTGAAAGTTTAGATGAATGTATGTGTAGTATGTAATTGACTGAATGAATGCATTAATAGCGTATGGTGAATGTAATTGTGCAGAACTATGAGGAAGTGCTGCAGCATCACACAGTAACCTCTTTAACTGCAGTGTGCTGTAGTGCTTCCGAAGCACAGGGATGCAACATATGTACAGAAATATCTTGCACATCTATGCTTCTCTCTGCACGGCTGCTTAAATTGCAGCCATGTGGTGACACAGGTACCCTTGCACCATAGTGGAAAGATATCTGTGTCATGTGCGATTTGTTTTTGTGCAGAAAGATACACCTTCCTGCACAAAAACAATCAATAAACGCAATAAACTTACTTTTCTCCCTCAATGTATGCTGAACATTTTTGCATGCATTGAAGATTTAAAAATGAGGAGAAAAGAAAACAATTCTCCTTGTTGTGCTTTCGTACACCAATTAGAGAATGGTGCAGCATTCACACACATATCAAGATTTATGATTTCTGATAAATCTGGAGATGTGTCTTGTTCTATGAGTATTCAGTGCAATCACGCACAACAACACTTATAGAACAACCTTTCAACGCAAAGTGGTGTGTATGATGAGGTTGTATTTACATGGAGTAGAAAAAGTACACAGAGCGCCTTTTGCTCTCTTTGTAAATATGAAAGAGTGTCTTGCACAATAACTATGCTACAAAAAGTGACATATTTCTGTTTTAAAATTGCTTCCAAATGATAGAAGATAAGCACAGAGTTTTGTCTGCAAAGATGCTCAAACAAGAATGATTGAAATGATTGCGGTCCTTCGATAGGTACAATGGGAAATATTATGAACCACTCAAATCTGTTTTTTTGCAGGTCACATAATATCCGGTAACAGAGAGATTTCAAAACTACATCGGTATAAACAGAGTGTTTTTAAAAACTTGGTTCTTGCAGATCTGCTCCATTCTGCATATTAATACTTCGTTAAACTTACCTTCACAGTAATAGAAATTAAAAATGGTATACATTTTTTCCAGATTTTTTTTGCACAATCAATTGATGTAAACTGCTTATTTTAGAATTAGGATCTGTAAAGAAAAGAAAAAATAGTTATAACATGCAATACCTCATTTTTTACAACACAGCATAATTTCAACAAAGTAATTTGTTTGCCTTTTTTGCTGTTCTCAGAATGTA
The DNA here is from genome assembly GCF_964204655.1 of Triturus cristatus. Taxonomy (NCBI): domain Eukaryota; kingdom Metazoa; phylum Chordata; class Amphibia; order Caudata; family Salamandridae; genus Triturus; species Triturus cristatus. The sequence goes on along the minus strand of NC_140582.1, from coordinate 1,102,854,187 downwards.
TTGAATTTCACTAGAAATAGTGATTTCAATCGTACTCATCACTTAACAGCGGGCAAAAAAAAACCAATCAAAAAGATTGTTTAAAAAAAAACAACATGCTTTTCTCAGTAAAATACCACAAGATACAAATCACACATATATGAAATGCTTATGGCTAACACAATTTTATAAGTTTAACTTATAAAAACTGTAAATGTTGTTGCTGAGTAAATGAGCACAAAAAAGTCCATAATTCAAACATATACCTTTCCTTGAGGTCAAATGGTATTTTTGCACTCCTTTTTATGTAAATTGTCCAATGGTAGTCCTAGTAAATTATAATAATAAATTTCTCAGAGAGTGAATTATCTTCCTAAAACTTTGACTTTAAAAATATTAGGTAGGAATTTGGTAATTCCCTAGGCAAACGTTGTTTGAAAACCAAATGGGAATCATTACAAAGTGTCCAGCCTTTGTCACATTTTAGAAATATTTGCAATTGATACAAAAGTCCTTCCTGATATTGATAGTTGGGTTGCTACAAACTGCTTTATTAACCCTTTCAGTGCTTGTGACGGAGTGGTTCCGTCATGCGCGTCGGTCGCGCTGTGTGCATGACGGAACCGCTCCGTCACGGCCCCGCCCACGCAACGAACCTTCAGCACGGCGCAGAAATCCGCGCCGCACTGAAGGGGTTAAAGTATCCAATTTTCTTCCATCAGCTGTACAACGTTGCATCATTAAAATTATGTATTGTCCATATTTTGTTAAAAATAATGTGGATAACATTTCTGATTTACATTGGCTACACTGCATGTTTTGATTTGCACCTTTAACTAATTTATTGAAAGACACTGATTTACAGTCTGGTAATGTTAAATACAGAAATCTTTCAGTGTCTACATTAGTGGAACATGTATACATGCAATTTTCACAATGATTTTCCCATTTGTAAGAAAGGCCAAAAATATTTTCTATTTCTACACCTTCATTTTCAAAAATGGTAAGCATATACATTAAAAATTCCTGAGCATCTTGTTGGATATTTTCTGTAAATTGTGTAGAACCAGAACACATATCCAAAAGATTATGAACATCTGAAACAGATTGTATTTTACTTGTATCTGTTGTCAAATTTTCATAAACAGAATGCAACAGAGAACAACATCTTTTTTGCCGATTCCGCATAATTTGTTCTTGCAAACCTTCAAGATAAAAAACAACATTTACCACTACATTAGCATAGCAGATGACACCTGAACTATTTTCTAACTGATAACCAACAACCTCTTCAACAGTGTCCAATTTCTTTTTACTTGCAATCACAACATTATCTTGTTCTATTCCCTTCTCGACACCTTCAGAACAGATATTCTCAAACCTTCTTTTTCGACCAATCACACGCTTTTCAAATACAGGATATTGACCTAAATTTGGAGCATACACCCTTCTTAACCTATTATACTCTTTTACACAGTTTGCATCTGCAGTAACCTTTGTCTCATCAAAATCAATCAAAAACAAACCAGATAATGTTCTGACTCGCGAAAAAGCAACATATGCCATACCCTCTTTAAATACAGTAGATCCAATGTTCACCAATGCACTGTCTACACTTAAAATCCTTGAGATTTATGAATAGTCACTGCTTATGCCAGAGAAAATGGAAATTGTTTCCTACGGACATATAATCTTTAACAAGCAAAAAACAAACTGAACAACGACCAATTTCTTTAACATCTTCAATCTGATCAAATTAAATTTTTAAAAATTCAATTCCTTCTTTTTTCTGATAATTAACAAAATCCACCACTTTACACATTGCGCCATTAACTAACCCTTTTTCTACATCCAAATTACGCCTTAAAATTACCCGACAGTTTACACACGCATATAGTGTCTTTTCTAAACCAGCTGTTTAAGATATTTTTCTTTCTAAAGAATCCAGTTTTGTTTTCAACTATCCCGTCAAAATAATAGTGATTCCTTCATGCTCTATTTTATCGATGGCTTCCATTTTTATAATTTCTTCATTTTCCAGTTTCAATAGTTCTTCGTTGAATATGGAACACTCACGCAGTGTTGGCATTAAACTGATCACTGATTTATTTTCAGCAATTTTCATGTACACTTTTGCAGGAACTACATTTTCATTTGGAAAAACATTCCAAAGTAATCGACTTTCCAAAGCTTGTTTGCCATGTTTTGTAAGAATTTCAATTCTTGTATCTTGAAGAATACTTCCATATTCAGCATCATTTGCCTGTTGCATATTTGTTGTCAGTTCTTTGTATTCAAAATTAGTCCAAATGTTCACATTACCAACACTACCAAGAGACTTTCTTGTATCTTCATGTCCAAGTGTTTTAAATACCGGTTGTCCTTTTACTGGAGTCAGTTGCAATAGATCTCCAAAAACAAGGACATGTTTTCCTCCAAATAACACGTCATGCTCTGTTTTAAGAATTTGTTGCATTCTGAAATGCACAAAGGCAAGCATCAAGTTTGAGACCATGCTCACCGCATCAATAATGAGAAGTTTCATTTTCTTCAAGACTCATGAACCTCACAACAAGCTTCTCCAGATAGCTTGTGGTATTCCAATTTGTTCTCAACATCTACTGGTAGCATTAGTAAACGATGTAAAGTAATTCCTTTAATGTTATGTGCTGCCAACCCAGTTGGAGCAGTGACAACACAAGACAAATGCGACTCAGTTGTTTTTTGGATATAACTTGCAATTACTTTAATTAAAAACTTTTTCCTGTTCCAGCTTGACCACTCACATACATTCGGATAGGTTGAAATGATGTACATGAGCACCCTTTCTTTTCATGAAGTAATCCATGGTCAATCTGCTATTTCACTTGTTGATATATTTGTTTCTGTTCAACATTTAGTTGTTCTTCCAAGTTTCCTAACTATATTACTTCTTCTGGAGCTTGATACATTGCTGTTTTCACCTCATTCATGGCAGTTGCTGCTTCATTTTCAACAATTGGTTGTCCAAGTGGATCTTGACTCAGTGCAGCAGAACTTTGACTGTCTTGAGAACTGTCTCTAGCAATCTCAGCTGCAATTGTAACTTCTTGATCAATTTCATCATTCAACATTTTCACATTAGTTGTGAAAGCACTGCATTGTATGCTATCTTTACAAGCATTAAATGAATCTTCCATTGAGAAAGCACAGTGTGGCTGACCATGGTTAGGCACTTCAATTTCAATGTTACTTCACAAGTCCTTGGTATGTGCACGATACGTCCAGAGCTCGCCACACATCTGCTCCACTGAAGACACAGATTCCAAACTATTTGAAGATAAGGACGGTGCACCAAGAACCAAAATTCCGAGAACTTCCAATCTTATCAAAATTAAGACCTTTATTCTTTTTTTAAAAAACATCTAAAAAGGGCTGAGCCCTTTTTAGATGTTTTTAAAAAAACAAAAAGAATAAAGGACTTAATTTTGATAAGATTGGAAGTTCTCGGAATTTTGCTTCTTGGGGCACCGTCCTTATCTTCAAATTAAATGAATTTTCATAGCTCTGAAAATCTCCAAGTAATTCCATTTCTGAACGCCATGGTTTGAACATTTGCAAAAGGGCTAAATAGTAAAATTCCCTTTTATCAGCAGTGTCGCAACTCAGTTTCCTGTGATTAATTAAATTTCCTTTCCTTTGTTTCACCAGACATCCTTCGGAACCAATCACTGCATATTTTCCATCATTGATGTTCTCTGTAGTATTCCGTTTTAAAGTGCAGTTTTGCAGCACTTCATAGAGACACATGGTCTCAAGATGATGACTTCTGTTTGGGTAATATGTGTCCAACATATTTGTTTTCAAAATATCTGTACTTTCTTGTTCTTTTTCTGCTAAATATTCAATTTCTTGAACAGATTTCTCTACCCGATTTCGCATTCCTGTAAGACCTAGACTCACCCAAATGATTCTTCTACTTTTGGAATATAGACTTGCAGAGGATAACAGATCTGAACATTCATATGCTCCAATTTCACGATGCGATAACATCTTCAAACTGAAACTGTATAATTTCTTACTTACAGTCTTCTCGTGAGAAATCTCTTCCCACATTTCTTTCAATTCCGTCTTTTCTGATTTAGTAATGTAGGACGTTACATATCAAGCAACAGCAATGGAATTGTTCCCAGCATACTGAATATCCATATTAGCGTTCCACATTTATAAAATAACTGGATTGTTGTCATTTATGTATTTTGATTCTTCACTTCTTCTTAGGTTGTAGGTATTTTTCGGAGACTTTCTTCTGATGGTATGTCGCATAGCTGACATAAAACTGTTCACTCTTCCTTTGGATAATACAGGACGTGGAAATCCAAAACGACATTTGGTATAGAACTTATCCTTTGACTTGTACTTTCGCCGACAGTATTTTCCACACCTATGGCTTTGGAATCGCAAGACTTGTTGTTTTAAGTTTTTATCTTGTCTGCTATTGGGTACAGCACATGTGGCATAATCTTCAATGAAAGACAAAACAGTTTCATCTGAATATGTTCCAAATTTGGGGGCGTCCTTGATCCATAACAACATATGTATATGAGGAGTGCAATGGAATTGTCCGCAACATACTGAATATCCATGTTAGCGTTCCACATGGATAAAATAACTGGATTGTAGTCATTTATGTATTTTGATTCTTCACTGCTTCTTAAGTTGTAGGTATTTTTCGGAGACTTTCTTGTGATGATATGTCGCATAGCTGACATAAAACTGTTCAATCTTCCTTTGGATAATACAGGACGTGGAAATCCAAAACGACATTTGGTATAGAACTTATCCTTTGACTTGTACTTTCGTCGACAGTATTTTCCACACCTATGGTTTGGAATCGCAAGACTTGTTGTTTTAAGTTTTTATCTTCTCTGCTATTGGGTACAGCACATGTGGCATAATCTTCAATGAAAGACAAAACTGTTTCATCTGAATCTGTTCCAAATTTGGGGACGTCCTTGATCCATAACAACATATGCATATGAGGAGCACCTCTTGCTTGATACTCCTTTCTCCAAAAGAAATCCACAACTTCTCCAAGAGGAGGATTTTTTTATTGCAGATGAAAGACATCATAGCTTCAAATCTATGATTGAAATATCTGCATACATTAACAGGATCCAAAGAGCACAATTCTGCAGGTGTCTTGTATTCAATATATTTATATTGGAATTTGCCTCTCGAAGAAATTCAAGTAAATCATCCCAAGCATACTCAGCACAGCTTAGTGTAACAAACCATGTAGTAGTTCCCAAGTTCTGTAGCATACATTTGAGTTCTCCATGACGACGGAACCAATATTCATTAGTCCCACGCTGACATGCCATCAGATTAATCAACTGAGATTCTAAATGATCATCTCTCTGATGCACTTTATCCATAAAATCCTTTGCACATTTTGCAGATGCATTCCAGTTTTTAAAATGTGATTTACTGCATATGAAAGTCCAGACAAGTCACTTTCAAACAGAGGATGAAACATATAAGGAATACATTGTTGAAATCTTGGATCTTCTGCATATAATCTTGTTGTCTGATATTCATATGCAGGAATCTGCTCAGGATGTTCATCATATCGTCCACCTTTTCCTGTTGGAAACAATTGCAGGAAACAACGAGCTTCCAAGCTCTCTTCCCATACACTCATGGGACTTCCTGTTGCTTTTTTCATTTGGAACAACTCAATCGTATTCCCCATCACCTCACTGTAATGTTCATAGATTTCTTCACATCTGGACATATCCACTTTTTCTATTTGTCCACTTAATGTTTCAGTATCTTCTGCTAAATCTATTTCTTCTTCTCGTACAAACACATTTCTATAGTACTCATTATTTTTTAACTGATACAATGATGCCTTTGCACTTTTCTAACATCCACTAACTCTTGCCAGATTTTCTAATTCGTAGTCGGAACACCATTAACTAGAATGACTATTGGCTCATTTTCTGCATGGTCTACACCAATAGTTTCAATATGTTTCCTTAAATCTAACGGTAAATACATAACTCTTCCTTTCAATCCTCTTTGCAACTCTGATGGAGGTAATTTACCTGTTTTAGGCTCCTTACGAATAATAGCCTGAAAGGGGTGCACACATTGAATGAGAATAGACTCATGCGTATTTAAATCTATCAGCTCTGGAGGAATAGCAACCAGCTCTAGATTATTATGAACAGCTCTAGCAGGCATTTTATTCTCATCTAATTTGTTAAAGCAATATTTGCAAATACGCTGCTCAGTTCCCAAATAAAAACAATCCTCTACCAACAAATAAGTTGCAAATTCCATCCACTTATCATTATCTTCTATTTCACTTTTTAAATACAGATTGATACCCCTAATCTGATTAGGTCTCGCCTAGCTATTGCGTTTACGCAATCGCTATGCGAGACTCAAGTAAGAGGGACATTTCAAAGTGCTCCCAAAAGTGGATTGCATGGCGAGCACGCGCACAATCACGTGCATCGTGCCGCCATGCAATCCGTTTGGGGAAGCGCTGCAGCCCACTGCACGTGTAACCACAGCCTCGGCATCATACTTCAAAGGGTCCGCTCCCCCGCCTGGAATGCGCTTCCCCGCCCCCGCCACAGCATGCAGAGAGATTGTTTCCTCATGGCTCCTCTCACAACTGTCCCTCCCCCACCACAGGGGGACGCATTTCCATCCATGGATTTCACTTTCATGCCCGTGTTCTCTTTACCTTTCAGCACACAGCCCGCCCTCCCCCCTCCGTGTTTTCTTGCAGCTTTGCCCAGATCTGAGTCTCAAACAACCAAAATAATAAGTTTGCCCTGCACGCTTTCTGCGCTTACAAAGTTAACATATGCCGCGCTCATTCCCTTTTCATCCTTCTAAGGTTGATAACATTAGCTCCATTAATTCTGCGTCTAAGGATTTAAATAACCATATGTTTTCTTGCAACTTTAGGCACTTCACACACACAGCCCCACTGCTCACACACACAGGCATCAAGGTAGCAACAGAATGCTCTGAGCTTCACCAGTGTTTGCCAAAAACACATGCCTCTCGCATCTCGTGTTTTCTTCCAGCTTTGGCCCGTTCTCTTTGCCTTTCAGCACCCAGCTTCCCTGTAACCACCATTTAACTAACATCCTGCCACACTCATTCCATTTTCATCCTCGCTTTCACTTTCATGCCCGTGTTCTCTTTGCCTTTAAGCACACAGCTTCTCCGTAGCCACCATTTAACGACCATCCTGCCACACTCATTCCATTTTCATCCTCGCTTTCACTTTCATACCCGTGTTCTCTTTGCCTTTCAGCGCACAGCTTCTCCGTAGCCACCATTTAATGACCATCCTGCCACACTCATTCCATTTTCATCCTCGCTTTTACTTTCATGCCCGTGTTCTCTTTGCCTTTCAGCACACAGCTTCTCCATAGCCACCATTTAACTACCATCCTTTTAGTTAAAATAAAAGAATTGCCTCTAAGGGTTTAAGGAACCATAGAAATACAAGGCAAGTCAGCAACAGAACGCTCTGAGCCCCACCAGTGTTTGCCACACACACATGGCTCTTGCCTATCTCTCCCCCACCCTCCCCCCTCCGTGTTTTCTTGCAGCTATGCCCAGAGCTGAGTCTCAAACAACCAAAATAATAAGTTTGCCCTGCACGCTTTCTACGCTTACAAAGTTAACATATGCCGCGCTCATTCCCTTTTCATCCTTCTAAGGTCGATAACATTAGCTCCATTAATTCTGCGTCTAAAGATTTAAATAACCATATGTTTTCTTGCAACTTTAGGCACTTCACACACACAGCCCCACTGCTCACACACACAGGCACTGATCACACGAACCCCTGCATCTCAAACAACCCAAAAAAATAGTTTACCCTGCACGCTTTCTGCGTTTACAAACTTAACATAGGCCGCGCTCATTCCCTTTTCATCCTTCTAAGGTCGATAACATGAGCTCCATTAATTCTGCGTCTAAGGATTTAAGTTAAAACAATAGGTATGCAAAGACCCAGTGATGAAGCAAGACACCCGCTTGTTGGGTGTGTGAGGGTCTTCTTTTCCGAAAGGAGTAACCTTTACTCCTGTCTTTCACATCTATTTTCACAGTATCACCCTGGTACCCTATGGTGATTCTAACACACCTTGCGTTTATTTTAGGAACTGCATACTTATTGTTTTCACTTATTGTTGGGCATGTATGCTGGACCTTTGATAATAATAAGATTGATTGTTATTATTGAGAAGCCCTTCTTTTTCCCTCTATGTGTTTGAAAGGATTTAGGTTACCATATGTTTTTTTGCAGCTTTGCCCAGATCTATATGTCACGCGCCCCAACAGTGTTTGCCACACACACATGCCTCTCGCCTATCTCTCAACCGCCCTCCCCCGCCGTGTTTTCTTGCAGCTTTGCCCAGATCTGAGTCGCAAACAACCAAAATAATAAGTTTACCCTGCACGCTTTCTGCGCTTACAAACTTAATGATTGCCATTATAATTTACATTAACTTTTATTTAAGTATTAATTATTTGCAAAAATTAAAAGCCATTGTTATGTGTAATATCAATACATCTAAGTCACGTAAATACAACACATATTGCATTACAAATGCTATAGGTGTCACATTTGCAACAGTTAAAACTATTGACATTGTACACGAGAAAGCTAGTAATTTCAATATTTTCAATACCAACACATAAATAAAAAATTTGTCAATTTACAATACAGCTCAAACTTTCCTAATGCGAGACCTATTGCATTGCAAATGCTTGTTTTTATAGTGAGTTCGCCGACAACAAATACAAGAAACATTTGGTCTTTCACCTGAAATTACCTTAAACTTTGTGATTTCATCCTCAAATGTTTTTGTAATTACGTGTTCTACATTGTCTTCAACATTTTGTTCTATTAATGTGTCAGTTTCTGCACTCTCTTGCTGAGGACCAAAGTAACAAAACTCAATATCATCACAAACCTTCTTCACATCTGATACTGAGCCACCCAAAAGAGCACTGTTCAACTCATTTAACTTTAGTGCTGGACTTTTCGCATAATACAATCTTCTCACTAACTTCCGCATTTGAGTATGATGTACTGCCAGCATCCTGAAATGGTGAAAAACACTTTGGAAAACTTTCCTAGAAAAACAAGCCAGAGAATGACCTTGCAAACCAGTATTTTTTCTCATTCTGCAAGGGTCTAGTCATTGCAACACCTTAATCTTTTGTTTAACACTTTTTTTACTGTATGCTCATAAGAAACTCAGTGGCGGTGCGTCCATTGGGGGCGTTGGGGCGTTGCCCCACTAAGCACATGGACGACCGTCACAGTCATCATGCTAACATTATGAAAAAAAATATTTTGGAAATCGATCGCACTGACTCGCACTCCGTGACAAGCCCGACTAATCTGGACGGCGCTGAGGGAGTGGGGGCGGGGCTGCTGCAGTGAGTGACACAGCGCGAAAATAGCGCAGCAGGCCAGCAGCAGCAGTGTGCGCATGTCAATTTTTGGGCTAGTCATGACTGGCCCGAACATGCGCACACGCACACAATACCTTGACCTTCCCTCCTCCCCTAGCGACTCAGACAGTGTGTGGCGAGGCGAGGGACCCTTCATACCGCAGCCCCCGGGTCTCATTATGGGCAGGGAGTAACCCTGCTCTTGGCCGAATCCTGTTGCAGTGCGCTGCTAATGCAGCGCCAGGATTGGCTAAGACACCGCAGCCTGCATGGTGCCGCCCGTGGGTGGTGGCAACTGCCCAGTGCCGCACTTGTATGGCCAATCACAGTGTGGCTGGCTTATGTGAAGCCATTCAAGCCAAGCCATGCAGTAGTGATTGGCCATTGATTTCCCGACCTCTACGCTGATACGCTCGCTGACTCGGCACGTGTCGCTCGTCCCCGCGCCAGTGCTGCCACATGACTCGAGTCACTCACGGACACGGAGTCAGTCACGAGTCGCAGTCGTCGTTATTCACCTGGCAGAAAGGTAAGGCGGCACTGATGTTCTATGAATTGAACCTGAATCACCTATAGATGGCGGCGCGCCCGCAAGGTCTGATTAACGAGAGACTCACTAACCTGGATCTTGCCCTGAATTAACCCACGCCGCGGCCTACCCCTCTATACTGGCCCATCACTCCTTTTCAGTCTGTTTATTCCCCCCTCGCATACCCTTTCCTCAATAAAAACCTACAAATGTGCTTTTGTGCTCTTGTTCTCAACTGCGGTCCAAGCTCCCCAAATGGCCAAAGTGATCCGACCCTACTCGTCAGTCTCTATATAGTGCTGTTGGCTGCTAGTGGTAAGTGAGGGTGTGCACATTCATGCCGTAACACCCCTTCTCCCGCCGCAACCCGTAATTATTACTTCATTAAGCAAGGAACCCCCGTGTCTCGAGCCTTTACTAGACAGAGACTCACCAGAGAAAAATGAACTGCGTGTCTCCCCTTCCCTGATGAGAATACACCTCAAGTAAATACAACGAGCAGTAAGGGAGAGGGTAAACCCTTTAAATAAATGATGAAAACTCGAAATATCTCTCCCATGGCGAGGAAGCAAAAGCATCAGTGATGGAAATACTAGAGCACTTCTGACTGGAACGCAGGTAAATCAAATGTAATCTGAAAGTACAAAAAGAAATATAAAGCCTTGTTTCTGGGAAGAAACTGTGAAAGCTGGAAAATTCAGGCTCGCATTTTTATTTTATATTCATTTCAAAATAAGAGTTTGCCATTGCCTATTTTGCAATTACATTCTTGCTTCTACGCAGCTTTCGGGGTTGAACTTTATTTTAGGAGGTTGTTTCTTTTCGAGACGGCGTTCTGGGTCCTGCTAGTCACTTCATTTGCCCCTGACTGTTGCTCAGAAGAGGCTCGCCCATCATTTCTACCACAAACATGCACGCAGCAGTGCGCGTTGTGCAGTCTACATGAGGGATCACTTCCCGAAGCACATTCCATCCGAGGGCAAATGAAAGGCAAGTACAAAATGGCCACAACATTTAGAAACAATCGTTTTGCTGCTTGCCACAAAGCCATAGTTTTCAAATACGGTCATTTCTGTGTGTCTTTTTGGGGGCCACATTACTTCGGTTTTTGTGGAGGCAAGTTTGCCCAGCCTGGCTGTGGTGAGGAACCGACAGTCTTACAGGTTATTGCCTTGCCTGCTAAGATAGCTCAGTGAGTTAGCGGCACGTTGTTGAGATACATTCATTACAATAACGTGGACCGAAATCCTTCCACCTTAACTGCAAGGAAATTGACAACACTTCAGTGCAGTTTTATGTTATTTGACGTTCTTTCAACAAGACAATCTGCTTTTGAGCGCCTCAATGACATTGTTTTTGTTCCTAGCTCTAATCTACCAGCAGGTGGTTCTGGTTTCAGTACTCAATGGGAGAAACAGGATAGAAAAAACAGTGGAAGAGAAGTTGAAGGACATTTTGTTTGTAATAAATTATTTTGGGGATATAAATTATGGGAAAATTATATTGGAGTTGCAAAATCATGATATGGTGTCTGTGTCCGCCATTTTGCCTGCCTGAGATCTGTTTTCATTATCAATATTGATATGCGTCGGGGAGGAGCCTAGCGCGCAACCAAGATGGCCGCGTAGGTGCGAGGCTCCCGAGGACCTCCGCGACCTCCTGCATAAATCCTGATTTAATCCTGCCCTAGACGAGGGGAATGTGTTGGTGAACCCGAGCTGAGGTAACGCCTGTTTTCCGTTCCTAAATCGGACCCTGGACACCGACAGGAGCGTCGATTGAGGTTTGCGGCCTTCTCCGCACGGGCCCCCCGTACTGGAGTTGTGGGGCGATCCGACACCAAAGTGAACAACAGCGGCGGGCACGGCTGGGCGACTTGTGTACCCCGCACTTTCACTTTCGCTTTCGCGCCCTCCTTGCTGTCGGGCGAGGTAGGGTTGCGGGGCGGTGAGCGGTGGTGTGGCTTTTTTGGGGTGCCCTGTCGGCCTGCTAGTTGCGGTCCATCTTACGCAGTGGTGATCGCCCCCCCCCCCGGAGCTCTGGAATTGGATTGCCGGCCTTTTCCTTTCCCTTTTTGACGAGATTGGCGTGATCTGGGGATCGACACCATGGCCACCAAACAAGATGGCGACCGGGCCAAGGTAAAATCGACCCGCCGTGGCGCAGCTCCTCAGACCAACAGTATGGACCGCTATACCCTCCAGAAGGGATCGCCAGAGGTGCCGCACGGGTCCCAGACGGGCCCGACTGATGCTCCTGCTCCGCCCACGGACCCGACCCTCCGAGACATCATGGGCGCCATTACCGAGATGAAGGCCTCGGTGGACCAGCGCTTTGACACTCTGGCCCACAAGATTGACTCGGTCCTTGTGGACGTGGGCCTTGTCAGGGCGGACTTGTCTAAAACCAACGACAGGGTCGACTCTTTGTCCCACACTACCGTGGGCCTCACAGCGGACGTGGCTGCCCTCCAACAGGAGGTGCGAAGGCTTGGCCAGGCGAGCGCCCTGACGACTCGTCGGCTGGAGGATTTTGAGGGTCGGGCCCGGAGGAACAACGTCCGCATTATCGGGGTGCCGGAGGGACGCGAGGCAGAGGCGGTTGATCTGTTTGTGGAGGACTTGGTTCTCACTCATCTCCAGCCCCGGGGGCTGAGTAAATTTTTCGCGGTGGAACGTGCCCACAGGGTCCCCGGGGGTAGGCCTAAGGTTGGTGCCCCTCCGAGGCCTCTCATCGCCCGGATATTCAATTTCCGAGACAGAGACGCTATCCTGCAGGCTTCCAGACAACAAGGTCCGGTCAAACTGGACAACATGGATATCAACTTTTATCCTGACTTCACCCAGGCAGTCCAAAAACAGAGACTCAGTTTTCTCGGAGTCAAACGTCGCCTACGGGAACTAAATCTTAAATACGCAATGCTTTTTCCGGCTAAACTGCGAGTGGAGGTGGATGGCCGCACGCACTTTTTTGACCGCCCCGAGGCGGCTGGAGACTGGCTCGACACCCTGTCCGGAGATCGGGACCGGGGGAGTGGGGGGGGTGCGGTTGGTGGGGAGGGTCCGCTGGATCAGGACTAGAGCTAGCCTTTGCTCTGGACTTCGATATTGTCACCAATGACTGTTAGGGTGAGTTCCCCTCTTGTGGGGGTCGTGTGGGGTCTCTTGGGGGATCTCCCTCCTCCTCTGGGGGGACTAGTTAGTTTTTCTCTATGGGGCGACAGGCACACTGCACTTTGGGGGGGCTGTTTGGGCTCATGCAGGGGTGCAGGGTGGGGGGAGTTTTGTTGGGACGGGTGGGTTGGGGTGGGGTGTGGATTGTTTTTACCGCAAGGCTAACCCTTTATTGTATTGTTGTTTTTGTGATGCTCTCTGGGGGACAAATGATGGCTTCTGTATGTTATGGGGGGTAGGGACCTAACTTTGCTGTCCTGGAATGTTAACGGACTGGGGGATAGGATTAAGCGAGGGGTGGTCCTGCAGTATCTGAAGCGGATTTCGCCTGATGTCGTCTTCCTGCAGGAGACACATCTTATTGGTAACTCTTTTTGTGCCATGAATCGCCGCGGCTATCGTTTGGTGGCCCACTCGGGCTTCACATCGGGCTCGCGGGGGGTGGGCATCATGGTTAAGATCTCACTCCCGCTAGAAATAGACGAGGTGCGTCATGATGAGAGGGGACGCTACACTGTTGTGGTGGGGAGGATGGAGGGCAGGGTAGTCATTTTTGTCTCTGTGTACGTCCCACCGGGGTTACAGTCCACCACCTTCGCGGACTTGGGACGTCTCCTTCTTGACCTTCCGGGGGGACTTCTGGTGGTCGGGGGGGATTTCAATGCAGTGGCTTCTGGGACTATGGACCGCCATCCCCCTAGGGACCTCCCCCAGGCACAGGCGTGGCTGCCTGGCTTTTTAGACACACTGGGATTGGTGGATTGCTGGCGTTTAAAACATCCTACTCAGTTGCAGTACACCTTCCACTCGGGTGCCCATGGTAGCCTCTCGCGGCTTGACTATGTCCTCGTCCCCGCGGCCTATGCTGGGAGGGTCGGAGAGGTGCGGCATCTGGCCCGGGGTATCTCAGATCACTCCCCGCTCCTGTTACACTTCGGGGTTTTCCCGAGGGGGGAGGGCAGGGTAGCTCCAATCAATGCTTGGTATCTTCGAGACCCCACCATTCGTGCCGCTTTGATTAAATCCTTGCACAGGTATTTTGAGGAGAATGTGGGGTCCGTCTCGTCTGCCATTTCCCTGTGGGAAGCCTTCAAAACGGTTCTTAGAGGGGAGGCCCTCTCTTTCATTTCCCATGCCCGGAGGAGTGCACAGGAGGAGGTGACCCGGGTGGAGGCCGAAATCACTGAACTGGAGGGGGATCTGGGGAGCGGGGTGACTGACGCGGCGCTACATGTTTTACAGATTAAGCAGGCGGCCTATAGGGCCCTCGTCACGGAGGCGGCCAGGGGCCTTAGCAGAGAGCAACAGGGGCGACTGTATGATGTGGGTGATAAGGCTGGTAAATTGATTGCGTGGTTGGACAAGAAGGAGAGAGCTAGTCGTGTGGTCCCGCTGATTGAGAGTATGGATGGTGTACGAGTTACTGAGCCGGAAGGCATTGTCTCTTGCTTCGCGGATTATTTCCGCGAGGTATATTCCCCGGTTTCTCCCTGCTCGGAGGAGGACTCTCGTGCCCTGTTGCGTGATATCGCGCTGCCCTCCCTTTCAGTGGAGGACAGGGATTCGTTGGATGCCGCCCCCACCTCGGACGAAATTGCTCTCGCCATACGCTCGGTCGCCTCTGGCAAGGCCATGGGCCCGAACGGCCTACCTATTGAATTGTATAAGCTGCGACCGGATGTACTGGCACCCCACCTCCGCGCCATGTTCCTTGCGGCCCACTCACGGGGATCCCTCCCACCTGACCAGCGTCTGGCTACTATCGTGGTCATTCATAAGGAGGGGAGACCACGGGATCGGGTTACCTCCTATAGGCCGATCTCGCTTTTGAATGCGGAGCCTAAAATCCTCGCCAAGGTGCTTGCCAACCGGCTGGTCGGTGTGGTGGGCGATTTGGTCCACCAGGACCAGTCCGGCTTTATTCCCCATCGTAACACGGCCCTTAATCTTCGGCGCTTGCACGGGGTGCTCGCGCGTGTTCCATTTGTGCGAGAGCCGGCCATCTTGGCGTCCTTGGACGCCACTATGGCGTTTGACACGCTCGAATGGTCCTACATCTGGGCGATGCTGGCGAAATTCGGATTTGGACCGGGCTTCATCAGCTGGGTCAAATTGTTGTACGCGGACCCACTGGCGCAGGTGGTGGTAAATGGTCGAGTCTCGGCCCCATTTGTGCTGGGACGGGGCACACGACAGGGTTGCCCCCTGTCGCCGCTCCTATTTGCGCTGGCCTTGGAGCCCCTGGCGGAGTGGCTGCGGTGGCACCCTTCTATCCGTGGTCTCCGTTGGACCCCGGAGTATGAGGACCGCGTGTCCCTCTATGCGGACGACATCCTGTTGTACCTAGCCTCCCCGCGCAAATCGCTGATTGTCCTGGTCGATGTTCTGCGCTCCTTTGGCCGTAACTCAGGTCTTGTCATCAACTGGGCTAAATCCTGTGTTTATGTGCTTTCCGGGGAGGCGCCTGTTCTCCCACGGGGCTGTCCGATCCAGATTGCCTCGCAGGGGTTTCGATACTTGGGCATCTATATTACTCTGGACCCGGTGGCTCGCTACGAGCGGAATTTGCTTCCCCCCCTCCAGCGTTTGAAGGAGGACGTCGCGCGCTGGCGGCGCTTGCCGCTTTCACCGCTCGGCCGGGCGGCATTGTTCAAGATGATGTCATTACCGCGCTTTCTATACGCTCTCCAGAACACCATGGACTTGGTCCCGGCGCGCTACTTTCGTGAGGTGGAAGGTTTGCAGCGCCGCCTGTTCTGGGATGGGTGGCCGCGTATAGCCCTGGCAAAGTTGACGCTCCCGTGGTATGACGGAGGGATTGCCCTCCCAGATATCAAGCGGTATTACTGGGCCTCCCAATTAGCTGCCATTAATCACGGCCTTTATGGGCCTGCTTTAAATCCGGCCTTTGAAATGGACAAGACGGTACTGCCTGGTGGAGACTACAATCGAGCGCTCTATGCTCGAGTGCCTGATCCCCGCTTGACGGGACCCACGCGTGTCATGGTGCGAGTGTGGCACGCGGCAAATGCAGCTATGGGATGGAAGGACCGTTTGACCCGAGCGTCACCTTTGTATGCGTCTGAGAGGCTGGGCTCCCTATGGACCTCTAAGGGCTTTGAGCGGTGGGATATGATAGGTATCAGTACAGTTGGAGATCTCTGGACGAGGGGAGGATTCAAAACATTTGAGGCGCTGCAGGCGGAGTTTCAGCTGCAGAGCGGTGAACACTTTCGATACCTGCAGGTCCGTCACGCACTGGGTTCTGTTTTCCCAGACGTGGCCGCCATCCCAGAGTCCTCCCCGCTGGAAGATAGAGTGTTGGATGGCCACGTTCCGGACAGCACGATCTCCCTTATATATAAGAAACTGATCAATGACCGCTCGGGCCTATTGAATGGGCTCCGCGAGGCTTGGGTTGCCGATGGGTTGGAGCTGGACGACGAGGATTGGATTTCCGCGGTGGCCTCTCCGAAGGAGGTGGCCATCCCGGCTCGCCTTCGCTTCGTCCAGCTCAAGATACTTCACCGGGTGTACATGACGGGGCCGAGGCTTCAGCGTATGGGCTACGTTGAGGATGGACTGTGTAGGCGTGGGTGTGGAGCTTTGGCGACCTTTTTGCATATTCTGTGGGAATGCACGAAGGTGGAGCGATTCTGGCGTGGTGTGCATGAGGTCGCGCGTGCGGTCACGCATGTTGCGTTGTTGCCTGAGGCGAGGAGATGTCTGTTGAATGTGTGGGAGCCGACTGATTATTCGGTTCCGCAGACGCGATGGGTGACTCTGGGATATATGGTAGCCAAACGGGACATTGCTCAATTGTGGGGATCACAGAAGCCTCCTGCGGTATCGGCATGGAAAGAGCACATGGATTGGTGCATGTTCCAAGAGAAAGTGGTGTATGTTGCGCGGGGCAAGCCTGGGGCGTGGGTGAAGATATGGGGCCCCTGGAACGCCTACCGCGGGGACATTTGCGAGCCGCCGTTGTTGCCTCCCGCTTCACCAGTCTCTTCCCCTTAGTTGACTCCCCCCCTCGGTCCCGGGAATGGTGTCCTCCCAGCTCTGGCACGGTATCCCTTCCCCTCCTTGGATTTTAATGAACGGTTGGGGTTCCTCACTTCGGAGCACATGTAGTCACTTTCGATCACGGGTGGCCTTGCGGGTGTGGTTTTATGTTCGTTGTGTGATATAAAATGAAACCGTATTGTGGATACAGGGGCACGTGGGCCCTGCTTTGATACCTTCTGATTTAGTGACTCTGTAACGCTAAGTGCATTACTGTATAAATGTCATTTGTTTTTTGTCACTTTAGCGGCCGGCCGGAAGGTTGTAGGCCCATACCTGTATATGCTTTGCATTCGTAATAAACGGTTTCAAAAAAAAAAAAAATAAAAAAAAAAAAAAATATTGATATGCGTGAGGGAGTTTCAATGTCTTTCTGGATAAAATGAACATAGTCTGTAACTTTGAGAGATTTTTAGAGAGGTGTGCTGCGTATAAGAAGCATCTCAAGGGAGAGGTGGAATTGACAAAACAAAAGAGAGGAGACAGTGAGAGGTTTAAAAATAACTTGAATGGACAGAGGGTGGAAGGGCGAATACTATCGAACGAGAGAGAGATAATTTACCACAAGGGGGAGAAGAGACAAGGTATTACGTGCCCAGAGTTGCTTTTTTGGTGTGGCTTCTGTTGGCAGAAGTCCTTTCTTTGTCAAATGCAGGAAATCACCAGACTGTGCATTACCTCACCTCTGCGACGAGGACCACGGGAATGCAGCTTTTGTCCGATATATATATCGGGGCGTGAATCCTCCAACATCACCTACTCGTTCTTACTGTGGCAGAGGGGCAGAGCCGGCAGCAGGTCAGATATAGGCGGACTAGGCGACGGCGTAAGCTAGCATCTGGCAAGATCTGGGTGGCGGTGCATAGATTTACAATATTGCATTGTGACCTGACTCACTCGGCCCTAGCTAGAACGACAATAGTACGTGAGCTTTTCCTATTGTGATTGATTGATTGACGTGACGATAATGGTGGTTGCTTGTTTGCTTGTTTGCTTCGCCCACCGGCTCGAGCGCGCCATCTCTAAAACCGCAAAATAAATAAATAACACGCTGACCAGTGTCTAGCTCTGACATGCCAGGGGTGGTGAACAACACAGCAGAATTAGGGTGCCCTGCCTTGTAGAGGGGTTCAATGCATGTGTGCCACTTCATTCGTTCATCTGTTTATTTAATAACTCATTCGTTCATTAAACCATTCACGTAGCGTTTTCCATTAAGTTATTCATAAATGTTTGCCAATGTATTAATTAATTCGTTCATGACTGAGAACCATGACTTATGAATTTGCTGTTAAATGTCACAAGATGCACAATTACCACATGTGTGCTGTCCTAATCCCCATTGGGCATTGAGGGTCTGATTAGCTGTAGATGGTCTATAAGCCTGTATCAAATAGTCATTGAAATTACGACTGTGTTTGACCACCTAAATGGGGTCAGGAAACTTCATTTTGCCCCTGTGGACAGAACGAACCAATGCTTTAATCACCCTCTGAGCTGGAAACCCCCAGTGTTAGCATTAGGCTTCAGGAGAGTTCATGTACCTGATGCAGGTCACAAAATGCACATGAGGTCAGTGAGTCACTGCATTTGTCAGAGAGATCATTTTGTTAATTGCAGTTTGTAAGTAAAAATCCTAACATACAACAGTGAGCTATGAACTCTCATCTAAGAGCTGCATGCAAACTGCAAGGTAAAAATTGTAGCGTTATGTTTTTTTCCCCCAGTCTTTATTTGATTACCCTAATCTTTCAAAAATAAATTGTTATATTTTTATTTTCAGCACCTGGTAAAGCCTGACAAGTTGCAACTGGAATCTTTACCTAATTTTTGGGCAATTTTTGGACAAAGAACAAGAGGCCCCAACCTCCTTTGCTGCTCTTTCATCCCAGCTACGACCCAGCAAACACCAGTGTTAAAGGTAAGGAAACTGATGATATTTTTACTTAGATTGGAGTTAGGGCTATGTTTGTGGTCACTCTACATGGTGGTTGGGGTGGGTGCACATTCTGTACATTGTACCCTCCCTCAGTGGATGGAATTTACTAATACTGAGCCTTAGCCCTGTGGTTTGGGCAATAACGGTTGTGAAAGGCACTATCTATTCCTTGCCTTCTTCAAGGCCCTCAAACAGTGTCTGTTTCAGTGCCTTCAGCAACCACTATGGCACACAGAGGCAGCGAGCAGCGGTAAGGCTGTATTTTTAGCAGTCCTGTTGCGCAAAGGGGAGCTGTTGGAGTCGGAGATATATTGCGAAAATGCACAAGATAGATGTATTTATACTGAAATTTGATATTATTGCACCAAATCTTATACGTTGTACTTTGACTATTGACAGGCTTCTTTCATATTGGTAAGGACAACATCGACATGATGAATACGGTAGAACAATTAATTACACGGTCATTCCATGCACGGCAACTAGAAGAGAAACTACAGATAAAGAGATTAGGACCTGATCGGCCAGACCTACAACTACAACAAGTTACCCAGGACAGAGGAAAATCTTACACACGTACATTCTCAAACACCTGGTACACAAAAGCTGAATGGCTTACAGGGTGTCCGTCAAGAAACAAACTGTTCTGCTTCCCCTGCTTGCTGTTTAATGGTGATTTTCCTTGGACAAGAGCAGGAGTGATAGACTTGAAGCATCTGTCTGAAAAAATCAAGAAGCATGCACACACAAGAAAGCATATGGAAAACGTGACAAGACTGGGAATGTTGGGAGACACACTGATTGAGCAGCACATAAACAGTGCATACCGCCAAACAATACAGAAACACAATGAAACAGTTGATAGGAATAGGCACATACTATCGAAAATAATTGATTGCATTTGTTTCTGTGGTGCTTTCGAACTGGCATTGCGAGGCCATGATGAATCAGAAGATTCCACAAATCCAGGAATATTCAAAGGCCTTGTGGATTTAATAGCAAGCCTAGACAAAGAAATGGAAGTACATTTAGCAACTGCTACAGTCTTTAAGGGCACCTCTAAAACTATACAAAATGAACTCCTTGAGTGTATGCTCGAAATTCTGAGAAGCCATATTGTCCAAGAGTTGCAAAACACAGACTTTGTGGCTATTCAGGCTGATGACACCACTGATGTGGCCACACAAACACAGTCCGTATTAGTCTTTCGGTACCTGGACAATGACAATAATGTTGTGGAGAGGTTCTATGGTTTCACTCATTTAAGAGACTCAACTGCAGAAACCATTACTGCAGCTATACTGCGTCAACTGAACTTCATTTTTCCAGAGGTGCACCAAAAAAAAAAACTTATTGCACAAAGCTATGATGGTGCGTCCGTAATGAGTGGAAGCCTTGGTGGAGTACAGAAAAGAATTAGAGATGTGTACCCTTATGCTCATTACGTGCACTGTTACGCCCACCAACTTAATCTTATTATGCAGCAGGCAGTATCAAAGATCTCTGAGACACGAATTTTCTTTCTGGATGTAGGAGGCATGGCAGCATTCTTCTCACGTTCCCCAAAAAGAAAGGAAGCACTTCAGGAGATTGTGGACAAAAGGGTTCCAAGGGGATCCTCAACTCGTTGGAACTTTAACATACGTACAGTCCAACTAATATATCAATATAGGGAGGACATTGTGAAATGTTTTCATAATATAGAAGTCAATGAAACCTTTGATTTCAAAACTCAAAGTGAAGCCCGTGGCTTTGCTAGAACACTAGAAGATAGAGAGTTTCAGTTCTTTCTGTTTTTATTTCAAGACATAATGTCAGCTGTCGGAAATTTATACAATCAGTTACAAGCACGAGAGATCGATACTGTCTCTGTGAAAAGAAATACCGCTATGTTTGTCGAGCGCATAAGCATAGTGAGAAATGAGTTTGACAATTTAGACAGCAAACTGCCAGAGGCTTCAATTTTTGGAAACCACAGGAAAAACATCACCACTCTGGTCCGAAATGCAAAGGAGATATGTGACATTGTAATTGTGCATGCACAAGAACGTTTTGCTTTCACAAAACATTTGGTGAGTGCCGCATTATTGGAAAGTCAAAACTTTGCAAAATATGGTGAATCCTTCCCTCAGCATGCTCTGCATGAGGCTGTGGAAGCTTGTCCCATGCTCAACCAAGAGGACCTCAAAAGTGAGCTGGCTGTACTGTACTCAATGCCTGTGTACCGAAATGCCAGAGATGCCAGGGCTTTGCTGACTTTAATTCATAAACTTAATATGGAAAAGACATTTACAGAGACAGTGACTTTACTTAAAATTGTCATAACCACTCCTATGACAACAGCAGAGGCAGAACGATCTTTTTCCGCCTTAAAGAGGATTAAGACATTCCTAAGAAACACCGTGCTTTAGGAAAGACTGAATGCTTTGGCAATGCTCTCTATAGAGAGCAAGTTAGTTCAAAATATCTCTGATTTTAACGTTCAAGTAATTGAAAAGTTTGCTGCTCTTAAAGACAGACGTGCTGAGTTTAGATACAAAAAGTAAACATATGTATGTTCAATGCTGCTAGTTTCCGACCACCTGTTTAGTTGTTTGTTAAATAAAAAACACCTGTGAGGTACTCAGAAATGCATTGTATCTCAAAGTCTGTTATGAAGCTCTGTGGTTATACTGAATAAGCAGCTACCTATGTTATATGACATGATCTCTTTATTACTGTAATAACTGCACTTTCTTCATTGCTTTATTAACCTTTCTGCTTTCTCAATTTGCTTGCAAATTCACCATTTTTCCACTCTTTTTTCAAAATTTTCTCGGGGGGAGAACCACCCCGATCCACCCTTAGGTGGATCGGGCTCGCTCGCTACGCTCGCTCGCTATGCTGAAGTACGCCAAACATTTTACGCCTCACCACTTTCAAATGTCACCGTCCGCCACTGAAGAAACTACATAATTTATCAATAGATTCCTGTCGTACACTACAAATACTACTTCAATCCCAAGTATACACAGGGTGTTTAGGACGTCTCCCTAGAACTTCATCAGCTATCACTTCTTCTGCATTTCTTTCAACCATTTCCTCTTTCTCAATTGGACAACCATCTCTAACTTCATAACCTCTACCACTTGTGTCAACTGCAAACAGTAATTTTTTGCTCTGTAAATAAATCTCTTCATTAAAGAAAGGCTCTGAACTGGAACTGTGTTTCCATTCTCCCAAAAAAAATCAACATCTTTTTTTCTATTAATTACTCTTTTCCTCCTACTTTTGGCCTTCATTAAATTGATTGGTTTATCTAGTGATCAAATTCTGTTTAATACTAAAATGAATAGTTTCCTTTTTACTTCAAAAGCCTTTTCAACAATGTTTTCAATATGCTTCTTTTTATAAAATAGAGCTCTCTTTTTATATTTCTTCACATCTTTCAGCAAATTATGTACTACTCTCTTGTAAAATATTTTTTTGCGTAATTCCTTATACTGATTTTGCCTTCTTTTAGCATACTTTGTCTCCTTTGACTGAACATTTGTTTTTTTGCTTTTCCTCTTATTTTGAATTTTTTTTGTAGTTGAAACATTCTCAGTGGATTCAGTGTTATGTACATTCTGTTTCCTCCTACAAACATTTGTAATAAATTGCTTTGTGATCTTACCAGAAGATTTTTTTCTTTTTAGCCACATTATCTTGTACATTCAATACTTGTGGTTGACTTTTCTTCAAGTAATTCTCCTGTCTCTGTTCTTTTCTTTTTCTTTTTATTTCAGGCATGATTTCTCTAGTTGAAAAATAGTATCTGTGAAAAAGAATCACAAATAAAAGTATATTAATAACTTTCGAATTTATACTATTCCATTACCTTAGAAACACATTTTATATAAAAACTGACTAAGAAACTATAGCCCTGAAGCACAAGTGTGACGCATAGTGCATACTACTTTGAAGCAGTTCATGCCCTAAAACCTACCTCACTAAGGGCCTCATGTAGGTAGCCAAATACCGGTCGGTAACGGGCGATTTTCGGTAATTATACCGTTACCGACCGGTATTTAGGCTTTTGGTATGTAGGGGGACAATTTCTGTATTCGGAATTTACCGAATCGGTAAAATTACCGAATCGGTAATTTTACCGATTCGGTAAATTCCGAATACAGAAATGAGATGTAGGGGGAGTGTGTGGGTGTTGTTATGAGTCGGTATTTACCACCAACTAATAGTTGGTGGTAAATAAAGAATGGATGTAGAAATGCATTTCATAGCGCCTACAAGTGTGCAATGTGGCAGACATACATGCCCTTAGGGCATGTATGTGTGCCACATGTGCACACATGGCCGATTCAGGGGTGCAACAGGGTGTCAATGTGACACCCTGCCACCCTTGCATGTGTTCCCCCCATTACCGAATCGGTATTTACCGATTCGGTAATGAGGCATACCTTCCCATCAATGGGAAGGTATGCCTCATTACCGAATCGGTAAATACCGATTCGGTAATTACCGAATTTTACCGAATCGGTAATAATTACCGACTCATTACCTACATAGCATTTACCACTTCATAAATACCGAATCGGTATGATTCGGTATTTATGAAGTGGTAAATGCAAGCCCACCTACATAAGGCCCTCAAAGACTACATGCTAACTGACTGAATGATTACAATACTATAAGTAGACACACTGGGTGAGTGACAGGGTGTTTCCTAGAAGTGTATGAATACTGACATGGATATTGATGGTGTGAAAGACAATTGTGGAGGTGATTAGAGACCTACATGCATAGTGGAGACAAGTTTGAATCCATCCATATGTTAAGGCCTGTCTCAGTCCAATACTACTTGGACACTGACTGAATGATTAGAGTACTGCAAGGAGAGTGCCTGGGTGAATTTATAAGTGTTTGGGTTTTGGCACAGTGAATGGATTAGTCCATGGTGCTGAATGGGTCACTAGAGAACTGCATGGGGAGTGACAGGGTGTTTGCTAGAAGTGTATGAATACTGACGAGGGATTTGAAGGTGTGAAAGATAAGTGTGTAGGTGGTTAGAGGACTACATGCATACTGGATAGGCGTTTGAAGCAATTCATGTGCTAAGGCCTGGCTCACTGCATGAGTACTTGGGTACTGACTGAATGATTAGAGTACTGCAAGGAGAGAGCCAGTGTGAATTTATAAATGATTGACTTTCGGCGCACTGAATGGATTAGTACATGGTGCTGAATGGGTCACTGGAGGAGTGGAAAGGGAGTGATAGGGTGTTAGCTGCAGTGTATGTATACTGACTGGGGAATTGAAGGTGTGAAAGACAAGTGTGTAGGTGGTTAGAGGACTACATGCATACTGGATAGGCGTTTGAAGCAATTCATGTGCTAAGGCCTGGCTCACTGCATGAGTACTTGGGTACTGACTGAATGATTAGAGTACTGCAAGGAGTGAGTCTGGGTGAATTTATAAATGGTTGACTTTCGGCGCACTGAATGGATCAGTACATGGTGCTGAATGGGTCACTGGAGGAGTGGAAAGGGAGTGATAGGGTGTTAGCTGCAGTGTATGTATACTGACTGGGGAATTGAAGGTGTGAAAGACAAGTGTGTAGGTGGTTAGAGGACTACATGCATACTGGATAGGCGTTTGAAGCAATTCATGTGCTAAGGCCTGGCCCACTGCATGAGTACTTGGGTACTGACTGAATGATTAGAGTACTGCAAGGAGAGAGCCTGGGTGAATTTATAAATGGTTGACTTTCGGCGCACTGAATGGATTAGTACATGGTGCTGAATGGGTCACTGGAGGAGTGGAAGGGGAGTGATAGGGTGTTAGCTGCAGTGTATGTATACTGACTGGGGAATTGAAGGTGTGAAAGACAAGTGTGTAGGTGGTTAGAGGACTGCATGCATACTGGATAGGCGTTTGATGCAATTCATGTGCTAAGGCCTGGCCCACTGCATGAGTACTTGGGTACTGACTGAATGATTAGAGTACTGCAAGGACAGTGCCTGGGGGAATGTATAAGTGGTTGGCTTTCGGCGCAGTGAATGGATTAGTACATGGTGCTAAATGGATCACTGGAGCAGTATAAGGAGAGTGACAAACTATTTGCGGGAACTGTATGAATACTGTCTGGGATATTGAGGGTGTGAAAGACAAGTATGTAGGTGGCTAGAGACCTACATCAATACTGGATAGACGTTTGAAACAGTCCATAGACTAACACTTGGATCACTGCAAAACTACCTGAGTACTGACTGAATCATTAGAGTACTACAAAACGAGTGACTCTGTGAATCTTTTTAAGATTTTGGATTCTAGTGCAGTGAATAGGTTAGTACTTACTGTCAAATGAGTCAGTGGAGGTGTGCAAATAAAGTGACAGAGTGTTTATTGGAGTTTATAGATACTGACAGAGAAATTGAAGGTCTGAAAGGCAATTGTGTTGGTAGTTAGTGGCCTCCATGCATACTGGAAACACGTTTGACTCAATCCATGTGCTAAGGCCTGCCTCACTCCATTAGTACTTAGGTACTGACTGAATGATTACACTATTGCAATAAGCGTACCTGGGTGAATTTACAAGTGTTTTAGTTTTGGCACAGTGAATGCATTACTACATGGTACTGAGTAAGTCACTGGAACACTGCAAGGGGAGTGACAGGATGTTTGCTGAAAGTACATGGATACTGACTGGGGAATTGAAGCTGTTAAAGACAAGTGTATAGTATGTCAGAAGACTGCATGCATACTGCATAGACATTTGTAGCCCTCTATGTGGTAATGCATGGTTCACTACATGAGTACCTGGAAACTGACTGCATCATTAGACTACTGCTAGGAGAGTACCTGGGTAAAACTTTTAAGTTTTTCAGTTTTGGCGCAGTAAAAAGATTAGTACATGGTCCTGCATCAGTCACTGGATGAGTGCAAGACAAGTGACAGGATGTTTATTGAAGTATATAGATACTGACTAGTTAAATAAAGAAGTGAAAGACAAGTGTGTAGGTGACTAGAGACCTGTATGCATACTGGATAGGAGTTTGAAGCAGTCCATGTTGTATGGCCTGGCTCGCTGCATGAGTACTTGGATACTGACTGAATGATGAGAGTACTGCAAAGAGAGTGCCTGAGTGAATTTATAAGTGTTTGGGTTTTGGCGAAGTGAATGGTTTAGTATATGCTGCTGAATGGGTCACTAGAGGAGTACATGGGGAGTGACAGGGTATTTGCTTGAAGTGTATGGATACTGACTGTGGAATTAAACGTGTGAAAGAGGACTGTGTACATGGTTAGAGAACTGCATGCATAGTTGATAAGCATTTGAATCAATGCATGTGCTAAGACCTGCCTCACTCCATTACTACTTGAATATTAACTGAATGTTTACAGTATTGCATGGACAGTTCCTGGGTTAATACATAAGCAATGACTGCCTTCTAATTCTACCAAAACTTGAGATCTGGAAAGTTTTTAAGCAGTTATGCTTATTGAAAGATATGAAGTACCCAAATGCTTATCTCACAGTTGTTCCCAAATGCACACAGACTCACAGTGTGATTCTAGACGAGCAACACTATCCCTAGGAGTTTACCAAAACTCATTCACTACTGTGGAAGGGGTAAGGGGACTGCACACAATCTACATAGTTCAGTACTGCACTTTACTGTCAATGCCTGACTCATTTTATCAATGCATAAGCAATGACTGGCTTCTAATGCTACTAAAACTTGACAACATGACAGGTTTTAAATTAGTTGTCTGTCAGCAAATACACAATGTTACCAAATGCTTCTCTCACAATCCTTACCCAAATGCACACAGACTCACAGTGTGGTTTTAGGCAAGCAACGCTATCCTGGACTTTACCAAAACTCATTCACTAGTCTGGAAGGGGTAAGGGTACTGCACCCAATCTACATATTTAAGTACTGCAGTTTAGTGTCAAAGCCTGACTTATTTTATCAAGGCATAAGCAAAGACTGACTTCTAATACTACTAAAACTTTACAACATGACAGGTTTTAATACAATTGTCTGTCAGCAAATACATAATTTTACCAAATGCTTCTCTCACAGTGGTTCCCAAATGCACACAGACTCATAGTGTGATTCTAGACAAGCAACACTATCACTAGGAGTTTACCAAAACTCATTCACTAGTCTGAAAGGGGTAACGGTACTGCACACAATCTACATATTAAAGTACTGCACCTTAGAATGAAACCTGACTCATTTTATCAATGCATAAGCAAAGACTGGCTTCTAATGCTACTAAAACTTGACAAAATGAGAGATTTTAAAACAGTTTTCTGTCAGCAAATACATAATGTTACCAAATGCTTCTCTCACAGTCGTTCCCAAATGCACACAGATTCACAGTGTGATCCTAGACAAACAACACTATCACTAGGAGTTTACCAAAACTCATTCACTGCTATGTAAGGGGTAAGGGGACTGCACACAATCTACATATTTCAGTACTGCACTTTAGTGTCAAAGCCTAACTCATTTTGTCAATGCATATGCAAAGACTGGCTTGTAATGCTACTAAAACTTGACAACAAGACAGGTTTTAAAACAGTTATCTGTCAGCAAATGCACAATAATACCAAATGCTTCTCTCACAATCCTTACCCAAATGCACACAGACTCACAGTGTGGTTTTAGGAAAGCAACACTATCCTGGACTTTACCAAAACTCATTCACTAGTCTGGAAGGGGTAAGGGTACTGCACACAATCTACATATTTAAGTACTGCACTTTAGTGTCAAAGCCTGACTTATTTTATCAATGCATTAGCAAAGAATGACTTCTAATACTGCTAAAACTTTACAACATGACAGGTTTTTAAACAATTGTCTGTCAGCAAATACATAATTTTACCAAATGCTTCTCTCACAGTGGTTCCCAAATGCACACAGACTCACAGTGTGATTCTAGACAAGCAACACTATCACTAGGAGTTTACCAAAACTCATTCACTAGTCTGAAAGGGGTAACGGTACTGCACACAATCTACATATTAAAGTACTGCACCTTAGTATGAAACCTGACTCATTTTATCAATGCATAAGCAAAGACTGGCTTCTAATGCTACTAAAACTTGACAACATGACAGGTTTTAAAACAGTTATCTGTCAGCAAATGCACGATGTTACCAAATGCTTCTCTCACAATCACTACCCGAAAAGAACACAGACTCACAGTGTGATTGTAGACATGCAACACTATCCTAGGAGATTACCAAAACTCATTCACTAGTCTGGAAGGGGTAACGGTACTGCACACAATCTACATATTAAAGTACTGCACTTTAGTGTGAAATCTGTTTAATTTTATCACTCCATAAGCAAAGACTGGCTTCTAACGCTACTAAAACTTGACAAAATGAGGGGTTTTAAAACTGTTATCTGTCAGCAAATACATGATGTTACCAAATGCTTCTATCACACTGGTTCCCAAATGCACACAGATTCACAGTGTAGTTCTAGATTAGCAACACTATCCATAGGAGTTTACCAAAACTCATTCACTACTGTGCAAGGAGTAAGGGGACTGCTCACAATCAACATATTTAAGGACTGCACTTTAGTGTCAAAGCCTGACTCATTTTATCAATGCAAAAGCAAAGACTGGCTTCTAATGCTACTAAAACTTGACAACATGACAAGTTTTAAAACAGTTATCTGTCAGCAAATGCACGATGTTACCAAATGCTTCTCTCACAATCCCTACCCAAAAAGAACACAGACTCACAGTGTGATTGTAGACAAGCAACACTGCCCTAGGAGATTACCAAAACTCATTCACTAGTCTGGAAGGGGTAACGGTACTGCACACAATCTACATATTAAAGTACTGCACTTTAGTGTGAAATCTGTTTCATTTTATCACTCCATAAGCAAAGACTGGCTTCTAATGCTACTAAAACTTGACAAAATTAGGGGTTTTAAAACTGTTATCTGTCAGCAAATACATGATGTTACCAAATGCTTCTCTCACACTGGTTCCCAAATGCACACAGACTCACAGTGTGATTCTAGACAAGCAACACTATCACTAGGAGTTTACCAAAACTCAGTCACTACTATGGAAGAGGTAAGGGGACTGCACACAATCTACATATTAAAGTACTGCACCTTAGTATGAAACCTGACTCATTTTATCAATGCATAAGCAAAGACTGGCTTCTAATGCTACTAAAACTTGACAACATGACAGGTTTTAAAACAGTTATCTGTCAGCAAATGCACGATGTTACCAAATGCTTCTCTCACAATCACTACCCGAAAAGAACACAGACTCACAGTGTGATTGTAGACATGCAACACTATCCTAGGAGATTACCAAAACTTATTCACTAGTCTGGAAGGGGTAACGGTACTGCACACAACCTACATATTAAAGTACTGCACTTTAGTGTGAAATCTGTTTCATTTTATCACTCCATAAGCAAAGACTGGCTTCTAATGCTACTAAAACTTGACAAAATGAGGGGTTTTAAAACTGTTATCTGTCAGCAAATACATGCTGTTACCAAATGCTTCTATCACACTGGTTCCCAAATGCACACAGATTCACAGTGTGATTCTAGATTAGCAACACTATCCATAGGAGTTTACCAAAACTCATTCACTACTGTGCAAGGAGTAAGGGGACTGCACACAATCAACATATTTAAGGACTGCACTTTAGTGTCAAAGCCTGACTCATTTTATCAATGCAAAAGCAAAGACTGGCTTCTAATGCTACTAAAACTTGACAACATGACAGGTTTTAAAACAGTTATCTGTCAGCAAATGCACGATGTTACCAAATGCTTCTCTCACAATCCCTACCCAAAAAGAACACAGACTCACAGTGTGATTGTAGACAAGCAACACTGCCCTAGGAGATTACCAAAACTCATTCACTAGTCTGGAAGGGGTAACGGTACTGCACACAATCTACATATTAAAGTACTGCACTTTAGTGTGAAATCTGTTTCATTTTATCACTCCATAAGCAAAGACTGGCTTCTAATGCTACTAAAACTTGACAAAATTAGGGGTTTTAAAACTGTTATCTGTCAGCAAATACATGATGTTACCAAATGCTTCTCTCACACTGGTTCCCAAATGCACACAGACTCACAGTGTGATTCTAGACAAGCAACACTATCACTAGGAGTTTACCAAAACTCAGTCACTACTATGGAAGAGGTAAGGGGACTGCACACAATCTACATATTAAAGTACTGCACCTTAGTATGAAACCTGACTCATTTTATCAATGCATAAGCAAAGACTGGCTTCTAATGCTACTAAAACTTGACAACATGACAGGTTTTAAAACAGTTATCTGTCAGCAAATGCACGATGTTACCAAATGCTTCTCTCACAATCACTACCCGAAAAGAACACAGACTCACAGTGTGATTGTAGACATGCAACACTATCCTAGGAGATTACCAAAACTTATTCACTAGTCTGGAAGGGGTAACGGTACTGCACACAACCTACATATTAAAGTACTGCACTTTAGTGTGAAATCTGTTTCATTTTATCACTCCATAAGCAAAGACTGGCTTCTAATGCTACTAAAACTTGACAAAATGAGGGGTTTTAAAACTGTTATCTGTCAGCAAATACATGCTGTTACCAAATGCTTCTATCACACTGGTTCCCAAATGCACACAGATTCACAGTGTGATTCTAGATTAGCAACACTATCCATAGGAGTTTACCAAAACTCATTCACTACTGTGCAAGGAGTAAGGGGACTGCACACAATCAACATATTTAAGGACTGCACTTTAGTGTCAAAGCCTGACTCATTTTATCAATGCAAAAGCAAAGACTGGCTTCTAATGCTACTAAAACTTGACAACATGACAGGTTTTAAAACAGTTATCTGTCAGCAAATGCACGATGTTACCAAATGCTTCTCTCACAATCCCTACCCAAAAAGAACACAGACTCACAGTGTGATTGTAGACAAGCAACACTGCCCTAGGAGATTACCAAAACTCATTCACTAGTCTGGAAGGGGTAACGGTACTGCACACAATCTACATATTAAAGTACTGCACTTTAGTGTGAAATCTGTTTCATTTTATCACTCCATAAGCAAAGACTGGCTTCTAATGCTACTAAAACTTGACAAAATTAGGGGTTTTAAAACTGTTATCTGTCAGCAAATACATGATGTTACCAAATGCTTCTCTCACACTGGTTCCCAAATGCACACAGACTCACAGTGTGATTCTAGACAAGCAACACTATCTCTAGGAGTTTACCAAAACTCAGTCACTACTATGGAAGAGGTAAGGGGACTGCACACAATCTACATATTTAAGTACTGCACTTTAGTGTCAAAGCCTAACTCATTTTGTCAATGCATAAGCAAAGACTGGCTTCTAATGCTACTAAAACTTGACAACATGGCAGATTTTAAAACTGTTATCTGTCAGCAAATACATGATGTTACCAAATGCTTCTCTCACAGTGGTTCCCAAACGCACACACACTCACAGTGTGATTCTAGACAAGCAACACTATCACTAGGAGTTTACCAAAACTCATTCACTAGTCTGGAAGGGGTAACGGTACTGCACACAATCTACATATTTAAGTACTGCACTTTAGTGCCAAAGCCCGACTCATTTTATCAACGCACAAGCAAAGACTGGCTTCTAATGCTACTAAAACTTGACAACATTTCAGGTGTTAAAACAATTGTCTGGCAGCAAATACACAATTTTACCAAATGCTTCTCTCACAATGCTTACCCAAATAAACACAGACTCACAGTGTGATTGTAGACAGACAACTATCCCTTGTACAAAACACATTTACTAGTATACAAGATCTAAGGTGACTGCACACATTGCAGAAAATCTACTACTACAGATTAGTACCAAAATGTTTCTCTCAAAATGATTGCTAAATGCACACAGACTCACTGTGTGAGCCTAGACAAACAACACTATCCCTTGCACTATACCAAAACACATTTCTTAATCTACGAATACTATATTTTAGTGTAGAAACATGACTCATTTTGCAAATTAATAAACAGTGACTGATTTCTAATTGTACCAAAATATAAAAACAGCAAAGTTATCTTTCTGCAAACACATGAAAACACAAATGCTTATCACAGTATGATTTCTACATGCACACACACTGTCAATAAGATTTTAGATTAAAAAAAAGTACTCCCTGCACTTTACCAGCAGAAATACATTAGTCTGATTAAAATCAAAATACAGCACATACATCCCCTCACAATTAAATAACTCACCTTTCAAGTTGTTTTGTAGTTTAAGAAGTATATCAGTCACACACCAGATTTTCTTATACAGAATCTCTGCACTGTGCACCTGTCAGCAAAACCAAATAATGGCAAAGTTTCCCTCTCATTTTGCACACATATACATGTAAACATCAAATCACATTCCTTCCCACATTAATTCAAAAGCAAACACACATTTCTATTGGTTAAACATTTCAACCCTTTCCAAATGACATACATTTGAACCCTACACCCAATCTGCCTTCTGCCTGTTACCATAGCAACAGGTCATGGAACACTGAACTGAGCACACAGGTCACAAGTAGGGGTGGGCGAAATTTGCGAAATCCACTTTAGCAAATTATCGCGAAAATGTTAAAAATTATCGCAAACCCGCGGAAATATCGCGAAGATGCGAACGTTTTTTTCCCGCATGTTCGCGAGATTTTCTGCATTGTTGCGGTTCGCCAAATTACCCTTGTGGTTGCTCACGGCCGCGGCCATCTTGTTTTCAGTTGTCTCGCGGTGCATGATCGCGGGAAGAAAGACGTAATCGCGCAACGCATGACGTCACTGCGGGTGCGAACTGTCACGAGACAGCGCAAATGGCTAAACACAATACAACATCTCATGGAGAACGCGACCGGATCAAGAAAAGTTGTCGGCGAACGCAGGGATTCAGGTAAGGCGATCGCGCGCGAATGTATTATTTTACAGCGCGAGCAAGAAACAAATTATCGCCAAGCTGCGGAATGCGAAAATTTTGACATTTTTGCGCTTTCCGCGGAACGCGAAAATGTCAAATTATCGCAATTTCCGCGAACGGAACAAAATTTTAGCCCAGGCCTAGTCACAAGTTCAGCACACAATGTTGCCAATCAAAACAGCAAGAGTACTTGACTTTTCAACATATCAGCTTATCATATATAATGTTCCTTCAGTTTTTGTTAACCAATAAGAATCAAGCGTTTAAAAAACAGAAACATGCACCCTACCTTTCAGTGTAGAAGGTTGTCAAACAACCAATGATTTCTTGTCTTTTTTCAAAACTGCATCTTAGCCACCATTTTAGAAATATCTTACTTTTCAAACTGCCATTTCATTTACAGAGACCATCTGAGTGCATCCAGACCTCCCTTCAAGATGCTTAGAGTGTGGATTGTGGGACACAGCTATATTTTCTGGAGCCAAAGGTATGCAGAAAACAAAGGCATTCACAAAGACCTAGGTTTGCCAAATGTAGACATTAAATGGATTGGATAGAGAGGGTCAAAGTGGCACCAATTGATGCCATTGGTGAAATCCTTTATGCATATCCAACACCCTGACCTCATAATAGTGCATTGTGGTGGCAATGACCTAGGCACTTTGACTGGGGTAGGTCTGGAAATGCTTATAAAGGACACATTTGCAGAATTGAATTTACTTTTTCCCAAAACTGCCTTTGTGTATTCTAACATATGCCAAAGGCAGAAATGGAACTGGTCCAATTATTTTTGTCCACAAATTGAGAAAGCTAGGAAACATGTGAATAAATCTGTTTCTGCTTTTCTCCGAGACTATAGAATGGGGTCCGTTTACAATAACAATCTGCGCTTTCACATGCAAGAGATGTATAGGAGAGATGGAGTACACTTTACTGATGAAGAAAACACTTTTGCGCCGCTGGTGCGTCACTTTTTGTGACGCAACAGTGGCGTAAAACATGCGCCATGTTGCGCCATATTTACGAAGTGACGCATCTAGGTAGATGCGTCACTTCGTAAACCCCTGCGCTACATTATACCTGCGCCAGGTATAATGTATGCAGGGTGGGCGTACCCCCGCAAGCAAAGGTCGTAGGAGTGGCGCAGCGAAATCTATGAGATTTCGCTGCGCCACTTCTAGGACGCCAATGCGTCAAAACCTAACGCCTGCCTCATGGCAGGCGTAAGGGTGACGCAGGCCCTTTCACATGGGGCTTGCCCCATGTGAAAGGAACATTGCTGGAGTTGTGTCAGGCTTCCGACACAACTCCAGCAATGCGTCACTTTTTGTGCTGACAGATACGTCAGTTATACTGACGTATCTGTCCTTCCTTGCGACATGATGCGTCAAATTATAAATATGACGCATCATTGGTGTCGCATGGAGGGCGCACTAAGAAGTGACGCATCGCTGCTTTCACGCAGCGATGCGTAACTTCTCATAAATGAGGCCCAGAGTCTTCCTCAACAACTTTAGACTCTGTATATGTACTTACTTATAAGTACCAAAAAACACTCAATGAACACAACGGCTCTTTTTAGAGCCACTCAAGAACAAAACACTTAAGCTTGATGTTTATCTCCCAAAAATTTCAGGTTTTTTTCCTTGGATCCACGCACCCAACGCGAGAGAAACCGTGCACCCAACGCGTTAGGATTACGAGTGGACGGAATATGCAAAATTAACTTTTGCAAATTATCGCGAAAATGCAAAAAATCTCCGCAAACACGCCGGAAATATCGCGAAGACGCGGAATTTTTTTCCCGCCTGTTCGCGGTATTTTTTGCGTGATCGCGGGTCACCAACCTACCCATGCGGTTGCTCCCGGGCGCGGACATCTTGTTTTCACTTGTCCCGCCCTCTCGCGATGCTTACTTCCTGTTCTGGGTCGCGCAGTGCATGTTCGCGCCCGTTCGCGGTAGATATATCCTGTTCGCGACTGCTTTTACTTGATCGCTTTGCTTTTTGCTTGATCAGGGAGAA
Source organism: Triturus cristatus (assembly GCF_964204655.1). Lineage (NCBI taxonomy): Eukaryota > Metazoa > Chordata > Amphibia > Caudata > Salamandridae > Triturus > Triturus cristatus. Next base: position 1,102,819,026 of record NC_140582.1, on the reverse strand, counting down.
AATATCGCACGAACTTACGCACGTGGTCGTGGTGTTTTTCACTCTATTGCATGGTTCTGGGTCCTGATTTTGAATCCTCACTACATCGTTTCAATCCTTTGTTTAAACCCACTTTTTTTTTATCTTTCTTATTTATTATTTCTCTAACTATTTTCCTGCATCTATATTTTTGGTTTTTGTCTCCTTTTTTTTTGTTTTTTAGCTACTTTTTCTCTTTCTATTGCCTGCTAATATTTATTTCCTTTACTTCTTTAATTTTATTACCTTTTCTTACTCCAGAACCATGTCTAAGGGTAGGGCTGGTCGCCGTCACAGCCAGAGCGGCGACCGCCTTCCTTGAGGAAGGCGGCGCCCACAAGGGGTGCAGGCATGGGCCTTATTTGGGGAGATGGAGTTGGCTGCACTCCTTTTCTTTGTGCAGCACCACCTCCCCTCAACCCTGGCAGTAGGTGGTAGGCCTGGGTCGGGGTACAGCCTCCGGGAGCATCGGCAGCGGTGGGGGAAGGTGCGCCCGGCAGTGTCGCGCTTCTCTGGGGTCCGGCGCACCCAGGTGCAGCTGATGCACCGGTGGTCCGACATCCTGGACCGTGAGCAAGACCTGCTGGACCTGCTAGGAGTGGAGGTCCCGGGGCTTGGTGGGTAACTATTTAATTATTACTACTTTGTGTCTGTTCTTCTGCTCTCTGTTATATATTGCGAATATCTTTTTTTTCTTCCAACCAGCTAGAATGTTCCTGCTTACATTCCAGGTTAATTACGTTTAAAAGTCTTCTGTGATTATGACACAGGTGCTCTTCTGCGCTACTACTAATCTTACTTGTTTGCAACTTTGCGTTTGCGCTCGCTTAGCGTGATTCTGTACGAGTTTATTTTAGAGAAATTAAGTTACGTAATGCTACAGTGACTCTAGTCCACTCCTTACTTTGTCCTGTCACTAATAGATAGGGGCGGATTGATACTTAGGTTTAGGTACTTTGTATGAGTTTCTAATTTGTTAGTGGTATGCGTGTTGCTCCCTCAGTTATGTGACGTGCTGCTAGTACGGCAGTCTTTATTAGAACCTTTTCTAGTTTGTTCAATGAGTGGTGGTAATTGGCTTAGCACTAGCAGAACATCAGCATCAATCAATCAACCCAAAATTTGGTGTATACAAAAAATTTAGTCATGTGTCCTCCATTTGACCATATGCATTGTTGAGGAATAAAAGAAGTGGAAATGCCTACTTAATGTACTATTGGCATGCCTGGAATGGGTGGGCTAGGTTGGGTGGTACGTCGCACTTAGGCTTAGTTGTAACTTAGTATTCTGGAATCAGAATGGAAGACTGGAATACTGTTGAATTGAATTGAATATAAACTTTATTCGGATTGTTTACGATCCATAAAAGCATTACAATTACAATTTAAAAAGTCTTTCAAGGAGATCTAGTTTTAAAAGTTAAAAAAGCAGAAAATAAATTACGGTACTGTTTAAAGGTTTTTCCGATGTCTATAAATACATTTCAGAAAATTAAGGACATGATAACATGTGGCTTCGGTGTCCAAAAGCTGCAAACTTAACATGGCTGCTCTGCATTGTCTGAGACCCCAGGATTTTAAAAGGGTCAGTAGCCAGAGTTTACGGTGTTCCTGATAAAATTTACAAAATAGGACTGTGTGAATAGAAGATTGACTTGATGTCCCATCACATGGGCATGGGGGTGGATTTAAATCCCACACATTTGGCGTTGGAAAGGCCACCAGTTTATGAAATATGTTCAATCTAAATCTTATCAGGAGAAAACGTTCAAAGGTGCCAATGTCAAGTTTTAAATACGGCTGCATTGAAAGAGTAGCTTGGACCAGCGTAGCATGCTGCACCGACTGTTTTCCAGCTTCTGCCTGAAGTCTCATATTTGTCAGATGGTCCAACGCTCGCTTCTTTAAATTGTCGTTTGTGATTTCCCCGAGTTTTTCGGGATTACAATAATATTTTTCCAGTCCGAGATCGCCAAGAAAGGTCCGGATATAGGCCAGCCATTTGATTTTAAAAGCATAGTGCAGAGACATTGCATCCGCCAGTATTGTTTTTGTGACGTCGTTTGTGTCTGCCACCCAAATTCGTCGCCAGAGTAGAAGAGGTTGGATTTTGGCAAGATCTTCAATATATGATGCCCCTAATTCTAAGTGGCAGGCGTAAACGGAAGATGTTTTGGGGGCAGACAGGATAAATCTGAAGAACTTATTTTCTGCAGTTTGCAGAGAAGTAACGTCCGTGTATCCCCATAGTCCTGCTCCATATAGGGCTGTAGATTGGCACTTGGCTCTATATATGGTTAGCAGTTCTCTGGGTGGACGTTTTCCTAATTTTTGAGAAAACGACATCAAAGCTGCTAGAGCTCTTTTAAAACAATGCTTTCTAGCTTCTATTGCTGGTTTCCAGGAAAGTTTATTGTCTATCGTGACCCCCAGATAACAATAATCGTTTGTTGAGGCAATTTTTTGGCTGTCGAGGTAGATGGATGTTTGCTGTTTTTTCCCGACCCCAGCCTTCATTACGAAAGTTTTTTTCACATTTATGTGGAGGTCAAGAGTTTTCATATACCGGGAATATCTGTTTAGGGACCTTTGGAGTTCACGGGGAGTTTGTGCAAGGAGGACGGCGTCATCCGCATACAGCAGGGCGGGGATCGGGCGATGATTGGCCCTTGGGAGGTCACAGGCACCCTTTAGTAACTCAACCTCCAAGTTGTTGGTGTAGAGGGAGAAAAGAAAGGGTGCCAGGACGCATCCCTGTCTGACCCCCCGCTCTACTGTGAAAGTCTCCGTCAGTTCTCCCTTTGTCCCGAAGCGAACTCTTGCGGATGGATTGGAGTAGAGTTCCCTTAAAAAGTTCAAAAGTGGTTGGTCTACCCCGATCTGAGCTAGAAGGGACCACAATTTTGTGTGGGAGACGCAGTCAAAGGCCGCGGACAGATCTACGTAAGTCATATAAAGTTTTGCCTTCTTTGCGTGCACATATTTTCCGACAATTATTGATAGATTTAAGGCTTGCTCGACCGTGCCTAATCCTTTTCTGAATCCGAATTGGAGATCGGATAGGATACCTTTTTCTTCCGCCCAGTCCTGTAATCTTTCTAGTATCACTCTTCCTGCTATTTTCCCCAGTGAGTCCAACAGGGAGATTGGGCGATAGCAGGCGGGGTCCATACGATTACCTTTTTTAAAAATCGGGACCATTATAGATTTGGTCCAGGACTCTAAAATTCCTACTTTTGCCGTGGCGCTACAAACCCTTGTTAAAATTGGTGCCCAGAGGTCTATCTGGTATTTAAAAAAGTCTGCTGGGACGCCGTCCGGCCCTGGAGCCTTGCCTTTTTTGGTGGAGTTCAATGCCGCAAGAATTTCAGAAATTTCGAATTTAATATCTATTGGGTAAGGTGGGAGTATTTTTTCTCCTACTTCTAGCTCTAGATCGTAAGTTGGTTTTTGGAAGATGCTAGTGAAGTGTGATACCCAGGTTGCAGCATCTATGGCGACTTCGATTTTTGGGCCCGATTCGGCCGCCAGGAAAGGGGTTCTGATGATTCTCCAGAAGGCTGTTGAATTTTTTTCTTGAGCACTAGTATGGAGTTCGTGCCACAGCGCTTGCTTCAGTTCCTCTTTCCTCTTTTTCCTTATTTTTAGGTATTCGCTCCTGAGAATGGCTATTGCACTGAAGTCCCTATCATTTTTATTTAAGGCTAATTTTAGTCTTGTATGTGCCTTGGTGCACTCTTGATTGAACCATCCTGTGGTCCGCGATGAGTTTTGTTTTCTTGTAAGTAACAATTTTATTTTATCCATGATTTTGGCGAAGTTAGTTAAAAGCTCCATGTCGTTAGTATCTGGGTCCAAACAGGTTTCAATTTGTGGGTGAACTGACCTTATTAATTCTTTAGTGAGTTCTTCAGGGTTGATCCTCACCCACTTTATAGTATACCCATTTAGTTTGTCCACGTTGATGTTTTCCTTGGTCAGGGCATTTGCTATTATTGCTGGGGAGCATTTTTGATGAATTAATAAGACTTTCAGAGTTAGTATTGCGTGGTCACTCTGCGAATTCGGTAGCACTTCGAAGTTCTTTACTCTTGTTTGCAGAGAGGCTGATATGATTATAAAGTCTACCGTGGTTTGATGACCTCGTCCTATGTAAGTAGGTGCAAGTGAGTTTTCCCCATGTTCCGAGGTGTTTACTATCTGGAGATCCAGATCGGATAGGAGATCATTCATTTGCCTTCCCATTTTGGTGTGCGAAAAATGTGTGAGTAAGAGGCCATCTTCTGTTACCATGCCTGGGCATTTACTTCTTGGTTGGGTACAGGCGTGAAGATTAAAATCGCCTGCCCATACTATTGATGCCGGGCCTCCTACTCCTTGCTGCATTATAAGGGTGGTTAATGTTCCGTGGAGATTGGCCAAAACTCTCTCTAAGTCCAGTTCCCCCAGATTGTTATAAAAGTTAATAATGATCATCGTCTCTCTTTTCTGAAAATAAAGACCTAGGATCTGCAGGTTTGGTGTCAATTCAATAACCTTTATTCTAACATTTTGAATAGTGTTAGCTAGGTAAATACACAGACCTCCCTTTGGTCTACCTAGGTGTCCCGACTGCGCGAGGGATGAGTACGTCTTGAACCCCTGCAGGTGATATTCTTGTAGTGACCATGTCTCCTGTATACATAGTGCTTGGTGATTGAGCGTATGATGCAGGATTGTCCCATCCTCTATTTTTGTCCTTAAACCAGCAATGTTCCATGAAATCAGGCTCAGGTTTGCTGAGCTGTCATCTGAGCTTTGTGTTCTTTTTAGTTTCACGGGGGCAGGTGGAATCTCTCGGTCTGGAGAGACTGATGGGAGATCAATGGTTTCCGTGCGGTCTGTATGGTTTTGGGAATATGCCTGTAATTGTGGTGGTCAATCGACGCCGTCCAGGGGACTATATCTGTTTGTTAAGTGGAGGCCGTTCCAACTGTCCCAGCGGGTAGGGTCGTTGTTCTTTAACCGATGGTCCTGTCCACTCCATTCATTCATGTCTCTATCTTGGCGATTTGGACCTAGTGATTTGAGTGGGGGAAGCCATCCTTGCCGCGGCTGTTGCCATAAGTGGTTATTATAGTGCGTAGATTGCTGAGGTTGCCACCATTGTTGGGTATTATGATGTGACCATGGAGGTGGGTTTACCGGGGGTGGGGTAACAAAAGGAGTGGTTTGGGGAAATGCAGCAGGTGGATGCCACTGAAAGGCTGGATACTGTAAGTTATGCAGGGGTCTAAACCTCTCTGAGTGGTGTTGGGGGTGGTAGATATTGTGGTCAGAGGGGTTTATAAAGTTGGGGTTTATTGGGTGTGCGAACGAGGAGAAATTTTGCCTTGTGGATGGAGGTAGGAAGTAAGAGAGAGGAAAGGGGTTTATTTGTGTGGCAGGTCCTCTATTGGACGAGTTACAAATGTAATTTGCTGCCCCTATCTCCCTGAATTTGATACTGATGACATCCCCCGTGATTGTCTTCGTGCTTCTACCAACCCAATCTCCTCTACGTGCAGAGAAGATGTCGCCCCTGATGTGGGCGGGTAGTGGTCTGTGGATGTGGAGCCATTGGGCACATTTATTCCTCAGCTCTGCGAAGGTTTCTTTTACGCCCTCCTTCAGTGGGGGAACTGCTGTTAACACCACCACGAAGGGAGAAGCTTCCGGGGGTAAGTTGATTATTTTGGGCCGAGGTTGCTTGGTCTTCAGATCTGGTGGATTTTCTTGGGAGGGGGTCTCTGCTGTGATGGTGAGATTTCCTTTCGTTTGCCTGTTATTTGTTTTTGATTTTGCTTGAGCTTCTGGGCCTGTTTGGGTAGTGGTCGAAAGATCTACCGCGCCCAGGGTGTTTTTGGGAACATCCAGATTGGTCGCTTTTTTGTCTAGTGGATGAGGTACTGCCGCTTTTTTGGTTAGTGATAAGTTAGTCTTGTTTATTGTGCTGGTTACTTGTTTAGTGTTGGATGGTTTTTTTTGGGGTATTTCCTGTATGCCCTGCGTTGGGGCGAAACCATTCCTGCTTGATTTACAACTACATTTGGTGTTGATTAATGACGTGAGTCTGTCCAATTTTGAAATGAGTGGTTTAATCTGCGCTGTAATTTTTGCCTCAAGGTCGGATTTTAAGTCCATAACCATATTTTCCACCCAGCAGGGTATACCTGCCGAGGTATTAGGGGTTGGTGTAGTCAAATTATGGTTCTTTCCTTTTGTCTTTGGTTTTTCCTTGCTGGTTGGCATTGCCATGAGATTGGTGGAGACGATTTCCCTTATTTTTGTTGTATCTCGGATCGTTTCTGGGTCAGGTGGTACAGGATTATTAGCGTCACTCTGGTCTAATTTCTCGACCGATGATTGGCAGGCTTCTAGGTCTGGGGTTGCATCGAGATCGACGTATGATAAATCAGAGTCCGATTGGGTTACGGACAAATCGACAGAATTTGGAACAGTCAGCGTTGGAGCGGTATTTGTTGGTAGTGGCAATGAGCAGTTGTTGGCTACCGGGTGAACGGGGGAATTTGCAGTTGCAAGTGAACCGAGCGATGATCGTTTTGCCTGCATGAGGTCCAAGGAGACTCTTTTCTCCAGTAAGATGATGCTTTTGTCAATGGTATCATTGACCCTGGATATAAAGAGATCTATTGGGCCGGTTACTTGTGTGACCAGAGCCACTTTCTTAGTAGCGCTTCTTGTTTTGGGACGCATCTTAAGTCCCAAAAATGTGCGTTTGGCTTCAAGAGGGGCTAGGGGGATCGTCGTAGGGCTCAGGGTGACAGGGCCGTGGCCGTCCTCTAACGGCCCTGTCTTTGCCCTGTCTTTGCCCTGTCTTCGCCCAAGCTGCGTCCCGCGCTGCAGGAGAGGGGTGTTGTTATGTGGGAGGCGTAAAGGGCGGGAGGCGGGCCCAGCAGGGAGAGCGGACCGGAAGCTCTTCCGTGGTCTTGCAGGGACTTCTGGGAAATGAAGTCCCCGCACGCTCGCAGCCCCGCTGGTCCCTCGCGCCCCTTACCGCCTTGCTGTCTTTGTGCTGGATTCCTCGCCTCTGGTCCTCTGGATGGTGCCTCTACCGACACCCACCGACGAAGCGGCACCCGCGGAGCGGGTGCGGCGAGAGGTGGGCTGGGAGGCTGGGAGGCTGGGAGGCTGGGAGGCTGGTACGCTGGGAGGCTGGTACGCTGTTTGTTCCGTTAAAGTGGAGTCCTTGCCGCTGGGTTGGGCTGCAGCGCTGTCCGGGTCCGAGGGAGGGGGCTGTAGGGGGCCCGGCCGCGGTTAGAGGGGTCACCGGCCTGTATCCCTCCTTTGTGGCTCTGACTGCAGCCTGCCTGCTCCGGTCACTTCCTGCCTTCCAAGATCTCGGATTCCCAGCATGCAAGAATACTGTTGATAAATAGTAACTTAAGTAGTCGATCCGCGAATCCCCCGATACTACTTGTTGACCAGATGAGATTGGTCAATTTAGTTATTGCAATTGTTGTTTACATAAGTGTTTTTTGACCGTTGTTGAAAAATATTGTATTTGTTTGACACCATCCATCAATGTTTGTCTCTTTCTTATATTTTTCCTGTTCATCAGCACCCAGGGGCCGACAGACAGGGAGTGGGGAGTCGGCGGGACAACAGTCCGAACAGCACCACCAGGAGGACACCAATGAGGGCTCCTCTGCTGGCCCCAGTAAGTCTTCTTGTTTTTTATAATATTTCTTATTCCATAACTTTTACTGCACCATGTTTTTCACGAACTATTGTTTCAATTTCCAAATGCTATTTTTTTACCAACAATTATCCTTTGATCTGTACGGTTTTAAAAATCTTATCCCTGCCTCTGCTATGATGACTCTCAGTACTACTACTACTATCAGTCTGTCTGTACTGTAGTAGCTAAGCTTGCCCAGTTGGCCAGTGCCACTCTTTATGTGAAAGGTTGTAATATAAAACTCATAATCACCAGTAGCTCTAGCCATTGAGTCCAATCCTTTGGGTCGTCCTCTTGTACTACTTCTAGTCTTATTGATCGTGAGTCGTTGTTAATCTTGAGGCTTTGAAAATTCACAGCAACAAAAGCCCAACCAGATTTATTACTATTTTGATAGGATAGCCTGCTTTTTATTTTATATATAAATGAATTGAGCACATCTCTGGGCAACCTAACCATCGACGTCCCGCTCGTCAATGGCAATCCCCTTCCTGTACTTCTCTATGCCGACGATGCGGTGCTTATAGGACGTACACCCAATGCACTGCGCACTTTAATCTCAGGCTTCGTTTCTCATATGGCCGACCTCGACTTATGCACAAACTTTAAAAAATCCTACATAATGTCTTGCGGGCCAAAGAAACACAAAATTCGCCATATTATGTCAGGGAATAATGTTCTAAATAGCACTTGCACTTTCCCTTATTTAGGCTTGTTGTTTTCTGACTTTGGATCCTGGCAACCTCATGTTGCCAGAGGGAGGAATAAACTGGGCAAAGCTATTAACACTATAATTACATTACGCCAACCAAAGCATATCGAGGTAATTCCATCACTCTTACAAATTTACAAGACCCAGTGCGTCCCTACAGGAACTTACGGTGCCGAGGTGTGGGGATACTCGAATTGCACCAATATCCAGATAGAAGAAAATAAATTCTGCAGGAAGGCCCTGGGGGGAGTTATTTCGGCACCCTCGTATGTGTGCCATAGAGAATTGAATCTCCCCTATATAGAGGATTTTATAAAATCAAGACCCGCTTTGTTCTGGCTAAAAATTTGGCATAACCCAGCTGCCTCGTTGACCCGAGATATTATTTTAGACTGTCTAAAAAGTGAGCGTGCTAATCACATTCCCTGGCTTAAGGCGGTACAAGAGTCTAGTAAGCATAGAAATGGGGCACCTTTTCTTAGCACCTAAAACAATAGACTCTTCGCATAAGAACGTAGTAAAAAGGGCCCTATTCAACATGTACCGAGTGAATAGAGAAAACATTGAATTCGTAAAGCCATCAATCCTCAGGTATATCCCCATTCAAGAACCCTGCGCTAGGCCACACAATATGCCCCAAGGTTATTTGCGCAAGAAACTGGGCAGTTGGAATAGGAGCTTGCTGTTTAGGTTCAGGGATGAAACTTACTTTGCTTCCCCTTAGGTTATACCCACAACTTGGGGAATTTAGACTGTCCTTGTAACCAGGGTGGAAAGCAAAGTTTGCTGCATTTTACATTGTTTTGTGGCTTTTATGCAAAATATACCAAACACTTCCTAATCCCCTATTTTAGAGTCAGTGCCTTGACGGATTTTAATGAGGCTTTCAGAGTTTTATTGATGTTAAGCACTGACGATGTAACCTTCAGAGTTAGTCACTTTCTTCAAACTGCTGTCCGTTCCCACGCCTCAATGAATGTGGCCTGATAGGTGTTTATGACCTTGTACCATCTGCACACCGCACATTCTGCATAATGGGTGCTTATACACCGTATTGTCTCTGGCCTGATAGTCTGTATCATAAATTGCACATTGCTTTTTGCACAATGGGTGTTCCCTTAGATATGCTTTGAATAACAAGATCTGTTTTACTGTCATTGGGATGACTTTTAATGTTTTATATATATTTAAATGGATGTGTTTTATAGAGCTATCGTTTTTATTCTTTCTCTTATTCCTTGATGTAGAACTAAATGAACATGACCCGCTATATTTAGAAGCATCCTTGTATAATCTGAACATTGCTATTTGCACTTATCTGGCTGTTTTGCACATTCGATGTCATTTGTATAGTGATGAGTGATGCATTTGTATGTACTTTTATGGATGTTTTCAAATTATCCGAATAAAGATCATTTGATTTGATTGATTAGGATAGCCTATAGGACATACTACTACAGTTGTAGGGATCTTGCACATATACAGACCTTTGCACAAGAAAATAGGATGTTGGTGATGGTAGGTTGGACCTTCCTCACACACCTCAATCAGAAATTCAGAACCCACCATAATCCCCTGCTCGACTATAGTACTGTCTTGTCATAACTATTAGGTCTCCGAACCCTCCCCCCAAGATACCCAACAAGTAGACAACCCAGAACATAACACACCCAACCTCTCAGTCGTGGAAGCAATGCACATGCACACCCTTACTTTAATTTGCTCACTCGTGTAAGTTAGTCCACACCAAATACCACCAAGTCTATGTAAGTTCAAAATGTTTATTTTGAATTGAGAAGCTCTGTACATTGTTCTATTATAAAATGCAGCACCAACCGGAAAAACAATAACATTAAAACAATAAACATTGTTACACTTACTTACAGTTGGGAATTAAATCATGATAACTGAACAGTGGTGGAAGGCAGCACCACCATCCCCTAGGAATTTAGTTTATATAAATTTATAAATGAAGATGTGAGTGAAGGGACCCCTCACCTTAGAAGAACCTAGTACTGGTAGTTGTTGCATCATTCAGAAGCTCTGCAAAGCTCTGGTTCGTAGAAGGGAATCTTCCGTCTGTAATGCAAAAAATGAAATGGTGCGCGTTAGTATATTGCAACTTGCAAGCATTCCTCAGCCGTGCCAAAAAGTGTAGCATTTATGGATAAGCAATATGGACTAACAGTACACCAGTACTTCGTAAAAAAGTTGCTTGTCAATGTTTTTGTTGACCGCTTGTACGCAGCGCGTAGACTAGACAGTAGCAGTGTGAGGCAGGTCATGTGGGCTCAAAGGTGTCTTATTCAAAAAGCTGCAAGGTAACGTCACATGTGCAAAAACAAAAGACACAAAGGTAAAATGGTTGCATGGCTCGGGCTAACAAAGCAAAGGCTAGAATGACCATATATAACTATTAGTGTCTACTCTACTACTAACTGATATGTACTAGTGATGAATGTTAGTAGTAACTCATTTCTCAACCTTGCTACTGATCAATAGGGGGGAGGTGTATATGACGCCTAATAAATGTGTAATGTTTTCTAGGGGCACTACCGACCACCATTGCCGGGGCCAGCGAAGGCGACACGGAGGGAGAGGATGCGGCAGTTGCTGCAGATACCAACGGAGCGGTAGGGGGAGTGGCAGCACCAGTGGCGGGCGGTGGTAAGTTAGATTCATAATCCTGAACTATTGTTGAACTTGACAGTACACTCACTGCAAGGGTGTACTGTATGCATATGTATACGGTACTGTTGAGACTTAGGGCCCCATTAGGATGGCGGGCAAATTGCCCCCGCTGGGCCGGCAGTATTCACCGCCGACACCGCAGGGGCAAACCTCCCGCCATCCATGTAGAAAAGAGTCAGACCCCCACATGTAGACCAGGCGGAAAAGGGTTCAATATGGCGGTGGTGTCTCTCTGAACACACCGCCAGCCATATAATCTGCATTTTGGAATGCCTTTGCGTGGCGGCATTGCCGTCTGCCACGGAAAGGCATGCAGACATTGCAGAGTATGCTTGGGGGCCCCCATGGAGGGTACCTACCTATGCTATGGTACCCCCCTGCCTTTCAAAGCAAAACGTGACAGGCTCCGTGCGGGGCCCATCATGTTGTGCTGGGAAAAGCAGCGCACATGTATTTTTAGCAATGCTTTCGGCACCGCCAACCAGAAAGTAAAAAAAACAGGATGCGCCCGCCACTGTGCCGGGCGCATTATCCTAATTAATTGTCCCCACGGGACCCCCACCCTTTTTAGCGTGAGGATGGCGGGCGGACTTTGTCTGCCCGCCATCCGATGTCGCAAGTAAGTATGAGTTGTTGTGAACGTTTGGAGAGTGAACTAGAAGACTAGAATCCCTTTAATTGACATAGGAGCGGGAGTATTGAGTAACCAATGGCCTCATCTATCTGATTTCAACTCCGCTTTGAAAGTTTTATGGAGAAGAGCACCTGGTGCACTGTTCAACTAAAAAGTGAAAGACGGGTGGAAGGAAGAAGGACGGGCGAGATTTAAAATGTTATGTACTACTGTGCTTTATAGTGCTACTCTACCATGCCACTATGTGTATAAATAAGTAACTTGTCTTACTGTCTTTCTAAGAGTATATTTTACAATTGTCTTGTTTTTTTCTTTTTGATACACAGCTACTCCTAAACTCAACCAAAAGGAGTTGGCCGCCAAGGCACGGTGCCGGAAGCTGGAGGCAATCCAGCGGGAATACCAGCGGCTGGTGGTCTTAGCAGAGGAGGAGGAGGAGACTGCGGCAGCAATTGAAGCCTCCTCCAGTGACGCGGGCCCCAGCCACCGCCCTCCAGAGGTACAGCACCACCGTCTGGTGGCTGCCCGCCGCCACCCTAGTGCCATCTCTCGTGCCCCCACCACTGTGGCTGCAACTGCCACGCCCTCAGATGCAGCGTCACCCGTTTAGAGGAGCAGATGCGTGTCCTCCTTGAGTCCCGCCCCACACCTTAGTCCCTGTTATCAAGTTCTGCCCCTTTTTTAATTCTTGTTTGGGTGGGTGGCAACTGGTTTGGGCGTTGGGTTTGGGTTTTTGCTTTACGGACTTTTTCTCCTTGACTTTCCTATGGACATTGGTTGGGGTTAGGGAGGGGGGTGGGTCAGCTTTTGTGGGTTTAGTTTATTTTTGTTAGGGTGAATTAAATATATTTTTCTATGTTACATGCAATGTTGTTAATGTTTTGTAGGTGGGGTAACTGTTTTACATCACACTGTTTCCTTGCTGGTGCAGGGCCGCCCATAGCCTGTGTTTGATTTAAATAATTGGCTGACTGTGTAAGACACAAACAGATAGATGCGACACACCTCACTGATTAACTTGTCCTTCTAGTACTTTCAGTCTGTCCTCTAGTCTATGCATTCTCTATCTGGACTGGTATGTGAAATTGAAATCATTGACAACATGTCCATTATTAATTCTGCCTCCCCCAAACTTCTCTCTTACCTGTGCTTGATGTTTATGTTTAACTTTGGCACAGCAATGGCTGCATGGTGAAGATGGTTTCCTTTTTCTAACATGCCATGATTGGGGTGGTGGTGGTGGTAGTATAGTAGTAGTAGTAGACACTGGAGTAGTAGAATGAAGTACAGTACAGAACTTACCGAGCAACAATAATATGCTGAAATATTTTACAAGAAAACATAATGGTGGTTGGGATAGCCTACTAGGCAGAGTTGTCGGGGATGAGCGCTGTCATAACATAAAACGCAATTACAGGCAGTGTTCTTTCGATGAACTGTGCTCTGTATCGTGTTGTTATCTATAAAAAATTGAATGTCAAGAAAATCAATCCTCTCCCTATTCCAATTTATGGTAAACCTCAAATTGTATGGATTGTCATTGAGGTAATGATGGTAACTCAAAAGTTCGGGGACAGGTCCATTCCAGATAATAATGACATCATCGATGTACCTGCCCCAGAATAGTACATGTTCCATCCATGTAGTGGCATGTCGGCCCCAGGCATGCAACCGCTCAAACCAACCCATGAAGAGGCCGGCATAAGCGGGTGCAAACCTGGAGCCCATAGCCGTCCCCTGTATCTGTTGGAACCATTCATTGTCGTGGAGGAAATAGTTTTTAGACAATATTATGTTTGTCATTTCCATTAGCATCTCATTATGGGACAAATGGTCAACAGACCTCTGTCCTAGATAGAATTCCATAGCTCTAAAACCAAACTCGTTCTTGATGCTAGTGTAGAGGCTAGTTACATCTAAGGTTACATACACCATGGAATCTGACCACTCCAATCTCTCAAATTTGGACAAAATATCCTTACTATCCCTCACATACGCAGGTAAATTCTGTACCAGCGGTTGGAGGAAACCATCCACGTATTCGGACATCCTTTCTGTAGGGGAGTTGATACCGGAAATGATCCGTCGGCCAGGTGGAAAGAGGCCTCCCTTATGGACTTTTGGTAAGACGTAAATACATGGGAAGGAGGGTTCCATAACAGTCAAATACCCATATTCCTTTTCATCTAAGAGGCCAATTTCCCGCCACTAAAACAATTTAGTATTGATATAATTGCATAGCGGTCTAATGGGATTAAGGGTTAGTTTCTTATAACAGGTGGTATCCGCTAACTGTCTCTCAATTTCCCCCATGTAATCAACCTTATCCATGACAACAACGTTGTCATGGCCTCACGGATGACTAGTGTAGGGTTAGATCTTAACTCATTAAGTGCCTGATTTTCAGCCATGGACAGGTTGAGCGTCATATTACCCGTTCTGGTATGTGTTGCCTGTAGTTTGTAAATGTCTCGGCTGACATTCTCATGGAAGATGTCAATATTTTGGTGTGTCCCTGTTGGTATAAATTTGGATTTCGCTTTGAGGCCACTATTTATACCCAGATCCTCCACTATATCCAATTCCATACGTAGAGAATCAGTGTCGATTTCAGTCTCAAACTGAATTGATAACATTGATTTCAGAGCATTGAATTCAGAGGCAGTTTGTTGTACACAATCACGATCAGGTTGTTTTTCAATACATGGAGGCAGTACATTTGAGAAATGATCCTTTAATTTCAATTGCCGCACAAATTTGAACAAATCAACAAAAATATCAACATCATTACTTGATTGGGTTGGGCAGAAGCCTAAGCCCTTGCTAAGGACAGAAATTTCACAATCAGAGAGCACTTTTTTTGACAAATTGACAATTTTAAATTTCTCCGTTATGTTCACGCCAGTCTCTCCTAATTCCTGGTCCCTCCCCTCCTCGATCTGGTTGTTCTGTCCGAGATCTCGTTTGTCATGTTTTTGTTTTTTTCTTTGTTCCTGCCATCTCCTACCACCCCTTCTTGTCTTTGATCCCTTGTTGTGGTTCTCCCACCTACTCTGACCTTTTCCATTTCCAATAAAAAAGGGGAAGGAGATGAGGTATTGACAGCAGATTTTGGGGTTACATCTTCAGAGGGGGCAGAGCTAACGGAGGAAGACACTGAGGACACACTGCCCGCTAAAGATGAACCCAGTGTGTCCTCACGTTGTCTCTTTCCTTCACCTGTCACTTTTATGTTATCGTATTTACGAGCGAACGTATACACTCTTCCATCCCTATAGTCTTTGTCATCTTATGTATATATATATATATATATATATGGATTCAGTTTTTCCCGTAGGGAAGGTTTGTTCCTCGTGCACTCCCGTGTATATAGTTCAAGGAAATTACCACCAGGTATTCGTGAATTTCCAAAGCATTTATTGCAGCATACCAGCAAAAGAAAACCTTACGCGTTTCGGTCTCTACGGAGACCTTGCTCACAGGTAAAGTATATGATTGTGATTTTGCTTTTTTAAATTTGAAAACCCCGCGAAAAAGCCCAATTCAGTTGCATCACTTCCTGTCAACTATGCAGGCATTGTGGGACATGTAGTTTTTCAATTAAATACAAAAACTTTGTGCAAACAATAATTGTTAACATACGATGCTCTTTTTTTGGTGAACCCATATTACACTTGAGCATTAATTTACCAAGCGATAAGTCAGAGTGATTGGAGATATAAACAAAAATACAAATTAAGCCCTCTGGTGGGCGCAAACTTTGTGTCAATGATAATCCCATGTTTCGCTTGAGCATTGACTCATAAATCAATAAATATGAGTGGTTTACCATTAAACACGGATACACAAATTATGCCCTCTAGTGGGCAACATTATTTCATAACCAAATCTATGGACTGTCCCAATTTCAACAATAAGTTCAACCATGTCCCGATTGAAGAAGGGGTTTTGTTTTAAAATTGAATTAAGAAAAAGAGAATCGGCATCATTTACTCTCTGAAAAATGTCATTAAAGGTGGTAGTGTAATTCTTCATCTTGATTATGGCCATATGGGCTCAGAGTCCGAAAATTCATAATGTGTTTGGATTCCTTTTGTCTCATTACCAGTTCCCGATCTCCTCCTCTTTTGTTTGGTCCAACACTTTCAATGCCATAAAACTTTAGGGTTTTCCAATCCCCTTTGTGTTCCTTCTCAACATGTCTTGCAATCGCGTTGCTGCGATCAGAATTAATTGTGGCACGGACATGCTCCAAAATTCGTAACTTTAGTTCTTTTTTTGTGCTTCCAATATATTTCTTGGAACAAGGGCATTCAAGGGCGTATACAACAAACTGAGTTTTGCAGTTGATTAATTGTTCAATTTTCCATGTTTTGTTGTTTGCCATTGGCAATTCCTTAGTTGTTTTGGCGATGCAACAAACTTTGCAACCTGCACATTTGTAAAAACCTTTCGGTCTGCCCCATGGTTCTGGTTTTTTGAGTTCCTGAAAATGACTGTGTATCAATTTGTCCTTTAGGTTTTTCGCCCGTCGGTAAGTCACATTAGGATGGTCTCCAACAATTTGAGATATTGTAGGGTCCATGTGGAGAATGTGCCAGTTCTTTTTCAGAATCTTTACAATTGAGTTGTTGGCAGTTGAGTGGGTAGTAATGAAACGTATTTTATCTGATTCCTCTTTTGACGATTGTGATTTGTCCATCAATAGATCCGTTCTATTGATCTTTGTAGCACGATTGTAGGCAGTTTGTATCCATGCTGGATTATATTTTCTGTTTAAGAACCTGGTTGTGGACCGTTTCTTTTGTTCTTCCCAATCGTTTTCATTGGAACAGATTCTTTTAATCCGGAGAAATTCTCCGTACGGGATGTTTTGTAGGAGGCAAAGTTGATGGAAGCTCTGAGCATGTAACACCGCATTTGTCGCGGTACTTTTGCGATGCAGGGTAGTGTGAAGTACATTATCTTTTACAAAGATCTCAGTGTCCAGAAAAACAACCCTCGAATCACTGATCGTGTACGTGAAATGTAATCCAAAGTTGGAATTGTTTCAGCCAAAGACACTGTTGACAATCCATACAAGTAAGATACTTGGGGAACCAGATCCTTCAAAACCAATACAGTGTTTTTGAAACTTATTTTGGTTTCATATCGACTGAATGAGCCGTGTATAATCATTTGAATGTTTAAATCTCCATTGAAATTCAGCTTAAATTTGATCATACCAGCAAATTATGGAAAAAAGAGAAGCATCACGAACCAATCTGATTCAAACTTGCTTTGAGGACGATCCAGCCACATCTAGTACTACAGCCGGCGTACGTAAATCAGATGCTAGATATTTACTACGAACATGGGAAAAACTGTCTAAGAAAGAAATCAACAAGTGGTGGGAAGTTGCAGCCCTCAAAAAATATCTGGAAGTGAAACGGATTCCGCGTGGACTACGCATTAACCTTATGCCTAATCACCAAGATACAAGTAATGAACTATTAACAGAATGGGGTGAATTCATTTTAAAATCCTCATTGGGATTAATGGAGATTCTTGTGAAACACGTTGAAATAGCTTTGAATAAAATCACTCTGCAGCTAAAGGAAATAGAAAAAGAATTGGCCACAATTGATCTAAATCCTGAAATGAAAAAATTCAAAGAGGACCTGGAAAAATTCATTGAGAAACACGAGGAAAGTGTCCGAACCCGCAAACAAATCAAATTCCAGAGGGACAAGGAAGATTATGAAGATGGCCGTATCTTCACATATGCCAGAAAGTATGACAGATTCAGAAACAATGAATTTGGCAGTATGTCGTCAGTTTCCTCCTTGGCGTCAACGGAACCCAGCCTCAGTGGGGGAGAAGAAGAACAACGAGAAGCTAGAGCGAGAAATTCTTTTTTAGGCGATCTGAAACTAGCTCTCAACCAAAAGACTTGGGAACAAACAATGGGTCCCCCCAGATACATGAACTCAAGAGGAAGAGGGAGAGGAAGAGGACGGGGAAACATTCCCCCAAACAAACAAGGAGAGGCAAGCGAAAATACGGCACAAGCTTCTGGCGGAGACCGCGTAGGAACTATGACATGCAATATGAGAAAAAAATGGAATGCCTAAATTTAGATCAAGAAACAAACATGTTAAGCTTGGAAACAAACCAATATGACACTCCTACGGATCAAGAATTACAAGTGATTAATTTGTCCTCGAAACAACTCAGTGAAGTGGAATTACATGTTCTCAAACGAGGCATGAATTTCTGTCCTACCAGTGGCATGAATTTAGCGAATACAAGAATCGACCTTTACAAGTTCATAAGGAAGATTAAACTTGCAAAACTTTTCATTGACAAACCGGATATGGCTGCATACAGAAGAAATATTGCTCTACCAACTCTCCAAACTCCCATAGAGGAGGCAGAACATTTTGTAAACCTTATGGAATTAAGTCAAGCTCCACAAGAAGGAGGTGGACAGGTACAAACTTATTGTGTACAGTTGGGGGCAGGAATTTCTAATATCAAACCAAAATCCAGATTTTATCCACAACTCCCCCCAGGGAATAAAATTGATTTTTTCCATGAATGCATTGTAAAAGATCTTTATCAATTAAAGATACCATTCACTAAGGACAATTTATCTAGACAAGAACGCCAGGCTCTTAACTCATTGCAAAAAGATGACTCCATTGAAATTAAAATTGCAGATAAGGGTGGCAACGTGGTTGTTCTGGATAAAGAGGCATACATGCGGGAAGCTCATTCGCAACTAAATAATAAGGAATATTACGAAAAGTTAACAACTAACCCTCTTCAAAAATTAAAACAAGAATTGGATGCAAAATTGGAGTTGTGGTACTCGCAAAAACTTCTAGACATTGATGAACTGAAATATCTTCAAACTAAGTTCCCCAAAATGGCCACAATCTACTTCTTGCCCAAAATCCATAAACAGGCCACCAGACCGCCAGGGAGGCCCATAATCTCTGCCAAAGGGGCATTGCTAGAACCTATTGCTAACTACATCGATGTATTTCTATTACCATATGTAAAGGGTCTGACATCTTACATAAAAGACACGGGTGATATGTTAAGAAGACTACAGGATACTCCATGGCAACCATCTTATAAATTGATTACAATGGATGTAATATCCTTATACTCTAACATCGAAAATAAGATCGGCATTGAAGCAGTCAAATCTTTTTTAAAAGATAGAAGCATACAGTTAACTGATCATAACAACATGCTAATGGAGATGATATTAATGTGCCTGGAGCAAAATATCTTTTTATTCGGCAATGAGATTTATCGCCAAGCAAAAGGTACTGCTATGGGTTTTTCCTTTAGCCCTTCGTACGCCTGCTTAACAATGGGACTTTGGGAAAAAACATGGGCATGGAGATTGGAAAATGATCAAGCAGTTCAAAAAACCATAGCTTGGCTAAGATACATAGACGACTTGCTGTTAATTTGGGAAGGAACTAATGAAGAATTTGCTATGTATTTTGAAACTTTAAACAATTCCAACTTTGGATTACATTTCACGTACACGATCAGTGATTCGAGGGTTGTTTTTCTGGACACTGAGATCTTTGTAAAAGATAATGTACTTCACACTACCCTGCATCGCAAAAGTACCGCGACAAATGCGGTGTTACATGCTCAGAGCTTCCATCAACTTTGCCTCCTACAAAACAGCCCGTACGGAGAATTTCTCCGGATTAAAAGAATCTGTTCCAATGAAAACGATTGGGAAGAACAAAAGAAACGGTCCACAACCAGGTTCTTAAACAGAAAATATAATCCAGCATGGATACAAACTGCCTACAATCGTGCTACAAAGATCAATAGAACGGATCTATTGATGGACAAATCACAATCGTCAAAAGAGGAATCAGATAAAATACGTTTCATTACTACCCACTCAACTGCCAACAACTCAATTGTAAAGATTCTGAAAAAGAACTGGCACATTCTCCACATGGACCCTACAATATCTCAAATTGTTGGAGACCATCCTAATGTGACTTACCGACGGGCGAAAAACCTAAAGGACAAATTGATACACAGTCATTTTCAGGAACTCAAAAAACCAGAACCATGGGGCAGACCGAAAGGTTTTTACAAATGTGCAGGTTGCAAAGTTTGTTGCATCGCCAAAACAACTAAGGAATTGCCAATGGCAAACAACAAAACATGGAAAATTGAACAATTAATCAACTGCAAAACTCAGTTTGTTGTATACGCCCTTGAATGCCCTTGTTCCAAGAAATATATTGGAAGCACAAAAAAAGAACTAAAGTTACGAATTTTGGAGCATGTCCGTGCCACAATTAATTCTGATCGCAGCAACGCGATTGCAAGACATGTTGAGAAGGAACACAAAGGGGATTGGAAAACCCTAAAGTTTTATGGCATTGAAAGTGTTGGACCAAACAAAAGAGGAGGAGATCGGGAACTGGTAATGAGACAAAAGGAATCCAAACACATTATGAATTTTCGGACTCTGAGCCCATATGGCCATAATCAAGATGAAGAATTACACTACCACCTTTAATGACATTTTTCAGAGAGTAAATGATGCCGATTCTCTTTTTCTTAATTCAATTTTAAAACAAAACCCCTTCTTCAATCGGGACATGGTTGAACTTATTGTTGAAATTGGGACAGTCCATAGATTTGGTTATGAAATAATGTTGCCCACTAGAGGGCATAATTTGTGTATCCGTGTTTAATGGTAAACCACTCATATTTATTGATTTATGAGTCAATGCTCAAGCGAAACATGGGATTATCATTGACACAAAGTTTGCGCCCACCAGAGGGCTTAATTTGTATTTTTGTTTATATCTCCAATCACTCTGACTTATCGCTTGGTAAATTAATGCTCAAGTGTAATATGGGTTCACCAAAAAAAGAGCATCGTATGTTAACAATTATTGTTTGCACAAAGTTTTTGTATTTAATTGAAAAACTACATGTCCCACAATGCCTGCATAGTTGACAGGAAGTGATGCAACTGAATTGGGCTTTTTCGCGGGGTTTTCAAATTAAAAAAAGCAAAATCACAATCATATACTTTACCTGTGAGCAAGGTCTCCGTAGAGACCGAAACGCGTAAGGTTTTCTTTTGCTGGTATGCTGCAATAAATGCTTTGGAAATTCACGAATACCTGGTGGTAATTTCCTTGAACTATATACACGGGAGTGCACGAGGAACAAACCTTCCCTACGGGAAAAAAAAAAAAAAAAAAAAAAAAAACTGAATCCTTATTCCGCAGTGGGTCCTGCTGCGCCTCGCGTGCACCGCCCGAGAGAACCCGGAAGCCTTCGACTTTGGGCCAGATTGAATCATATATATATATATATATAGTTTAGATAGCGGTAGTAACTGACTCAGTTTGTGCCCTGGGCTCTGTTTACCACCCAGGGTCAGTGGTCTGCTTTCGAGGGATATGGTAGTTAGGTATAATTACAATGGGCAATGACAGACCCTTATCAGTCCCTAGTATATAAAATGGCAGGGAGGTTTAGAGGCCAAGTAGATTTCTTGCACTAGAGTGTGCACTGCTAGGTTGCCCACTGTCAATTTTAAGGCAACCCTGCCTTGCAGACTGTTTTTAAAGGCAAATTGTATGCAAATTCGACTTTGGAATTCAAGGTGCTCCCAAAGTAGTAATCTACCCTATTTCTACATATAATTCACCCCTAAAGTTACCCCTAGGTGTCCCAGGGCTAGGTTGCTATATAACTATACGCAGGGACATTATAAAATATGTTTTATAAACCCTGGTGAGGGAAAAACTGTTAATTTCATGTTTCCCCATTGAAGAGCACTAGCTTCGTAGCCTAACATTAGAATATGTTATCTAAGTACAAACATTCACAAGACCGAGATAAAAAATATCATTGAAGGACTTAAAATGATAGTTATGATACATCCAACAACTTGCCCAGCAGCCCTTATTTGGCTAGCCTATGCAAGCCTGAGGCAAGCTGTCTTAATGAGGTGTGAAGTGTGAAGTAGCATGCTAGACAAACAAAGGATTTCCTGTGGGTGGAACACTGCAGCTGCAGAAGAACAAGGCAGAATTTCAGTGGAGTGACCAGGCTGGTCTTCAAAGGGAGAATGACACTTCAGGACAGCACAGGCTTACCCCACAACCTGCACACCCAGCCACACAGAAGCCTCTGTAATCAGATTAGGAGAGGTCAGGAAGAGGAGTGTTAGGGAATCCTAGCCATGCCAGTTCGTTGGTTTAGCCTGATCTAACCTCCAAGGATAGATGTCCTTCATTTTGGATTTGGGAAGAATAGTGCTTTCTGGGGCAAGAACATGCTACACTTTGGGGGAGGTTGTCATACCTGAGGGTGGATCCTATGGTCAGGGGAACCCTACTGCTTGATTCCCAGGAATACTGAATAAATATGGGAGAGTTGCCAAGCTTCTCAGATCTGCTGCCAGAAACTACAAGGAGAAGAAGGACTTCCCTGCTGGAAACCTGATCTGCAACCCAAGGGTCGGAACTCCGGAGGACTGCCCCTGCTGCACATCGAGAAGGATTAAGGAGTGGATTCCCTGCAAGCTACAGGTTAACTAAGCCCACCTGCATTATTTCCACAAAGAGGTCCCCATCCTGGAGTGCGTCCACTGGACATTTAGGGATTTGTCCTGCTGCATTGCAGGCATTGTAGGTATTGTAGTCCCTACATCCCATGGACCATCTCAGTGATTCCAGACCCCTGTACTATTGTTGTGGACCCTTTAAATCCTCAAGGGGATTGTCTGGAAGAAGTTTGAGAACTTTTTGGTAAAAAGCTCTATAAGGTGACCGACTCGACATCAAGAGTCAAGCCTTCAACCACGACCCGGCCTGGATTTCAGGTTCGGACCGCTGAATGCTCCGGAGCTCCAGACTTCCAAGATTTCATCCAGGCCTCGCAGAAAAACAAGCAGAAGACGTTGATACAACTCCGGCCTGAAGAGCATCTTCGCTTGACATTGAGAGAAAAGCTCCAGAAAAATGACTACATGCGAAGGTAACATTTTGACAAAGGCCTCCTGCTTAGAGCATCTGTTCAGGGCTCCATCAGGGTCAGCTTCAAACTTTGACTTTGTCCCAGGAAAGCACGACCAGATATATCAATTTGGCCCTTTTGTTTTATAAGCAATAAAACATATTTATTCTTTAAAAAATCATATATCTGGTACTCTACATTCGATGTTTGTTGATGAAGTGTCTATTTGTTCATAAAAATATAAACTATTTGTTTAAATTGGTGTTGGATTTTTATTGTGTGTTGTGTGATATTTAATATATTGGTGTTTTTTAAATACTTTACACACCTGTCTCCTAAGTTACACCTGCCTGCTTGTTGCCAGCTACTAAGTTTCGAGCAGGGAAATCATTTAATTGAACCTTAACTGAACCTTTTATTGTGTTTGTGGCCTTATTACTAGTGATAAGTCTCTACCTATCACTACTAATAAACAATTTTACAACAATATCCATATTAACTATATATCCCGAAACCTCAGAAAAGGAGATCATTTCTCTAAATAGTGCCTACAATGACTCAGGCTAAGAAATAAAAAGAAGAACATCATCGTATGCTGCTAATTTAAAATGTTGGTCACCATATTGAAAGCTGAATATTGATGAATATTTTTAATAGAAGAGAGGAAATGTTAAAGCGCTAAAAAAAAATAATGGGGAAAGTGGTCAGCTTTAATGTACGCAACTCTGACGAGGAAAATATGGGGATGTACAGCATTATCCAAGACTGAAACCCTCAAGGATTGATATAAGAGTGAAATTAGTGCAAAATATTAGGGCCATAACCATGCCAAGATAAGGATTTCAGCATAAATTACCTGCTGGTCCTGGCAAAAGCTTTCTCTGCATCTATGGGTAATGCTGCTAGCATATATTTGAGAAGAGGACCTCTACTTGGCATATTAACCCCTTCCCTGCTCATGACGGAACCACTCCGTCATGAGCCACGGTCGCCGTGTGCTCATGGCGGAGTGGTTCCGTCATGCCGCGGCCGTTGGCGGCCGCTCCTCCCACGCTGCGCTGATTCCCCGCCTGTGCGGGCGATTAGCGCAGTGGGCGGAGTCATGACGGAACCACTCCGTCATGAGCACAGCTCAACCGTGGCTCATGACGGAGTGGCTCCGTCATGAGCACAGCGCCACCGCGCTGCCCCCAAACCCCCCCCCAGCGCTGCGGCGGAATTCCTGCCGCAGCGAAGGGGTTAAAGAATAAATGAGTGTTGTCTGATGCTGGTCTCCCTTTTATAAAAACTTAATTGCTCTTTACCAATATGATGTGAAAGGAAGGATTCTATGCAAGCAGCTGAAACTTTTGCAAATAAGGAATAATCTACATTGACTAAAGAAATAGATCTATAATTTTGACAATAAGCAGGGACCTTTTCATCTTAATGTATAAGACAAATTGTGGCTTCTTGAAAATTAACTGAGGTGAGTCCCACTGAGGGATTTTTTAAAAATAATTGTAATAAATGGGGTAAAAGAATGTTGGAAAAGTGGTAAAAAATGAAACAGTAAAGCCTTCAAGACTAGACTACTTCTCTTTCTTCAGTAAATAAAGTGCTTGTGAAATTTCCACCAAAGAACATCTGTTTCTAGAGAATTGAAATCTAAATCTATGGGAATAGATTTAGGAGTATGCTGTAAATAAGAATGAATGAGTATACATTTCACTGAAGATCCAGGAGTAAATAAAGATTTATAGAATGTAATAAATCCTTCCAAGATGTATTTATCCTTATTCAGTGGAACTCCCTGTGAATTGAGCAAAGAATCTATCTTAAAATATTATTTTTTAACTTTAAGATAGTTACCTAATAATTTTCCAACTTTATTCCAGCGACAGTAATAGAGAGCACTACTTTTCAGCAAGATTGAAGAAGCCTTATTAGTCGTTAATTCATTAAATTGTAGGTTAACTTAGCGGAGATCCTGAGGAACATTATTTGATTTTGAAGTATTGTATACATACTCTAGAGATCAGAGAGATCCTTGAACATGGTAGGTTTTGGTTTGGTAAGTGACATTGAAGAGACATGGATGAAAGAGGCCATATCGAGCCTCCAAAGCATGCAGCACAAGGCTAAGGCTGAAAAAAGTATTTCGGTGTGCTGGCTGTATCTTCTGAAACATCTTGCATGTCAAAATTCTTTCTGCCAGACCACACAACCTGTTTCATAGATTTAGACGCATTGAGTACTTTCAAAAGGAAAGTAAACTCCAAAAATGAAATGATCAATCCTCAAAGTTTAGTATGTATCCCATAGGCCACACCACCAGGCCTATGGAATACTCTGATCCCATAGGCCTGGTGGTGTGGTTCAGAGGGATACTGCCATGAATTTGCAGAAAAATGAAAATTTTAAGCACACAACATTTTTTTTTAAAGCACTGGCTCCATCGTTATGAAGATAAAAAACCCACCATGGACCCCTGGCGTGGGAGAGTGGTGCATTCATTATTATGGGAGGGGGGCTCATGGTGGAGAGAGGCTGGCCGAGTCTTAGTGCTGTCTGTATATTTAAGTTTGTGGAAGGAGGTAAGGGGCAGATGTATGACTGTTTTTTGCGGTCGCATATGGGAATTCTGCCCGTTTGCACCAGCAAAGCTAGTCTGCACCAGGCACAAACCATATTTTGTGAGTCGGTAACCTATTACCGACTCGAAAACTATGGTTGGCAACTCGCTATTGGGAAGAGGCATGCCAAAGACATCCCTTCCTAACAGCGAGTCAAAGAGCAATGTATGGTTGTTTTGCGACCGCATTTGCAGTCGCAAAACACTCACAGTTTACCACCTACTTCAAGTAGGTGGAAAGCACCTCGCAATCAGGAAGGGGTCCCCTTAGTGAATGGGTGCAAACATATGTTTAAGAGCATGCAGTTGACCCAGGGACTGCCCTTAAAAAAATGAAACTGAAAAGTTTCATTTTTCTTTTTTAACTGCATCCCAATTTCCTTTAACCCCTTCGGTGCTCATGACGGAACGGTTCCGTCATGAGCGTCGGTTGAGCTGTGCTCATGACGGAACCGTTCCGTCATGACCACGCCCGCGCAAGAAACGGTCAGCGCTGAGCGGGAATCGGCGCCGCATCAAAGGGGTTAAGGAAAATAGTCTGAATTAAAAAAAATATATTGCTTTATTTAAAAAGCAGTCACAGACATGGTAGTCTGCTGACTCCAGTAGGCCACCATCCCTGGGAGTGGTAACCATTCCCGATGGGGTCGCAAATTGCACCTGTCTCATGAAAATTAATGAGGCATGTCATTTGCGACCACATTAGAAATTACAAACAGTGTCTGAGACACTGCTGTACATTCCATTTTGTGAATCACAAATTGCCAGACGCAATTCTATGCAATTTGCGACTCGCAAAATGGAATGGTCATACATCTGGCCCTAGATGCACTAATTGTGTTAAAAAAAGATGCAAAGAAAGAGACTGGATCCTCTCCCTACATTCCCTCTGAAAGTTCATAAATACACATATTGTTATGTCTATTTCTGGTTTCAAAACCTTCTGAGTGATTTTTTTGTTCAAGAACCTCTTTTTGCAAAACCACAATTTTATTAGTTTTAACCCTGTCAAATCACGAACTCTTTCTTCTACCTCAGACACCCTCATCTCCATAATAGACCATTTACCATCTAGACGTTGTATTCACTTATTAGTCTCGTTAACAAAAGGACAAAGGGCCCTAAAAAAAGAGTGTGTCTTCTCAGGACGTCCTTTATATGTAGAGGAGGCTGAATGCAGTTTCACTAAGGCAATAGATGCAGATAAACAGCAAGGAGCAGAAGCTAGTTCCATGTCATCAGAAGGAAAATACCTTTCCATGAATGATTCACTAGCGGACAGATGCGTGTTCGTAATTTTAGCTGACTGAACTTTGGTAGAGAAAATAAGTTTCTTTAATCTGTCCATAAAAACTCCAGGAGGAATGCAGTGGAAAAAAGATTGTCAACTGAAGGAAACTGCCCCAATTGGAATTGGCAGAGTAAAAAGAATTTATTCAAGTAAACACGCACAGCAATGAAGCAGAAAGTGTAGCCTCCTCGGTGAGAGTGTGACATATCTAAAATGGTGGCTGCAATGCAAAGAGCAATGCAGAGAGCGGTATTGATAGCATGATATGAGGAGATTGGGCAGCAGGTTAATGCTACTCAAAATGTCACTTGAATTTCCCAGGATCAATTGTACAGAAAGGAAAAGTCTAAAATATTATCGGTAAGAGATGCGGTTATTGGCAAATCACCAAAACAACACATAAAATGCTAGAAGACGACAAACATCACTACAGATCAATGACTACAACCCTTGAATTCTACAAAAGTGGGATGATAACATGGATATACAATCTGTGGCAAATAACTTAAATAGCAGTTTCACCTTATGTTACTTCTTACATTATAAAGGCAGAAAAAACTGCTATACAGGAAGTATGGGAAGAAATATGTCCAGAGCAATCCTTAAGTAAAAGGTTATACAGATTCAGCCTACAAATGCTGTCTCACATTTAGGTTAGAAGCGATGAAGAATGTGGCTGCTTAAGTTCCTTAAGCTTATATGATAATTTGAAAGCAAATTTGAGGTGTGATCTATTAAGTGAGGGCCTGGGGGAGTGGTGCATTCATTATTAAAGAACGGGGGCACATGGCCCCCTCCCCAAGTGACTAACATGTCCCGTGGACCCCATTACCAGGGGATGAATGGTGGTCATATGTAGCAGGAGCATACAGCACTCTTACCTACACCTTCATAGGCACTAGGAACCCATCGCTTAGGGCAGAATGCTAATGAAAAGGGGAGAGGACTGTGCAACTCCCCTCCCTGACCCTCTAAAAGCCCTGGAGAACCCACTTCATGGGGAAGGCTCACTTACTGTGCCCCGGGTAACCTACCCCCGGGACATAGTATTTTTCCTGCCTACAATTGTGCAGGCTGGGAAGGCATATAGGCTCTCACTCAAGAGGAGCTTTAAAAAATTTCCTGCTGGTGAGTAGCAGATTTTTGTTTCCTCATCACACACCTGCGGGCTGTAATGCTACGCTGCTCACCTGAAAATCACAGGCCTTCCACAGGAACGAGCATTGGCAGATGTTCACAAATAGAAAGTGGGTTGGTGATGAAAGAGAAAGAGATAGATCTTCTCTCCTGGGTCAAGTGCCTCAAGTGGTTTATGCATAGAAGTGTGTGTTGTCGCAGTTCACCTCTGTTAAATGGTTATTGATGGTCCCTATACACAAGTTAAAACAAATATCCTCCAGGCTAAATTTACTGTCTGCTAATTCCAGGAAGTGGAACCACTCCTATGGGTTGTCCTTAATCCAAGGATGTTGCCACTCAAAACTAAGATATCCAAAGTTCCTAGGAGGTTCTTAATGTCAATCTCTCACTACCCTTTACATGTCACTATCTTATTTTGTGCATTTACTCAAAATTGTCAATTAATTGTTAGTGCATTCCCTCAAAATTGTTGATTAATTGCTTGTGCGCACTAACCTAGTGTCTAGTAATTTTCTCTCTCTTTTCTTTGCAAACTTTGACATGATGCACTACCACACAACTCAAGACGTGGCTGCAGTGTGTTGATGTCTAGTGATGTACAGGTGCTGGTATGTGGATGCAGATAGTTAGTGTTGGGGAGCATTATTGAGGAAGATCCTTCATTCCCCAAGACCGGGAAGACTTTGAGTGTGCTCAGACAAAAGATCTGAAGGGCTGAGCGGTGGCAGAGGAGCAATGCAGGAGCCACTGAGAGAAATTAAAACATGTGTAAGCCCAAATGAAGACCTTGTTAGGGTTATGCAAATATGGGAAGAATTGTGACGGGCACATCGTGCTCAGATGTGGTGAAAGCCCTCAGAGGCTGTTGGAGGGGGTGAGGGTTATGAGAATGAAAGAGATAAGACCTATGGAGGAGTCTTGAGGCATGGACCATTCCAGCTGGCTCTCAGGACTTCTCCTCTGGTCCGTATTCCTTCCAATCGACCAAGTAAAACAAGGCCACTCATATACGTTTTGCATCAACAATCTTTTGTACTTCATACTCCCAGTGCTGTACGACTTTAATTTGTGGAGGGGTTTCTCAGACCTAGTGTGTGCATGGTATGGGCATGAGTAGTTAGACATGGAAGAATTGGTGAATCTGGTATTCAGGTGGCAATGTTCACTTACACTGGTTTCAGGATCTGTGCTCTAGGGAAGGGACCAGTGTATCTTGAGTGGGATTTCTGTGGACCTTCTAGTTTTCGGTGTTTGGTAGATAACCACACCAGATCAACTTCTTTATAGTCTGGTGGAGCGATAGGAGTTTATCAGCCTGTTTTCCCATGCGCTTCTGGTGGTGGGATAGATTATTGTGCAATTCCTGCAGTATGTGAGTTAAGTATTGCTGATGCTCATGAACCGAGGGCCCAGAACAGTTTTCATGGGTACCATTCAGAGGAAGCATTCTTGGATGGTATCCAGAAGCACAATTGAACGGATAATACTTTGTATGAATACTGTTATACACAAATTTAGCAAGATGTATTGTCTTGTCCCATTCACTGGTCAACGTGGCAATGAGATTTGTTTCATGGTTTGACTTGTGCGCTTCATTTGTCCATCTGTCTGAAGATGGTAAACAGAGGACAAGCTGAGGTTCATGTCCAGGAGTTTACAAAAGTGTGTCCAAAATTTGGATACAAATTGAAGCCCTCGGCAGGACGTCATTACAGAGGGCAAAACATGTAATTGCAGGATTTTTATAATAAACAAATCGGCCAATTATTTGGCCGTGGGTAAGTCTGTAATAAAAGCCATACTTCATGGCATGCCAAGGCTCATGTGGAATGGACGAGAAACATAAAAGCTCTACTGGGGCTTGTCTATAGGCCTTATTTCTAACACAGGTCAGATAGGTTCTAATTTGTTCTTTTATGTCTTGAGGTAAGGTTGCCCACCAAAACCATTACTAACAGTTGTCTATAGTTTTCTGTTCCCCAGGATACCCTTCTAGGACAGTACTATGTCTCCAGTGTAAAACTTCTTGGTCTAATTTCGGGGTTGGAATGAATAGTTTTACATTATGGTAAAAAATTCTAACGTCTATGGTCTGGGAATGGTCCTTTAAGCACATGACAGCTGTGAGTACTTGATAAGTGCCTTTTAATCAGTGAAGAAATTCTTCCAAAGTCCACGTGGCCACAATCATATGTTCTGGGATTATGTTGAGTGACAAATCGAACATTTCTTTAGTAAATCATCTACGTATTACTGTAGATGCTGTGTCTCTGGTTCAGACAGTGCACCGACTCAACTACTTCGTAGGGCAGCACCAGGGATCAGATCTATGTGAACGCCAAACTCCCTATGATGTGGTAGGTGAGAGGATTTTTGTTCATTAAAATCTTGATACCACTTAGTTATTTCTAGGAATGATGTTTCATGACCAGATAGCAGTGGAGTAGTCAAATATGTGCCCTCCTGATAACAAGAATGTAGACAATGATTTGAGTCTAACATGACCTGACCGACATACCAATCAATCTTTGGATTATGCTGTTGAATCCAAGAAATTCCCAAAATGGTTCCAAATGCTATGAAGGTATGTCCGTTAGCACACATCATGATTACTGGCTCAGTCTGGAACAGTATGTGTCCGTAGGACAATATCAACCCATCAACTGTTCATATACTGGCACATGCATCAAGCAAAAATCCAGTCGGTAAAATACCGAATCGGTAAAATCACCCGTTAGCGAGTGTCAAAAACCGAATCCCAATGCATCAACACTAATCTTGATAAAATAAAGAATCGCTAAATAAATACCGGAAAAATAACTAATCGCAAGTAACCAACCCGCTAAAATACAGAATCGCAAAATACCGAACTCGCAATTACCGAAATCACTAGTAGCTCCCGGCAAGTGCCAATGGCTAATAACGAATCGCAACTCAATGCAACAAAAATCGCAAATGCCGAAAATCCCAAAAATCGCTATTTAGCATGAGCAGAATAAGGGGAATCAGAACCTGGAGGTAAAGTTACTAAAAAAAATAAATAAACTATATAAAAAAAAAATACATGTGCCACAGATGGTACCAATCAGTAAACCCTTAAATTTGGCCCAGGAATCCCTGTTGGCTTGCACAAAATGGCAGCCCTCTACGTGCTTGCAAGGAGGATGCGAATCAATGCAGCAGGACAGCGCAGGAGAAGGGTCCAGGAGAGAGTATTCAGAGTGCGCATCACCTTGCTAGGACAGAATGAGGACGAGGTGTACGACAAGTATCAACTGAATCGTGCCATGATCATGTGCCTCATTGCAGACCTCGAACCACTATGGCAGCACCAGACACATCGGACCAATGCAATCCCTGCGCACGTCCAGGTCCTATGCAGCCTGCACCTACTGGCCTCAGGAAGTTTTCAGGGGGTAATCGCCGTAGCCGGAGGCGTATCGCAAAGCGCACTCTCACGCTTCTTCGACAAATTCATTGATGCCATGCTGACAATGATACATACCCACATCAGCTTCCCCACAACCCCACAGCAGTTGGACCGCAACAAACAGGCATTCTACCACGTGGTCCATTTCCCCCATATCATTGGATGCATCGACTGTACGCATGTCCCCATCTGTCCACCCTCTGCCAAT
Source organism: Triturus cristatus (assembly GCF_964204655.1). NCBI lineage: Eukaryota > Metazoa > Chordata > Amphibia > Caudata > Salamandridae > Triturus > Triturus cristatus. Next base: position 1,102,787,553 of record NC_140582.1, on the reverse strand, counting down.
GAGTACATATTCCGTAACCGCAAGTCCTACCACTCAATAAACATGCAGGTTGTGTGCGATGCCAAGCACATCATCACGGACCTAGTGGCACAATTTCCGGGGAGCACACACGACTCCTACATATTCAGACACAGTGGCATCCACAGGCGCCTACTCAACGGAGAATTCGGAGAGGGACTCCTGCTTGGTACGTACACATACCTCTTCCACACATGAGCACCACACATGTATATACATCACCGTTGCTAAGCCTTTGCTTCTATCTTGTAGGTGACAGTACATACGCCCTGCGGGAATATATACTCACCCCCTACATCAATCCAGCAACACCACAGGAGCAACGATACAACGCGGCCCACATAAGCACAAGGAATGTCATAGAGAGGACCTTTGGGATTCTGAAGAGTCGCTTTAGCATCCTACATAAGACTGGCGGTGCCTTGCAATACAAACCTGATACCTGCTGCAGGATTGTAGCTGTATGTGCTATGCTGCACAACATTGTGACCAGAAGGGGGATACCCATAGAGGTGGACAGGAATGACGACTACCGGGATGACCAACCACCCGCGCAACACTGACAGGCACACGTCCCTAACACAGCTGAGGGCCATAGGAGGCGGACATACATCACGCAACATCATTTCTGAACCAGGTAAGAATGAAACTTTGACGATTACATTGGTGGTGCTGCTGTTTAATGCACAGGAGCACTGAGGTATGTGTGGCCAAACATGCAATAAAATAATATATCCCCAATAAAAGTGTAACAACAAATGGCCGTTGTAGTCACGGCTGTGCAGCGTCAAATAGGGGAGGACCCTGGTTGCCCCACCACAGTCATGTATGACTGTCAGTTAGTCTAGTGGCGCTTGCCACGAACGCCCATCCTCCTCTCAGGTGTCTCCTCCACCTCACCACGGCCTGTCCCTGTGGCTGTGGAGCACCGCGAACTGCGCCTCCTGGTGCTGGCCTCCGCAACCGAAACACTGCTCACACTTGAGGCAGCCTCACTGCCGTCCTCCCCTCCCAATGCGCTTGCACTGAATGTACCACTCTGCAGGTGTTCAACTGCAGCGGTGACCTGGCCTAGGGCCTTGGCAACATCACCGCAAATATGACCAAGGTCGCCCTGCAGTGACACCGAGCGTCGTGACAACAATGAGGTGCTGTTGCTCAGCCTGGTGATGGCCTTCGTAGAGGCTGCGGACCGGAGCAAGTTCTGCCGGTGCCTCCTCCTCTCGCTGTCATGCCCTTCTCTCATGGCACAGGTCCTCCCTCAGGTACCCATTGCCCTCTGCCACCACAGTGGTCATGTCCCTCACTGCCGCAGTCATGGAACGCATTTCTTTAGCAAGGCGCGCTTTGTTACAGCTGATTGTAGCCATGTGTCTCCCCTGCAGGCGCTGGACACGCAGCATCCATTCCTCAATTCCACCATTTGGGGAGCTTGCAACGTCGCCTACAGTTTGTGAACTGCGCAGAGACCTGCGGCGCAGTGGGAGTCTGACACGTGCTGGTGGTGCTGCAGGCGGTGGGATGATTCTCAGACTTTGGCCCGATGGTGTTGCAGGTGTCTGACATGTATCCATCACCTGCATGGGTGGAACTTGTGACCTGCGTCTCCGCTCTTTAGTTGCAGTTGTTTCGCCAGCAGGTGTTGCTGGTGCTGGTGCTGGCGGTGGTGGTGGTGGTGGTGTGGTTGCTGGTGGAGGTGGTGATTGCGTCTCTTGCGGTGTATCCACGTCCGAATCGGTTGGTGTCTCCGAAATGATCAGCCGGCCGCTGTCGTCGGAATCGCCAGGAGATGCATCTGTGTGTGAAACAGTGCATGGTTAGTGGGATAGTTACAACTACGTAGTATTTTAAACATACATGTCCCTCTGTGATCCACTAAATAAACTGTCTATATCCAGCTTCTACTGATGTAGTGAAATGTAATTTTATTTCTTCCTGTGCATGCACACCGGGCTGACATGACTACAACTCCCATGATGCACTACTGTTATGAGTGAAGTTGTGTGGGGCAAATCTGCATGCACACTGTGATCGTGCTGGGGGGTTGGGAATGGTTTTACGCAATGCTGGGTATGGGCACAGGCGTGCATCTTACCTTGGGCACTTGTGGCTGCGCCGGAGGTGTCCATCTGTGTGACTCCCACGACGGCCTCAGGCTCGATGGTCCCTTCCACCAGCTCCTCCAGGGCAGTGTTTGCTTGCACTGTTGAAGGTCCGCCTCCCGTTCTGGATGCCTCCCGGAGCCTTGCAGCAATCCTCTCCTTGGCCCGCTTCCTCAGGTGGTACCACCGCTTTTTTAGATCGTCTATGCTGCGGGGCGTCACTCCCACCGCATTGACCCTCTCTCGGATGCACAGCCATATGCGCCGCTTCTCTGCCTCTGGCACCTTTAGGGACAGCTTCCCTAAGAGCCGATCGTGTTTGCTGCTCACCCGCTCGATCAGGTGCTCCAGCTCCCGGTCGGAAAACTTGCGTTTTCTCTTGCGTGCAGCTTCAGCGCTGGATGGTGCTTCTTTCTCCATCCTGGTTGTGTAGAGTGGTAGTCCTGTAAGTTTTGCTTCACTGGACTCAGGCAGTCTTCAGTACCTGCTCCTGTTTGGTCTTCTGGCAAGGGAATGAGGGTGGGGCTGCAGTATTTCCTGGTGGTGATGTCATAATACCGTTCCCGGTGCGACCCGTTATTTCACGTTTTCGCTAATACCGATTTCGCCAATACCGATTTCGCTAATACCGAATTCGCTATTAGCTAATTCGGTGATACCGATTTTGCTATTTGCTAATCGGTGTTTGCTTTACTCGCTATTGTATTATCGGTAAATTATAGCGATTTTTAAGGAATCGCTATATTTTACCGAATCTGTTGATGCATTCTGAAAAGCGATTCCTTGATACCGATTCCTTATTTATCGCTATTAAGGCATCGCTTTTGGTTTTGTTGATGCATGTGCACCATAGTTTCTAGTTTGGGCTTCCGAATTCAAAGTATCCCCCAAGAAGCTGCTGGAGAGAGATTCAAGAAATCACCTGAGGCTCCTAAATCCTATAAAATAGGCAGAGTCTTGCGATTCGGAGGGGCAATAACCAAGGTTCCTCAGATGGTTAGATGTTTTGGTATTGATGGTACAGTATTAGCTAGATATTGTGAGATCTATAGAGATGATATCTCTAACAAGGCTCGCTCATAAGAGTTTCCTGATTTTCTAAACTTTGGCTGAAGTCTTTTGACTCCCTTTAGCTTAACCAACTAATCACGGGCAAAATATCCTGATTTCCCGCAATACAGACATACATTTAAATTCCTCCTTCAATCCTTTTCTGCTTCGGTTAGAGGAGGGCAGAGTTCAACAATCTGCACTGGTTCTGGGTCCTCGCTATTTCTGAGTGTTTCCTTTTTCTTAGTTATAAAAATATAAGCAGTTTGGTATCTCCTCTTGTACGTTCTCTTGTTTCACCTAACCAGTGATTGATCTTTACTACTAAATCAATTAAATCAGAGCAGTCCGCTGGACGGTCAACTATCTGGGAAAGAGCATCTTTTAAATAGTCTCTGAGACCTCTCTATAAAATAAGGAAGTCTGTTTTTCCTTATGCCAGTTGGTTCCAACAAGTAAACGATTGAAGGTATGTTTGAATGTAAGGAGACACATGATGCCTTGATGTAAGTTCAATAACTCCTGTCCCTTACATGTACAAAGACATGCTTAGAGAACAACTTTCACAAGGTTTCCTTTCAAAGGTTAAAATCATACAATAAGTGAGACTTTGAGCACATTCACACATATGATCTGAAAGACTCAGAGGAGTTAGGGGGAAATTCAGGGGCTGCACAGACGCATCAAAATATGAAGAGGCCAAAATGGAGACCTTTGTATTAGCTGTGAAAATGGGGTATATATAAAGGATTGGAGTCAAAGGAGGAACCAAAGACACATAGAGATAGTTAACTTGGACAGAATTGCAAAGGACGCATACATCACGGGTTTTGACTGAGGTGACATGGGCAGGGAAACACAGATTAGCACAAACAACTACTCCCACTGAGGGGGAGCAATAGCCAGGTATACAACAGCATGGGGGAGCCAGCTGGGCCCACAAACCCTGGGGTTACCCCAGCGACCCTCAAAATATTGCCACCTAAAATGTGCAGAGGCCTCAGGGAGTGTGGTCCTCTTGGCCTATTAAAGCTTAGGGAGGAGAGGCATGTGCCTCCTCACCTTAATACATGACTTTGTCCCTGAAGGATGGGGTCCCCGGGGGCTATTAAGGTTTAGGTAGGGGGGCTGCTTGGCTCCCTCCCAAATGTAATTTGAACACAGGAGATAGGGTCCCTGTGGCTTATTACGGATCAGGGAGGGGTGCTGTGCACCCACTCTCCTTATTAAAGGAGTGTTGCCCCAGAATATGGGGTCACATGGGCCTATTAGTGCTCAAGAGGGGGGCTACACACTCTTTCCCCTTAATAATGGGTTTAGGCCCTGAGGGATGTGCCCCACGGTATCCTCAGTAGCTCAGGGAGCGGGGACGCATGCCCCCCTCCCATTAATAAAAAACAAAGGCCCCACAGGATGGGGTCCACAGCACAACTATTGTTTGAGGGAGGGTGGCTGTGTGCAAAGAGGGGACGGGGTTCTATAACTCGCACCCTGACCCTGCACTGCTAATTACCCTACATATTTTCTCCCTCATGAGATTTTCTATGACATCATTGATGATATGACTGCAAAGTAATTAAATTATTGATGAGTAAACTATGCATCTTGGGCTAAGAAAGTAAATTATTTTCTATAGACAACAGTTCAAACATTGAATTTATTGGAAGAACTTCAAGATAAATCCCCAACAGCAGACAAAATTAAGCGGGGAAACAAACTGGATATAAGAAAAGATTCGGACAGATTACAAAAGAGGCCCTATTTTTACATTTGCCAAACAATACGATGACATTACCACTAAGACCCAAGTGGGCATAGCCGGTAATGAGAAGGACACAAGTGTCTCATCGAGTAACACGTCTCTCTCCTCGGTGGGGAATGACCCAGGGGAGGACACAAGCAAGAACAATACAAATAAACCTTCCTCTGTTTTTATTTACAAGAAGTGCAGAGGTATCGGTTAGGAAACAAACAAAGTACTATAAACGAGGACTCAGGAGGGGTAGCAAAAAACACAAGAGCAGGGGTGCACGCAAGAATGCAGAGCATGAATATGTGAACAATGCAACAGACTCCAAATTGATATATGATTGTACCAGAACTAATGAATTTGCCACTTCTAAATAACTGAGGGGTATAGTCACAAGAACGTGTGCTAAACATCACCAAAAAATGCTAACACAACTTTACACATCGCAGCCCATTGTGGGCAAATAAGCCTATGTCAACATGGAATTCACAACATAGCAGTAGCATGCGATAGTCCGCCTAAAACGCGGCCAATGTCCGCGATACAACCACCCCGACGGAGATAAAAACACAAACCACAACACCAGAAAACGTGCAACGAGCCCATTCGTGATAAGGAAAGCAGGGATAAGCACCACCAGGACCGCAAAACACACGGCAGGCGGGAATAAGCACAATAAAAGCCTGAAAAAGTAAGACAGACCAAACAGAAAACAACAGCCAACCACTATGGAGCCAACCCGAGCCAGCAGACAACCCCAACAAACACATAGGCAACAAAACATCGCACATGGCAGGCCATCTTGGACAAGATGAATGCAGCCTGAGAGCAGAGGAGGACAACGGCAGAAAACCAGAACCCCAGCAATGATGCGAAAGGCACAAACAAGCAGAAACACACCAACAACAAGTAGGCAGCAATGCACACCGGAGGTGGGAGTCCAGCGCCACACCAGGAGCTGGATGACATGGAGGAAATGGTGTCCACCACTTCAGTCTGGAAATGGTGGCAGGACTCAGGGATCGGAAACTGCACCAAACAAGAGACACAACAGCAACAGGGAGAGGATCCAAGTACAGCACAACTGCAGACAAACCATGCCCAAGAGTAACAACACCAACCAGGAACACAAGTCACACAACCCGGCAATGTCACACTACTGAACAAGCACATAAGCAAAGACAACACCGCCTGAAAGGGAGAAGGGTGAGCCAAAGCAGAGCTGAAGGGACATCTCACACACAATGCGGCACACACACATAGGAAGCAAAGCACCCTAACATTGAACACAATGATGTACAAACACCAACTTTTGCACAACCAAACACAGGACACAAGAGCACCCGCCTGTGGCCGGTAAACGGCCATACACATCTGGCAAAGCACAAAACAGGGACATGATAATGCACAAGTACAAACACACAGACCTGATGTGGTAGCAATGCACGTATGGCAGGGAGCGAGAGAGTCCGTGACATACACATTGGCATACAAATCGAGACACAACACAGATGGAGACAAGTGAAAGTCTGGAAAATTTATCAACAAGTGCGAGTTAGTACGGCAATAGAAGTGCCATGACATGCAGACAAATGCAGCAGCATGTCTGAATGAGGAACATGGGAAAGCACCGATGTCCACTTCGGGGGAGTCCCTCACCAACACAAGTCAGTGTCAACCCGTGTTGGTTGTCCGCGCCTGGACATGAGTCCTGGCCAATGCAGCCATGTCTACTGTTGTCTTGGGACATGTGACCATATCCACAACATGCAACCATGTGTTACGACACGTGCAATGGCTCACATCCAGTTGTGGCTGCAGGTACCTTGTCACTCTTCCATGAACGCGAGTGCAGCTGCGTAGGCCAACATCTCCAATGAGCGATCGTCGTCCACCACATCTGACATGTCGTCGACGTAATCCATCAGCTGACCCGGACGGATGTGCTGACACCAACCACTGGAACCAATGTGCACCAAAGCCCAATCAGGTAGTGGCTCAATGTGCTCACTGCACACGACGACTCGTGCAATCTCCCAGGTCCAGTTTCCAGCCTGCATGCCAAACATCCATGCATGCCATAAGCAGTCATCCTGGTGACACTCCTAAACATGGGCCAACAGGGGGCGCACACACACGTCATAATCCAGGTCATCCACCGTTATGTTTGAAAGGCAGACATCCATGGTCCACTCGAATATGCACGAGCGACAATGGAACACAGGCTGCACGCAGGGGACGTGCACAAGGCGGAAGTTCATCCAGTAACTGATCCGCAGCACTGCCAACGGCAGTGCCCCCAGTACATGCAGCAGACGTACATCATACAGATCTACATGACTGGAGTCGAGCATCTGTCCGGGATGGTCTGCCATTGCATCAGTGGCTCTGCTTGAAGCGGCACTGGCTTGCCCTGAGACAGTCCTGTGGATAAAATGGCACAGCTTGTGCAATGAGCAGTGTCTGTGTGCAACGGGTGCAGGCCTTGGGTGGCGTGGGAGTATGTGCTAACACGCCTTATCGCCTGTTTTGTGTTCTTATCGCAGTTCTGCCTTGTTGTTGTGAAAGTTGTGGAGTGGTGTTGATGCGGTTTTTTGCACGGGAATGCCTACTCTGCATCTTATTAGCGATAGTTGCAGGGGTCCTCTGTGGCGATGTTTTCTGCAGCTGCTATCACGGGTAAACTGGTGCTGTGGGCTGCTAACACCAGCTTGTGATTGGGGCGATAAGTTTATCCCAACTTTGGCTGCGATAAAGTGCCTTTAACTCGGCGATAGTTCCTTGTGAATATGCCCCTAGATACTTCAACAGATATTATCCAGGCAGGCTCTGTTTTCAAGATTTTCTCATTTGTCTCTAAGAGTTGCATTTGTGAATTAAAAGTAGCAGCATAATTGATTGATTGCCTTCTTGAAATCCAGCCATATTTCCACTGATTTGATCTTTTGATTCAAAGATTGCAAGTCATTTTTCTTCTTTGCAAACCTGTTCCTATATCAGACCACATTGTGGTTGAAAGAGAATTCTTGAAACTAATCTTGAACTACAACAGGCAACCTCCCATATCCTTGTTTGTAAGGGGGCACTGTGACTGCTGCCACGAGGTTTGCCCTCTTAGCGGGGTTGATTTATCATGGGAATATTTCACAATGATTAATTTTCTCCTGATTTATATGATTTTGGCATGTAGTTTGAGTTTCCGGGTGCTATAGCTCTGGTGCCAGTCTGTTATTTGAGTGTGGCAGTTCAGATAGTACTTCTAACAACTGCTGTGTCTGGTTTTGTTGAGGGATTTGCCCCAATAGGAGTGTTTTGCCAGGTTGCAGCTTTTTAGTTTGAATAGTGGCCACTTCCTCATAATTGAAACTTTGCGGCATATTCCCAAGGACTTATCGCCCAGTTATCGGCACTTTAGCACCTGCAAAAGTGGCAAAAGAATTATCGCCCCATTCTCAAGCTGGTGCAAACTGCTGATATTGCCCGTTTTCCAGCGATCGCTTTCGAAAAAATATCATCACGGATGAGCGACAACTAACGCTAATGATATGCAGAGTAGGTGTTCCTGTGCAAAAACACATGAAAACACAACTTCGAGATGTTCTCAAAGACCAGCCAGATCTGCGATGCGATCCAAAAACAGGTGTTAAGGCGCGTTAGCAGCAGGGATTTAACACCTGCCTTTTACTGGTGTAAAGCAGGACGACTACCTGCAGTATGAAAGGGAGCCCAGCCCAGAGCCACATCAGAAGACCAACACATGTCTTGGAGGCACTGATCATGCAGCTCGGAGACACAAGAGGTCCACAACACCCACCGCCACCACCCCCATACCCCCCCAACATGGATCATCCCCCCCGGACTACCACTGAGGCAGCACAGAACAGGACAGCGGACATTCCTAACACACACCAGCATCAGAGACAAGTCAATTGTCATTGCCCACTACAGGTACAAAAGGACAACCATCCTACGCATCCCGAACCACTTTGAACACAGGCTGACTGTACCAACATAGTAGACAACCACCATCCTTCCACAGACAAAGCTGCTGGCTGTGCTGCCCCTGTTGGCCTCTGGTACCTCCCAACCAACAACTGCCAGAGTCGGAGGAGTCTCACGGCCAGCCGTATCAAACCTCCTCACTCATGTCTTGGATGCATGTCCGCAATGGCGGGCCCCTGTATCCGCACCACACAACAGTTCCAATTCATAGTGTTCCTGCGCAACTAACTTCAATGCCAGCCGTTGCCAGATGCCTCTGTGCCCCAGATCCAAGATTGTAGTAACTGAAATGGGGGTGCACATGGTCATGAAGTCCAGTAGTCAACAGTAGTGCAAAAAGAGGCCTTTATTACAAAGACACAAATAAACAATACGAAAAGCACAGCCAATGCCCAATAGGGAACTTCATCAGGGCAACGTGTGGATTCAAGTAACTGCATATGCTGCGGGAACTCCTCAGTACAATTCCATACTGTGGAAGTCAGTATTCAGAAACCTGTTGGACAAATGGTGACAATGGTCAAGGGTCCGTATAGTCACAAACCTAATCTGGTACAGTGTATAGCACATGGACAAACCGGAATGCTTACAGGAAAGACAAATTCTGCTCAAAAAGACCGTAACAGAAGTACTTGTGGTCATAACCTTCGTAGGAAAGAAAAGGAAGGTTACGGTCACACAAACTTCTGTTACGGTCTCATGATGCAGGATTTCTCATACCTGTAAGCATCACGGTTTGTATCAGCTATATACCCATGCACCTTCACTCCCCCACCCAGCCACGAGGGCGCTGCCGTGACCAGTGGTGCCTACGCAATCCTGTGCGCCTGCTGCACCCCAGCCCTGATACCCAGACCGGTCCGCCACCCAGCGATGACTGCCTGCTCCTGCGCACCCAGGCCTCAATTCTCACCTGTCGCCACCGGCGTGTCTCCAAGAGGGCCCACCACGTGCCAGTGCAACCTTCTCAGCTGATCGTTGGATTCCGTGCCACAGGCCCCCAGCGCACCCAGCTGAACCTCGCCGTGAAGTCATGTCTGTGCAGCCGGCTGCCTTCGGCATACACTGTGGTCCAGCTGGGCTCACAATTCAAATCGAATCTTCAAATTCGTGGAAGGGTTTTAGTATGTAGGCAGTGATGGCGCTCAGCAAGTATGCGTATAGGGTGTTTGTGTGACCAAGTGAATATGGTGCTAAACAGGAAGGGGAAACCCTTGTAACATCTTGATGTGTGTAGGGAGGACCCTACAACAAAACAGTACAATGTTATCCTGTGCACACATACATAATAAAACCAGTAAATACTACAGTTGAAAAAGCAAGATGTACAAATTTCTTCAATGGTAATGGATGTGAACTGTCAGTCTGTAAAATCCCCAAATGTTTATTGAGGCTTTTTCTAAGGGTGTGACTCAGGTCACTAAAGTCCGCAATCATGCGAACCTTCTGGTTCTCAGTGGCTGTTTTATTCTTGGGTAGTAATGTGTCACCCCGATTCACATGGAAGTCCTATTTTCAGCTCGTTTGAGGGTTTGGGATGAGTAACCTCTCTTCTGAAATCTCTGTTTCATGTCTTTGATACAGTTCTCGAATTCAGATTCATCACTGCAATTCCTTCTGGCCCTAACAAACTCGCCATAAAGGATCACTCTGACTTGGTGTGTGGGATGGTAGCTATCTTCATGTAGTACAGAGTTGCAGGAAGTGCTCTTGTTCACCCAAACACCCATACTTGCCGAGCGCCATCACTGCCTACATACTAAAACCCTTCCATGAATTTGTTTACCCATTGATTTAGGAAGGGCAGCCGCAGCATTCAATTTCAGATATTTATTTTTGAGGCTTCAATTATGGATAGAGATAGAGAAGTGTAATAGCTTATGTGGGGTTGTCATGGCACCATGAATGTTCTATTGGCTCTGGGGTGATGGAATGTATGTGCTTGAAGCACAGTGTCATTCCCTGGAAGCTGTTGATGAGATGAGCAGCAATAAACACGTCTTCAACCACAATCTGGTGGTGTTTGTGGTCACTTCAATTGGCGACAAGTTTTGGGATCTACTGCTCATCCTCAGTTCGTACCCACGTGTGTGTATGTGGAGCTGTGCTGTTTTCTACATTTTTTTCGGTTTTTTTCGACCTGTGAACTTCTCTGGAAAAACTGTTCCTATTTTTGAATCCAAGACTTTCGTGTGTGGATTTACACATTCATCCAACCGATGGGACATTCTGTCTCGGTCCTGATCACTTTTAAAGTCATTTTCTACGCCTGGCTGGACAAGTAAAGGTTATTTTCGTTAAAACGTATGGAGATACAGCGAGGCGCTAGTCGCATCACCGCATCACTGCAGTGTAAACAGGTGCATCAGCCCTGAACTCGACCTATTCGAAGTGTGTCCTCTCGAGTGTCGTTGTCGAGCTAATGCACGGACGAGGTGTATGAATCGTGATCGACGTTACTGTGCGAGTAGCACTGGAGAGGTCTGACAGTTGGTCAGCAGAGGCTTGGTGATCTACCCATCTAATTTTTGTCAAGGTTGGAGGTTTTGGCAACATTAGTGGGTAGTGTCAGTTACATCTAGTATCTTTTGAAAAGTGCTCGCGTACTCACCGTCGTTGCTGAGTCGCGCGCGCGATCCATCGCCAGGACTCCATGGTGTTTGTTTCTTTTCGTCCGGATTCCTTTACGCAGTGCAGCAGGAGCGTGCCTTGAGCCACACAGCACACGTTTATGTGCGCGCTGACGTCTACGCTTGAAATCTACGAGGCAACACACCAAAAGACTCCGTTTTTTTTTTCTCCTCTACATCAAGAATGTCACGGAAACAATCGGATTTTTGGTTTGAACAGTAAAGTGGCACGTGACAGTCTGTTGGGTTCAAGGTACTTTTTGCTTTACGTTGTGCAAGTTTTAAAAGCACAGTCCACAGACAGGATTGTTATTTTTATTCGCATTGGATTCAAATATTGTTATTTCGTTAATACTCTAGCGCCATCTTGTGGATGCTTGCTAGTTGCAGCGTGTCATTGTTTATAGCAGTTTTAGAGAAATACATATTACAGGTCCAGGTATCATATTTCAAAAAGGGAAAATTAGCACATATATAGGTTGTATAGTAACATAAAAATTATTTTATGATGTATATGTTATTCTAATATTCAGGGAGAACAGGGAAACTCACATTTGTAGTGAAAATTTTGTGGTACATTTTATTTATTAGTTAATTGATTATTCTATCCAAATTTTCATCATGCAAAATGTACAAGCCCCTTCTCCTTTTCTACAGCTTCCAGGGGATCCACCAATAGAGTGGAAAGTATGGTATAGAGCCTTTACCAAGTACTTAGGGGCCATTGGAGGTCTCAGATTCAGCTCCGAACGTAAAAGATTTATTCTTGAACATAATTTGGGTTTTGAAGGCCAAGCCGTTCTTGAGCATTTACCTTTGCCAGAGCTAGCAGAGGGGGCTGAGCCACTCAATGATTTTGACCAAGCTATTCAAATGCTAGAAAAACAATTTGATGTGGAAAAAAGTTTAGTAGTAGCTAGGCATAAGTTTTTTCACGAGGGAACAACAAACCTCGGAGAGCATTGTATCATATGTTGCTTCTCTACGCATCTTGGCATCTGACTGTGAATTTGAGATGTTTACATCGCAACTCATAAGAGATCAAATTGTGGTACGTTGTAGAGACAAAAAAGTGCAACAGAAGTTACTAACTTTAAAAAACCCATCTCTTGAAGAAACAATTTCTATTGTCAAAAGCATTGAATTATCGCAGTCATCGTCCAATGAGCTGAGATCTGATAAAACAACTGTGGGGGCTGTAAGTGATAGTAAAAATAGTGCGGACAAAAATGGTTTGCCTGAGAAAAATACTGGTGAGAAAAATGGTAATGAGGTTAAAGGGAAGTCGCAAGTTACAAAACAAGATAGGAAACAGTTCTATTTACAGAAGAAGAATATGTGTTCAAAGTGTGGTTATTCTGCACATTTTCCTAATTCACGAGTTTGTCCTGCTCGTAATGCTCTGTGTAGGAATTGTGGTAAACAAGGTCATTTTGCTAAAGTATGTAACTCTAGAAGGAATGTCAATGTTGTGTGGGAGGAGAGTGACATTCTAGAAAGTAACACAGAAGTTGTGAGTTCCATGAGAGACCTCATGTTAGTAGTGAAGGATGATTGTGAGGATTGTGCAGATCCTATTGTGGACATAGTTGTGGATGGCAAAGTCCTAAAATTGCTTGTTGATTCGGGAGCACGCATGACAATGATCACGGAAGAGTTGTTTGAATCTGTTTGGGGTGACAGACATTTGGAACCTCCTGATAGAAGTCCAGTGTCTTATGAAGGAAGGAGAATCCAACTTAAAGGTTTCTTTGAAAGCACATTGATGTTCAAAGAAAAAATTATCACGGGGAAAGTCTATGTAGCTATCAAGGGACTAGACATCTTGGGGTGGTACCACCAAGCTTTGTTTAAAATGACTCTTAGGCCAGGCACTAAGGAACCAGTTTCTATTGTTAATGAGTCAAGGAGTGAAAAAGACTATTCCAGTTGGGGAAGCAGTTTTCCAAAAGTTTTTTCTGAGTCACTCGGATTAATCAAAGGCTTTAAACACCTCATTAAGGTAAAAGAGGGAGCCATTCCTTGTAAACACAAACTACGCAATGTACCTTTGAGGGTTCTGGATGACTTGGCAAAAGAGTTGGAAAAGATGTGTGAAACAGGGGTGATCGAACCAGTCGAATCATCCCTTTGGTTAAGTCCATTGGTCGTTGCACGGAAAAAAAATGGCAACCTCAGAGTCTGCATTGACTTACGCAGTCTCAACAAAAATATCTGGGTGGATTCTCACCCGTTACCCCGTATTGATGACATAGTGTCAAAGTTTCAAGGGTTCAAATGGTTTTGAAAGATAGATCTGTCTTCAGCATACCATCAGGTGGAGTTAGATGCATCATCTAAACACTTGACTGCGTTTGTTTCACCATCTGGTACTTTCCAGTTTAGACGGATGCCTTTCGGATTAGCTTCCGCTGCCTCTGTCTTCCAGCGTGTCATGGAAAAAGTTCTGATGGGTGTGCAGGGCACAGTAGTTTTTCAGGATGACATTCTAGTAGCTGGTGTTAGCAAGTCTTCACATGATAAGAATTTATCTGAAGTGTTGAACAGATTACAGGATAAGGGTATCGTAGGGAACTTAAGTAAATGTGTTTTTGGTGTGCAGTCCATAGAGTATCTTGGGCATTGTATTTCAGGTGAAGGCATTCTTCCTAGAGTGGGTATGATTGAAGCCATTGTCAAAATTCCGTCCCCCAAATCCAAGGAACAGGTATCATCTTTTCTTGGCATGTGTGAATTTTATGCCAAATTCATTTCCAACTTTGCAGCAAAGACCGCCCATCTTCGGGAACTTTTGAAAAGGGGAACTGTGTTTCTTTGGGATCAAGAATGTCAAGATGATTTTGAAAAAATCAAAAATGAATTGAACCATTGCAACATTTTAACTCCATATGATCCTGCTTTAGAATCCATTGTGTCAGTGGATGCCAGTTTGGATGGCTTAGGTGGCATGTTGACTCAAATGAGAGGTGGGTCAGAACAAACGGTTGGATTCATTTCCAGATCATTGCGTCCCAGTGAGAAAAACTATTCTGTGATCGAGAGGGAGCTTCTTGCTTGTTGTTGGGCAGTTGAGAGGTTCAAAGGTTTTCTTTGGGGCAGATCGTTCAAGCTTATGACTGATCATAAACCTCTCATTCCCATTCTTAATGGTGTGCTTGTAAAGGATCATACGCCCAGGATAGCTAGGCTGAGCTCCAAGCTTCTTCAGTATAATTTCATTGTTGAACATATTCCTAGGGGAAAAAACATTAGACCAGATTTTCTGTCTAGATTGCCGTTGCCGGTGGGACAAGATGAATGTGTTGCAGAAGAAGATGAAGAATGTTTGATCGCAAGTATTGATGTTTGTAAAGAGGGGTGTTTCAAGGAGGATGAATGGTTTGATGCGTTGAAAGCAGACTCTGTTCTCAAAGAAGTTAAAAAGTGTATTATTCAGGGGTGGCCAAAGGAGAAATATTTGGACTCTGAATTACAACCTTTTGCTAAAGTGGCTGATGAATTATCTTTAGAGGAAGATGAAATGATTCTGCGTGGTGACAAGTTTGTACCTCCAGCGAGTTTGAGAGATCGCATAATTAAGGCAGGGCATGAAGGTCATTTGGGGCAGACGTGCACTAAGCGCAGGGTTCGTTCGATTTATTGGTGGCCCTCAATAGATCGGCATATGGAAAGTATGGTTGAAAATTGCTATACTTGTTGTTCCAGTGACAAAGTAATCAAGACTGTGTCTCCTCCCAAAGTAAGGGTCGAGCTACCTTCAGGGCCTTGGATGAAGCTGGCCTTAGACTTCATTGGCCCGTTCAATGTTTTATCTAGCAAGTATAGGTTCGCCTTGGTAGTTGCGGACTATTACAGTAAATGGTGGGAGGTGTGTTTTATGACTGAGCCTAATTCTACCAAAGTTATCAAATTTTTGGAAAGTCTGTTTGCAAGGGAAGGTTTTCCTAAAGAGTTGGTGTCGGACAATGGAGTGCAATTTGTCTCCAAGGAAATGTCTTGTTTTTTAAGTCAATCTGGTATTGTCCACAAACGTGTGGCTCTCTATCACCCACAGGGGAATGGTTTCATTGAGCGCATGAACCGTATTTTAGTTGATTGTGTGCAATGGGCTGTTGCTGGTAGTATGGATATTGGGGGAGCTGTTCAGAGCATGTTGTGGGCACATCGGACTACACCGGGTATGGAATTTGGAAAGAGTCCATTTGAATTACTGAGAGGGAGAGTTGCCACGTTCAACATGTGTCTAGCTTGGATGAGGCAGTGGGGACTTTTATCTAATTCAGGTTTGTCTTCTTCTCAGGTAAACCATAAAGGTTGTGTTGAGGATAATACTTCTGTTTCTCAAGAGGACAGGTCTTCAAAAGAGAGGTGGTCTCACAATATCAAAGAAGGGGATTGGATTAAGATAAAGATCCCACACAATGTACCTAAAGGTTTTTCCAAATTCAGTCAACCTGTGTGTGTAGATTTGGTCTCGCGGCATGCTGTGCGAGTCAAGGGGAAAAATTGCTGGAATGTGTCCAGAGTTTATAGATTCCCTGATAAGGTTGTGTGTCGAATGGGTTTGAGAGACAATTCTGTTTCGGGTCCCGGTAATTCTTCCCCAGTGGGTGGGAAGTTTGGGTTGAATGGGGAAAGTCGGTCTTGCAATGGGTCTTCCCAAGAAATGTCTCCAGAGGGATCTTCTGTTTCAATCAGGAGGAGTACACGCAAAAGAATTGTTCCCAAACGAATGGATTTGTAACAGCTTACAGAATTTGTAGGGTATTTTAAGCTTAATGATGTACTTTTAGTGAATCTATTTGTTCTTCTTCTTTTCCTTTTTTGAAATGTATTTATTTTTTGTTGTTGTTTTTTTTTTTTTTGTTTTGTTGTTTTTATTTATGCGAAGAAGGGAGATATTGTAATAGCTTATGTGGGGTTGTCATGGCACCATGAATGTTCTATTGGTGATGGAATGTATGTGCTTGAAGCACAGTGTCATTCCCTGGAAGCTGTTGATGAGATGAGCAGCAATAAACACGTCTTCAACCACAATCTGGTGGTGTTTGTGGTCACTTCAAGAAGCTAATGAACTTTTTGGCAATTTGGCCAAAGGTTCCAACACTAGTACTCCCTCCACTAGTGGAAACCCAACACACAATGAGGGTCTCAGAGAAAATGTTCTCAAATTAGAAAGGCTCAAAAAAATGGAGAATGCCAGATGGTGGGATGGAGCTACCCTTACTCAATAGAGTTCCAAGAGGTTTACGCTCGCAGATTTTTCCGACATATGATTGTTGGACTTGGCCCTTTTTGCAGGGTCCTCCCTGAACTTTTTGCCTTCCTCCTATATTTTTTCTGACCTGTTGTTGGCTGTTTTATGACTCTGGGCACTTTACCACTGCTGATCAGTGCTAAAGTGCATATGCTCTCCCTATTGTAAATTATTGAACGAATTAGTGATTCCATGATTGGTTGGGCTTGTAAATCCAAATACTGCTGGTGGGCTTGCAGCACTGGTTGTGCCATCCAGAGAAGCAGCCAGTAAAAGTGTGTCTAAGGCCTGCCATTGTAGAGCCTGCGTGCAGTCTGGTACTGTCATGCTGACTGGGCAAGTGCACCCACTTGCCAGTTCCTAAACCTTCCATTTTCTTCATATCAGACACCCCTATGGTAGGCCCATGGTCAGGGTGCATTGTAAGTATAAGGTAGGACATGCCCTGGTGTGTGTGGCATGTTCTAATAGTGAATTATTACAAGGCTACCTATTCTCCATAGGCCAGAATGGGAAGTTTGATTATTACATCTTATAATCCTAACTGATACAGGAAACATGGTAGAAATTCGAATTTAGTACGCCTGAACTCAGAATGATAAAATACACATTTTAGTGAAGTTGTTTTTAACATTCTGTGTTTGAAAATACCACTTTTAGAAAGTAGGTATTTTCTTGTCTAACCATACAAACCTGCCTCTGCTAGGTTGTGTATTCCTTGTCTGGAGTTTGAGTGACAGGGCGGGAGGATTCCAGGAGACAGGGTGAGTCCACCCAGTGGTGAATAGAAAGATCTGCATCTAGATGGGAGGGAGGAGTTGCACCTGGGACCTGAATAGGACAGTGCCTGCCCCCCCCACAGTGCTGGCTCCACCCTCTGTGGTGCGTCTGATCTCTCTGCCCTGCACTGTGAAAGGAGAGAAGGAATCATGTCAACAAAGTGCTCCAGGGCTGTGCTTTCCCTCCTCAATTCTGGCTCCACCTCCTGTGGGGTGTCTGATGTTTCTGCCCTGCACTGTGAAAGGAAAGAAGGAGTAATGTAAACAGAGTGCTCCAGAACTGGTTTGGACTGGGCAAAGGCCCCTCTGCCCTCAGAGGACAAAGGATTTGGGGGAATAAATATTGTGACCCTGATCCCAAGAAATTAGATCACTTTGGGAAAACAAGAAGAAATCTCTGCTGAGGAGAGGAACCAAGAAGAAACTGAGGAGAGACTATCCCTGAAACTGGGGGATTTGACTGCAGGGGTTGCCTACAGCCAAAGAGAGGAGAAAGGAACTTTGTGTGTACTTTTGCTCAACTTGTGAAGGATCTCCAAGGGCTTGGAAAAGAGCTTGCCTCCTGCTGAAGTCTCAGAGACAACAGACTTCAACCCCCAGCTCCCCAGAGTCCTTTTGAAAGTGCCTGCTGCTGTTTTGGGTCTTCTGAGGGACTGCGTGTTGCAAGGAGCTGGAAGAGCGACTCAACAAAGAAGAAGCGTGTCGCTCTCGGTGCTGCTGCCGTCGCATCTCTGAACAAGGGTGACGCCGCTGGAGCTGTCGCACTGCACCGCCTCGAGAGAAGCGTCTCGCAACGAAGAGGAAGCGTGTCGCTGCTGCTGCCGTCGCATCTCTGAACAAGGGTGTCGCAGCTGAAGTTGTCGCATTGCAACGCATCGAGAGAAGAGTCTCGCATCGAGGAAGAAGCATGTCGCCATCGCAGCCATTGTAGTTGTCGCATTGCACCGCATCAAGAAAAGCGCCTCACATCCACGGAGAAGCATGCCGCCGTCAGAGCTGTTGTCGTCGCATCGCGTAAAGTGTGTCGCCGCTGCAAGCTGTCGCATCAAGCGGAAGCGTCTCGCAAACCTGGGAGAAGAGTGTCTCCGCCAAGGCCACTGTCGTCGCATCGCATAAAGGGATGTCGCCACTGCAGCTGGCGCATCAAGTCGAGTCTTCTCCCAACACTGGAGAGGCGTGCCGCATCTGGAAGATCTTCACGTCTGTGGGATTCTGGATGTCACAGCGATGTCTTGCATGTGTCATCTGGTATCTCTAGCTTGTTATTATGATGTAGGAATGTTCTAGCTGTTACCTAAGTTAAAGAATGTATTGGTTTGAAGGTGGGGTTCTGTGACCAGGGACGGTTGGTAAGAAAACTGATTGCTGATGAGCTGGCTGTAGGATTGGATGGGTCCTGTTATTTTGGAATAAACCTGCACTTATCCTATGGATCTCCTGCGTCAAAACATCTTATTTCATCTTAAGGAGGTTCTCACATTGGCGTAGTCGGCAGCTGGACCAAAGAAGGACCCAACATCCGCAACGCTCTGTTTTGCCATTTTAATAAGGTATTCTGTTTTATATTGTGGGGCTGGGAGCTTTCGCCGTGAAGGACTTAGTTTGGGCTAAGTATTCGTCACGGGCTCGTCCCTTATATTTCTTTTTAATTCCCATTTTCTGATAAGGAAGGAAAAACGTTTTAAAAAAGAACCCTCGAACTGAATTTCAAAGCGCACTCTACCTTAATGATCTGGGGTTGGAGCTGCAGAGTTTCGTGGTGTCTTTGGTGAAGTTTTGCGTCTTGTGGTGAAGTCTGCGAGTGAAGTAACAAGCTTAACGTTGTGATCACTGCCTTCAGAGGAGCTCGTCTTTATTTCTTTGCACCAAAATCTTCAACGCATCAACATCGTTGCAACACTTTTGTTGCCCTGCGTGTCGCATCTAAAAGGTATATTGACTTAAAGTGTCGCATTTAAGAACTAAAGAGAACTAAGCTAATTTCTACCATCTAAAGTAACAGTATTGTGTATTTTTGTCGTTTAATGGTCTTGTAGTAAATCTATATAAAGTATACTTAATTTTGATATAAAACCTTGTGTGGTGTCCATCTGTAGTGTTGTCACTTGGTTACTGTATGCGGTCACAAATGCTTTACACACTGTCTCTGGGATAAGCCTGTCTGCTCATACCAAGCTACCAAGGCGGTGAGCAGGGGTAATTTTAGGTTTGTACCCCCTTACCCTGACTAGAGGAGAGGGTCCCTATTTGTCACAAGTGCATACCTGTGCCAACTAGAGACCCCCAAGTCTAACATTGGTGGTCAGCGGTGAGGATTCTGGACTTGTATTTGTGACTCATGTACAGTGATTGGTGAACACTACTTAGTGAGTGTAGACCATAATGCAACCAAAACTTGTTGGTAGATTTCTTTTTGGGACTTTCTATTTTTGAGCACTGCCAGGCTTAACCATGGTGGAGCAAGCAGCATCCATATTCTCTGTTAATACTGAATTTAAGTGGGGAGAAGAGAAAATGGACAGCTACACTACAAAGCAGCTAAAATTCTTCTGCAAGCAATTTAATGTTTCTACTACTGTATGTAAAAGTAAGGCAGAGTTCTACAAGGTGCTGAGGGCCTGGGTAGAAGCAAGGAATGCCACTGATGATGATCATGCAGTGGAACAGCTGGAAGGGCCAGTGGGTCCAAGAGGAAGGAGAACCCCTTCCCCTACCGGTAGCAGTGTTTCTGGTAAAAGTCTGTCTCCAGAGGAGCTGGCAGATAGAAAAGAGTGTAGGATGCACGAAATGGAGGTGACCAAGCTCAAGTTAAGTGGGCAGTTAGAATTGGAATTGCAAATTAGCAAGTTAGCCCTAGAGGAAAAGAAAATGGAAATGGAGCATGAGTTGAGTATGAGGAATCTTGACTTAGAGCTCAAGAGGCTTGAGGCCATGAGTGTCTCAGCCCAGCAACAAGAAATGTTTGTAGCTCAGAGATTGAGCTTTGCTGAGTGGGAGGAGGAATCCAGCTCAGATTGTGGCAGCAAAATCGAATTTTCTAGTGCTGAGAGAGTAGTACACACACCCAGAGATGTGGCGCCTGACTTGAAGGAGGGGGTTAATTTACACCAGGAGGTTCAAGGATATGAGGTAGCTCCAGTGGTGCGCAGTGTTCTTGAGGTGAATTGCGAAATTGACACAGAGGTTCATAGTCCTAGTGGTGGGAGGGATTCCCCCATGGTCAAGATCCTGGTGTGTGAGTGTGAAGACCACCCAGAAGAGTGTGGGTTGAATGACAGAGACAGTCAGATACTGTCTTGCCAATCTCAGGAGAGTGGTGTGGAGTACATGTGCGAGGCACTGGATGGTGAGGTGAAGGATAGTTTGGTTAACCCTTGTAGGGGGCTGTGTGATCCAATTGTGGGAGATCATATTGTAAGTCCCTGTTTTCCAGAGCTATGCCAGCACCTGTGGGAGAGTGATTTCTCTGACCGCAGGGAGCTCACTTTGGAGGCAGACCTTTTGGTGGATTCCAGAGGGTCTGGAAAGGCACAGGGGAGTGTTCCCAAGATGAGTGGTTCAGGTATCTTCAAACCCAGTGTGGTGCAAGTGGCTCAGAGTAGCCCAACTAGGTCCTGTAGTAGTGAGAGGGGTGTAGGGCCTCACGTCCTATCTTTAAGGGGAAGGAGTGAGAATGGGTTATGTCCCGGTAGTGCCCAACCTCAGTGTCAGAGCCTGGATAATTCTTTAAGGGAACACCAGGTGGGGAACCTAGTCTGTCCTGAGGGGCTACCCGTTGTGCGGGATCCCCTAGTGCCTACTGAACTGGGAGTGTCTGTAAACAGGCCTCCCTCAGTTCTGGTGTCTGGCAGTACCGCTCCAGTTGGGAGGGTGCAGAAGTCCAGATTAAGGGGTGAGAGGGGGAAAGAGTCCCCAGTGGAAGAGCCAGTGGGTCAGGGGCCAGCCAGAAGGGCTGCGTCACCAGTGAATGACCATGGTGACACCACTTCTGTCCTGGGGGATTTTCGCGCACTGTCAGATGGACAGGGGTCAGGAGATCTGCGCCAGGCAGACTGTCACACGACACATGAGTGATGTGTCACCCTCCGGGGGGCATGCGTTCTCCCTGGGAAGTCCTGGTGCGCCAGGCGAGCGTTCAACAGCATGGGTTGGTCCCAGTGTTGGGAAGCCAGGTTCAGGTGTTGTCTGACCTGGAGGGAGGGACATCTGTAATCAGTGTCCCTACCAGTCTTTCTTCTTGGTGTACCACTCCCGGTGGGAGGGTATAGCCATCTGGAAGGGGGTGCAGAGGGGGGAAATCCTCCCCTCTGATCCCGGCTCAACTGAAGGGTTT
Organism: Triturus cristatus; assembly: GCF_964204655.1. Taxonomy (NCBI): domain Eukaryota; kingdom Metazoa; phylum Chordata; class Amphibia; order Caudata; family Salamandridae; genus Triturus; species Triturus cristatus. Next base: position 1,102,765,632 of record NC_140582.1, on the reverse strand, counting down.
AGACCCTAGGTTGGAGGGCCAGGTTGAGGGTGTCCCCTCTGACCTGGACGCCCCGTTGCAGGATAGAACCCCTGAACTGGTGGTCGAATTGCGCAGGACACCTGCCACAGGTGCCCTGGCAATTCTGGAAGGGGGTACCACTCCAAGTGGGAGGGTACAGAGCCCCAAGGAGGAGGACCGGGTGTGGGAGAGGCCACCTCAGTCTTTGGTCCAGCCACCGGGTGTAGGCCTGGGGCTGGTGGGTCAGTGCCAAGATGTCATACCTGACCTGACAGGTGGGAGAATGGAAAAAGGGTGCCAAGCACCTGGGGGTACTGCCCCCCGCTCTCTGATGCCACAGAGGTTTGAGAGCCCTGTGAGACATAAGGTCTGGGTCTCATAACTGAACACTGTCATTGGCCACTGTGGCATTTTTCTGTCTGTCTGTTGGGTCACACCAGTAAGCAAGTTAAGGTTAGATGCTAAACAGGTGGTGTCCACAGGTGAGGAAAAGGGTTCCACATGGGTTAGCTTGGTGGGCCCTGAGAGTATGGACAGAGGAATTGAAATGGGTTCAGATTGGTGTAGAACTGGAATTTGCCCCTGCAGTTGCGGGCCAGGTCCAGGTTCTATCGCCCAAAGAAGGGAAGTCCATCAAGGTAGTGATTGGTCTACTCTGCGTTTTGGCTGGAAGGGGGTTGTGTTGGACTTGGCCCTTTTTGTAGGGTCATCCCTGAACTTTTTGCCTTCCTCCTATATTTTTTCTGACCTGTTGTCGGCTGTTTTATGACTCTGGGCACTTTACCACTGCTGATTAGTGCTAAAAGTGCATATGCTCTCCCTATTGTAAATTATTGTACGAATTAGTGATTCCATGATTGGTTGGTTTGGAGTACCTGTCAGACCCTAGTACAGTGCACAAGGAGTGCCCAGGGCTTGTAAATACAAATGCTGCTGGTGGGCTTGCAGCACTGGTTGTGCCATCCACAGAAGCAGCCTTTAAAAGTGTGTCTAAGGCCTGCCATTGCAGAGCCTGCGTGCAGTCTGGTACTGTCATGCCGACTGTGCAAGTGCACCCACTTGCCAGTTCCTAAACCTTCCCTTTTCTTCATATAAGACACCCCTATGGTAGGCCCAAGGTCAGGGTGCATTGTAAGTATAAGGTAGGACATGCCCTGGTGTGTGTGGCATGTTCTAATAGTGAATTACAGCCATTTTCGTTTTTCACTATTGCAAGGCTACCTGTTCGCCATAGGCCAGAATGGGCAGTTTGATTATTACATCTTATATTCCTAACTGACTCAGGAAACATGGTAGAAATTCGAATTTAGTACGCCTGAACTCAGAATGATAAAATACATCTTTTAGTGAAGTTGGTTTTACCATTCTGTGTTTGAAAATACCACTTTTTGAAAGTAGGTATTTTCTCGTCTAACCATTCAAACCTGCCTCTGCTAGGTTGTGTATTCCTTGTCTGGAGTTTGAGTGACAGGGTGGGGGGATTCCAGGAGACAGGGTGAGTCCGCCCAGTGGTGAATAGAAAGATCTGCATCTAGATGGGAGGGAGGAGTTGTACCTAGGACCTGAATAGGACAGTGCCTGCCACCCCACAGTGCTGGCTCCACCCCCTGTGGTGCGTCTGATGTCTCTACCCTACACTGTGAAAGGACAGAAGGAATCATGTCAACAAAGTGCTCCGGGGCTCTTGCTTTCCCTCCACAATGCTGGCTCCACCTCCTGTGGGGCGTCTGATGTTTCTGCCCTGCACTGTGAAAAGAAAGAAGGAGTAATGTAAACAGAGTGCTCGAGAACTGGTTTGGACTGGGCAAAGGCCCCTCTGCCCTCAGAGGACAAAGGATTTTGGTGTATAAATATTGTAACCCTGATCCCAAGAAATTAGATCGCTTTGGGAAAACAAGAAGAAACCTCTGCTGAGAAGAGGAACCAAGAAGAAACTGAGACTATCCCTGAAACTGCGTGATTTTCCAGCAGGGGTTGCCTACTGCCAAATAGAGGAGAAGGGAACTTTGTGTGTACTTTTGCTCAACGTGTGAAGGATCTCCAAGGGCTTGGAAAAGAGCTTGCCTCCTGCTGAAGTCTCAGGGACAACAGACTTCAACCCCCAGAGTCCTTTTGGAAGTGCCTGCTGCTGTTTTGGGCCTTCTGAGGGACTGTGTGTTGCAAGGAGCTGGAAGTGCGACTCAACGAAGAAGAGGCGTGTCGCTGTCGCTGCTGCTGCCGTCATATCTCTGAACAAGGGTGCCGCTGCTGGAGCTGTCGCACTGCACCGCCTCGAGAGAAGCGTCTCGCAACTAAGAGGAAGCGTGTCGCTGCTGCTGCCGTCGCATCTCTGAACAAGGGTGTCGCCGCTGAAGTTGTCGCATTGCACCGCATCGAGAGAAGAGTCTCGCATCAGGGAAGAAGCGTGTCGCCATCGCAGCCACTGTAGTTGTCGCATTGCACCGCATCAAGAAAAGCGCCTCATATCCACGGAGAAGCGTACCGCCGCCGGAGCTGTTGTCGTCGCATCGCGTAAAGGGATGTCGCCGCTGTAGCTGACGCATCGAATCGAGTCTTCTCGCAACACCGGAGAAGCTTGCCGCATCTGGAAGATCTTCACGTCTTTATTTCTTTGCACCAAAATCTTCAACGCATCAACATCGTTGCAACACTTTCGTTGCCCTGCATGTCGCATCTAAAAGGTACATTGACTTAAAGTGTCGCATTTAAGAACCAAAGAGAACTAAGCTAAATTCTACCATCTAAAGTAACAGTATTGTGTATTTTTGTCGTTTAATGGTCTTGTGGTAAATCTATATAAAGTATACTTAATTTTGATATAAAACCTTGTGTGATGTCCATCTGTAGTGTTGTCACTTGGTTACTGTATGTGGTCACAAATGCTTTACACACTGCCTCTGAGACAAGCATGTGTGCTCGTGCCAAGCTACCAAGGGGGTGAGCAGGGGTTATGTTAGGAGTGTACCTCCTTACCCTGAATAGAGGCAAGGGTCCCTATTTGTTACAAGTACCTACCTGTGCCAACTAGAGACCCCCAAGTCTAACAATGAGGATCTGGACACAGATCTTCTAGTTAAATGGGAATAGGCACTAACCATTAAATCTAACACACTTTTGCAGATCCTGATAGAGAGTGCAGAGAGGAAGGTTGGAAAATTGCAAGCTGAAATTGATACCCTAGAACTGGAGATTGGGAATCTCAACCTCAAAGAGGCCACTGAAAAGAACTACTCCATTCTCAAAGAAATATTACTGAGGCACCTGAATGAAATCAAGGATAGAAAAGCCAGGCAATTAAAACGTGATGAGATTGACTACAAGGTAGGCAGGTTCTTTACCTATGCCCAAAAATATGACTCTCTGGTTCAAACGGGTGCACAATATGAGAAATCAGCTAGAATTGACACAATATCTGTCTCCTTGAGCTCTACTTCACTGAGTGTCCCAGTTTCTAGTGATAGTGATATAGAAACTTACTCAAGCATCAGACGCGTTGAATCTTCTTTTTTACGAGAGGTCAGGACCATCCGAAGAGGGAACAGAACCCAGGGTGCACGGGCAGCACACAACACAAAACCCGCAGAGGTAACAGATGCAGACAAAGGGTATTACAGAAAGAAATTATGGTCCGGCAACAAGCGGAACTAGTAGAAGAGACTGGAATGAATGTACAAGTGGTCAATCTCCCCTCTAAAGATCTCACTCAAGATATGATTTCTCTATTGAACAAGGGTTTGAGTTTCAATCCACAGGAATCAGGTGACATCTGCAGACTTAAAATAGACCTGTTTAAATTCATTAGAGTTCTCAAGCTAAAGAAATTCTTTGCTCACAACCCCATTGCTAATAAAAAGTTACAAACATTCCGTGTGGTGATGTGTTTGGTGTTCCTACTATTCAGGATATGCAGGCCAATAAACTTTTATTTTCCCTAACTGACATTGAGGAATCACCCTATACTATGGTACAATTACTTGAAGAACTAAATATAGGTACTGACATCACTATATCGAGTGGTCTTAAGAGCAAATCCAAATGGACCCCTACCCTCCCAAGTGGCAATGCTATTGACACTTTCTATAAACGGGTTTTGGAGGATTTAAACATCTACGACTCAAAAAGAAGAAAGACTAGAAACAAATATCAGGACAACCTTACACAAGGTGAACGACTGGCACTTAGGACATTAGCAAGTGACAATGACAAACTTATAAGGGAAGCGGATAAGGGTGGGAACTTTGTGCTCATGAACCGTGTTGATTACAACAACGAGATCATGTCTCTACTTAATGATATCACTTGCTATGAACGATTCACCTACAACCCGATGGGACAGTTGACCACTCTTATCAATAAACACCTTTCCGAGTGGCACACCAAGGGCCTTCCTGAATACTAACAACTTTGGTATACAATTTACCATGGAATACAGCTCAACCAATATTACGTTTCTGGACATGGAATTGTATATCAAAGATGAGAGACTGAACCGTTAACTCTTTCGCAAGAGCACTTCCTGCAACTCTGTACTACATGCAGACAGCCACCATCCCACACACCAAATCAGAGCGATCCCTTATGGTGAGTTTGCTAGGGCCAGAAGGAATTGCAGTGATGAATCTGAATTTGAGAACTGTATCAAAGACATGTAAAAGAGATTTCGGAAGAGAGGGTACTCATCCCAAACCCTCAAACGAGCTGAAAATGGGATTTCCCATGTGAATCGGGGTGACACTTTACTACCCAAGAATAAAACAGCCACTGAGAACCAGAAGGTTCACAAGATTGCGGACTTTAGTGACCTGAGTCACACCCTTAGTAAAAGCCTCAATAAACATTGGGGTATTTCACAGAATGACGGTTCACATCCATTACCATTGAAGAAATGTGTACATCTTGCTTTTTCAACTGTAGTATTTACTGGTTTTAATATGTATGTGTGCACAGGATAACACTGTCAAATCGAATCTTGATTGGCAGGATGGTGTTTCGACGCATCATCGCAGGCTGCACACCTGCTCAGCTATGGTGCCACTAACTCAGTGCACCGCAAGTCATCGCCACGTGGTGGGAGGCCTGTGCCGGTCAAAGTGCCTCAGCTGCCACCAACTCTGTGCACCGCATGTCACCGTCTCATTGCGGTAGGCCCGTGCCAGCCAAAGTGCCTCGGCTGCCACTAACTCTGTGCACCGAAAGTCATGGGCCTTTTATGATTGAGTGTTGTGGTGCGGACGCCATCATGTCACCTCCGGCAGTGGGGAATGTGATGTGGAAGGGTCCTAGTCCCTCATGCATAAATAACAACCACACGGACACACTCAGATAGATGGTGGAAATGGCCTCGAGCACGTGCGCACCTCCTGTGACGCCTGTGCTGGATGGGTGTGTTGTGGGTGTAAACAAGCCCTCAGGGAGTGGCTGGGACATGCTGACAACTAGACCTGTGATCAGCAGATCACCACAGGAAGAGCTGGGACATGTAGCGTTATCGTCCCCCCTGTAAGCGTAAGCAGAGTGAGCTGGTCAGGCGTATGCCAGTCCAGCGTAGGGGTGTGAAAAATGACCCCGGGGCTCTGTGCATGGTTCCGTTCTGGACTGGACAAGAAAGTAACTAATGCGTGTGTCTCTGTTGTAGTGTAGGCGCCACCTGGACCGCAATCGGTAATGTTGCACCATGTGACTCAAGTCCCACAACATGAGCAACATGGACGTAAGTGGGAATCACTGACCCTACATTCATCCATACTTGCACACTTGAATGATCATAGACATGGCTCACCTGTGTGAATTTGAATTTTTAATGCACATTCAGTGAAGTGTTGTAGATGGAGCAGTACAGGGCCATGCAAACCCCACTTTACATTGTTGGCCCGTGGAGGGCCATCCAGAGTCCTTCGGGAAATGACAAGTACATCAGAGGAAAAAGAGTTCAGTCCACAGTCTGATAGCTGTGTCATTGGTGGCCAAACAGAATATTGCAGTCCATGTCGAGGTCCAAGGCAAGTGTCGCAGAGTGCCTCAGGGGACAGTGGAAGGTGATGATGCAGAGAGCAGAACCAAGCAGAAACAGGCCATATGGTGGAGATGAATACTACTGCTTCCTTCTTACTAGTAAAGCAGAGTCATCTGCATCTTCGTCCTCTGATATTTCATGTCCCTCACATGTGGGTGGTGGTGTTCTGTCTCTAGCACTGTGTGGCACTGACACATCAGGGGGCAGAGATGTAGGTGTCGAAGCACCTGCAGCATTCATCTGCGCCAGGGTTGTGGCAGCAATGCCATGATGAGGATCTGCAGGACATGGTTGATCCCAGCTACATCACACTGGTGTGCAGCCATTATTTTCACCTGCACCCGTTCCATGTTCTCCATGGTCCTCTGCATATGTCCCAACTCCCGGATGACACCGCTGGAGCCACTCTGACTAGACAGTTGTCCTTGCCTCAGAGTCAGGACTCCAGCTGTCATCCATGGATCATTGGAGAGCATGGAGTGGACTGTGAGTGTCCGTTAGGGACTGCAAGTGGTCCCTGATGGGACTTAGACACCCACGTATGGCATCTAGTTTGGCTGCAAGAGGTCGAACCCCACCCGCAGCTGATCAGCCATCATCTCCTGGCATCCTAACACACGTCATTAGAAGGCCATGTGTTGTTCCCGTTGGGGTCCTGGGAGACAGCTGTGGTGGTTGGTGCTTCCTGCTGTGTGGTCTGTGCAGGGGGTGAGGTCTCCTGGATGCAACTGGGCTGCCCTGCTCCTGGAGGTGAGGTGCCGAAGCTGTCCATGAGCTCTTGGAGGGCATCGGTCTCGAAGGTGGGGAGGTCCTCTTCGTCATCAGTGAAGAGTTATTGGGTCTGCTCTGCAGGAGGTGTTTGATTCTCCCTCTGCAATGTGTAGGGGAGATGCAGTTTAACATTGTTTTCACATCTATTTTGACGCATTGTACAAGTTTACATACAGACTGTATGACAATGTACATTGTGACTGTTTGGGAGGAGATGCCTATTTGATGCGGGACAGTGGACATTTCGACAACATCATGGATGCGTGTCTGTACTTGTACTTCATCATCTCACATTTTCCTGGTATGCTAAATGTTATTGGCCAGTTTTTACACACAGGCGGCAGCAGTTGTGTCCTCTGTTCTGTTGTGAATGTGTTGCAGTTTGTACCACATTGTTGTCAATGTTGATGTGCTCTGCTTCTTATGTGTGTGTGCTGCATTGTGGGAGAGTCACCCCTGCTGCTCTGATTTTGCTGGCCATTATCCCCTTCAGGCGGTGTGCCTTTCAATTCTGTGCTTATACAGTGATGAGATGTTGCAGACTTGGGTAAATTGGGCTCTTTGTGGGAGTTGACACTCTTGGGCATGGTTTGTCTGCAGAAGTCTTGTTGACATGAGGGGTTGGTTGTACAAGTGGATGTGTCAGAGTATGACCTGCTCCTTTACGGATGTGGTCTACACTCAGCCACTTCAGTGTTGTGCGTGCACCATGTCATGATAATTGGACTGCAGCTATGCTAATCATCATCCAGTGTCACTTGCATTGTCAGTGTGGGTCAAGGACCCGCAGCTTTGCTGGGTTCAGCACATGTGCATGGGTTTGTTGTAAGATTAGTGATGTGTGGGGAGCGCCCCCTCTGGGCACATAGTCGACGGGGGCCTACTTGCAGTTTCTAGGTGTGCTGCAGTGTGCCAATGTGATCATGGGCATGCTCCAGAGTCATTGTGGGTGTGCACTGTGCTATGCTTAATTGTGCATGTGTGCCATTGTGTCCATCTCCCCCGTCCCCCCAGTCCCCGGTCATTACTCACCCTCTTGCTGTTGTGTCGGATACTGTCGAGCGGTGTCCGGTCTCCCAATTCCTGCCACCGTCCCCACACTAATGACTGTGGACACCATTTTCTCCATCTCGTCCGGCTCCTCCTGTTGCGCTGGACTCCTCCCTCTAGTCTGCAATGCTGCCTTCTGGTTGTTACTGAGTTTCTGCTTGGTTTTGCGCTTCACATCATTCTAGCGCCTCTTGACCTCTTCCATTGTCCTCCTCAGCACTCCGATTGCATTCACCTTGGCCACGATGGACTGCCATATTCCATTTTTTGTCACCAATGACACATTGGAGGTGACAAACTGTTGTTGATGGTATTTTATCACCTCCGTTATCAGGATCCTGTTTTCCTGAGGACTGAACCGCATATTCCTCTTTTCTTGTCCTTGTCCTTCCCTGACCCCGAGGTCCCGGCCTGGTCCTCCGGGGGGCTTGTGGGGTTCCAGTCGTCCTCTGTTCCATCTCCGGCTACCTCCATTGTGCTTCGCAGTTGTTTTGATATTTTTTTTCTGATTTTATAAGGATTTTTCCCACATGACGTGTCTGAATTTCAGGCCTGGAACAACTTATCACTGATTTTGTCATCGCGGTTGGGCCCAACGCACCTTTTTTCGCGTTCGGGTTTGTATTTGTATCGCCGTCCCAGTAATGTTATCGCAGACATTTGATGCGTTATCTGGACACTATCGCATGTTACCGCCGTGTTGAAAATGTGATGTTGACACAGAGTTTTTTTTCCACGATAGACGGCAATATGTGAAATTGCGTTACCTATTTTGGCGATGATTATCGGACGTTATTGAGAATATGCCCCATTGTGTTTTGAAGGAGCCGGGAGGGGGGTATCTCTGCTATAATGAAACGGTCATTCAACAGCCGTTTACCACGTGATTAGGGCTTGGGTTCTAGTTACTCTTTATGATAACAATTGCCATGCCGCATGTCAAGAGTTCAACTTTTTCTCGCACCCTTCCAATTGATCAATGCATCAGACAAGGCCAATTGTCGTATGATTTACTGTGCTTGCTTGCTTTCAATCCAAAGCTTCTATGCACCAAATTGATGAATACTGAGTGCACCAGCCTTACAATCCATGGTGCGGCCACTGGCTCCATGCTGCTAGTATGGTGGCACACATATTGGATGTTCTGAGTTTTGGAGGTGATCTGGAGACTCTTTGGAGTTTACTGTGTTTATAATCAGCGATCTCCTCGGTTGGTTTTGACCTCCCCCACGTCGAGGTATTTATTAGCTCCCACTCTTTCTCGGGTAGCGTTGAATGGTGTGGAAGTTTTTGTTCATTCATATTTTTTAGCAGAATGTGGACTTATTTTTGAATGTATATGTGTGCACTGTCCTGGTGCGAATGCATTTGAAATATAATCCCTATATAATGTAGAAGCATGTTTTTTTGACTCTTGTTAACTATGCCTCAATTCAGGCGCTCCTGATATCTTTGTTAAAAATGGATGTCACTAAGGAATTTGCCCTGCACATTTTATTGTTTATCATTCCTCTTGCACGAAGTCAAGCAGAGTTATGTTTGTTTATTCCCACTGACGATATTATTGCTACGAACTCAATAATTTTGCAGTTACCAATGGTGTTTCTGCTAGTTCACTGTGCCTCAGTCATTCACAATAGTCAACTGTTGTTCCTGTAACTAGTAAAATGGTAAAGGACATCCAGCTGCAGGTTTGGATAAAGGATGGAGCGAGTCTAAGTACCTGTTCCTTCAAGATGTGTTTTTGGTCCCTCTTGATATGAGTAGGCATAAAACCCCCATATAAGACAACCAATGTATTATTATCTTGTTTAAACCCAATCCTTTTTGTACTTTATACTATTACATAACATGTTGATGTCATACAGCAAACTATCTATGAACGAAAACCAAATTTAATGGGGAAGGCAGATTAGTGAAAAAAATGGATAATCAGTTTGCTCCTGACTCAGCCACAACGGCCTCGGTCCAACACATCTTACTCAAACAGGTTAAAAAGCTCAGTTCAGCCTGTTCTTTTAGGTTATATACAGGTTGTTTTGCAGTTTGTTTTTCTTGTAACTTAGGAACATAGCATTTTGGGGATTTTGTTTGATGTTATTGTTTTATTGTTAGCCTCTGTGCATGTAGGTGCCAAAGAGACCTCTCTAATATTATGACATTGTACCTATTGTCTCCACAGGATTTCCATTGAGTAAGCTTGACTGCAAGCATTGTTGACAGTAGAAAACATTTAAGATGTATCAAATTATGAAGGATAAAAATAGAAGTGGAAAAGAAGGGATAAAGGAGGGGAGGAAAGAAAGGAAGGAGAGGAAATGGGAGAAGAACTGTAGGAGAGTAGGATCTGCACTTATGTTGCCCCACTTTTTTTTCTGATGTATACACTGGTTTCTGGCTATAGTCTGGCTGGGTCCCTGCTGATCAGGGCCCCAGTCTCTCTGTTCCCTCTAAACGACTTGGTGTGCATATTAGATGCACTAGTTATTGGATACTGTGGTACCTTATGAGCCCCTAGTATATTATACCTTAGGTACCTAGGGCATTGGTACGTCACAGGCCTACTAGGGGCTGAAGCATGTATTATGCCACCCCTAGGAAACAGACTCAATCTGACACCACAGGCCTGCTACTGCAGCCTGGGTGAGGTAGTGTTAGCACTCCTCACTGAGGTATAGGTTCCTATATCTCACCATGCACAAACCTATAAACCTATCAGCCACCCCTATGGCAGGGTCTATCAATCCTGAGGGCAGGGTGCTTGGTTTACTATGTGAGGGGGTGCCTCTGCATGAGCAGGACCCCTCTGCAGCTGGCAGAGTCTATTCTCTGTGGCTGTGGATGTGGTTAAACCATATACTCTTAAGTGCATTATAACCCAACGGTAAATGCTAACTTTGGAACGACTGCATCAAAACATGTCGTGTTTGGTGTCAAACAATTTGGAATCATACCCCCACACCAGTAACTGGTATGGGAGTATGATCCCACCCTTCTAGAGGGGACGACATGTACCCACTGTAGTAAAACAACAGAAATCTGAAAGAGCCCTAGCATCACAAAATGGATGCCACCAGTACAGACACTGGGCTGCCCTCCTGCTGCTGACTGAAACCCACAGTGGAGGAAGCCCAACAATAGGCATCCTGTCACAGGGAGGTGTCACCACCTTCCAGACAGTATTTAGTGTATTGGAGCTGGGTGGGTGCACTTCTAGAGTGCTTTGAAGTCCTGCACTGGGGCAGCAGTAGGCTCCTCTGTGCATATGTCTGCTCAAACCGGTTCAGGGGCTACCTGTCCCTGCTCTGGTGCAAAACTGGACAAAGGGAAGTGGGTGTAACAACCCCCTACCCTGACCCTCCTAGAGGAGTGGTCATAGAGCTAGTCCCTCTCCTATCTTCAGTATAAGATAGCAAACTTTGCCATTGCAAAACAAATAACCCTGGACGATGCTCTACAAAGAAGAATCCTGACCCTTCGACGTTCCACTACCTTTGGCAGACAGAAGAATCTACCTTGGAGTCAAGGAGTGACTCCCCTGCTTGGCAGGCACCAAAAACCTTACTCAACGGTCGCATACTTTCCCGCTCCCGCCGGAGTTCGAAGTCCCTGCAGCCCTGAAAGTAGATTTCCTGACTTGTCGACGGACATTGTGAGTCCCCAGCAAAGCTGTGGCGAGTGGACCCCACGAGTGATGAGGAACAGCAATACCCGGGTACCGTGCACTATTGTCAAGTGCAACCCCTTCACGATGTTTTACAAACTTGTGCATTGGATCATTTGTGGCCCAACCCTCCAGCAGGTCTTGCAGTGAAAATAAGTGGCCTACCAAATCCCGAGTGACCGTGGGCTCCTATGAAGCATTTCCTCAAGAGGCATCTTTGCAATCCCTTGCCTGTTGGCTGCAGGAAAAGCAGAAATGACTTCGTTCGCCATGCTGCCTGAGTGAGGGCAACACAAAATGGCGGCGGAGCACAAAATGGTGGGTCGATACGACCGCGATCGAAAACCGAATTTCCTCAGACCCTCCTTTTGCCAGAACTCAGGCAAGATACACAGACTCATGTTAATCTGAGTCGATGTTGATGGCCATGAGGTCATCGAGCTGTTGCTGTAACATCATTCTAATATTCTCTTTTCTTTGTGACTTGGGTTTAGGGAAGCACACAGTAGCACAAAGGTCGCAGATGGCGGGGCCACAGTGCATACAAAGGCAACAAGAGAAACTGATGGCTAAAACTATTCCAAGGAATGTCAATACTTTCCAACCCCATTTGGACAGTAGTCCCCAAACCCATTCCAATAACGACCAATCTCCTTCGTCCTGATGAATTGACTCAGAGATTATATGTAACTTAGAAATGGCTTGGTATACTGTCGGAGCGTCATCAGGTATGAAAATACAGCAGCTCGATCCGATCAATTTACACACTCCACCACGGTCCGCAAGAACAAAGTCTAAGGCAACTCGGTTCAGTAAGGTCATAAGACGATCCGCCTGTAGTTCTGCCGGGATATTACTTAAGGCTCCTACAGTGATGTCTATAGTGGTTTCTACGACACAAACCAGTTGTCTTATATTTCTACTGTTGGCCATAGGACCCCAAAAAGGAAGAAATCCTTTGAGGAAATCTCCTCCCTCTTCTCCTGCTGTGTCTTTGGAATCAATAATTCCTCTGCCATATCTGTTTCGATGATGATTGGAAGAAGCAGTGTATGTAGGGGGAAGAAGAAAAGCTATATAGCAGGTACCAGAAAAACCAGTTGGCAACCAAGTGTAAGCTCTATCGTGGCAGATAAAATATGTGCCCTGAGATGGTATTAGCGGTGGTGAATTCTGAGAGGAGTAGATGTATGTGTGGGAACAGCTATTTCTTCGTTCGGTGTCAGCAGACTGGCCATTTATTTGCAGACAGAAATTGCCTTGATGTGGTATAGTCCAAATCGATGGAGATTTTCCCTGTTTAACCTTATCACTAAGGCTAGTGATATAAAGGGTGACGTTCCAGTTAGTATACGCTTTTCTTTCATCAACGGAAATTTTACTATTTTCCATGATTTTAGCCATAGCTACCATTCCCTTTATCAATGAACTATGGCTAAAATCTGGACCACCAAGATATGAACTGACGGGTCGTTTGAATTTGCTTGGATATGCATTGGAGAAAATAACAAAATAAGCCCAAGCGGAACCTTCATAGGAGAACGGAAGAACTAAATACGGCATCCCTTTTTCTGTGGTATGTGGCATGAGTCCACACACCCAACAGTCGGTTGTATTAATCACTAATTGATGCTGGTGTAATAACTGGATAAATCAATTATTATAGTATTCGGTTCTTCTAATGAATTCATGTTGAGGAAGTGTATGAAATAGATGTGGAGAGATAGTAGAAGACAAAGAGTTAGTAGTAGGGACAACCTTTTGCTGCATAGCATGAACAATCAATCAATCCTACAATCAATCCTACCATTTGTATAGCGCACTACTCACCCGGTAGGGTCTCAAGGCGCTGGGGGGCGGGGTCCGTTACTGCTCGAATAGCCAGGTCTTGAGTTGCTTTCTGAAGGAGAGGTGGTCCTGGGTCAGCCGAAGGCGGATGGGGAGGGAGTTCCATGTCTTGGCTGCCAGGTAGGAGAAAGATCTTCCTCCGGCAGTGGCTCTGTGAATGCGTGGAACGGCGGCGAGGGCAAGGCTGGTCGATCGAAGCTGGCGGGTGGGAGTGTAGAAAGTCAGGCGGTTGTGGAGGTACTTGGGTGCCTGGTCATGGAGAGCCTTGTGTGCGTGGGTGAGGAGTCTGAACGTGATCCTCTTGCTGACAGGGAGCCAGTGCAGGTCTCTCAGGTGGCCGGAGATGTGGTTGTGTCGGGGGATGTCCAGGACGAGTCGTGCGGAGGCGTTCTGTATGCGCTGGAGCCTTTTCTGTAGTTTGGCTGTGGTTCCGGTGTAGAGGGTGTTTCCGTAGTCCAGTCGGCTGGTGACGAGTGCCTGGGTGACCGTCTTCCTGGTTTCGGTGGGGATCCATCAGAAGATCTTACGGAGCATGCGCAGGGTGTTAAAGCACAATGAAGAGACGGCGTTGACTTGTCTGGTCATCGAGAGGGAGGAGTCCAGGATGAAGCCCAGGTTGCGTGCGTGGTCCGTTGGCTTGGGAGTGGTGCCCAGGGCAGGGGGCCACCAGGAGTCGTCCCAGGTGGAGGGGGCTGATCCCAGGATGAGGACTTCCGTTTTGTCTGATTTCAGTTTCAGGCGGCTGTTCTTCATCCACTCACCGACGTCTTTCATCCCTTCGTGTAGGCTGGCTCTGGTGGTGGCGGGGTCGTTGGTGAGGAAGAGGATCAGCTGGGTGTCGTCGGCGTAGGAGATGATATTGAGGTTGTGTTGGCGTGCGATGGCTGCTAGAGGGCTCATGTAGACGTTGAAGAGGGTCGGGCTGAGAGATGATCCTTGTGGTACTCCGCAGATGACTTCGGTGGCCTCAGATCTGAATGGGGGGAGGCGGACTCTCTGGGTTCTGCCGGCGAGGAACGAGATGATCCACTCCAGTGCCTTCTCTTGGATTCCGATGTTGCTGAGGCGCTGTACTAGGGTTCGGTGGCAGACAGTGTCGAACGCCGCCGAGAGGTCCAGGAGGATGAGGGCCGCTGTTTCCCCGTTGTCGAGCAGGGATCTGATGTCATCGGTGGCTGCGATCATGGCAGTCTCGGTGCTGTGGTTGGCACGGAAACCGGACTGTGAGGGGTCGAGGGATCCGTTCGTCTCCAGGAAGGCGGCGAGCTGTCTGTTGTCCGTCTTCTCGATGACTTTGGCAGGAAAAAGGAGGAGCGAGATAGGGCGGAAGTTCTTGAGGTCGGTGGGGTCCGCTGTTGGTTTCTTCAGTAGGGCGCTGAGCTTGGCATGCTTTTAGCACTCCGGGAAGGTGGCGGTGGTGAAGGAGACATTGATGATGTCCCGGAGTTGGGGTGCGATGATGGAGTCGGCCTTGTTGAAAACGTGGTGGGGGCAGGGGTCGGTTGGTGATCCGGAGTGGATGGAGTTCATCATGCGGGTGATGTCTTCAGTGCTGACCGGGGTCCAGTTGCAGATGGTGGTGGTGGGGGGCGTTGGTTCGGTGGTTGGGTGCGTGGTTGGTGCTCTGAGGGGGTGATGCCTTTGTTTCCGGCGCTGGGGGTGGAGAACTCTTTGACGATGCTGAAGAGTTCCTTGCTGTTGTGGGTGTTGTTATACAGTCGTTCTTTGAATGTTGACCTTTTGGTGGTTCGGATCAGCTGGTGGTGTGTGCAGATGGCTATCTTGAGGGCAGTCATGTTTTCTGTGGTCTGGTCTTGGCGCCAAGTTTTCTCGAGGGTGCGGCAGTTCTTCTTGGAGTTTTTGAGTTCGTCGGTGAACCAAGAGGCTTTCTTGCTGCCGGGTCTGCAGGGAGGGGTCTTCAGTGGTGCGAGGTCATCTGCGCAGTCGGTGAGCCACTGTGTGAAGATGCGGGCTGCTGCGTCGGGGTCCGTTGCACTGGCGGGAGGGCTCCGTTTGAGGGAGGTGGTGAGCTGGTCGGCGGTGATCTTGCTCCAGTTCCTGCGAGGAACCTGTTGCGGGTGGTGGTGGGTCGTGATTCTCTTGAAGCTGAAGTGGACGCAGCTGTGGTCCGTCCAATGGAGTCCGGTGGAGTGGCTGAAGGAGATGTACTTGCTGGAGGAGAAGACTGGGTCAAGCGTGTGGCCGGCGTAGTGGGTGGGGGTGTTGACCAGTTGCTTGAGTCCGAGGTTGGCAAGGTTGTCCAGCTGGGTGGTGGTGTTGCTGTCATTGTTGTTCTCCAGGTGGAAGTTGAGGTCCCCTAGGAGTATGTAGTCTGAGGAGGCGAGGGCGTGTGGGCTGATGAAGTCTGCGATGTCTCCGCTGAATTGTGTGCGTGGTCCCGGGGGTCTGTAGATGAGGGTGCCTCTGAGGGAGGTCTTTGGGTCGGTGTGTATCTGGAAGTGGAGGTGTTCGGCGGCGGTGAGGGTGTCGTCGGAGTTGGTCGTGATTCGGAAGGTGTTTCTGTAGACGATGGCGATGCCTCCTCCGGCTTGGTTGGCGTGATCCTTCCGGGTGATCTTGTATCCGTCCGGGATGGCTATGGCGATGTCGGGCGCTGAGGAGGCGTTCATCCAGGTTTCCGTGAGGAAGGCAATGTCTGGTGATGTTGTGTCGAGCAGGTTCCAGAGTTCGACGGCGTGTCTGTGGACGGAGCGGGTGTTGAGCAGGATGGACTTGAGGTGGTTGTTGCTGGTGCTCGTTGGCTTGGCGGGTGCGGTGCAGGTCCGGAGGCAGGTGAACTTGCAGGCTTGGCAGGTGAAGCGTCCGTGGGTGCACATTCGGTGCGCCCGCTGCGCGTATGCGTGGACTCCGCCATAAATGGCGAAGTGGGAGGGAGGAGCAGCTGGGAGGTGGGAGCGGGGTAGCGAATGGGGGAACAGAGAGAAAAAAGGGGGCGGGCCGCAGGGGAGCAGCGGCGGGGAGCGGGGGGGAAGGAGAGCGGGAAAAATGGGCGAGGGGGCAGGTACACAGGACAGGCAGTATAAGCACACAGACAAGGCAAAAACACAATAAAAGGACAGAGTACAATGCGTAGAAATACAATACAATACTTAGCGGGAGCGGCGGCTAAACAAGGGCGGGTGACCGGCGAAGGAGATCATGCTCAGCTGCAGGGCAGCGGCGAAATCGAGGCGTCAACGGAGGAGCTTGGCACACTCACAGGGAGTCACGCAGTGTGTGGAGTGACCGGATCTGAAGCAGGGACAAGGGTCACAGCTCACCACCGCGTGGACGCCGCCATAAATGGCCAAGTGGGAGGAAGGAGCAGCTGGGAGGCGGGAGCGGGGCGGCGAATGGGGGAACAGAAAGAAAAAAGGGGGCGGGGCCACAGGGGTGCAGCGGCGGGGAGCGGGGGGGAAGGAGAGCGGGAAAAACGGGCGAGGGGGCAGGTACACAGGACCAGAACGGGCAGTACAAGCACACAGACAAGGCAAAAATACAATACAAGGACAGAGTACAATGCGTAGAAATACAATACAATACTTAGCGGGAGCAGCGGCTAAACAAGGGCGGGTAACCGGCGAAGGAGATCACGCTCAGCTGCAGGGCAGCGGCGAAATCGAGGCAGCAACGGAGGAGCTTGGCACACTCACGGGGAATCGCGCAGTGTGTGGAGCGACCGGCCCTGAAGCAGGACAATCCAACCTATACACGCCAATAGAATACACAATAATACAATAATACATAGAGTAATACCACAACGACTGTACATTATTTTACAATACTTGTCTTTCATATTTTCTTTTCTCTCTCTTTCGCCTAATGTAGTCTCCATCTTCTAAGTGGATGCTCACGGCAATCTTCCTCAATCACTTGGTCACGATTGTCTGCCGTCCTATGACACTGCAAGTCCTGCAGGTCTATTGCCACTACTCAGGTCACAACCAAGACTCCTACCGTGACCCTGCAACCGGGATAGAAAACTACATAGGAGAGAAAGAATTTTAAGTTTTCTCTTTCAGTCTTGGTCTCAAGTTATAATGAGTTTGGTTGGGGACAGTCTGATCCTGAAACAATGTTCGTGGATTTGTAGTATCTAAGCGAAGATGTGTTGGTACAGCTTGCTGAAGAATGTCGTCGTCCTCTTTTTCCGACAATGCTCCATTCAGGCGTGCATCACTAAAAGGTACAAATCGTGGAACCTTTTCGCCCTCTGAGTCACTTATACCCTTACTGATCAAACGGTAGAGGCAAAGGCACTTTCTTGCAATGCACGCCGTGAATCCAATTTTTCTTTCCTTCGACTTTCACCGCTGTTCTCGTAGTTAGAAGGACCTGTCGAGGCTCCTTCCACCGAGGTTCCATATTCTTTGTCCTCTGGAAATTCTTCACGCAGACCCAGTCACCTGGCTAGATGGAATGGCCTGGGTCTGTGGAGGCCTTTGGGAAAGCACTCTGAACCTGTTGATGGAGAACACGCAATTTAGTCGTAAGGTCGTGCAAATAATCAATCAACATTGGGTATGGCAAGTCAGAATATTTCTTAGGACGAGGGACTCCCCATATATTAGCCGGGCGCCCAAAAACCACTTCATAAGAGCTAAGTCCCAAACGAGAGTGTACTGCTGTTCTGGTGGATAGAGGAGCTATTGGTAGAGCATAGGGCCAATTAAGTCCTGGACTAGCTTGTACTTTTGCGAGTTTAAGCTTAAGTGTACCATTGTAACATTGTACTAAACCCGCTGACTGTGGATGGTTTGCCGCATGGAACTTTTGCTTGATACCAAGACCTGCACAAACTTTCTGCATGACCTGGCCTACGAATTCGCTCCCATTGTCACTCCAGACAATGCGCGGCAAACCAAACCTGGGGAAAAATTCTTTTAGTAGAACTTTAGCAGTTGATAAAGCTGTATTGTCTTTTAGAGGGTAAGCCTCTATCCATCTAGATAAGGCACATACTACCACCAGAACATATTTGAGGTTGTTGCATCTTTCCATATGAATGTAATCGATTTGCAAAACCTCAAATGGATAGGTTGGAGGAGCAAAATGACCTGCTGGAGTTGGGGTTCCCTTTCCCGGATTATACATTATGCAAATAATGCAATGTTTCACTACATTGTCTGCACACTTTGGGATTCCTTCGTTTTGCCACACTGGAGCCAGAAGCTTGCATATTCCCTTCGCACTTAAGTGGGCTGGACCATGTGCCATAGTAACCACTGGTAGTACATAGGCATCTGGTAACAGCCAACGTTGCTGCTCGGACAATTCCACCCAACATCCCATCTCATCTAACATTTCTGTACTTTTTTTCCACCTACTCAATTCTTTCTCTGTAGCCTCTTCCTGAATCGATTTTACACTTTCTACTGTATCCTCATACATTCCTCTCTCTCTGACCCGATTCGCAGGACCCGCAAAATACATACGACTGGTAGTATCTCTCGCTGTCTTTTTCGCTACTTCATCTGCAAATGCATTTCCTCGACCAACATCATCTGTAATCTTCTTGTGTGCACTACACTTCACAATCGCTATCTGAGCAGGTAAAGCAAGTGACTCAAGAAGATCAGTCACCAACTGACCATGCTGTATCTTAGTGCCATGTGAAGTAAGGAATCTCCTTTCTTTCCATAGACGCCCAAAATTGAACGCCACACCAAATGCGTACTGGCTGTCAGTATACACATTCACTCTTTTCCCTTTCGATAATATACACGCTCTCTTCAAAGCTATCAATTCTGCTGCTTGAGCTGAATTGTATCTGATACGTGCTGTTTCCACAATTGTATGTAAAGTAGTAACAGCATAGGCTGAAACTGTCTCTCCATTAGGAAGCTTAAAACAAGAACCATCCACCCATAGAATTCCATCCGGATCTACTAGTGGCGTATCTGTCAAGTCAATTCTTCCTTTTGTCTCTTCCTCAGTACGGAGGAAACAATCATGTTGTTCTTGAACATCTTTATCTACCGGAAGAGGCAACAAGGTAGCTGGATTTAAAGTGTTACATCGTTTGATATGCACGTGACTAGCCAAGAGCGTTAGCTCATATACAGACAAACGAGCACTCGCAAGATGCTGCGTTTTCGTCCTGTTTAGCAATGTATCAACTGCATGTGGTACCATAACAATAAGAGTGTTATCTAACACCACTCCAGCAGACTGTCAAATAGAAATTGCCGCTGCTGCTGTCGCTTTAAGACAACTACGCAATGCTTTAGCTACTGGATCTAACGTAGCCAAAAAATAGGCACATGGCCGCTGTTTGTCTCCAAATCGCTTTGTTAAAACTGACAACACACAACCCTCTCTTTCATGAACATAGAGCGTGAAAGGCTTACTGTAATCGGGAGTACCCAATACAGGAGCAGAGCACAGAGCAGCACATAAGTCAGTGAATCTCTTCTGACATTCGTCAGTCCATGGAAGGGGCTGAGGTGTATCTTTCAAAGTAAGTGCCAACAAAGGTTTGGCCAACAAAGAAAAGTTCGGAATCCACTGCCTACAATAAGAAGTAATGCTCAGAAAGGCACGTACCTCTCTTTGTGTGGATGGCACAGGCATTTGCGCAATCGCTTGACTTCGTTCTGGGGTTAATCGCCGTCCCTCCTTTGATAGGAGATGACCCAAGTAGGTAACCTCTCGGCGAACATATTGTAGTTTGGAAGGTGAAACCTTATGATTCAGATCAAACAAGTGACGCAATAATGCAACAGTCACATTCTTGCAAATATCCTCTGAATCAGCTGCGATTAATAAGTCATCCATGTATTGAATAAGAGTAGCACCAGACGGTAAATGAAAGGCATCAAGGTGACATTTTAGAGCTTGACTGTAAATAGAGGGACTTTCACAATAGCTCTGAGGTGCGCGCTTGAACCGGAAGCTTCGGCCTCCAAGAGAGAAGCCAAAAATATCTCTACTCTCTTCAGCAATGGGAATACTAAAGAAAGCATTTTTCAGATCGATAACAGAAAATCAAGTCACTGTGGAAGGTATCATTGTCAACAGAGCAGTGATATCTGGGACAACAGGAAACTGTGGTACCACAATCTTGTTTACCTCTCGAAGATCAATTACAAAACGATAAACAGGAGGCTGAGAATGATCAGTACGTTTAAGAACAGGAAGAATAGGACGGTTACATATGTTTCCTCTCGTTTCCTCAACCAAACCCTTCTGAATCAAATCATGAATGATTTCCAAAAGCGCTTTTTCACCTTCAGTGGAAATTATATATTGAGGAATGCGTGTCAACTCAGCATTAGGCTTGAGAGTAACAACATAAGGTGGGATCTCAAGACAACCAACATCATTCGGACCCGTAGCCCAAAGTGTTGCAGGAAGAGAAAGTAATTCAGGTGGAAATTGATCTTTAGACGAATACATAAAGTAAAGTAAGATATACACCAGAAGGAGAAGAATATATCGTAGCATGCATTCTTTTCAAGAAGTAAAAAACCCAACAGATTCTCACCACAACCATTCTTCAAAAGAAGCGGAGCTTCCAAATCATAAGGGCCAATTGAAATAGGCAAAGGGAGAGAAACCGGATTACGAACTGGGGCGCCAGAAAATCCTACAGATACATTTGTTAAGCCAGACAAAGGTGCCCCAGGGAGTTTAGTATGAATGATAGTGACATTCACATAAGGTCCATTCTGATCTACTGGAATCGACACAACTCCCTTACTTTGTCCATGGCTGTCCTAGTTAGCATGAAGACTTTCATTCATGCCTTCAATATAATGGTCTTCATTGTAATACTGTGTAGATCTAGCGTTTTGCTGATCAAATTAGTTCACGGAATTTGGAGAAGGAAGTGAACGCTGTTCTTGAGTCAACATACCTCGACCTCTACCTCTGTTTTCTGACTGGAGGCCACCACGACCTCATGGAGCAGATAGTGCTCCATTGCGCTGCAATAAAACCGGACAACTATTCTTAAAATTACCTTCCTCTCTACAACAGGCACATTGATTAGGACCTAAAAAAGGTTGCGGAATATATGGCTCAGGCTTTTGATACATCCTCTGAAACTGTGGAGGCTGTTGAAACTGAGGCTGAGCATAACGAGGAGGATAAGCCTGTTGCAAGAGAACCTTAGTTTTCAACTCATTAGTCTTTTTTTCTTGCTTTTCTTTTTCTTCTTTATCTCTGTTTTAATAATATTGAGCAGTAGCCAATATCTGGGCAGAAGAAGAAACAGCCCATGAACTCTTGGAATCTTTCAACTTGTGTGACAGCTCGGGAAGCAAATTAAATACAAACTTGTCCACAAATAATCGCTGTCCACCCTCTGTAGCCATATCATGACCACTGTGATCAATAAATGTCTCCTCAAAACGAGTGAAGAAATCGGAGACACTCTCATCTTTCTTTTGTTTGCATGCCGCTAGTTTATCCCAGTTAACTCTCAAGGCAGGCATCATCGTTTTCATTAATGTAATAATTCTACCAGGGACTTCTGAAATCAAAACTTCAGGCTTAGCACCACCCACTTGAGCTGCATCCGCGGCAATTATAGCAGCCCAATCACCACCTAATGCTTGAACATGATCCTCTCTACGAATCTTAGCCCATAATGCTTGCGGGACTACATTTCCCATTAACATATCGATATCAGCTAGATTCATGATACAAGCATCAACAGTTTGTGACAATTCTTTATAATAACCCGCAGGCTTCTTACGAGGATCCGGTAGAGTCTGTTTAAGTGCTAAAACTTCAGATCTCTTCCAGGGAACATGTACCCATATATGCTGAAAATGAGCAGGAATAGCTGGATTATTGCCTTGAGCTACAACTTCTTCCTTCCACACCGGAGGAACCTCTCTCATTGGGTAATTTTTCAGTGTCAGCCTAACCGAAGGATCAGAGTCAGGAAAGTTTGGGAGGACAATAAGGATCTAAAGGTTACAAGTGTCCTTACAGCGTTCTCAACCTTAGAACCCACAACAAGTCCTTTAACAAAATCAGCCTGAATATCTAACAGACCCTGTGGAACCGAACTCGAATTCATATCCTCCCATTTTTTAACGAGAGTATCACACA
The DNA here is from genome assembly GCF_964204655.1 of Triturus cristatus. NCBI lineage: Eukaryota > Metazoa > Chordata > Amphibia > Caudata > Salamandridae > Triturus > Triturus cristatus. The sequence continues at coordinate 1,102,743,223 of NC_140582.1, read as the reverse complement.
TGACATTAAAAACATATCTCTGCGTAGGCGCATTCCATTGTGAAAAGGTAGACATAATGTCGGGCACACTATACTGTGGACCCCTCTCGATCCATTTGCGAGTGAGAGAGTTTAGCTTTTCTCGTTCCTCGGAATCTGGGAACTGACTACGAGACTGTCTTCGAGCAAAAGCCGGAGACACATTTAAACCTTCAAAGAAAGGAGGTAAGATACCAGTGACAGTGTCCGTAAGTCGCTTACGCACAGACGGAAAATTAGACATAAGGATAGGGGACAAGGTATTAGGCGAATTAACAGAAGGGGACCAGTAACTGCAGGAGGAGCAGAAGGCAGAGGAGATCGGACTTCAGGAGATGAGGGCAAAGTAGAAGAAGGCAAAACTGGTAGAGGCGGTAATACTGGAAGGGGCAAATGCGGAAGAGCCGGAGCAGGCGGAGGTACTGCTGGCTGCTGAACAGGCTAATAACGGGGGTGCATTAGCACCTTGTGCATAGGGCGGAGGCAATCTCAATAAGTGATACATCAGGGGATCTTCTTCTAAATCTTTCTTGTTATCGGGAGGAGAAACAGGTAACACCGGATAGCATTTATCTATCGCCATACGATGCTGTCTTTCTGAAATTTCCATCGCATTATTAACTTCATCATTTTTTAATTGTTGGGCAGCCTGTATAATCGTCATACCCTGTGCTTTCCTATCTCGTTTTGCTTGCTTAATTTCTCTCTGTTTGGCTTCCTTACACCAGAGGCGAAAAGAGTCAAACATTGCCGGCCGGGCTTTTCTTTTAAATAAAACTGCTTCCAAATTATCTAGCACATCAGGCTCAAAACTACCATTTTGTGGCCATTTTAAAACACCATCTTTCTTCGTGTATCGGGTCCATGCCTCGTTAAAAGCGATGGGGCCAACACCATGTTTAGAATAGAGCTCATAAATGGGAGTTCCAACCGAAGGAATCGGACAAGAGTCCTCAGGCCGGGAATCCCTATTACAACCAAAGCAACAAAGTTTTCCAAACTTAGTCAGACCAGGCATCTCATGATTTCACCGGACTGTTCACAAACTTCAAGGGGGTAAACTCAGTTTACCCAGCACAAATGCACTTACCCCTCAGCTTCGGCTATTGCTATAGTCGAATCTAAGGACCTAAGGACAAAACAAAGAACCAAAGAACTGTGGGAGCGACCCACCAAATACTTAACTAAGGATGTCTTCTTACACCAACAGAGGCCCGTTTATCGTCTCGCCTTATCATACATCATCAAAGGAAGGGCCAAAGCAGGGCGGCAGTCAGGGCAGCAGTCGTCAGCAGCCGTCAGGAAGGAGTAACCATGCTGCAAAAGACCTTTGGACCACTTTGACATACAGGGGTCGCTTGACGTGGTTCGCGATTCCTCCAGAATTTTCTTGCGGGGTTCCTCACGAACTTCAGGCAGAACCACTACCTCTGAAGTCGTCCCACGTTGGGCGCCAGTTGAAGAACCAGAACCTTATGGGCCTGGCGGCGCAGGGTACGCCTCAAAATCTCCTGGGTTTCTCCTGCTTAGCTAACAGAGACATGTGACACTCTGTCAGGCGTAAAAGATCAGATTTATTAGCTGCAGCTAGTACAGTTGTCCTAGAAGTACACACGGTAGGTTCTCAGGAGACTGCCACTTCACTCCGTGGCGCACAATCTTATATAGTACATAGGTGACATATACATTAACCAAGAACACACCTAAAACATACATAAAGAACCAATAAGAGAAGTTCAAAAATAGAACCTGTCCAATAGAAAAGATTGAAAAACAAAGATATCGAGTAACTCGAAGAAGCCTCTCCTCCAACTGTGTTTGCCACCCCTCCCCACAGGATAAGATATTAACGTTTTCGTAGCTGACTTGCAGGTGGCGAGATACCTTTGTATGTTTTGGAGGACAGTTGTGAAACGAGAGAATACAAGCAGAGGACAGCGAAGGCCAGACGATAAGATAAAGTCAGAAGAGAATAGTGTGAACCAACAGATAGTTGAGACAAGGATTAGGAGAACCAGACGGGGATTAGTGTACTCGGCCAGTACCTGACACCAGCTTTGTAAACAGAGACAGAAGGCTTATTTTGACACGATGCTGCAGTAAAAGCAGAAATGACTTCGTTCGCCGTGCTGCCTGAGTGAGGGCAACACAAAATGGCGGCGGAGCACAAAATGGCAGGTCGATACGATCGCGATCGAAAATCAAATTTCCTCAGTGGGACACTCCAAATCCAGCCGCTGGTCATCGTCGATCTCTCCTGGACCTCGTGAGCGAAGAGTCAAAACACCATCGACGACCTGAAATCACCCGACATCCGTGGTCAGCCATCTTCCTGGCCACCGGTCACTGGCAAGTGACTTTGAACACTGTCCCTTCAATTTTCAGGTCATCCCTATCTTGAATCCACTCTTGGATTCCACCGGACACTTTTTCAGTCGACACAAGCAGCAAGTTTTCTTTGGTCTCCATAGAAAACAGCGACGCGACCCGACACCAAAAGACACCTATGCACTTGGCTTCCCTTGGTGAGGTAACTCGTGCACTCTGGTGCCCTAGTGTGTGTTGGCCCTCGAAATACTTACCTTGTAAGTAGCTTGCTTGTAGACTTCCTCGAAGTACCCTTACACTTTAAAAATCACACCACGACTTGCTCCATTGTTATCAATAGGGAACCCGCGGTTGTGTTCACACACTGCACGTGTCTCCCGTGGGCCTGTTACTTACCTACTTTCACTGCAGTAGTGAAGCCCCAGCGATTCTACAGGCCCTAGGCCTTGTCATTTTGCAAGTCAACATTCTTAACCCATTTTTTTAGTATATGGTCTGGTACGACCCTAGGGCTCCAGCCATATTTGTGCTTAACTTATTGTGAAACGTTGATATTTGAATGTGTTCCTGGCTTCTAATCTCATAAAGAGATTAGTAGAGTGTGTCTAGTAATAAATACTTATATATTTGCTATATATACCTGTGAGGTGTCCTTTCATTTGGTAATTCAAGAAATTATAAGGTAAAACAAGCTGCTTTACATTCCTCTGAGACTTAGCCTGAAGGATGCTCTCCACAGCTACCATTAGGATAGCTTTCTTTAAAAGGTTGTCTTAAACCTATCTACCATAAGAGTCGAATTGGACTGGTGCAAGGTGGCCACCATAAATAGTGACCAGCATATGCCAGGCCAACTTCTCACAAGAACTTAAGTTAAATGACTGATCGAGCCAATGTGGGATTTATTCTTGCCCCACTGTGATGTTATGTTATGCAGATCTGTAGAGTCCACTATCACCTGGAAGGGTATCCTGGTGCTGTGTGGTGTGACACAAATAGCTGATCTGTCTGCTCTGACAGCACAGTCGATGTCGGGATGACACAATTGATGCTTTGAGATTTGAAATAATGAACCTCATGGAAGCAGCTTCAAATTCCAAGTTAATTCATGATGGGACAATGGAACCAAATATTAGCATTAAAAACAATTATCTATTTATTATTAGTTGCAAAATCTGCACGCTTGTATTTCACATGCGCTCCCCATTCTCCTTTTATTAACAGGACTTCTTTTCCAATCCTCAGAGAAAAAACTCATGGCTGGGTGTTTTGCTTCTTGTGTAGCTTCGTCTCCTTCTGCTTATAGGATTGGTTGGAAAGAAGAAGGCAAGGTCATTACTGAGGCAGCCCAGCGTGCTCACAGCAGGAGGCAGCGAAGACACAGCCACATTCACCAGTGGCAACACTTTCACATTGCACAAGTTTCAGTTTGTTGCTCAGATATGATTTTACCTTAAAGATATGAAAAAATAAGGGGTATTTGGTGAAACAGGAACAAGTTGGTTTAATTAAATGCAGCAGCCGGGAGAGTCTCTGCAGACTGTGCCTGAGGAAATTCTCTTGGTGTACAAAGTTTTGTCTGGTTTTACAAAGCTTGTGAAGTACCATAAAATGATTTATTCATTCTTAAAAGGCATTGTAGTTGAAAATCAACAAGTTGAGGTATCTGATAAGGACATAGATGGCTCTCGACCTTGGGGAGAGCTAATGTGAGCCAGTGTGTATGTGTTCGGATGTCCAGCATGGGAAACCTGTGATCACTACATGTGGGTGCATATTGTCCCCTCATTAACTAAGTGCTTCTATCTACATGTGGTAACTAGCTTTGTGGTATTTTTGGTGAACGCAAGTCTTTGGCCAAACGTTTTTTCGGAACCAAGTGCTGTGGACCTGTTTGTGGTGGAACTATCCAATTCTGGAATTGATCAAGGTATTCCCTAGGTGTTCATTTGTCTATGGGCTAAGAGAGACTCCACCAGTGACCGGTTAGCCGATAGGCATGGGTGTGGGTCAAAGGGCCTGTCTAACCTCATATCTCAGATTCGGGTTGATGGCGAGGTTACCTTGGGTAAATATGATCGCAATGGTGCGAGTTCACTGAAACTCCAAAAAAACATGGCAGTCATTGGTGTCATCTTTATTGACATTCTCAATAGCTCGTATACAGTTGTTATAGCGTACATTGGTATTGTTTTTACTGATGTTAACACAGTTATGTAGTCCTACATCATGATGTAGATTGACATTGCTATTATCATTTGTACATGAATTGTTGCATACACTGGCATTTACTACTGCCGGTATAACCGCTGTTGTGTAGCTATAGATTATGACATGTATTAAAATTGTATTTATGAGCTTTGAGATCGTCTTGTGGGCACAGGTTGTGGCATACATTGCCATTGCATTTATTGGTATTGCTTTTGTCGGGTCTGCACATATCATGGTATTCATTGACATCACATTTTCCAGTTCCAACACTCCCACCCTCTAGTTGATTCTTCAACTACTTTATCCTCCTCATATGGCATGACAGTAATGTTATTAGAAAGTGTCTGTGTGCCTGTAGTATTGGTTACTGTTTCCCTAGATGTGTGCATGGTACCTAATTTAAGAACTGTATTTTTACAACAGGAATCCCCATTTTACTGGAAACCCCATAACAGAAGTATAATAATGAAAACTGGCATCATTGATGTTAGTAGTTTGGACGCCCATATGGGGATCCATGAAAAGATACTTTGCAACCAGTCCTGCTCTGGGGCACCTCCTTCCTTCATTTCAGCTTGCAGACGAAGCAGTTCTCAGATGGCATGAGCTAATGTCCCATTTTCCATGTCATTTTCGGGTATAAAAGGAAAACAGGAAGAACCAATCTTGACACACTCCTCACCTTCCACCGTGGTTATCAAGTCCAGCACATACCAATGTTGCATCACCATAAGGCAGATGGCTCTCAATTCCTCTTTGGTAGTTTTTAGGCCGAGCTCAGTATTAACGATTAATCGCATTAACTCCAACCTTGTTATTTGTAACCAGTGGGCGTTGGCTTCTATTTGCACTTTGAAGAACGTTATTGATCCTCCATCATTAACTTGAGTCTGTGTGAACAGTCAGAATTCTTCTGGAATGTCCTTGTACTGACCCTAGCCATAAAAATAAGCAGTTCTTCTCTTTCAAGCTGGATGCAACAGGGTTGTTTTCTTCTGTAGCGGATGTTGAAACCACTCAGACCTTCTCTAGGGATGACCAGGGTTAGGGTGTGTATGGTAATATGGGTGCAGAGGTCCAGCCATGTGGGAATGAGTTGGGCATAGGCAAGGTCACCATATCGCCAATATATATCTATCAGAGTGGAAATACCCCATTGTGGGACTGGAACGTATATTATCAAGTCACAGCCCTCATTTTTTGTATAGTTCCTTTGCCTCTGAAACATAAAGGTGCCGATTAGGATCCCGGAAAAAATTTCCCCATACGACTCGTATCCGGTCTTTTTACAGTATGAATCGTACAAGTGCCGTACAAACTGCCAAGTACGATTCGATGTATGTACACCCGTGTACGTACGAGTCGTACCCCCACCCGTGTATGTACACCCGTGTACGTACGAGTCAAACCCCCCGTGTATGTACACCCGTGTACGTACGAGTCGTACCCCCACCCTTGTATGTATACCCGTGTACGTACGAGTCGAACCCCCGTGTATGTACACCCGTGTACGTATGAGTCGTACCCCCACCCGTGTATGTACACCCGTGTACGTACGAGTCGAACCCCCCGTGTATGTACACCCATGTACATACGAGTCGTACCCCCACCCGTGTATGTACGGTGCGTACCCCCAGCACGTAGCGTAGCGTAGCGCTAGGGGTACGCACCGTACATACACGAGTGGGGGTACGACTCGTACGTACACGGGGGGGTTCGACTCGTACACGGGTGTACATACACGGGGGGGTTTGACTCGTACGTACACGGGTGTACATACACGGGGGGGTTCGACTCGTACACGGGTGTACATACACGGGGGGTTCGACTCGTACACGGGTGTACATACACAGGGGGTTCGACTCGTACGTACACGGGTGTACATACACGGGGGTACGACTCGTACATACACAGGTGTACATACACGGGGGGATTCAACTCGTACGTACACGGTACACGGGGGGGTTCGACTCGTACGTACACGGGTGTACATACACGGGGGGTTCGACTCGTACATACACGGGTGGGGGTACGACTCGTACATACACGGGTGTACATACACGGGGGGTTCGACTCATACGTACACGGGTGTACATACACGGGGGGATACGACTCGTACGTACACGGTTGTACATACACGGGTGGGGGTACGACTCGTACGTACACGGGTGTACATACACGGGTGGGGGTACGACTCATACGTACACGGGTGTACATACACGGGTGGGGGTACGACTCGTACCTACACGGGTGGGGGTTCGGCGCGTACATACGGGGGCTGGGGGGCGTGTTCGGTGTGTACTCACGGGGGCTGGGGGGGTACGGCGCGTACCCGGCCCCCTAATCTGGTCGTTTCGCGGCGTACTTCGCTTTTCCGGCACTTTTTGGGTGCCGTAAAAATATTGCCGTCCGGACTGCTGTCGGTTCGATTCGTACTTCCTGGGTCGTGAAACGCTGCCTGAGAGCGTCCCGACGTCACGTCGGAGCATTACCGGATCACATTCGTATGTATATTTTCGTCGGTCGGTGTTTTGTACGACTCGTACGGAAATGGTGTTTCCGTGCGAATCGTACTTACATGTTTGTAAAGGTTTACAACCGGGTACGAGTCGGACGGAGAAAAGCCTCCGTCCGACGGTTCGTACCCGGTTTCTCCAGGATCCTAATCGGCACCTAAGAGTACAGTGTACGTTTCTGTACAATTAGGGGTTGCCCCTTCCCCTCCAACCATGTGTACCTATTAATCTTGGCATCCCAGATTTCCTGTCTAAGAAGGTAAAGTTCAGCATGGCAAGGCAGCTGGTGGGGTCCAAGGGGGAGATGTTGTAGTTGGTGAGCTGCAGGACAAAGTCACAGTGAAGATTCCTACATAGTTGCTTTTTTAGAAGTCATACATTTCCAGCTGGAGAAAGCTTCAAGCTGTAGCCAACGAGGGCACATCAAGGCAGGATTCCCCTTCTGCAAGGAGCTGCTGAACAAGATTTGCTGCTGCGGAGATAAACATAGCAGGAGCTTCTGCAAAGTCAGGCTGACCGGCAATGAACCTTGGACAGATCGATGAGCAGGTAGGTCTCGCTCACCTCTCAGTTCTCAGAGCATTTTTTGGTAAAAAAACATCAAAGTTTGGGATTTGGGCTACGTGGGTACCTTCAGTACCACTTCCAACGGTCCAGGCAAGGAGGGGTACCACTTGAAGGGTCAGGACATACTCAGGTAGGATCTAGGTGCGGATTTGGGATGATTAGAGTGTTTTCTGTCCCTGAGGCTCTGATCAGTAGGCCAGCCAACTAGCCTATGGAGTCACCCTGGCAGACCTGGGTTCAAGGAGAAGTGAAGGGCACAAGCAGCAGGACAGACATCCAGGGGTCAGAGCAGGTCTTCTTGGTGCAGCCACGCAGTCTTCTGAAGTACACAGCAGGCTATAGCAATAGGCAGTCCATTGAGAGTCTTTCCGCAAGTTCAGAAAGTGAACTGAAGATTGGGTCTGAGATCCTATCTTAAACCTTGTACTTCCTTTGAAGTAGGAGAAGTTTCTAGAAGATTTCCCTTTCAGAAGTGTTTGGAATTTCTTTCCTCCCTGCCCTGTACCCAGTATATTTGCAGGCACACTAGACTAGTGTGAAGTTTTTAGTGTGACAGCATGGCAAAGCCTATGGAGGTGCAAGTGATGCTGTGCACAGCTCTGCCCCCACCCTGCCTGAGATTGCTCAGTCAGGTAAATCTAGTCCCTCTATTGTGTGGCTTTTTGGGGAGGAATATACAATAGTCAACTGCCAACTACACCTAGTCCTGTTACCTAGTAACAGCCTGCATGCACCAAATGCTCAGCACAGGAAAATGCTAACTTTCTAAAAGTGGGAATTTCAGAATCATGACTAAAATGTGACTTTACTATTAAAGAGGATTCTAAAGTACAATTCTTCAAACACCAATTATGACTTTCTTACTTGCTCCTAATCCAAAAGTTATCACTTATTACATGTAATAAGGTAACCCAATGTTATCCAATGAGAGAGGCAGGCCTAACAGTAGTGAAAAACTCATTCAGGAATTTTTCACTATAAAGACATCTAAAACCTGAAGAGCATGTCCAAACTTTTAATATCAATGCACCCTGAAATGTCGGCTGCCTAAGGCCTATTATAGGGGTGATTTATATGTATAAGAAAAGGGAGTTTAAGGATGGCAAGGGGGTTATTTTATGGAGTAGAATTGGTAGTTTAAAATAGCCAACAGGCTACAAAGGCAGGCCTAGGATAGGACACTTATATGTGCTACAGGCCCACTACAGCATTTATTTTCCTGGCCCTGAGAATATGGTATACTACTTTACTAGGGACAATTTTGGCATTTTATTAGGGAGTGAGCACAGGCTCTTTAGCACTAGTTATAGCAGTGGTAGAGTGCACAGAGTCCTATGGCCAACGAAAATACATTCAGAAAAATATGAAGGGTGAAGGCAAAAGGTTTGGGGGCCAAGTCCAACATGAACACATATATATTGGGAGTATGTAAACATAGTTGACATAGAGTGCACACAACTTATCATGCAACTGATGTGCCTGCATCATTGCTAAGGCAACGCTATCAACAAAAAACCCTACTTCTCAGTTTGGTATTGCTGCATCAGTGAGATGAATAGGAGCCTTTGTCATATGGGCAGTAATAACCAGACAGACATGAGCTTCAACGTATTGGGAGGTGGGCATTATTGAAACAGGATTTAGAGCAGGACAATTGGCCAGTGTAATGTGAGAGGCTGACATTACCAAAACTTCATATCAGAACAGTTTGACAGTGGAGAGGTGGAATGTTTTCATAGTGAGGAGAAGGCCAGCAACTAAGTGAGGTACTGCAACATCTGCTTGTAGACTGGATTGAAGCTATTCTTAAGGTCCCCCACACTGTACTAATACAGTCAAAGTGAAGCCTAGCACAATCTTTTTAAAGCCTCAATTCAGTAATGCAGGTGGCAGTATTACCAGGCCAGGCATGGCAGGACCACTGCCTCTATGGGATGATGGGTAGAAGAGCATAATGTAAACGATTACTTTTGATCCCTGTGATCCTGCACCATTACTCTAAGTGAGAAACGGTTTAGTTCACGGCAATACTAAGAGAAGGGCTTGCTATGGTGTGGGAGCCCCAAAGCGGGTGCACAGCCAATGAATGCTTCACTCACACAAATGCATTATTTGCCTCTGCAGTCCAATGTAAGGATTTGGAAGAGTCCTTTTTGATATAATTTAGAGTCTTCATACCAGAACAGCAAAACAGAGATTCAATTGCATATGTCTAGCTATTCCCATAAATGTTCGTCAAAGGGTATGGTAAGTTTCAAAGGGCTTCAATCCGGTCTTTTGGACAGAGGGCATACACCTGCTGAGATTTTTCAACCAAAGTATCGAACACAGGGAAGACAAATTTGCAATTTTTCATTTGGAGCCTTGTGCCAATCCATTATGGTCATAAATGAAATATTGCACTGTTCTTAGGTGACTGAGTGCCAACAATAGTGAGGAGTCCTGGGGTAGCTTTATGACTGTCTGTATTGGCTATACCCTGAACCTTCATAAATATAACAAACACTACCCAATCAAGAACATTAGTGTAAGAAATATTAAAGTAGCAGTGATACCTAACGTCCTATGGGGAAGGTACACATACTGAATGAGCAACTTTGAATTTTGTCACAGATATACTTGCTCATCAAACACATTTCAAAAGGAAAAAAACTGAATAAAGAGGGCATAAAAGTTACAGAATACTGAGAAGAGTTGAGGAAACTATAGATACCTTATTTTAGCACCAGCGTGTCTACAAGTCATTTTGATCATTCTGATAATCCATATTCATCATTATAAGCATCCTTCGTTTAGGAAGGGATCAGAGATAAGACACAATTGGACAGTCCTCGCTAACATATATTCTTAGTGCTCTTGACCTACTAACTGTCTACGGCCTTACCAGTGTCAAGTGACTAGAAGATCTAACCTGCGGTGTGTCAGTACTGACTAGGGCTGGGCGGAATTTGCGGAATGCCTCTTCGCGGAATTTTGAAAAAAAAATTGTGGAAAACGAGCGCACAACCTGAGGGACCGTGTGCCCGGAACTGGGGTCCCTCGTGCTTGGGCAGGCTCCCCTATCTCCCCGGCCTGGCTGCGTTGAGAAGCAAGGACCGGCCCAGGGCCTCCTGATTTGATGCGGCCTGCCAAGTGTCCATCTGCCCGGGACAAGGGACCCTGGTGCAGAGCCCCGGAGCCCTGCAAGGGCAGGCGGGAGCCCTACCGCTATGGCTCGGTGTGGGCAGCTGGGAGTCCTTTCGGTCCCGGCCATCTGGTCGCACCTTTCCCTCGGCCATCTGGTCGCACGCAATGCTTTCCAATGGGGCGACCAGATGTCCGGGCCAGCCTGGAAGTCCCGATGAGGGCTCATTTGACTCCCGGATCCCAGTCAGGGCTCCAGGAGGCCGGGCGCGTCCGCGCCTAGGGTCTCCTCCGTCACTCGGAGCGCGAGGGTTACAAGAAAAGTGGGTAGCCTTACTCTGGATTAGTAGGGGCAGGGTATGCCGGGACACCCCTCCCGGGGATGGCGGTTCTCAGGCGGGGACCAGATGGGCCAAGCCCGGACGACACTTCCCCAGGGCGTCCGGTGCTCCCTCCTCCAGCCCGCGGCGAGGCAAAGTGCCCAGGACGGGCTCCATGGGTCCCCCGGGCGTCCACCGAGGCCTGCAGCCCCAAAGCCCTGCAGCCCTGGAGCCCTTCAGCCCGGAGCCCTGGAGCCCTGCAGGCAAAAAGCCCTGCAGGCCCGGAGCCCTGCAGCCCCAGAGCCCTGCAGGCCCGGAGCCCTGCAGCCCCGGAGCCCTGCAGGCCCGGAGCCCTGCAGCCCCGGAGCCCTGCAGGCCCAGAGCCCTGCAGCCCCGGAGCCCTGCAGCCCCGGAGCACTGCAGCCCCGGAGCCCTGCAGGCCCGGAGCCCTGCAGCCCTGCAGCCACGGAGCCCTGCAGCCACGGAGCCCTGCGTGGGCAGGCAGGAACCCTAGCGCGAAGGCTCGGGGTTGGACAGATGGGAGTCCTTTCAGTCCCGTCCATCTGGTTGCACCTCTCCCCTCGGCCATCTGGTCGCGCGCAGTGCTTTCCAATGGGGCGACCAGATGGCCGGGCCAGCCTGAAAGTCCCGATGAGGGTCCATTCGCCTCGCGGATCCCAGCCAGGGCTCCAGGAGGCCGGGCGCGTCCGCGCCTAGGGTCCCCTCCGTCACTCGGAGCGCGCGGGTTACAAGAAAGGTGGGTAGCCTTCCTCCGGATTAGTAGGGGCAGGGTATGCCGGGACACCCCTCCTGGGGATTGCGGTTCTCAGGCGGGGACCAGATGGGCCAAGCCCGGACGACACTTCCCCGGGGCTTCGGGTGCTCCCTCCTCCAGCCCGCGGCGAGGCAAAGTGCCTGGGACGGGCTCCATGGGTCCCCCGGGCGTCCGGGCCCCGGGATCTCCGCCGGGCCTCCCATGCCTGAGGCCCAGTGTGGGGTCTACAAGCCCCCCCCACCCCCGAGGCCTGCAGCCCCAAAGCCCTGGAGCCCTGAAGCCCCGGAGCCCTGCAGCCTTAGAGCCCTGCAGCCCCGGAGCCCTGCATCCCCGGAGCCCTGCAGCCCCGGAGCCCTGCACCCCTGGAGCCCTGCAGCCCTAGAGCCCTGCAGCCCTGGAGCCCTGCAGCCCTGCAGCCCCGGAGCCCTGCAGCCCCGGAGCCCTGCAGCCCTGGAGCCCTGCAGCCCTGCAGCCCCGGAGCCCTGCAGCCCCGGAGCCCTGCAGCCCCGGAGCCCTGCAGCCCCGGAGCCCTGCAGGCCCGGAGCCCTGCAGCCCCGGAGCCCTGCAGCCCCGGAGCCCTGCAGGCCCGGAGCCCTGCAGCCCCGGAGCCCTGCAGCCCCGGAGCCCTGCAGCCCCGGAGCCCTGCAGCCCCGGAGCCCTGCCACCCCGGAGCCCTGCAGTCCCGGAGCCCTGCAGCCCTGCAGCCACGGAGCCCTGCAGCCACGGAGCCCTGCAGCCTCGGAGCCCTGCGTGGGCAGGCAGGAACCCTAGCGCGAAGGCTCGGGGTTGGACAGATGGGAGTCCTTTCAGTCCCGTCCATCTGGTTGCACCTCTCCCCTCGGCCATCTGGTCGCGCGCAGTGCTTTCCAATGGGGCAACCAGATGGCCGGGCCAGCCTGGAAGTCCCGATGAGGGTCCATTCGCCTCGCGGATCCCAGCCAGGGCTCCAGGAGGCCGGGCGCGTCTGCGCCTAGGGTCCCCTCTGTCACCCGGAGCGCGCGGGTTACAAGAAAGGACGGTAGCCTTCCTCCGGATTAGTAGGGGCAGGGTATGTCGGAACACCTCCCCGAGGCCGGCAGTTCCTTGCCGGGGACCAGATGGGCTACGCCCAGGCAACATCCTCCCAGGCCTCCGGGGCTTCCCTCGTCCGGCCCGCGGCGTGGCAAAGTGCCCAGGGACGGGCTCCACGGGTCCCGGGCAGTCCTCCGCCGGGCGCCCGGGCCCGCAGGCCCCGAGAGCTCCGGTGGTCCTCCCCATGCCTGAGGCCCACCCGGGGTCCCCCGAGCCCACCCCGGGAAGCAGAGTCCCCCCAAGACCTTGGCGGGTGGGCAG